>NC_072377.2:4585000-5220714 GCF_028885625.2 Pongo pygmaeus
GATTACCTCTTCAAGCCACTGGAACAAGTCTGAGCGAGTGCATCGCAGGATCACAGAACATCACGTTGGAGGGAGCAAAGTGTTACCTAAGCAACTGGGTTTTACAAGATGGAGGATTTAGTGCCAAGATAGCTAGCCCGGGGACATGGCGAGGGAGTTATTAAAATCAGCTCAGGGGTTCGCAGGAGGATTCTGAAGAGGGCACGTTGTCCAAAAGGAGAGCCGAAAGCAGGTGGGTTTACGTTGTGCCTCGTGGCAGCAATTACTGAATGGCAGCCTAGAGCGAGCCAGGGGCGTCCATCACGCCACCGCCACTCACTTCCTGAAACAAGTTGTAATGCCTGTTTATCATAGACCTTAATTCCCTAACGTCGGGAACAAAGGCGAGTATCAAAATCTAGCAAATTTTTTTGACACTAGGAAGTGAAGCAAAGGACTAACCTCTCCTCAATCCCATCTTTGTTAAAATAAACTCTCATTTTAGCAGCTCATTCCAGATGTCAGTCAAGCCCTACACATTAGCACCAAATAGTGCCCGTGACTAAAGCCACAAAAGAAACAGAGTAGAACATAAAAGGAGAAGTGATTCCAGGTGACTTTCCCATTAGAGTAGAAACCGTGCTGCTGTTGGAGTCAGATGCAGTGGACACATTTGGGGAAGTAGAATCAGCTTGTGGGGTCTGTTGATTGGTGTTGTGCTGTTTTGTTTGTTTGTTGCTTTTGATTAGTAGACACTTTGGTAGCAGCGTGTGTATGTCAGTGAATGCTGGGGTCTTCCCTACCAGCTGATAGTTCCCTATTGAACAGAGCATGCAGGATCAGCTTCGTTTTTATTTTATTATTATTATTATTATTATTATTATTATTATTTTCACAAGTCAAACCACAACTGCGCTTTGCTTAGAATCATCTTTTCCAAACTTGGAAAATTTACATCCAGCACCATTCTTTTTAAAATATCCAACCTGTCCTTGTACTGGTTACTGTGGTAGGGGATGGGGAGACACGGGATAAACCTCATTATGAGTTCAGTTTAGATGCTTTCCATCCCTCACTGCCTATGGTCTGGGTTTTATACAACACTGGTTTAAGCTGTTTATCCTTGGCAAGCAGAGGGAAGCATGGCAGAATGACCTAGAAATAGGTCATTTGCACTATTACTGAAATTAGCATCAAGGTAGGCACAATTTTAGAACCAATAGCCTCGACAGTTTCCCGTTGGTGTGTGACTCTGCTAGTAGGAAGCATATGGGAGGGAGTTCTCAGGAAAGATGCTACCTGGGTTTGGTTTCACATTCCAAAGAAAGTACATTTGGAGGTCACGACAACTGCTAGTGTCTGAGTGGATCACTTAGCTTTGACCGTCAAAGACTAAAGCCAAATAAAGACTTTCAAACAGCTTTACAAACAAAATAGTAATACAGTTCTCAGAAAGCTGAACTCATTTGGTTTCTGTAGTCTCAAAACCATAAAAGCCTGTAAAAATGTTTCTATTTCTTAGTAGTTCTCCACAACTAGCATGATTCTGTCTTCATATTAACTCATCCTCTCCCAAGAATGGCCATACCTTATGCCCTGTCACTCAGCGATCTTCTTGAATTCCTGAATTCCTCATTCTATTTAGAATGAACCACGCTATCACAGAAACCTAATCCTGCAGGGATTGGATTATTTATTCTACATGCTACCTAATAAGTGGCATTTAATATGGAAAGCATGGAGTAGGTGGTTTGTTGGAGTCCACAGCATGAAGCACTACACCAAAGGTTTCACAGGATGCTGTCCCAACACCTTTATCTCCAACCTCAGGGATCCATACACCGTAGCTGAAGGATCAGTGCTTACCATGTGGAGATTGGGGCTTACGGGGCTCTGAAGAAGCCTAGACAAGGGCCTTTCGTTAGAAACACTTTCCTGGGTAAGCTGTTAACCTCTGTCACTAGTTAAACCCATTATCTAGAGCTGTGAATATTCAAACATGCTAAAGGATGTGCTTGGGCCCTAGTTCTGTTTAGCAGAGGATAATACAGTAGGGTATGAGAGGAACAAAGTGGTTCATCTCTCTCTCTCTCTCTCTCTCTCTCTCTCTCTCTAAAATATATATATAAAATATAGATATATAAAATATAGATATAAAATATAGATATAAAATATATATATAAAATATATATATAATATAGATATAAAATATATATATAAAATATATATATAACTATATATAGAGAGTTATATTATGTCAATAAAGAATAAGTCCACAAGTACAAAGTCATTTTGTGACTCTTCTCCAACATTTGCTCTACAGAGTGAGGCAGGAGTGTTTACAAAGTAGTATAAAGTACATTAGAAAACTGACTCTGCTACCTGGGCAGTGCAGATACCAGCACCTGGCCCTCTGCTCTGTGGGAGGGGAGGGCAGCCCAGGCCACCAAACAATCACATATGACAGTGGAGGGAGCCCACATGCAACTCTCCTCTCTATCAGCCTCCCTGGATGCTCTGTTTATTCTCATCCCCATAAGAAGCAATGCCTTGCCATGGGAAGTTGCGTGGAGTGATAATCTCGGACCCTTCTAGAAGGAGGGGGACACTGCTTTATCTCTAATCCAGCTTTAAGACCACAGGTCTGACTGGTAGGAAAGAGTTCTGCCCATTTTGTATTCCTGTTGGCCAATGGCCATTTCCAGCCAGGAGAAGGAGACCAGAGCCCTTGTGGACTTAAAGGAGCCACGGCATTTTGAAGAGGGCATTTGTGCTACTGCAGAATCCGACTCCTCCTCCAATCCACCCACTCCTTTAAGTCATGTCGTGATGGCGCTGCCCTCTCCCTAAAATGATCCCGCTTTTTTAACTCCCCGAAGGAAGATGACTCTTGGCCCCACTCCCCCATGTCTATCAACTTGGCCTTATTACCCTCCTCTTTCTACCCGAGCATTTCAGGCAGCTTATGAAACTAGTAAATAAACAATAAATGTGTCCCTGAAACATTGATTGGTGATTAAAAAAAGAAAAAAGTCATGATTCCTGAGAGGAGTGTCAACCACTTTGCAACCCCAGGCCTGCTCTTTGGAGAGAAGCGCATGACTGAGATCGCTTTTGCTCCAGATCTGCAGTTCCATCACCACCAAGTTTGGCCGATCTCTGAGATCGCTGGAGTTGTGGAGTCAGGCTCTGGGCTTCTGCACTCAAGGAGGGACAAAGCCCCTGACCCACTGGAGGTGGTGAAGGGGAAGAGTCACTGACAGGCTAGACATCTGAGAGCTCAGCAAGGAGGAAAATCAGCATAGGAAGTAAAAGAAATACCCCAAACTCTCTAAGTAACAACTCTAACAGGGGGTTAAGCCTGACTTGGCTGACAAACTCAGAAGAAGGTGTAAACAAAGAAAGACACGACAGAATCACTTACTTCCTTCCCATAACACATTTGTTTGAAGGGAAGGAATTGAAATTACAGAGAGATGACCGATTAAGGGGAACAACTAGGTTCTGCACGGTGGAAAGTGTTCTCCCCCTGCAACGTAAGAGGAACCTCAGGAATAAATCAGGGGAACACTCTAAGTCTCATCATTTGAGGGGAGTGTCCTGAATAGGGGGTCAGGTGCATGTATCCATCCTGAACACAGTGCCCTGCTACCCTCATGGAACACGGGTGGGCAGTGGCCAGTGAGCACAGCAGGTGCCCCACTTAGGTTGGGCCCCCTGGAAAATGCAGGCACACGCACAGAGACACTCTTGCACACGCACACACACGTGGACAGGCACACGCACAGCGACACTCTTGCACATGGTCATACACGTGGACAGGAACATGCACAGCGACACTTGCACACACACACACGGACAGGCACATGCACAGCGACACTCTTGCACACGGAAACACATGTGGACAGGCACACACACAGCGACACTCTTGGAGAGCACATACACGTGGACAGGCACACGCGCAGCGACACTCTTGCACACGCACACGCACGTGGACAGGCACACACACAGCGACATCTTGCACACGCACACACACGTGGACAGGCACACGCACAGCAACATCTTGCACACGCACACACATGTGGACAGGCACACATGCTCTTGGAGAGCACATACATACACGTGGACAGGCACACGCACAGCGACACTCTTGCACATGCACACACACATGGACAGGCACATGTTTGCAGCACAGGGCTCACTCTCAAGTCCACACCCACACGCACAGAGGCAGCTTCGTGAACTCTGAGGGACACGCCCAGTGGCCTGACCTCTGTGAGCTCCTCAGTTCTCATCCTGCCTCTGCTAAACAAAGGTTACAAAAGGGCTCTGAACACTGAGGTGTGCCCGAGGCCATTTGTCATGGGAGGCTGAGTGGCTGTCAATTAACTGAGTGCTTTAATTGTGGGGCATCATTATGGAACCCGTCTCCCCGCACTGCTCTTCAGATGCCAAACAGAGAAGAGAACACACACGTGAGCGACCTGCAAACTCCAGATCACGGTCATGTGCTGTCCTAATCTATCCCCCATTCTCCTGCAGGGCCCTAATTTGACCTTCAGTGAATAAAAATCAAAGTTGAATCAAGTTCAACAACAGGAAACCTGCTGGTGATTAAAAAGTGATCACTGTTTCTGGTGACCGGAGGTGTCATAAGGACAGTCTTTAAGGAGGAACTTGGAGCTCCTGCCCTTTGAGCGGCTCTGCATTCATAAATCATCACACCTTCCCAAGCTGACACAACTTCTCACTTCCCATTAATTCCAAAACTACTTTCTGGCTTGGTAGTTAGCTTTCAAACTGTCAAGACAGAGTGTAATTGAAAGTGAATTTGATTAAAGGAAAAACAGCTCTGCACACCAAAGATTGGGGTCTGATTTGTTCCAGGGATGAGAGGAGTGTAGCGGTGTCAAAACACAGGGGAGCTTCTCCTGCACTCAACAGGCCGAGCCCAGAAGGAACATCAGTAGGCTGAGGCATGAGAAGGTTTCCGATGTGAGATGGGTTCTCCTGAGGTTTAAGGGCTGGCAGCAAATGAACCACAGTGACCACTGCAGATGGCTTCCTTGTCTCCCAGCCTCCACCGAAGGCAGGTCCCAGGACAGCTTCAGTTTTCCACGAGGAAAGTGAGGCACCAAGAGTAAGCAACTTGCTGTCACTAACCCTGCTAGTAACTGGTACATGCAGTATAAGAACCCAGGACTGAGGCCACCAAGCACATCCTCACTCGCCTTAGAACCAGAGTAACATGGCACTGAAAAAAAAAAGGAATGCACAAGACTTCTTGACATAAATTTTCTGCAGCAGTTGGAAATAATTTATCCTAGAACCAGAGACTAAAATAACCAGGAACATTAGAGATTGTCTAACTCAAAGTCCCCTATATAAACATGGGGTGGGGCACAGAGGTGCTGGGTTTCTCATGCAGATTCACAGGAGAGTGCCATGTGCACCGTAGGTCTGAAGACTCTCGGTCTGAGTGTCCACGTCCATCATCTGGGGCTCAGTTCAAAGATCCCAGGGCCAGCTCCTGGAATTTTCAGTGTGCTGACTCCATACAAACTCCCATCGCCCACTCCTTCCTGCTAAGGATTAGAATCATTCTTGAGAATTTCAACAACACATGCTCCCAAATGTACTAGATATAAGGAGAGAGTTAGTTAGAATATTCTGTGGATAAAACCGGGGGCACAGGACTCAGCAGCGATGCACATTTGTCACACCGGTGCCCTGACCCAAATTTTCCCGTTAGAAGGCAGAGAATATGCATGTTGACACTTTCTATTAAAATACAAATTTCTACAATGAAATACCTTCCACAAGAAACAGCTTCCAGCAATCTTCCTCCCTATCATCTGTTTGAAAGACATGCTTCCGCGTAGAGAAGGGAGTGCGTGGTGAACAACCTCTTTGCTTATTTGTAAATTTTGGAGAGCGTAGGCGAAATAGTCACCATTTTAAAAAGAGCCTGTACTTTAAATGAGAAAAGGTCTTAATTAAGCCAGAGAAGGACTTTCTAGTTGCTTTTCTCCTCAAGACAGAAACCATTAATTCAAATGTGCTGTAGGAGGTTTCGGAATATGGAGCTGGAGCTTTGAAATTGCCATTAGAATGGTCCATGTTTATTCCTGCCACGCACGATTAAAACACAAAGCCAACAGCAGCACAAAACGCTGAGCTCCTGTGAACACCAAGCAGGAGCTCATGAGATAAAGGGTGATTTACTAAAGATGAGGACAGACGCTTCTATGAACACATGTCAGCGTTACACATACACTTGCTAGTCTTCATTCAGGGAACATGTTTTGTTTTATTGTATTCTAAATACGTATATTGTTCCCTGGCTCTGAGCTGCGTGGTAGAGAAACACAGGCAAAGAATGATCACCTTTGTCTGCCTGGCCTCAAAGACCAATGGCCATACTGCATTTCCTGATTGGGTCAAGAAATGGATCTCCCATATAAAGGAGCAATTATCAAATATTTCTTCCCTTTAGGGAACTATTTTAAGGAATGTCAAGACACAAATTCATATTTGATGTGAATAAACTTTCTAAGTTGTCTTCATGAAAAACATATGACACCTCTGTTTGTACATATTAAAAACCTTCCTTAATTTTCTAACAATTTACCATTGGGCACAGTCCATAGTTATAGGTTTATAAGTAGATGTAACTTATAAAATCATTATAATATGCCAGGCATAAAGGCCATGCATTTTTATATTTCTCCTGGCATCCTCAGGAAACATCTGTGAGGTATGTAAATCAAAGAAAATGACCGAGGCAAGTCTCAATCATTTTAGGAGGTTTATTTGCCAAAGTTAAGCTCCCACAGCTGGGAGATCAGTCTATGCCTTTCTCCAAAGATGATTTTGAGAGCTTCAATATTTAAAGGGGAAAGGGCAGATATTGGAGGAAGAGAAAGAAATGTTTAAAATGTGTGGGTAGATAAGAGAAAAACAGTTATACCCTTTTGAGTCTTTGGTCAGCCTTTCACTGAATATACAATTTTCATTTGAGGGAGGGATAGAGGAATAGTCACGTATGTCTTGGTCCAGCCCAGTGAATCTGCATTTTTCATGAAACAACGTAAACAATAGGGCAGAGGAAGCCATCAGACATGCATTTGGCTCAGGTAAGCAGAGGGATACCTTTGAGTCCCGTCCTTTGCCCTGCACCTGTGAAGAGGATCTATCCATTTACATTGCCTGGAGAAATGTCACAGAATTGTTTTAGGGTAAAGATTTTGGGGCCCACAAGGAATTTCCTGGTGGGCAAGTTGGGAGGGAGATATGTAGCTTTTTAACTTTGTAACTATCTTATTTGGGAACCAAATGGGAGGCAGGTTTGTGTGACCCAGTTTCCAGGTTGACTTTTGCCTTGGGTTTAGTGAGTTTGGGGTCCTAGGATTTATTTTTCTTTCACAGGTGGGTACCATGGGACAACCACAAAATCCTCCCGAGGCTTGGATCAGGTCAGCCCCAAGCAGGGTCCTGTGAAGTGTGCAGAGCCTGCTAGCCCTTCGCCTTCATACTGCATCCTGTCAGGAGGGGGACTTGGAGGGTTAAGCCACATGCTGGGACAAGAGCTGAGGAAGGGGCGCAGCTGCAACTGACACCAAGCTCTTTGCTCCAAGCCTAGGACTCCAAGTATGAAGCTGAAAGAACAGTTAGAATCTACCATTGTAAACATCTTACAAAATGTGTACAAGAAAAGGTAGACAAACCAATCCTGAAAATATAAATTTAAAAAGATCTGAAGTAAAAGTTAAGGTGACTAATTCTCAGATACTCCCTCACTTCTCCAAAACTCTCAAGACTTGGCCAGCCTGCTGCTCCGTGAGGGCGTTTGCTATCACAACACAAGAATCCTCTCCGAATTCCAGGGTGAAGAAAACATGAATCACATCTTACATTTCCATTGATGACAGCAGGTGAGTCATATAGTGGGCATCCAGCCACGTTGCTGTGCAGCTCAGAAGGAGCCTGACACAAGAACAGGCTGGCCATCTGTGGAGGTGGACGGGGCAGCCAAGTCAGACTCCAGAGTGAGGGACAGGGGTTAGGTGCAGTGAGGGCAGCTCAGCTACAGAGCTCCAGAGGGAGAGGAGGCCCCATTTCCGCATGGAGGTCATGGGGGTTAACTCTATGTGTCAACCTGACTAGGTCACAGTTCCCAGACATTTGGTCAATCATTGTTGTAGATGCTGCTGTGAAGGTATTTTTTAGATGAGATAAATCTTTAACTCAGTAGACATTCAGGAAAGCAGATGACCCACCTTAATATGGATGGGCCTCGCCCCAGCAGTGGGGACCCTAATGGAAAGACTGCTTGCCCCCAGAAGAAGAAGGAATTCAGCCACAACCTTTGGACTTAAACTGAAATTCTTCCATGGGTCTCCAGCCTGTGGGCTTACTTTGCAGCAGAATTTAGTCTTATCAGCCCCGCTATAGTGGGAGCCAGTTCTTTAAAATTTTTCTCTGTGTCTTGTCTTTCTGTCTCTCTCCATATATGTGTGTATGTGAGGGGGGTGTGGGTGGGTGGGTGTGCATGTATGAACACACACACATATACATACACATATTATGCATACAGACACATATATATGTGTATATATACATGCACATACACACCCCCCACCCCCCACACACATGCACGCACACACACACACACACATATATATATGCAGTCATGTGCCACACAGTCATGTTTCAGTCAATGATGGACCACATATAGGACGTCAGTCCAATAAGATTATAATACCATATTTTTACTATGCATTTTCTATGTTTAGATACACAAATACTTACCACTGTGTTATAATCGCCTATACTATTCAGTACAGTCATAGCAACACAGGTTTGTAGCCTAGGAGCAATACACCTCGCCTAGGCAGGCAGTGGGCTGTACCATCTATGTCTGTGTAACTGAGCTGAACACTCCATGATGTTCAGCTAACAACACATTTCTCAGAACACATCCCCATCATTAAGGGACACACATCTCTCTCTCTCGCTCTTTCTCTCTCTTTCTCTCTCTCTCTCTCTCACACACACACACACACACACACACCAGCTGACATAAAATCTCCACCTGGCAGGTGCCCTGGGACGCACGTGTGAGTAGGGAGGCTCCATGCATGACTCTTGATTCTAAAGCCCTTTATCATTCCAGGACCGCATGTAGGGGCTCATTCACTCAAGGTAGCAGCACCAGACCATCAACCCAGCCACCATGTGCCGACGCGCACCCAGACACACGCACACAGACGCACCATTGTCCTGCAGATGAGTGGATCCAAGCTTCTCAGGATGGTGCAGATCTGCTGACAGGGGAGTTGCAGCCCCATCAGGGCCGGGGGCAACAGATGTTAAGCCCCACTGTTTCCTTGGCCCTGTGACGGTGGAGAGGAAGACATGTTCCAAGGCAACTCTCTCAGCTCCAAGCTGAAGGATCCCTTCAACCAGCATTGTGAGTGAAAATATGCACCTATGGGAATTTCAAAGACCACTGGAGGAGGGAGATTTTGTGCAGTTAGGGTGAGCTGGGCTCTGCTGAGTTTAGTGTCTTGCCATTTGTGGGACTGCGTGGGCACTCACCGGCCATTCTGAGATACTCAAATGACAATCCCATACACTGGGCTCTTGTCTGGGCCTTTGTTCACCTGCATGCCGACCTCTGTCTCCACATTGGAGGGGGCCGCTCTCTCCCTGACACTGGCAGACCCCACCCTGTTAGCCTTTCTTGTGTTTCCCTCTTGGGGAAGACAAATGATAAAAACAGGCAGAGGAACGTGGAAAGACTAGACTGTCTAGTCTTCTGGCCTCCATCTTTCTCCCCTGCTGGATGCTTCCTGCCTTCAAACATCAGACTCCATGTTCTTCAGCTTTTCGACTTTTGGACCTACACCAGTGATTTGTCAGGGGCTCTTGGGCCTTTGGCCACAGACTGAAGGCTGCACCGTCGGCTTCCCTACTTTTGAGGTTTTGGGATTAGGACTGGCTTCCTTGCTCCTCAACTTGGAGACAGCCTCTTGTGGGACTTCAGCTTGTGATCATGTGATTCACTACTCCTTAATAAACTCCTATATATATCCTCTTAGTTCTGTCCCTCTAGGTAACCCTGACTAATACAATCACCACCAACAAGTATTTCTTGCCTTTTACAAAGACATGACCAACCTTCAGGTTTCCAGCCATTTTTTCTAAAGCTGGGTTTTTCAATTACTTTTTCAATCACCTTAAGAGTCTTTTTAGATATGTTTTCTTGATGGCCTCAACCCATATAAATTTGAGAACACAGACCAACTGTATGTTTATGAATTGGAAATATATCTGTGTTTTATGCAAAAAAATAGTACTTTCTTTTAATCTCCCTGTCATCCCCCAAAACAGTTTTTGTCCCCCTGGGTTCTGATTGTGTTTCCTGTTGAGGATATATGCTCTATGGCTCTTCATGGGTGGCTGAGAGCTCCAGAAGGAAATCACGCTATGGATATAACTGGGGCCCTGGATGTTTATTCTTTCTCTCCAGTGAGCCCCAGTATGTCTTAATGATGCTTTTACCTGCCTCTGGTCCAGAGATTTACTAATGCACCGGTGTTCCCACCCCAGCTGCAATCCACACAGCAGAAAGAGCAGAAGTTACCCAGAGAAAATGCCGTGTCCCCGACTCTGCTGCAAATCTTTCTTCTTTGTCTTTTTGTTTCCTTTCTCCAAATACTTGCTACTGCACCTCTTCCCCAGCATTAACACCCTCAGCTGTGTTCTGAATCTCATGTCCTTTAATCACCTCCAAGATTTCATATTTGCAGTTAATAACTTTACCTTCAGTGTCTTCATTCTGTATTTTTAAACATGAAAAATTACATGCAAAAATAATTGGAACAAGTGTGCCATATGTTACTAGATCCTAGGATATGCAATTTTTGAATATGAGTTTGTCTTATCTTCAGCTTTCACCATGCCTGCACCATACATTTTTCCATACCCAAAAGGTGAGTATTTTCTAAACTTGTCTTGCTCTCTGTCAAATTCTTAATTTCTCTGTTATCCCAGAAAGCTCTCCAAGACCACTCCTGACCTGTTCAACTCCTCCTCGGTTTTTTGAGACTAAATCTATTAGGTTGGTGTAAATTAAAAGGAATGGCAAAAACTGCAATTACTTTTGCACCAACCTAATGAGCTTGTAAGACGTCTTCCCTCAACCTCACCAATTTCCATTCCTCAACTTTGTCCTCAATATTTACTCCTAAGTCTGAGCCTAGAGCCCTAAGTAGAGGGTCCTATCATCATAACACTTGTACTGTCTTATCAACGTAACGTCACTTGGCTGTGATCCTGCAAAACTGTGTGCAGCTTTGGGGGCAGGAATTATGATATTCATTTCAGAGTTTCCAGTGCCTACACCAGACCCAAGAAGAATATGTTTTCACAAGTCTATTGAATGGTAGAACAAATGACTGATTGATGAAAACACAAATTACTTGATGGAAGAAAAGAGATAAGAATTTAAAAATATAACCAGCTCATGCAACAGCTTGACTAAGTAACTGTAAAATATTAACCATTCAGAATAAATTATATACTTTCAAAGATAAACTAGAAGCTTCCACAGCCAGACGTGCCACTTAGGCCTCTAGGATGCATTTATCCATTTTATAGAAGCATCTACACTACACATCTTCTCAGGACAGAGACCACGGCGCTTGATGACGCGCCCGCAAACTCAAAAAGTGGCCTTCAGAAGCGTTTAAACAAATGCCTCTTGATGTTAAAAGTTTGTTCTCCAAATAAAATAGAGACAAACAGCAGCACCAAGAACTCCAGGGCAGTTTGTTTGACAGAAATGTTGCTTCTGAGTACAACTGATATGATAAAACTAACAAGGAAGAGAGCAATTTTATCAGGCTTTTACTCAATATTGCTACTTTCCTGTGACTTTGTACTAGCAGCCTGTCATCAGTTTATATAATTAAGAATGGGAAAGGATTTTTGAGCTCAATGACACCTACTAAAGAATAATCCACCCTTGAACAAAATATTTGGCAAACATTTTATTGTTAAGTTCAGGCAAAAACATTCTAATCTAAAAGTTTAAATAATTTATGGTAGATTTTCTTTGATACTTTCTCTTTTAATTGGTGTGAAAATGTTCTTTCCTCAAACTTTGTTTTTTTTGTTTTTTTTTTTTTTTTAGTCATTGGAGCATGCCCAAGGGCCATCATTAAATACTAAAAGGTGAGAGGAAGCCATCTGGTCACCTCTGAGGGACTTCCAGATCTTGATGGCACTCCATCTGCATCCGTAACAATTTACTCATTACATCAAGGGCATGGAGAAATTCAAAAGTGGACCTGTACAGGAGAAACTCAGGTCTGAGTGGCGTGATGCCAGGCATACCATGCTCAGACCGCCTTCTCTCAGCTGAGCACACCTGGACTGAGTTAAACATGTTAAACATATTGCTACAGCAAGTAATACATTTACCTAGTAATGCATTCTTTTTTTTTCCTTTTGAAAAGAGATTCTCTGCAAAATGACATCATTCGCTTTGCAAAACAGACATGAAGAACGTGTTTGCTCCTTTCACGCATGGAGCATCCTACATCAACATCACACAGGGTTGTACAAGGATTTTTCTTGGATGTCAAAATGGAAAAGCATTCATAGCTTCCCTGAATTTTATGAGCACTGTAAACTCAATTTCCAAATAGCTATTCTCTATGTTAAGGCAATTACACATCAAGTGTGGCTACCAGACTTCTGCTGTGCATGTCCACTTCTTCCATATGTCATGCCTCTGCTGCCTGCTCCCGCACTTCAGCTCAGAGTCTCCTTGCATTGCTCTGTTGAAAGGCACCTGAAGTTCATGTCTTTACCCAAGGTTGGTAGCATGCCTCAGCCCAGTGCATAATGGTAATAACAAGAACAGCTGTTCCAATTTTGTGTATGCAAGTCTGCCTAAATCTATAATTTTCTAACCATCCTTCTATCTGCTTTACTCCAAAATCTTCTGTGAATTAATTCAGTAATCTTTACTTTGTAAATTAGTGCTAGAGATGAAAAGAGTCTAGCAACTTGCCTAATATTTCATAACTACTAAATGGTAAACCATGAATCCAAACCCATATCTATGCACTTGCAAATACTGAGCTTGTTTTGTTACATCATTGAAAAGATAATGAAGCCTGGGCAGATCATCACAATTTTTAAATTTACTTAAGCTGTTCAAAGGCATACCATTAAGATAATTAACAAGAGATTTCCTGGAAGTCAATACCTTGAACAATTCATTTTCAGATTTAATGTGTAAATATGTCCTGTTAATAATTAAAGGGGAAAATGGGCAATTATTTCTATCAATCAAGTGACTTAAGATTCTATCAAATCTTAAGTGACTAAGAATTTTTGCATGTGTTCCAATTACTCTGATTCTTGTATGTTTTCAATCATAAATATCATTCACATTTATAAGTTGCTTATACTGAAATCCTCCAAGAGTAAAAAGACATATGTCAGATCAAGGTATTGATTTTTAAAAACACTGATTTTTTTTAATCATGGTAAGTAAGTCTTATCCAATGTTACCTTAAACTTGAAAAGAACCACTTGGCCCTTTGTTCTGAAGAGTTATCATGGAAAGTTGAACTTGACAGAGTTCCAAGAGAAACCAACATCCTGGAGTTGAGGGCAGCTCATGTAGTCACCCAGAGTGCACCCTCAGGTAAGATCCCCTGACTCCTCACAGGTGCCCCTTCTCTATTTCATCCTCAGCATCCGTACCTACCTCCTTCTACCAGATGAGGCTTTAGAGCAAACAAACACTTGGGTGTGTGACTTTGAAAACTGCTGTCAGTGTCAAGCATGTTTATATATGTAAATCAGTTTATGCAAAAATTAAATTTTTAAAATAATGTCAGTGTTGTAGAACACAAATAACAGGCATATTCCCTTTGCAAATCATTTACTTCAATGATTCTAAGGAAAAAACTATTATATCATGGTAGCTGTGGACCAAACAGGCTGGAGAAAATGTAGTGCAATGTGGACCTTATGTATTTTCTTCCTTCCCATTGGCAGTGCATTTTTCAAAGTCTGTATGTCTACATAATATACATTGGTACATGTGTACCACTAAGTTGATCAGTATAGCTTGATTAGTAAACAGACTTTGTGTTTTCTAGTACTAAAGAAGAATAATAGTATAGATTAAAAGTGAAATAATAGCAATGTTTACACATAATGGAATATATATAAAAGCATATTTATCAAAGCATATTTGTGAAATCGATCAATTTTTTATAAGCAATAATTAAACTAGGGGAACTGAGGTGATGATAACTCTATAGAGAATTCATGATAGTCAAGGAATCTAAATTTTGAAATCACAGCTTCCCTAAGACCCAGATGATGGTGGCATGCTCTAGAACTTGACTTCCCTGTCTGTGCCTCTCCACACAGGCCAGGACTACTGCTGAGCTAGAGGGATGCACCCATGCAGGCTACATGCACTTCTCTAGTGCACCCTTCCCGGGCTTCCCTTCATTTTATTCCCAACCGTGTCATCCAACTTATTTAACTTACTGGCATACAGTTGTTCATAGGATTCCATTATAATCCTTTTGATTTCAATAAAGTCAATAATAATGTCTCAACTGGGCATGGTGGCTCACGCTTGTAATCCCAGCACTTTAGGAGGCTGAGGTGGCTGGATCACATGAGGTCAGGAGTTCGAGATCAGCTTGGCCAACATGGTGAAACCCTGTCTCTACTAAAAATGTAAAAATTAGATAGACATGGTGGCATGCCCCCATAATCCTAGCGACTCAGGAGGCTGAGTTGGGAGAATTGCTTGAACCTGGGAGGTGGAAGCTGTCTCATATAATAATAATAATAATGATAATAATAATAATAATAATAATAATAATAATAATGTCTCCTCTTTTGTTCCTGATTTTTGTAATTTGAGTTTTCTTTCATTTTTTTTCCTAGTCAGACTAGATAAATGTTTATCCATGCTATTGGTCTATTCAAATAACTAACTTGGTTTCATTGACTTTGCCTATTTTCTATTCTCTGTTTCATTTGTTTCTGCGATCTTTAAGCTTTCTTATTTTTGCTTGCTTTGGGTTTACTTTGGTCCCTTTGTTTAGTTCGGTAAGGTAGAAGTTTAACTTATTTATCTGATTTTTTTTAAATACTACAGGCACTCACAGCTACAAATTTTCCTCTAACAGTCCTTTAGTTATCTGCCATGCATTTTGGTATGTCGCGTTTTTGTTTTTATTCTTTTCAAAGTATTTTTATAATTTTCCTTTTGTGGGGACAGGTCCTAAGAAATATGAATTTCTTTAGATTTCATTAAAGAGTAAACATATTTGTCATCTGATGCTGTGAAAAAGTCTGCTTATGAATTTGTCATCTCAAGTTTTAAAAAATAAAATTCAAATTTATGGTAAATTTAAGGAATTATTATCAATATCTTTATAGTAATCAAACACTGTGTTTTTCTTTCTCAGTTTCTTGTGGAGCTCTTGGTATAATAGTGAATGCATATTTATTATGTTCACATTAAATGTGCATCTAATTATGGCTGCATTATCGTGAAAAATGTTCATTTACATGCAGGAGAGTTCTAACACTTCTAGAGGCTCTGAAGGGAACTTCCTGGGATAGAATCGGAAAGTTTGCTTTCTTACAAGAAAGGTTAGTACACACATTCTGTTCTGGTGGAATGGCAGCACCTATGGCCCCTTAGATGAATTACAGCTGTTTACACCAGGAATATGTCTGGTGGCCCTATTTCATATCCATTCTTAAAATACGGTAATCACCTTCCTGATATACATAAATGTATTGTCTATGTTTTAATAAGACACAACATAGAATGACAAGCCAGCCACAGTGGCTCACACCTGTAATCCCAGCACTTTGGGAGGCCAAGGCGGGTGGATCACCTGAGGTCAGGAGTTTGAGACCAGCCTGACCAACATGGCAAAACCCCATCTCTACTAAAAACACAAAAAAGTTAGCTGGGCGTGGTGGAGCATACCTGTAATCCCAGCTACTCAGGATGCTGAGACAGGAGAATCGCTTGAACCTGGGAGGTGGAGGTTACAGTGAGTCGAGATCCTGCCACTGCACTCCAGCCTGGGTGAAAGAGCAAGACTTCATCTCAAAAAAAAACAACAACACCACATAGCATGACTAAAATCTCAGCTTTAATCTCCAGGAAGACCACATCAGCTCTTTGACAAAGTGTACAGTTTTCATGGCAACAAAGTCTACAGAGTCTGTCAACACTGAAGGATGACTTTCTGAGAAGGTCACAGCCTCAAATGCCTTAGCAAAGAGATGAGGGAAATTGATAGCATTAAATTTATAAATCAGAAGAAATGTCTCAAATCAATAACCTAACCTTCCACTTTACAAAACTGGAAAAAGAAGAGCAAACTAAATGCCAAACAGCAGATGGAAGGAAATAATAAAGATTATAGTGGAAATAAAATAGAGTAAGAAATGCAATCGAGAAAAATCAATGAAACTTGAATTTGATTCTTTTGGAAAAGATGAACTTGTGTCATGGACCTACCAGTTTTCTGTTAGGTCCAAAACCAAGATCTGCCATGGTTTGACAATGTCCTTAGTGATTAACAAGAAAATATAGGAACTAAAAATAAGTTAAAAAGCAACATCTTAAATAACAGCAGACACATCTATTAATTAATAGGATTTTCTACTTGATTGAAAGAGGTTAATATTCTTGACATTTGTATTAGTCCTTGCTTGCATTGCTATAAATAACTACCTGAGACGTCGTAATTGATAAAGAAAAGAGGTTTAATTGGCTCACTGTTCTGCAGGCTGTACAGGAAGCATGGGTGGGGAGGCCTCAGGAAACTTACAATCATGGCAGAAGGCAAAGGGAAAGCAGGAAGGTTCTACTGGCTGAAGCAGGAGGAAGAGAATGAAGCAGGACATGCTGTACACTTTTAAAACAACTAGATCTTGTGGGAACTCATGCACTATCCTGAGAACAGCAAAGAAAAAATATGCCCCATCATCCAATCACCTCCCACTAGATCCCTCCTCCAACACTGGGGATTATAATTTGATATGTTATTTGGGCAGGGACACAAATCCAAATTATATCAACATTAAAAAATCAATGTCCTTAGACATGAAGTTTTTCACATTCTTTTGCAAATAAATAGTCCCATCAGGCAGAACTGTAGCATGTGCAGTCCTTATGCACTGTCTTTCCACTGGCAGAATCTCTCCCTAGCAGGGCATGGTCTTGTCATAGATGGTTATCTTTGCTCTATGTGCAGGTGCTGGAAAATAATGTCATCCTGGTCTTTTCCTTTGTCTTTCCTGGTATGGAATTTCTACTCCACAAGTGAGCTGGGCAGTGGAAATCACAATCCAGTAATCTCAATCTGCCATGCAGAGGGTAGAGTTTGTGCTAGTAGGAGAAAGATGCTCCAGACCTTTTGGAAGTGGGTGTCTGGAATAAAACTTCTGCAACACAGATCTGGAAGAGATGTGAAATCATAATGGCCTGCCCCTTCTAGGGTAAAGCCCCATCCTGAAGAACAGTTCCCACCCCTTCCTGAATAACGGCTCTGATATAGTTTGGCTCTGTGTCCCTACCCAAATCTCATGTCAAACTGTAATTCCCAGTATTGGAGGAGGGGCCTGTAGGAGGTGATTGAATCATGGGGTGGACTTCCCCCTTACAATTCTTGTGATTCAGGTCTTTCAAGATCTGCTTATTTAAAAGTGTAGCACTTCCCTGCCCTCTCTGGCCAGCCAGGTGAAGAGGTACTTGCTTCCCCTTTGCCTTCCACCATGATTGTAAGTTTTTGAGGCCTCCCTAGAAGCAGAAGCCTGTACAGCCCACAGAACATGAGCCAATTAAACCTCCTTTCTTTATAAATTACCCAGTCCCAGGCAGTTCTTTATAGCAGTGTGAGAAAAAACTAATACAGAAAATTGGTACCAGAGAAGTGTGGCATTGCTACAAAGATATCTGAAAATGTGGAGGCAACTTTGGGACTGGGTAACATGCAGAGGTTGGAACAGTTTGGAGAGCTCAGAAGAAGATAGGAAGATGAGGGAAAGTTTGAAACTTCCTAGAGACTTGTTAAATGGTTGTGATCAAAATGCTGATAGTGATATGGACAATGAAGTGCACACTGAGGTGGTCTCAGAGAGTGATGAGAAACTGATTGGGAATTGGAGTAAAGGTCACACATGCTATGCTTTAGCAAAGAGACGGGTGACATTTTGCTCCTGCTCCAGTGGTCTGTTGAACTTTGAACTTGAGAGAGATGATTTATGGTATCTCACAGGAGAAATTTCTGAGCAGCAAAGTGTTCAAGTTATGGCCAGGCTGCTTCTAAAAGCCCATAATAATTTGCATAAACAAAGAAATGACCTGAAACTGGAACTTATATTTAAAAGGGAAGCAGAGCATATAAGTATAAAAGAATTGCAACCTGGTCATGTGGTAGAAAAGGAAAACCTATTTTCTGGGAGAAATTCAAGCCAGCTGCAGAAATTTGCAATACTAAGGAGGAGCTGAATGTTAATAGCCAAGTCAATGGGGAAAATACCTCCAAGGCATTTCAGAGACCTTCCTGGCAGCCCTGGAGGCCTGGGATGAAAAATGGTTTTATGGGTCAGACCCAGGGCCCTGCTGCTCTGTGCAACCTCAGGACATGGCACCCTGCATCCCAGCCACTCCAGCTTCAGCCATGGCTAAAAGGGCTCCAGATATGTCTCAGGCCTCTGCTCTAGAGGGTGAAAGCTGGAAGCTGTCAAGGCTTTCATGTGGTGTTAGGCCTTCAGGTGCACAGAGGGCAAGAGTTGAGGCTTGGGGGCCTCTGTCTAGATTTCAGTGGATTTATGGAAATGCTTGGATGTCCAGACAGATGTCTGCTGCAGTGGGGAGCCCTCATGGAGAATCTCTACTAAGGCAGTGAGGAGGGGAAATGTGGGGTTGCAGCTCCCACACAAAGTCCGCACTGGGGCACTGCCTAGTGGAGCTGTGAGAAGAAGGCCACAGTTCTCCAGACTCTAGAACAGTAGATCCACTGACAGCTTGCACCATGTACCTGGAAAAGCCTCAGGTAGTCAATACCAGCCTGTGAAAGCAGCCACAGGGACTGTACCCTGTAGAGTCACAGGGGTGGAGCTTCCTGTCTGCGGACACAACAGCCTCACACTCCTTCCCTTTGATCTGGATCAGCTACAGGATTTCAGGACAATTCAGATTGAGGGACAGGGTCAGGTCATTCAAAGTGAGATGCTGCTCTTCTTAGCAAGGCATGGGTGGGCTCTGCCCAGTTGAAATAAGATACAAGCAAGTGACCGTAGAGATAGTGCTAGTATCTGCTGCATTTCATGCTGGTTACCAAAACAGAGATATTATATATTCATTAATTTAATCCATCTATATATGTACACAAATATTGACTTTAAAATATATGGTTATTTACTGCTTATCCTGGATAATTTGCCTGATGTATTTCAGCATATAATAGCAAACAACAGAAAATTGCTTAGGTTGGAAATATTTAGGTAATTTTGTAAACTTAATTTTGGCAAGAACACAAGTCCTAATATGGAACTCATAAAAATCACAGAGAGGCAAATAAAACTTAAAATATTTCTTGATAATTGAAAGCAATTCAGTGAATAATTAAGCATCAAGTTGTACTAACTGTTGACCTTATAGAGCCATAAATTATCCATCATTAAATTAACATTTTAGAATCTTGAGATCATGTATTAATAGACTCACATGCAGTTGTAACAAATAATATAGAGAGATCCCATATAGCTTTTACCAAGTTACCCAAAGGCAACATCTGACAAAACTGTAGTACAGCATCAGAAGGAGAACATTGACATTGACACAATCAACAGGCAGAATATTTCCATCTCCACCAGGATCCCTCAGGCTGCCTGTGGATAGCCATGCTCACTCCTGCTTGTCCTGGCCTCCTTCTCGCACTTAGCAATCACTAACCTGTTCTATACACCTGTAATTTCATTGTTTTAAGAATGTTATAGAAATGGAATCACACACTATGTAACCTTTTGGGACTGGCTTTATTTACTTATTCATTGATTTGTTTGTTTGTTTGTTGTTTTTGAGATACCACCTTGCTACTGCAAAAATGGCCATAATTAAAAAATAAAAAAAAAAACAGATGTTAGCATGGATGTGGTAAAAAGGGAACACTTTTATACTACTGGTGGGAATGTAAACTAGTACAACCACTATGGAAAACAGTATGGAGATTCCTTAAAGGATTAAAAGTAGAACTAAAATTTTGACCCAGCAATTCCACTACTGAGTATCTATCTAGAAGAAAAGAAGTCATTATATGAAGAAGAGACTTGCACACACATGTTTATAGCAGCACAATTCTCAATAGCAAAAATATGAAGCCAGCCTAAATGCCCATCAACTAATGAGTATATAAAGAAAATATTATAGATAGATAGATAGATAGATAGATAGATAGACAGACAGATGCAGTTGTAACAAATAATACAGAGAGATCCCATATAGCTTTTACCAAGTTACCCACAGGCAACATCTGACAAAACTGTAGTACAGCATCACAAGGAGAACATTGACATTGACACAATCAACAGGCGGAATAGATAGATAGATAGATAGATAGATAGATAGATAGATAGACAGACAGAATACTACTCAGCCATAAAAGCATTCACAGTAACCTTGATGGAAGTGGAGACATTAATGCTAAGTGAAGTAACTCAGGAATGGAAAACCAAACATTATATGTTCTCAGGTATAAGCAGGAGCTAAGTTATGAGGATGCAAAGGCATAAGAAGGATATAATAGATTTTGAGGACTCAAGGGGAAGGTTGTAGGAGGAGCAAGGGATAAAAGACTACACATTGGGTACAGTGTACATTGCTTACGTGATGGGTGCACCAAAATCTCAGAAATCACCACTAAAGAACTTTTCCATGAAACCAAACACCACCTGTTCCCCCCAAATTGTTGAAATATAAATAAAAATAAATTTGAAAAAAAAATTATTATTAAAATTTATAAAAGTTTTACATCTATTTTATTGTTTTTAATAATTGTGTACTAATATTATTTGTAATGTTTTAATTCTTAGAGCCTTATAATCAGAGGCAATATGAAAAATAAAGATTCGCATTTACATATATAGTTTTTTAAATGTATATTAAACATATACACACCTTGGTAAAATGACCTCTAAGATACTCAATTATAAATATATTTTTTCATAAAAATTATGAGAAATATGTGTAATGGATTTGTTCAAGGTGGAAAATCAAGGGTATCAATCACTGAGCTGTCAAAGAACATTTACATACAGTTTTAAAATGAGTATCACATCAAAGTGGTGTTCAGATTTTATTAGATAAATTTAAATATAGTGTGCCATTTTATTTTTCAATGTTACTGTTTGCTATATGATAAACCATTGAAATGTATAAAATATTTCAGATGTCAGCTTAAAGTGGTGTGAGTAGGTTTCAAATTTCTTTTGTGTGTATATGTTTAAAACCATTAAAGGCCAATGGTTTTTGTTAAAATAAATATCCCATCTCTCCCTCCTTAGCCAACTCCATGTAAGTTACAGCTTTCTTGGTTCCCTGGGTTATTTTGGACCTAAGGACTTTCACAAGTGAGATTGTGGTTTTGCCACTGGCCCAGCATAGCCCAGGGAATGGGAAGCATGGCATCCTTCATAGTTCCTTTCCAGACAGCATGGAATGCCTTCTAAAGTGTCACCTTCCTGATACTGAGTGCTTTGAATAGTCATCAGATTCTTGTTGCATCTTAAAACATGAGCCATAAGAGTATGAGAGAGGTGCATATCACTTGCAAAATCTGACCAGGAAAATATGTTCATGTACAGTCACTAAGGGACCAGTAGACACTCTCATGTGTCACTCACTCTTTCATTCTCCCCTGGAAGCCCTGTGTTTTCTTGCCGTATTATCTTTGGCAATGGTTGCTTCATCATCTTCCTATCCAATGTTTGCCTTGGAATATACCATTATCCCATTGGGTCCCTATCCTTTGCTACCTAGTGAAGCCATACATTAATCCTCAAGACAGATCATAAACTTGAGAGACCACCCACTGTGGAAAGAAATAATGGGTGTTGTCATGGCAGAATTTACCAGGATTTCTTGCTTATTTGTCCTGGAAATGAGAAGAAATTTTTCTTTAAAACACCTATGTGACTGGGAAATTAGATATTTGGATAGAGATAACAAAAAACCCAGCTCTGATGAGTGAGAAAAAACAGGGAATCTCTGAAAAAGAAATTAGGATATGTTATGGAATGCAAGGAAGGTTGAACCATTGGAATATATGATAGGTGATAAAGATACAATTTTAAGGGTACTAGAAGACTTCTTGCTAGAATACTACTTTTAATGTAATTTGGTTCCAACAGCTCCCAGCCTCTTATCATTTTCAGTTCAAAAATCAAAATTCCTGGGGAAAGAATCATCTGGTTACTTTGGTTTGGAATAGGTTTCTACCCCTTAATGAAGTATGACTGTATCATAGGGCCATGTACAGACACAGTACTGAGAATGAATCTTCCAAACAGCAAGCCAATTTTAAATAAGTGGAAATTTCTGTGAGCAAGAAAGCTGACCAAGTAGAACCCACTTTTTCTTCCTACCATAGATGTGATTAAGGAATGAAAAACCATTATTTGGTTTTGTGTAGGCAGTCATATCCAGCTCTCTTCAGAAAACGGAGAAGTCCATGGAAACTGATATGAGTTGCATCGTGTTCCTTAATATTTATATGTGAATTTCTAACCCCCAGCACCTGTGAATGTGACCTTATTTACATATGGTGTCTAATATGGTCTAGCTCTGTGTCCCCACCCAAATCTCATCTTGAAATGAAATCCAAATTATAATCCCCACATTTTGGCATAGGGACCTCGTGGGAAGTGATTAGATCATGGGGACTGTTCCCCCATGCTGTTCTCATGATAGTGAGTGAGTTCTCACAAGATCTGATGGTTTTATAATGGGGCTTTCCCCCCCTTTACTTTGCACTTCTCTCTCCTGCTGCCATGTGAGGTAGTGTTTGCTTTCCCTTCTGCCATGATTATAAGCTTCCTGAGGCCTCCCCAGCCATGTGGAACTGTGAGTCAATTAAACCTCTTTCTTTTATAAATTACCAAGTCTCAGGCAGTTCTTTATAGCCATGTGATAACAGAATAATACAGGGTTTTTGCAGAGGGCAATAGGGTAAGATGAAGTTATTAGGGTGGATGCTAATCTGATATCTTAGATGTCCTTATAAGAAGGAGAAATTTAGACAGAGACAAGCACTTGTAGAGGAAAAATTATAAACAGACATGAGGAGATAGCCATCAATAAGCCCAGGAGAGAGGCTGGAGCCACGCCTTACCTCATAGCCCTTAGAGGGAATCAACTCTGTCAATGCCTCCATCTCTGACTTACAGCCTCCAGAACTCTACAGCAATACACTGTTGTTTCTAAGTCACCCAATTTGTGGTACTTTGTACAGTCCTAGGAAACTACTACAGACACTCATGGGCAAGAGTGAGTTCTCAATTCAGGACCAACTGCTTCTGAACACACGTGAATCTTTCTTCTTTGGGAAGGAAAGATGTTCCTGAGTTCACACCAAGGATGGAACTAAGCATTGCTCTTCAATATTGAGCTAAAGGGCATTTTGCTAAATGGAGAGCCATAGTTATTAGTTACAGATTTATCCAGCAATCACATCTTTCAAGTGCACTAGATATGCCATATTACAGTAAAATTAATGGGTTGGTAAGTATTAACTTTAAACCTGTGATAAATAAGTCTAATCCCAACCACAGCATTTCTGATTTAAATGAAGATATAGGCTATTACTCTTCAACCACAGCTTAAATAATTTAGTCAATGGTCATTTCACATTTGCTTTCTTGAATATGCCACATATTTTATGATGTCTTCCTAGGGACTTGCCTCCCTTCCTCTATAATGAAGTACATTGGCTTGATTTCTAGCAATATCTTTAAGTAGGGTATTAAGAAAAATATTCGTAGAAAACAGAGGTCAATCCTGGGCCTTTCCCCTTCCAGTTAAATTAGAAAGAAGAACGGTTCTGAAATTCATCTATTATGCCAGGGCATTTTCTTTTAAGATATTCAGTACATTCTTCAAAATTACAGTTACCAACACAAACATGATATATTATGTCCAGAGTATATTTGACATTTTAGAATAACACATTGGTTCCTTTCCTCATTTTCTGCTTCAAAGTTAAACAATACATACATTTTCATTTGAGACAGGGTGTCTCTCTGTTGCCCAAGCTGGGGTGCAGTGGTGCAAATATGGCTCGCTGCAGTGTTGACCTCCCAGGCTCAAGAGATCCTCCTTCCTCAACCCCACAAATAGCTTGGACTACCAGCACATGTAACCACTCCCGGATAATTTTTGTATTTTTTGGAGAGAAAGGGTTTCACCATGTTGCTCAGGCTGGTCTTAAACTCATGGGTTCAAGAAACTCACCCACCTCAGCCTTCTAAACTGCTGGTAATACAGACATGAGTCACCGTGCCCCGCCTAGCAATACATTTAAAAACAAAAGCCCAGACACTTTTTTCTCAAAACTAGTGATATAGGCTAAAATTTCTGGGACCTACACATAATTGAGTGATTTAGGGAGGTTTTATGCAGGTTTGGATTAAGTAACCTGACATATAATGTCACCAATAAGTTATTATTTAAATTCTTACTGTGTACATGTGCCTTAGAGTTTATCCCTATTTTGTAATGATTAAGCACACAAGTCTCTTATGATCAGCTGCATTCAAGCACCCAGGCTGACTCTACCAGGAAATCCTTATACTGATAGAGACCACACTAAAGTGTTAGCTAAACAATGTCACATCTACCTTCTTCCATCTGCTTTAGAAAAGGGTGTTAGGGAGAGGCATTTAGAAATGATATAACATTTATTCATTCAATTACGTCTTTAACAAACTTATATTTAATGAATAAAGACCAAGTGTTCATGGTTACAAAAGGAATTGGGTTTGAATAGTCTATAAAAACAGAGAGTAAGGGAAAGTTTGCAGGTCAGCCTAGAATTTTTGTTTCTAACACTCAGTGGCTTGCCTCCTGTCCACTGAAGTTGGACTTGTGTGGTAATAAGAGTTGCTTAGTGACATCTATAGGTTTAGTAATTTACACTCAGCAGAAGACAAGAACAGCCACCAAGTCTGGTGATCAGTGTGGACACATTCAAGGGCCAAGATTAACAAAGAAGAGAGTGAAGCAGGTACCAAAACTAATGACAAGAGAAACACCAGAACCCTCAGAAATTGATGTGACAGCACCTATGCTTGCCAGGCCTGTCAGATCATAATAAAAAATGCAGATAATTATCTTTAATCCAGGATGTCTCACCCACAAGTGATGAAAAGTGCATACACTAAATAAAAGTTTTTCTCTTAACTAATGTTGAGACAACAAAGATGGATGATTTATAATATATTTTAAAGTGTACATAGTAGTTTATATAATTTTGTGATGTTTTATGACATCTTCTTAAATGATAGATGTTACAGTACATGGTTAATGCTATAGTCATTTCAGGAAGGCAGGATGAAGCCCTCAACCCAAAATATTCAAATTTTGAGAAAATGATTACACACACAGACACACACATACACACAGACACACAAACACACACACACACACACAAAGAGGATATAAAAAAAGTTATAGTTATTACCCAAATAATGAAGCTTTCTGAGGGAATCAGGACAGACTGCCAGGCAGTTCCAAATATGACTTGAGAGAGCCAAGTGGGCCCACTGGCACAGCTTTACCTGTGGTTAGGGTTGGGGTAGTTCGACGGCTCCTGCTTCTGGTTTGAGATTGCTGGTTTGAACTTCCCACTTTTGCTAAAGGAAGGAGCATGGAAGCTTTTTATCGGCTTTGACAGATATGAGGAAAAATGGGGAGAAAGAAGGATGGAACTTAAGCTGTGAACAGCCAAACATTCAAATTAGAGTCAGAGTCTTTATTTCGATCAATGTATGATGTTAAAGTACATCATATTTATAGTTTTTCTTGAGATAACTAACGATGTTCTTCAGTTGTTAAACCACAGTTGGAGGTCCTTGCTCCTGACAAGCTCTACAATTTGATCCAGATGATTCCAACAGAAACAAAAATGTGTAAAGTAAGTGAATGCAACATCATCAAATCCAGTGTGAAGAACTGTTATCCAGCAGCCACAATGAATGAGAGATGCATTTCAGTATTCATACAGAACTTTTACAACTGAGAAAAACACTGAATAAATAAAATTCAGTTAAAATAGATAAAATTGCTCTACCCGGACCTTTGTTTTTATCAAAATAGTGCTATAAACCTAATCGGAGAAAGATAACGACATTCTGATGGGTAGAGGTACACTACAAGACACCTCACATTTTCTCAAGTAATGGTATTATTAAAGGAAGTAAACAAAAAATAATAAATAAAATTCAAGAAAACAAGAGAAATCATGCAAATGCAGCCCAGTAGACTTAGATGGTAAGCAAAATAAAGGCAGTCTCACAGCTCATTGAAATACCAAATATATTTCACTTTTAGTAGTGGTAGTAACACAGCCAAGTTTTGAACTGGAAAGCAGTGAACAACTAAAGAAATTAAGCAAACTCCTGAGCTCTTCCTGCTATCATTTATTAGTATGATAACATTCAGGGGGTAACATATAAATTTAAAGACGCAATATATGCACAGTGGAGAATCTATTTGAAGAAAAATAATATTCCGACTGCTAAATAATTCATTAGATATGGTTCAAATACGTTAAAATATTTCTTGGTGAAAGTGGTACTTTAATTTTGTAAACCCAATAGTATAGTACTGACTTAAAACCCGTAGCCCATAAAATACCACTGTGAATATTCCTGAAGGGTGTAGTGAAAAAAGGTTTGGAAGAGCCATAGTTAAAATAAATAGTTATTAAACTTTTAGCTTCAGTATGCCAGTTGTATAGCAAATAAAAATTTAAAGTCACCTTTGAGTATTTTTATATCATTATTTAGACACAAATGGCCTTTAGTAAATTTCAAACTAAGTAGAACAGTTGCGTGATTTCCAAACACAGATCATCCATTCCCAGCCCACCACGTGTTCTGTGATAGTTGAGGCACTGCTCTTTCAAACCTTGGTTTGAAGGCTTCACTTTAACATATTGATCAATTAGACCACATTCTAGGGTCTAATTCAAAATCACTATGTAAATCCAAGGAATGCCTGTGGGAATAAGAAATGATATGTGACAGGATTAAAGATTCCATTTTTAGTTACAGCTTTTAGTTATAACTTTCTCAGATTTTTGTCAGTCAATCCAAAATAATTTAAGTATGGCAACTCCTAAACAAATACAAGTTTACTCTATGGAAGTATTCTCCAGTGCCTTTTTATTTTACTTGTAACTTCCAATGATATTCATTTATTATAAGCTGATTGATTTATTAGACCTTTGTGCAAAACATAGAAATCAATACAAGAAAAATGGATGCAAAATGTAAGTGGCCACAAAAGATTGCATGTCTTTAAAGCTATTGTAGAGAGAAGGTTTGACATAAATTTATCTCAACAGAAACTTCTGTTTTATTCCACGCTTCTGAAAACTTTGTCCTTAACATACAGAAGACAGTAAAACCATAGCATCCAGTAAAACAAAGAAAGCTCTTTAAAGAGTGAAAACTACTTAACCCGGTCCATTTGAATATTCAAACATACTTATTTTTTAAATTAATCATTTTATTTTGAGATAAATGTAGATTCAAATGCAGTAGTAAGAAATAATATAGATACTGTGATTCTTTACCAGGTTTCCCCCAATGATAGAATCTTGAAACATTATCATACAATATCAATAACCAGAATATTGACATTGATATAGTTAAAATATTAGGGCATTTCCATCATCACAAAGATATTTCATTTTGTATTTTTATAGTCACAACAAACTTTCTCCCAATCCGCTCTCCCTTCTGAAACATCAGCAACAACTAAATTGTTCTTCAGTTTTATAATTTTCTTATTTCAAGAATGTGATAAAAATGGAATTGTATGCATGTAACTCTTAGGGACAGTCTTTTTTACTTAGCATAATTCTCTGGAGAGTTATCAGGTTGCTCTGTGTGTTCCTATAAATAAGGTACCATTTCCTTTTTGGTTTCAAGATTTTTGTCTTGTTTTTGAGATTTCTTTTTGTCCGTGGTTTCAATTAGGATATATCTTGGTGTGGATTTCTTTAAGTTGATCCTACTTGGGATTTCCTCAGCCTCTTAAATATATACATTTATGGCTTTTCTCAAATTTGGGAAATTTTCAGCCATTATATTCTTGTGGGCTTTTTATCTTCTTCATCTTGCACCTCTTCTTCCAGGGCTCTGATGACACAGACGTTGTATCGTTTGTTGTAGTTCCACTATTCCCTGAGATAATATTCCCTCTTCTCTCTCTCTACCTCTCACTCTGTCTTCTATGCTATTCAGAGTGGGTGTGGGAGATCAGTAATGCAGTTGCTGGAAGAGGTTTTCCCTTTGGGTAAGGATCCTGAACCTTGTCTTTGGAAAGCATCTACATCCTCTAAAATTTAAAGTAAATTCTGCATGTGTATGTGTAGGGGTGTGTGTTTTTGTGTATGTGTGGGTGGGTGTGTGGTGAATGAGTGTGTATTGCATTTTAAGGGGGAAAATGGCCATAGCTCATTTGTTTCTCAAAAAGGTTCCCACTGTTTTTGTCTCTTCACACAAAGCCCCTCTTTTCAGAACTCCACAATGTCTTTTGGTCTTCATTCCTTAATCCCACTGCTAATGTCTCCTTCCATATCCATACTCCTTGCCCATAAAGATGTTGTTTGTTTAAAATGCACAGAGCATTTAAGTAAGGGATTTCTCCACTCCAGGCTAAATCACCTGTATGAGTGTTGCCAATCATGAACAAGATCCATATTTACAACTGAAATCATACCAAACACACTTTTGGACCATGACACAATAAAAATAGAAGCCAAGACAATGAAAATCACTTAAAACCATGCAATTACATGGAAATTAAACATGCTCCTGAATGACTCCTAGGTAAATAGTAAAATTAAGGTAGAAATCAAGGCGCTCTTTGAAAATAAGGAGAACAACACACCAGAGTCTCTGGGACACTGCTACAGCAGTGTTAAGAGGGAAACTCATAGCACTAAATGCCCACATCAAAAAGTTAGAAAGATCTCAAATTAACAACCTAACTTCAAAACCAAAAGATTTCCAGAAGCAAGAACAAATCAACCCCAAAGCTAGCAGAGGATGAGAAATAAGAAAAGTCAGTGAAGAACTGAAGGAAATAGAGACACACAAAAAAATGCAAAAGATCAATGAATCCAGAAGTTCGTTTTTTGAAAAAATTAATAAAACAGGTCACTATCTAGATGAATAAAGAAGAAAAGAGAGAAGACCAAAATAAACACAATTATAAATGATGAAGGGAATGTTACCACTAGCCCCACAGAATAAAAATAATCATCAGAAAGTACAAATACCTCTATTCACTCAAACTAGAAGAGATGGCTAAATTCCTGGACATATACACCCTCCCAAGACTAAGCCAGGAAGAAACTGATTCCCTGAACAGACCAATAACAATGGCTAAATTGCTGGACATATACATCCTCCCAAGACTGAGCCAGGAAGAAACTGAGTCCCTGAGCAGACCAATAACAAACTCCAAAATTGAATCAGTAATAAATAGTCTACCAATAAAGAAAGCTCAGGACCTGATGGATTAACAGCTGAATTCTGCCAGATGTACAAAGAAGAGCTGGTACCATTACTACAGAAACTATTCCAAAAAATTGAGAAGGAAAGACTCCTCCCTCAAATCATTCTGAGGCCAGCATCACCTTGATACCAAAACCTGGAAGAGACACAACAAAAAAAGAAAATCTCAGGCCAATATCCTTGATGAACATTGATGCAAAAAGTCTCAGCAAAATACTTGCAAACCAAATCCAGCAGCACCTCAAAAAGCTAATCAACCATGATTCAGTAGGCTTTATCTCTGGAATGCAGGGTTAGTTCAATATATGCAAATCAATAAATGTGATTCATCACATAAACAGAAAAAAAACCACATGATTTTCTCAATAGACACAGAAAAGGCTTTTGATAAAATTCAACATACCTTCATGTTAGAAACTCTCAATAAACTAGATATTGAAGAAACATACCTCAAAATAATAAGTGACATTTCTGACAAACCCACAGCCAACATATACTGAATGGGCAAAGCTGGAAGCATTTCCCTTGAAAACCAGCACAAGACAAGGATGCCCTCTCTCATGACTCCTATTCAACGTAATATTGGAAGTCCTAGCCAGAGCAATCAGGCAAGAGAGAGAAATAAAGTGCATCCAAGTAGGAAGTGAGGAAGTCAAACTACCTCTTTTTGCAGATGGCATGTTTCTATATCTAGAAAACCCCATAGTCTCAACCCAAAAGCTCCTTCTGTTCATAAACAAGTTCAGCAAAGCTGCAGGATACAAAATCAATGTACAAAAATCACTGGCATTCCTATACACCAACAACAGCCAAGTCAAGAGCCAAATCAGAAATGCAGTCCCATCACAATTGCCACACACAAAAATAATATATCTAGGTATACAGCTAACCAGACAGATGAAAGATCTCTACAATAAGAATTACAAAACACTCCTCAAAGCAATTAGATAAGACACAAACAAATATAAAAACATCACATGCTCATGGATAGAAAGAATCCATATCCTTGAAATAGCCAGATTGTCCAAAGCAATTTACAGATTAAATGCCATTCTTATCAAATTTCCAGTGACATTCTTCACAGAACTAGATAAAAGTATTTTAAAATTTATATGGAACCAAAAAGGGGTTTGAATAACCAAGGCAATCCTAAGCAAAAGGAACAAAGCTGGAGGCATCACATTACCTGACTTCAAACTCTACTGCAAGGCTACAGTAACAAAAATAACATGGTATTGGTATAAAAACAGGCACATAGACCAATGGAACAGAATAAAGAGCCCAGAAAACAGGCTGCACATCTACAACTATCTGATCTTTGACAAAGATTACAAAAACAAGTAACAAGGAAAATATTCCCTATTCAATAAATCGTGCTGGGATAACTGGCCAGCCATATACAAAAGATTGAAGCTGAACCCCTTCCTTATACCATATACAAAAATCCACTCAAGATGGATTAAATACTTAAATGTAAAACCCAGAACTATTAAAACCTTGGAAGACAACCGAGGCCGTACCATCTTGAACATAGAAACAAGCAAAGATTTCAGGACAAAGACACAAAACACAATCACAACAAAAGCAAAAATTGACAAGTGGGATCTAATTAAACTAATGAGCTTCTGCACAGCAAAATAAACTATTGTCAGAGAGAACAAACAACCTATAGAATGGAAAAAAAATATTTGCAAATACAATGGAAAAAAAATATTTGACACAGGTCAAATATCCAGCATCTAAAAGGAACTTAAGCAAATTTACAAGAGAAAAACAAACAGCCCCATTAAAAAGTGGGCAAAAGACATGAACAGACACTTCTCAAAAGAAGACATATATGCAGCCAACAAGCATATGAAAAAAGCTCAATATCACTGATCATTAGAGAAATGCAAATCAAAACCACATTGAGATACCATCTCATACCGGTCAGAATGGTTATTATTAAAAAGTCAAAAAACAACAGATGCCTGCAAGGTTGCAGACAAAAGAGAACACTTATACACTGTTGGTAGGAGTATAAGTTAGTTCAGCCGTTGTGGAAAGCAGTATGGTGATTCCTCAAAGAGCTGAAAGCAGAACTACCATTCAACCCAGCAATCCCATTACTAGGTATACACCCAGAGGAATATAACACATTCCACCATAAAGCTACATACACGTGACTATTCAATGCAGCACTAATCACAATAGCAAAGACATGGAATCAACCTAAATGTTCATCAATGGCAGATCGTATAAAGAAAATGTGGTACATATACACCATGGAATATTGTGCAGTCATGAAAAAGAACAAGATCATGTCTTTCACGGTAACATGGATGGAGCTGGAGGCCATTACCCTTAGCAAACCAATGCAGAAACAGAAAACCAAATGCTGTATACTCTCACTTATAAGTGAGAGCCACGTGATAAGAACTTATGAACACAAAGAGGAAAACAACAGACGCTGTGATCTACTTTAGGAGGGAAGGTGGGAGGAGAGAGAAGCGGAAAATATAACTATTGGGTACTAGGTTTAATACCTCAGAGATAAAATCATATGGACAAGAAAACCCCATGACACTTGTTTACCTATGTAACAAACCTTCACATGTACCCCAGAACCTAAAATAAAGGTTAAAAAAAAGATCCATATTTAGGAGCATATAATCTCTGAATTGGAAGGATGATGTGTTGTGACTTTGGGGGTAGCATTGAGGTGGGGGTGAGTGTGGGTCATAGACCTCAAATGGAAATTCTCTACTAGTGAGACCAGGCTCATGGCTTTTGGTTCTCGCTCCCTGGGGTGGCTCCAGCCTTACTGAACTCCCTGCAATTCCCTGAGCGCATCACTGTCTTCCCAGGCGCTGCACAGGCTGCCCCTCATCTCCGACTCCTATTTCTGCATTGCAATGTGTTGGAATGTGAATAAGAAAGCCTTTGAATATGAAAGCTACTCTGTTCCTTGATAAGCGAGATTAAATTTTACAAACACTTGTCTAAATATTATTCAAAAAGAGAGGCTATAAACAACTTAGAATTTTATCTTGGTTTAATGTAAGGCATATTTTCACACAGCCCATCTAATATCCACCAAGAAAAACCACGCTAGAACAGTCTTACATGTAATGTAATACATTTATTGTGTAGAAGTATATCTTAATGGGTTCAAATGTATAGCATTCATATAAGATAGTGGAATTAACAGGGAATGATTCATTCACTTATTATCCTGTGCTGCTATTTAGAAAATATTGGCTAACTTAGAATTTGAAGATTATTAGTAGTAGTAGTATCTTTTTTTTTTTTTTGAGACGGAGTCTTGCTCTGTCACCCATGCTGGAGTGCAGTGGCCCGATCTAGGCTCACTGCAAGCTCCGCCTCCCGGGTTCACGCCATTCTCCTGCCTCAGCCTCCCGAGTAGCTGGGACTACAGGCGCCCGCCACCTCGCCTGGCTAATGTTTGGTATTTTTAGTAGAGATGGGGTTTCACCCTGTTAGCGAGGATGGTCTCCATCTCCTGACCTCGTGATCCGCCCACCTCGGCCTCCCGAAGTGCTAGGATTACAGGCATGAGCCACCACGCCCAGCCGAATTTGAAGATTATTAAAGGTAATAAGGACTAAAAAAGACCTCTATGAAAGTAGATATTATTTTGAAGTTTGAAAATAGAATGAAGACATTATAAAATAAAAGGAAAAGGGTAACCAATAAAATAAAGTATGTTTGAGTATAGCAGAAGAAAAATAGCTATTCTAAGCAAACCATTTATAATTGCAATTAAACAATTCAGTAATAATGGTGAATTTTAGAATAAAACTGTTTTTCAGGGGAAGGGAAAAGGGAGGGTATTTTTCAAATTATTATGTGACAGTGCTTTGAAGATCTGCCATAAGTCAGTTGAGTAGGAAGGAGTTCATTATACATTTAATTTTATATCTATGTTTATATCTATATTTATCTCTTTTTCAAGAGAGGGAAAGAGCAAGAATGGACTTAATATATTCATTGTTTCATGTGTCTATTTCAACTTTCTGTGATTTTCAAGTTCTTAAGTTTTCATTGTGCCCATATTGTTATTAGGCTTAGAAAAGCTTATTTAAAAGTTTGTATTAATAGTTCATTTTTATGACTTTCAGAAATGCTGCCCATTGCAGCGATGCAGAAGTGGGTGTTCAATATATAAAAGTATTAATGAAGTGTGGAAGAGAGAAAAGAAAAAAAGTAACTGCCTTTGGCATTCAAACTTCAACCTGTCGTAAAACAGTACATTCTGAAATCCTAAAATGGGCCGAAAAGCTTGCCATCCTGAAAGCAGGCATGTTATAAATCAGCTAAAACAAGGGGCCCTTGGGTAGGTGATCACAGGGCCTCCTTGGATTCCAAGGTAGCAGTTAGGAACTAGAGACCAAGTTCAAACAAACATTGTACAAGCTTCTGGAGTTGAAATTCACACTGAATAAGCACATCGGAAAGCCTGCCTTGGAGTTTGGCATGGTTTTTATTTTATTTTGGATGCTGAAACAGATACAAATCCAATGGAATGATTAGAAATTAAAAACAACACTGAAAATTTGATCTCAATCTAAAAAGCATGAAGGATCAGAGTGATCTGTCCATGACATTTACATGTGAGTCAAAGCTCAGATTGATCTATTTTAGGTAATACAAAATATTATAATATAGTTTTGTAACACAATCATTTTATGGCATCATATTATAGTATTATAGCACATTACAGTAGACTATGATAGAAATATAGCCTGAGAAGATGAAGAAATTGGAATTTAATAACAAAATAGGATATCTTTTAAGTAAAATTGAGTTGAAAATGTAGGTGGCACCCAGCAAAGGCAAAGACCCTCTGCTCTGGGGAGAGCTACATATTTGCTTCTCTGCTTCCCCATTTCTTGAATGAACAACCAAGCCAAGTTCCCCACTTCCTTCACAAGCAGCAATCTAGGCCACAGCATAATGAATTGAAAAGTTGTTGAAACAATAAGTTAAAAATGATATGAATGGCAGTTTCATTATTTTCTCCAGTTTATAAAAGTAGATTGCTGTATAACATTAGCAGCCACAAGGAAAGAAAAAACATTTAGATTCCCTAAAAGTCTATTGAGTTTCTTCTATGCGTGTCCATGGTGAAGAACACGATGTAGTCTACGGGGGAATCATATTAAAGATGGTTGAAAGAAGTGGAGCATAGGGGCACAGAAAAATCCAGCAGGTCAAGGAGAAAAATAGAAAACATCATCAGGCTTCTTTAGGATTAACACTAGTAGAAAAAAAAAGATACAAGTTAATGTTTACTTTCACACCCATTATGAGAGAAATAAATTGATAATTTACTTTTATACATGGCAGTGATTGAGCACTTTGTGGGACCCTCAAAGCCTGGGGCCCCCAGAGGCTGGAGTCAGAGTGAAGGTCAGAAAAATGGGCCGAAAAGCTTGGCATCCTGAAAGCAGGCATGTTATAAATCAGCTAAAACAGGGGGCCCTTGGTCAGGAAGAGGTTACAGAGAAGGATGGATGAAGGTTTTGATGAACAATGGGAAACTGAGGATGGTTAGTTCAGAAAGAGGAATAGTTTGAGTATCAGAAAAACCATGAGATGAATTAGCCAGTCTTCCCACTGTGACCAATAGCTTGTTGGTAAATTTGGGAGGACAAGTCAGGTGCCGGTTTGGATGTGCAGGAAGCATTGGCGCTGTTAAGGGGGCGCAAGTAGGTGGCTGCAGCCAGCCCCATGAGACTAGGACCATCCTGCAGGCTTGGCTATTGCTCCTGGAACATTGAGGGCTACCTCCAGGTAGATGGACCAGGCAAAGACTTACAGGAAAAATCGGAGTGGACTGGCAGGGAGGGTGCATATCTGGAGTCAGATTCTGAGCGACCAGTAGGAGAGTGCCAAGGCATCCAGACAGAGGTGACAGAGCCTGGACCTTGGAAAGAGGAGGCAAGGCAAAGGCGACCACCGCGAGGATGCAGGCAGGGCAAGGAGCATGGGCTGACGCTGAACACCAAGCACGTTGAGGACTTTTCTGCTTTGGAAGCTTAGCGTTCAATGGGCAAAGTAATTCATCTCAATAGTAGTTATGATCTGTTTTGGAAGCTTGGCGTTCAATGGGCAAAGTAATTCATCTCAGTGTAGTTATGATCTGTTTTGGAAGCTTGGCATTCAATGGGCAAAGTAATTCGTCTCAACAGTAGTAACAATTTTACCAGAAATGCAATGAGCTCTTGTGAGTCAAACACTATGTGAAGCACTTCACAAATCTTTTCGCATCTTCTCCACCCATGATGAGGGGGATACTATTTCTATTTTCATTTATAGCTGAGGAAACAGAGGCATGAGGAGGTGACTTAACTTACTGAGTCACAGAAGTACCCGGGGGTAGAGCTGTGTTTCAGCTCAGATGCTCCCATCTCGCCCTGGTCTTAGCCAGTACATTCAACAGTGATGCAAAGTAGAGAAGCAGCAAAACCAGAAAAGGAAATAGTGCAGTGTTTGGGGGTCTTCTTGTGGCATGGCAAGTAAATGAGCCTTTGATGTGGCTTCTCTGGGTCAAATGCACATGGAGCAAGCTGAAGGTCTAAAGCAAAGGCAGCCCTAGGCTCAGTACAAGGAGGCCTGAAAAGCAGGAGAGCAGAAGCCAAAAGCTACGTGACAGCCTGAAGCTACCCGGGTTTGGGCTGCCCCTGGGTTTGGCTCCAGGGGATCTGTGAGCATATTGGGGAGTCTACCTTAACCAGGAGAAGAAGGCCAAATGAATGATGTAAAAATCACAAAACAATTATCTAGGAAAGTCCTGTCAACGTAAAAGTATATACAGATGGATCCCTAAGTAAAAAGGTTTTATTTAGAACAACATACAAGAAATAGGATTGCAATCCAGGACATCCACACAGATCAGGGTGGTCTCTGGTAGGTGCAGAGGACAAAGGAAAAGGTTAGGGTTTATTGGGGAAAGAGGAGGTCACCCAAATTGTTTGGAAAGAAAATTCATTGGCTCTGGCAGTGATTTCTAAGGGCTGGCAAGTGCTGACTGGCCAGAATGAGCAGTCACTGGGTGGGCCCGTTATCCTAGTGTTAGGGTTAGGGCTTTGTAGTTTTGCACTGAGCTTGTGAGACAGTGTGTCATACATTCTTGTCTAAGCGGCTGGCTGTCCTCTTGTGACTCGTAGTGAGCTGCGATTTGGGAAAATCCCTTGTGATAGCTCCTGTTATCAGGCAAATGGTGCATGAGACTCCCCACTTCACGGCTTTCCCCAGCTCCATCTGCCAAGGTTTGATACAAGTGACTCCATTTTGAATCTGACAACTTTCAAAGCCTAATGCTAATAAATAATACAAAAGCAGAGATGAAAGGGATAATTTTCAAGGCAAATACAATTGACCAAAATTTTATAAACTATAAATGGAAAACACAGATAAACAATATACCAAAAACTATTGCATTAGTTTTCTGTTGCCACGGCAACAAATCAACCCAAACTTGTTGTCTTAAAGCAACACAGATTTAACGTCTTGCAGTTCTGGAGGCCAGGTGTCTGAAATCAGCTTCACAGGGATAAAGGGAAGGTGTTGGCAGGGCTGATACCTTCTGGGGACTCTAGAGGAGAATGATTTTCCTGTCTTTTTTAGCTCCTGGAGGCCTGTGTTTCGTGGCTGATTGCCTGTCCCTTTCAACGGCAGAACATTTTTATCATCATATCACCTGCTCCCCTGTAGACAAACCACCCTTTTCCTCCTTATAAGACACTTGTGATTACACTTAGGGCACACCTCAATAATACAGAATAATCTTCCCATCTCAATACCTTAACTAAACCATATTTGCAAAGCCCCCTTTGCCATATCAAGTAACATTCACAGGTTCTGTGTATTAGGATGTGGATAAAATGGAGTGTTATTTTCAGCTTATCATAACCATTAAAGAAAATGAACCAATAATATGATTTTCACCACCCCCTCTTCACCCTTCACATCATGAAAATGTATCTGTCCCAGATAATTTTATGGTCAAACATTTCAATCCAACTAAGGAAACCAGTCATCCTTATTTCATTTTTAATAAACTCAAAATCTAGAAAAAAATAAAGCTTCTCAACTTGTATTTTAAGGCTACTATAGCTTGATCTAAAAGGAAGTATAACAATATAAGAAAAGACTATCAAAACTAATGCCTGCTGAAGAAATTCTAGCTTATGAATATAGATGCAAAAATTAATTAAAATGCAAGCTAAGTCAGATATATCTTAGAAATGCAAATACAGTTAAGCATCAGAAAATCTACTTACATAATATCCTAAGTTAGCAATTTAAGGAAAAATTACTTTTGATCATCTTAAAGATGCACACAACACATTTAAAATACATTTAATGGAATTCAATGTCCATTTATAATACAAACCATTAGCAAATTAGAAATGAAAGGTAGATTTCATAATAGAAAGTATTTAGCTCATCATCTAAAAGACAAACATAAGGCAAAGGAAATTAACTAAGCAATTCATGCATAATGAACACAAATACCTAATGGACAATTAAAGAAGTTCAACCTTTCTAGTAGTCAAGGAACCACAAATGAAAACCACAGTTTTATATGTCTACAAAACAAATTGTATAAAAATGCTTGTAGTGTATTTATTAATAATAGCCAATTTTTTTGTTGTAGTCTCAGTATAAATATCAACCAGAATTTATTTTCATTTTTTGAAAATGGTAACATTTATATAAAGAAAGCAATAAGAATCACCATAAAGTTTGTGGAAAGAAATGAGAAGAAATTAGCCCATCAGGTATTAAAATATATTATTAAGCCTTAAAACACTGTGGTACTGGCACATGAAAAGTTAGATACACTTTACAAAAACAAATCAACTAAAATCACAGAGATAGACCAACATATATAGGGACTTACTGTTTCACAAAGGTGAAATAATATGTACAACAAACCCCCATGATGCATATTAACCTATATAACAAACTTTCACGTGTACCCCGAAATCCAAAATAAAATTGAAAAAAATGGGGAAAGGGAGAAAAATGGACTGGTGTTTAAACATTTTATATTAGGGCAATTTAGTAGTCATATTTTAAAAAAATACAGTAACATTAGCTTCCCTACTTGACATATTACCTCATAACAAATTCCACATGCATCGAATTTTAATTCACCTTAGAAAGTAAATCAGTTGTTCATTCCAAAATGCCCTACTCAGCAGATGTGCATATAAAAACTAGGTAATTTCAACATCTTGATTCCAACTAGAAATAGAAGAAAAATGTCTCAACTTAATATGGGATATCTAGAGATACAACTGATACGCTTGATGGCAGAATGATATCATTCTTTTAAAAATCAGTGATAAGTCAGTGATGTCCATTTTTTGTCTGAATTCAACATTACATGTGTTTCTTGCACATACAATGAGACAAGAAACAAAAGAATAACAAAAACTATGCAAATTGAAAAGAAAAACAAAAATTTCCTTGTAGAAACAATATTATGTCTACACACAAAACCTTGAGAATCTGTAGATAACTTGTTATAGCTACTGGGAGATTTAGACCAAACTGTTGGATATAAGATAACCTACAAAAATAAAGAACATTCCTATGAATCACCATACACAATTAGAAAGTGTATAGCTGATTAATAAGAATAATGATCCCACAGGAAGAGGTGGGCTGCCACTGTTGCTGCATCTCCCCACAAGGCTGCAATCCCCTCCCCCTCTGACTTAAGTGACCTCCAAGGAATTTAAAGGGCCAGCACCCTTTCTCCTTTGTACCTACTTCATTTTCCTCTTTTTTTTTTCTTTTTTTTTTTTTTTTCACCTTCTGGGAGCCTGACATTCAAATCTAAGACATTCAAAAGCAACTGCATATATAAAGAAAAGTATAAAGTGACTGTGTATACCCAGAAAAAGGGACAAGTTTAGAGAAGATCTATGAAAACTTCACATATAACCGTGAGTCTCGTCCTTCCCACAGAGATATCCTATAATAATAAATAAATTTTTAAAGTGACAAAATAGAAAACCCTGGAGTGGGGAGGGAGGTGGGGAATGGAATCTGATTTTCAGAGTTACCACATTATTTGGTTCAAATGTCCAGTTTCCTAAACAAATCAATGAACAAACAAAAATCATAGAGCATACAAAGAAACAAGAAAGCATGGCCCAACCAAAGAAAATAAATAAATCAACAGAAACTGTGCCTCCCTAAAAAAAGACCTGTTGGCAGATCTGCTAGGCAAAGACATCAAACAACTGTCTTTAAAAAGATGCTCAAAGAACTAAAGGAAGATGTAAAGAAAGAAAAGAAAATGATGTACTAAGAAAATGGCAATATCAATGTAGAAATAGAAAATTTAAAGAGAAATTTAAAAGAAATATTGGTGTGAAAAGTACAATGCCAGAAATAAAAAACTCAAAGATTTAGATCTGAGAATGCAGAAAAAAGAATCAGTGAACTTGAAGACAGAAGAATAAGAATTATCAAGTCTGAAGAACAGAAAGAGAAAATATTGAAGAAAAAGGAACCAAGTTTAAGGGACCTGTCAGGTACCATCAAGCAGATCAACATACCTATTGTGGGAATTTCAGAAAAGATAAAGAGAAAGAAGACAGAATATTTGAAGAAATAATGGCTGAAAAGTCTTCAAATTTGGTGAAAGACATGAACATAAGCATCTAAATGCTCAAACAATTCCAAGTAAGATGAACTTAAAGAGACCTACACCCAGACATATTATAATCAAAATTTCAAAAGACAAAGAGAGAAAGGCAAAGGGACAAAGGCAAAGAGAAAGACAAACAGACAAAGACAAAGAAAATCTTGAAAGCAGCAAGAAAGAAGTGACTTATCACACACAAAAAATCCTCCATAAGATTATTAGCTACTCTCCTATCAGAAACTTTGAAGGCCAAAGAATCTAATATGCGAGAAGACAGTCCTTCAGTGTGAGAAAGAAAATTAAAACATTTCTAGATTTTAAAATGTTGAGAAAATGCATTACCACTAGTCCTTGGCTAAAATAAATGATCAAGGGAGTCTTGAAGGGTGAACTGAAGGAACACTAGACGATAAAACTCTATAGAGAAATAAAAATCTAAATAAATGTAAATACATGCACAATTCTAAAAGCTAGTATCATTGTAACAATGAATTATAACTGCATTTTTTGTTTTGTATAAGATTTAAAAGAGTTATTAATTTATGTTTTGGGACACATAATATACAAATTATGATGTACAATATGTAACTTCCTGATATCAACAACCAGAAAAGAAGAGGAAACTGTTAAAGAAGCAGAGTTTTGCATGTTATTGAAGTTATTATCATAAAAATTCAAATTAGAGTGTTATAATTTGGGGATGTTAAATGTAATCTTTATTGGAACCACAAAGAAAATAGCTACAGAATGTATAAAAAGAGAAATGAGAAAGAAATGTAAACATTTCACTAAGAAAAATCAACTAAACATGAAAAAATGTAATAGTGCAGGAAATGAGGGACAAAAATGCTATAAGGCATATGGAAAACAAGTAGTAAAATGATGGAAAAAGCCACCCCTTATCAGTAACTACTATAAAAGTAAGTGGATTAAACTCTCAAATCAAAAGATATACATTGGCAGAGTGTATTAAAAACAATAACAACAGAAAAACATGATTCAACTCTATGCCCTCTGCAAGACTCATTTTGTATCCAAAGACATAAATTGATTAATAGTGAACAAATGGAAAAAGAGATTTTAGGTAAATAGTAACCAGAAGAGAGCAGGTATGGTTATACTAACAACAGACAAAATTAAATTTAAATCAAGAAAGTTTACATGAGACAAAGGAGGATATTATATCTTAATAAAAGGTTGAATACAGCAAGAAAGGCGGTACTTAGAATACACAAAATCATACAGACACGAAGTAGAGGGATCATTGCCAAGGATTCAGGAAAGCAAAAAATGGAAAATAATTGTTTAATGGGCACAGTGTTTCAGCTTTAGAAGATAAAAATTTATGGAGATGGATGATGATGATGGCCGTACAACATTTTGAAGGTATTTGATACTGTACCATTGAACCTACACTTAAAAATAGTTAAGGTGGTAAATTGTATGTTATGTGTATTAAAAATTGGAAAAAATATTTTAAGAATGTACTGTCTCACAGTTCAAGGGGCCAGAAGTCCAAGATCAAAGTAATGACATGAGGCAGACGGAAAAGCAGGACAGGGAACTGCTCTTCATTTTCCCTTGCACACACCTGGCTACACTGTGTGCACTGAGTCTTTCAGCCTTGCAACCACAAACACCCCCCTTCCCAAAATAGACCAGTCACATCTGAGACAAATGGAGTACTTTCACCTCAGGCACCCTGACTGTCAACTAAAAGGACTTTCCAAAAGACCCTCCCCAATTGCACATACGCAGTGAAATCTCAGCTTGTCCTAATCTAACCTCTGCTTCAATTTAATAGCAAAAATTACATCCCTCGTTAGAGATTTAAGATAATAATAAGATGATGTTCTTGTGTCCCTTTCTGCTCAAGATGAAAGCCCCAATGCACTGCCTTACTCAAGCCCATATCAGACTCTTGGTCTATTTCTATTTACTGAGGATAGAGAGCCCACTGCTGGTAACAGACGGGGTTGGTACCTTCTGAGGGCTTGAAGGAGAATCTCTTCATGTCTCTCTCCAGATTCCTGACAGCAGCCAGCAATCCTAGCATCCCCTGGCTTGTGGATGCATCACTTTAATCTCCCTCTCCATTGTCAGATGACCTTCCTCTCTTTGTCTCTCTTGCTGTCCTTCCAAGCACACTGGCCATTGGAGTTAAGGACCATATAAATCCAAGGTATTTTAGCCTTAAAATCTTTAACTAATTGTATCTGCAAAGATTCTCTTTGTAAATAAGGTCACATTCTGAGGTTCTCAGTGGACACAAATTTTGTGGGACACTATTTAGCCTACTACACTTTCTAACTATTTACTCACTGAATTCTCTATGAGGTAAATAATGTTGTTATTCCTTTTTTGTAAATGAGAAAACCAAGGGTACAGAGGGTTTAAAACAGTTGCTTAATATCACACATGTAGAAAGAAATCAGTGTCTGGCACCAAGTCCAGGGCTCTGTCCACTTTTTCATATTCACAAAAACTGGGGCAGCTGCCCTGAGTTCTTTCTCAAGATTGTCTCACATCCTAAATGGGGAAGGCGCAAATGATTGACTTTGAAACACACAGGCAAAGGCACTGCTTCTCCTACTGCTGCTCCCGGCCCATACCCACAAGTATCACATAAACACATGACTTTCACACACACATGAACACAGCACAGTGCATCCTGCAGCTTTGCAAATTCAATGCTGGGCTTTTAAGTGATCAGTGCAATTATGCAGGTGAGCACCAGGTGTGGGGCCGCAGTAGGGTCCAGGTGGCCTGGGCATCAGGGGTTTAGTGACCATGGCCTATTCTTGAATTAAATTAAAATAACCTGCTGCATAAAAACCAATAGGCAACAATATTCACTTACTTTTCAGGAGAAACGTGCAAATAAGACTAGCAATCATCTCCTTGGAAATGGTATGTTTTTTAAACTTTTGTTTCAATTTGGTCCACTCCTTCCTGGCCTGATGAGAGAGTTTCCAGAGAGGATGTGGGGAGTTGGAATGGAGATAGGGAGGGCCGCCTGCTGGCTGGGCTCAGCCTCTGCTCAGTTGGGGTGCTCCCCTACGCTCTTCAGTTCCTTCATCTATGAGATACGGGTCTCAGCCAAGATTACAGGAAATACTACCCTCTGATTCTGAGCATCTAGGATGGGGTGCGGTGTGTGAATTCACCCCCTGTAAAGCAGGTGCCCCTTCCTCGGAGACTCAGCCAGACACCTAGCCTGCACCCTCCATGGGCTCTCTGTAGGGCGACCCTCAGGGGGTGTGGCAATCAGGGGGTAATCACCCCCCTGGGATTGGCTTCACAGCTGCAAGTCAAATCTTATAAGACCCAAGAGGCATGATTATCTGCTGTCATGGTTTAATTCTTAATTAAAACAAGAACCAGCACTAAAATAGGATTGGGGAAAGGATTATACTCCTCTCTGCTGAGACAAGGGGTGTGTGGGCTCCCTGAGAGCTTTGGGTCAGAGCCCTGAGGACCCCTCCTTGAAGCATGAGCAGTGGGCACTCCAGCAGAAATCTTGAGGCTGCGTAATTTGCTGCGGATGCCCCAAAATGCAGAGGTCTTGGGACTCTCTGACGTCAACAGCAAGCCAGGGCATTTTCAGACTCACACCCTCTTAACCTCTTAAGCACACTTGTGAGCTGTGTTCTCATTAGCAGGTTTGTGTTGCAAGTACAGCAAGGGGTTGAGACTCATTATGCCTATTACAGAAAATTAGAATAGCTCAGTGTTATATTTAATACAAAGAGGCCAAACCTGCAATTAGAGAAAGTAATTTCAAACCATGGTAAAATATTAATATTAAAAGTGTTGCAAGGACAAGAATCTAATTAACACAAGTTAAAGAAAAGTCTCAAAGATTCTAATTTTATGATCTTTTTAAATAAAAATTAATCCGATTAGAGTTCTCTCTTAAAGGTAACATTTACAAAAAAAGTTCCAAGCAATTTTAACTACAACGGATTTCCACAAGACAGCTTCCTGTCTGCACTGGCTCCCTATTTTTAAATTTTATGAGGTTCTTCTGGCAGAGTTTTGTAACAGTTAAGATGAAAATTCGGATGCATGGCACCCTTTAAAAGGAGGGGGAAGAAAAGAAAAGGAGGAGGAAGAGGAAGAAGAAAGGAAAATAATAAATTTGGTATCAAATTTATTCCAAAGCAGAGAAGTGCATATCTTTTTTTTTTCTGATTGTGGAAAAAAGACATGCAGAGAGGTCAAAGGTCACACAAAGAGGAGACAGTATTGTGTAGAAACTGTCACGCATCACCACCTATTTTGACATGCACGGGGCCGTTTGTTGTCTGTCGAACATGCAAATTAAGTGCCTGCTGTCATAGCCAGCCGATATCTGAAAGTGGAAAATGAGACCACCTGTAACCAGTGAATGGAGTGATGGACAAGCATTCAGGGCTCGTCATCTCCGAGGCCATTCACACCACCTTCGAATTGCATATGACATGTAAAAATCTTTTCTTAATATTCACAACCGGGAAGTTTGGGGAATTATGGAGGCTTCAACTGCTGCATCTAATGGGTTCTCCAAGCAGACAGCTGTGACTGTGAGCTGGCTTGATAATTAGGTGTCCAGGAAGATTTTATGCTACGAATCAGTTAAAAGGGAGAAAAGAAAAAGAAAATAATGGCAAGCAAAACTCGCTGGGATGGAAATTGCATTAACCCTTGTGTGTCTTCCTGCTCGTAAGCTTTCTTGGAGCCGGGATTAATTTTCTGGATATGGTGTCATCACACCTTCTGTGTGCGGGTTTAATTCGTAAACATGCCCCAGTGTGCCCGATGGAACGGCTAGCTAATTTGGGCTACCATCCAGGAAGAGGTCGCTCATCAGTCAATGTGATACCACTTTCCATAGTCATGCAATGATTCCCAACATGCACTGAAATTTTCCTGACCGAATGAAATTTTTGAAAAGTGTATTCTATTTAAAAACAAAAAACAAAAAACAACAACAAAAAAAACCACTAAGAATAGGGAATGATGGCTGCGTTCATGCAAATCAAAGTATTTAATACACAGCTTCAGTCTTTTGTAGTATTTCTTCACCAGATGTTCATATTTATTTGTTGGGGGTTGGGGGCACCAAAATAGGCCATCTATACAAAAAGAACCAGAAACTAAATTCTGACTGAGAACACCGTATACCATGCCTTTAGACTGGAACTAAAATATGGGAAGTATTGAATTATCCTTGAATGAGACTCAATAATATAAACTGGTAGGATGTTGTTTACTGAAAATTGCCACCTCCTTCTTTCTTCAAACACAAACTTCCCGGTTCCAAGCTGAGCCTAACTGGGGAAATCCAGACGGACATTTCCCCAGGAAACGGGCTGCCTTCCCCTCTTGGATCTCCTCCATGACAGGGACTCTGAAGAACTGGGCCAACTCAGGCTAGGGGCGGCATCTCTGAGTCTGTGTGTGGGACTCACCCAGCACTGAGCCCGGCCTCTAAGTTCCTTTCTCTTGTGTCTCTGTATCAGTCTACCAAGAGAGCACTTTGTTCCAACCGGGTAGGCACACAGCAAAAACGTGAGCCTACTTTAAAGGAAGCGATAGGACTTACATTTAGTTTAATTTAGGGCTTAGATGTGGAAACAAGGAGCCGTGTCATGGTTAGGACAAAATGATTTCACCTTAGTCCCATCTGAAGAGCACAAGGATGGAAAGCCTATTTTAGAGTGGCAAGGCGACATCCTTTAACCCTCCGCTCAGTACACCACCCTTTGTTTTGTGCACTGTTTGAGATAGGATTTGTACTCCTCCCGATCTTAATGACATTAGTGTAGAAAAGTGACATGTTAATAATTGGCAAAACTTTTTTTTATCTGATGAGTGTTGATTGAGAGCCCACTCTGCCACTATGTGCCAGGTTGCAGACACCAGTGATACTTCAAGGGACACAAGAGTAAAACTTTCTGCTCTCTCAACACTTAGATTCTAGTAAAGGGGAACTTTACATTGCAGAGATAATAAAAGCATAAATCTGTAGGTTGCTACAAAAGCAATGGAAAAATATCACAGCGTAGCAGGGTGAAGAACATTTGTAGGAAGGTAGGGAAAGCAGGAAACGCATGCTATAAAGTCCATCATTCCACAGTTATTTGCAATAGAGCGTTTTTGAAAATTAAAACAACATTATAAGCGGTGAGAAATGTCAGAAAAGCCTGTTTCCAATGGCATGCTAGAGCCAGCTTGTACCAGGGAGGTGGTTGTTAAACACAGTCATCATTGATATTTTAATTATGTGCATTTAAAATTAAATATATTCTATTATAGAAAAAAACTGATACATACTGAGCGTATATCACTGTGGAATTACTTGAGTGCATTTCGTTATCACTTAGGGTCCTGATACTGTTCGGCCTGTTGCATCTGAATGATGCAATACTGTACAGTGATGCTGCCGCCTAGCCTGCCCCACTCCATGTTCAGTGAGTCCTGTTTGTAGATTGAAATTGACCGTGGTGGGAATGTTTACACCATGGATATTGGCAAATGAGACCTATCGGGGCCTTTGTCTCCCCGCTCTAAGAACTGGCTGGTGGTTAATCATTTACCAGCACATCACTGTCCTTACCCCAGGTTGACGTCCTGACACCTTGACGAGTTCTGCTCTGTGGGACATTTGCCACATCAAATAAAAAGCACATAGAGCTTCCAGGAGGGCAGGCAGAGTGGTAGCCCATTCATTTTTGATCCAGATGCTGGCCTTAGTCATGTTTTCTTTATTTTTTATTTTATTTATTTATTTATTTATTTTTTTGAGACAGAGTCTTGCTCTGTCGCCCAGGCTGGAGTGCAGTGGCGCGATCGCGGCTCAGTGCAAGCTCCGCCTCCCGGGTTCACGCCATTCTCCAGCCTCAGCCTCCCGAGTAGCTGGGACTACAGGCGCCCGCCACCACGCCCGGCTAATTTTTTGTGTTTTTTGGTAGAGACGGGGTTTCACCGTGTTAGCCACGATGGTCTCAATCTCCTGACCTCGTGATCCGCCCTCCTCCGCCTCCCAAAGTGCTGGGATTACAGGTGTGAGCCACCGCGCCCAGCCAGCCATGTTTTCTTTGTGGTGCCACATCTGGCTTTGTAGGAAGCCTTCCCCCTCGCCTGGCCTCTAGGTGACCTTGAGGCTGTTCATGCAATCATCCTCCCCAGCAAAAGTGTTTCAGTTCCAACATTACCTGGAAAATCCTAGAAAAGCAGAATAATTCTAACCTGGAATGACTTCTAACTCAGGGAATTTCAGAGTGCGGCAAGTTGAGCCTGCATGATTATGATACAGCAGCTAAGCTCTATTTCTGACCGATTCACCTGCCTAGCACTTAGGTTCTCGGACTGGCTGCAGGAAGTGAGTTTAATCCGGGAGGCTGTGTCTTCTTTATCATGGTGTCCTTCATGCCTAATAACGGGTTCTTTACAAAAAAAAAAAAAAAAAAAAAAGCCCCTGGGCTCTTTGCAGCAAGATCAAGCAGCATGGGAACTCCTGGGCCACTCAGAAGCTGCACCTCCACTCTGGATGGGACGTCCCTGGATGTAGCGGGACAGCCCGGGCAGCTGCTGTGGGCTCTAGAAGCCTGGGAATGAGGCAGAGAAAGGATTCAGTTAGAAAATCCTGCAGCATTTTAAATGTGATGTTTCTACCTTAGGTTGCATGATTCAGCTACAGTCCTCCAAATCTGTTTCACAGTAATATTGTCTGGGAAAACATAACAGTGACTCGCATTTAGTTTGGAAAAAATAGTGACTATTTTTATAGAAATAAATCGAGGCACTTTTGTAAATAAAAACATAGATTGATGCATTCATTCTAGGTTCCATGTCATGATTGAAAAAGATGCTAAACAGGAAAATTCTTAGTTTCAGCAAATATGCCCAAGATATACCCCACCTGAGCTGTTGGGTTTGGCACCTTATCTTTGATCCATTTCAATTATAAGGAAAAAGAAAACTGCATTTTTCAGTCAATTCAGAGGGGAACATCTTTAATTGTACCACTTACTTGCGACAACTTGTGTCCAAATCATCACAAAGTCAGCAGCTTCACCCATGACACGATCGTGTACGTGTGTGTTGTGTGTGCGGATGTGCAAGAGGGAGGGTACAGGGAGAAGGGGATCGTAAGTTTTATGTGGTTTAAGCAATGCCAGCAGCACGAGTCTGTGTCAGGAGCTAGATGCTGGAGCTGAGAGACAAAGTCAGCCTACCTGAGGGATACAGACATGTTCTCTGGAGGTGGTGCCATGGCTGTGTCCCGAGTGATGGGCTGAGTTTATTTAACACTTCTTTTCCTGGCTAAAGGGGGATTTCATTTTCCAGCAATCAAGCCAGGTGGAGGGGCTGGAATTTGGGAAATAGGTGTATAAGAGGGAGGTAGGGAGGGAGGAGAAGGAAGGTGGGGTGGCTCAGGACATGCCTCCTGGAGCCATTGGGGAGGGGACTCTGCATAAACCATGACTGGCCAAGCTCCCCTTTCCAAAGTGGGCTTCCATGTCCCCACAGGTAAAGGTCGGAGCCCTGTGAGGTTGACAGCAGCTTGCAGGGGTAGGGGAAGGTCCACCTTTAAGCTTCAGCCTGGTCTCAGAATTCACAGTGGGTTTGAGAGAGAGATCTAGTCTTGAAGCATTCGGAGGTTTTACTTTTTCTTACCATTTCTAAAATCATTTCCCTGTGCCATGTGTTACACTAAGCAGTTGTCAAGTGTTTAAAGTTCAAAACAAACCTGGGAGAAAGGCCCTATTGTGCCCATTGTTCAAGAGGTGCAAATCAAGCTAGACTGTTGTCCCATGGCTTATGTTGAATTTATATTTGATTCCTCATGCACAGTTTTGAATAATATATGATACTACTGATAGTGGTGTATTTTTTTTTCTTATTTTTTTAAACAATTTTATTTTAAGTTCCAGGATACATGTGCAGGATGTGCAGGTTTTTTTACATAGGTAAGTGTCTGCCATGGTGGTTTGCTGCACCTACAGCCCATCACCTAGGTATTAAGCCCAGCGTGCAGTAGCTATTTTTCCTGATATTCTCCCTCTCCCCACCCACCCCTACAGGCACCAGTGTGTTTTTTCCCCTTCCTGTGTCCAAGTGTTCTCATTGTTCAGCTCCCACTTATACGTGAGAACATGAGGTGTTTGGTTTCCTGTTCCTGTGTTAGTTTGCTGAGGATAATGGCTTCCAGCTCCATCCAGGTCCCTGCAAAGGACATGATTTCTTTTTATGGCTGCATAGTATTCCATAGTGTATATACCACATTTTCTTTGTAGTGGTATATTTTTTTCTGGTAAACATATGCGGCTTAATTATAGAACTTTGAATATGTCTTCATTAAAACAAACATTTTAGATAACCATCCAAATGAAGTGTTTCTTACTAACTACTAGAAGTTAGCTTCTAATTTGTAAATGGGAAGCTACTCAGATAACATCTTTGACTGGTATTTTTGTTGTATTATAATAATTAGGCAGTACTTGAACACTACTGTAGGAGCAGAAGTCAACTTGTCTATGTTAAGTTCACACATTTGGTCAGCTTTTGTTTGCTGAACACCTCGTGATACTCATATTCATTGTTAGTGTGCTATGGCAAACACTGGGTGAGAAGTCAAGTTGAGCTGCCCTCAAAGTTCTTAGGCTCTGGTAGGACAGACAAGTAAAGAAAAGTTTTCTCTGCAAACATAGAGTCCTTCTTCCCATTCCAGCTCCTGGTGGAGGTGTTCTGTAAACTACCAGCAATTTCATGCAGTGCCTAACCAAAATGCAGCCTTTGCTAATATTGCCTTCCAGTGTGAGGAAATTCTAGATTTTAAAAACATATGTTCATGGCATCATTTAGCTGAATATAACAATATTACTTTTCATTCATGTGAACTGAGAAAGGACTTAGCATTTCTTCAAGTCTATTAAATTTGCCTTATACAAGACTAGTCTCTTTACTTAATCTTTTTAAATCTCTTGATAAGTGATCAACCTCTACTTCCATCCCTGCATCCTGGTGGGAGCCGTCCCAACACTACCAGCCAGTCAGCTGTAGTCGTGTCTATTTCTGGATTCTGTTAGACAGAGTTCCACTCTGTCCATTGTGGAGAAATTGCAAACAATGATCATAAAAGATAATCACCATGTTTAAAACATGTCGTTTTATATGTAAAGTTTTGCTTCAAGCTTAAACTTGAACATTCTGGGTTATAAATTTCTAGGAACATTTGACTATGTTTTAAATGTACAAGTGGACATGATTATGATGTCACATTTTAGAAAGGCTTTAAGTTATGTACAAACAGCAAAAAGGAGCTCTGACACACTGGTCTGGCCTTTTTCTATTTTCCCCTTTGAGGTTGGTTTCATGTTATTTGTAGCAAATAGCAGGTAAACTGGAAAAACTTCTAAATGTTTAATCACAATTTCCTTCATCCTTTACAGAGAAACTCATCACCTCCTACCATGATAGTTTAGGGACTCCCATATTACACTAAAGTAAATAATGTCAGATAATGATTTAAAAATGAAAATAAAAATTTTACACACAACCTAAAAGTATGACTACTTTGTTTCATACTAACCCTACATTGAAATTCTGATTAATCCTAAAGAAAGCCTCCACGATTTTTTTCCCCTTAGGATTGCATTCAGATGGTCTAAAATATTAGCAGGCATTATTGCAATCTGCCCTCAGAGTTATCATTATCTTCATTTTGCATTAAAAGAAGACATGACTGTGCTTTTCTTGGAAGGCATGAGAGTTGTGGGAGAGGTTTGCAAAATAAACATCACCCCTTATATTGTGGAGGGGAAGGCATACACACGGTGCAGCAAAACGGAAACTTATATTATGCAACTTCATGGATGGCATCTGGGCAGACATAGTTTTTAACCAAACTTTGCTTTAAGGAGAAAGAAAGCACAGAATATTCTTTTCACAGGAACACTGGCAGGTGCAAAATCATGCACAGGTTGTCTCCATAATGTAAAGACTCAATATTGAGCAAAGTTAAACAAAATCTCTGCATAAGAGATGTAAAAGCTATTGGATTATTGCACTGACTTAATATAGAATGGCACTTTTCTTGTGTTACAAAAAACAAAACAGCACCAAAACCTAAATAAAGGCATCTTATGGATCAAGCATGCATAATAACACGCAGTCTAACGGGTGTGGAGAAAGACCTACGGTGTGAGCAAGTTTGAAGGAAATGCATTTTAATCCTTCACTATCACGCTGCTTTAAAAGTTCTGGAAGGGCTTTTAGCATATCAGATTCACAATTATTATTCATAGTTTGTGATTTGGCTACAAAAGTATTAAAAACACTTTATTCTTTCAACAAAGTTGAATGTTTCTTTCCCATACATTCTTTCTTCTTATTTTGGCAGCGACAATTATTTTTTCCTTAATATCAAGTGCAAATATACAGTTAAGGACTTAATATTTAAACCCATGGCTTTATAGCATATGCAACTGATGATCATCAAATATATGTAAAAATATAAGAATTCAAGATTTTAGTTCCCTCTTGCTTTCAGAATTCTGGGCTTCTTATTGCATTTCAGTCTTTTTTGACATTGAGGACCTAATTTCTTTCAAACTCTTTCCATTAAAAATTAAATATTATTTTCAAAATTTGCATTTTTTTGGAACCACATTTTTCCTTCTGTGTTCTTCCAGGGAAAGGCAGAAAAATTGGGATTGTTTCTCCCCTGTGCCTGCAGGGGAGTCCCACTTTGCGCTAGCCAGGGCTTCAGAGGATACACATCTTCTACTGCAAATACCTAGGGCTCCATCTCCTACATATAAATATGCAAATACAGACATAGCCATATGTGCTTTCTATAGGGGTGTTAAGTTAGACCTTCAAAACAGAAGGTGGTCTGGAAATGGTCTCCCAGTTAGGATCAAAATACAAGATAGTTCACAGCCCTGCAATAAGAGGTTATACCACTCAGTCCACATATCCCTTAATACATGGTGTTGTTCTATGAAAAGCTGTATCACTAAGTATAGAAATATTTAGGTTAAATATATTGTATAATTTTTGTATTTTATAATTTTTGAAATTATAATTTTTAATTGTTTTAATACTTCATTTTTAAAACACCAACTCTCCCTCTGTGGTTTACAAGAAAATTTTTAAAAGCTTTTCTTTCCTAGAAATGCCTTGTTTAAAAACTGACGACAACATGCTTCACACAGAGAGCAACTCGGAAGATAAGAATAAAACAGACAACTTATGTTATAACAGAAATGGCCCTTTTGTAAATAATATGCTTTCAGAATTGACATACTCATTCCACCTAAAACTATAAAAACGTATTTTGCATTTACTTTTGTGTAATGAAATAATAAGCACATGGCAACATGATTCTATCTTTGCAAAGCCTGTAGACTATATTAATTATGGCAGCTACCTGTATTTGCGATCATCCAGCTCACTGTTAAGAATAGCTATTTTAAAAATCATTTCTGCAAATATTCCCAGTGAGCCATAAAATGTGCCTAAAAAACAAATACTACTAATGTCAAGTGTGTTTTTTGTATCCATCAGTCTTTTTAAAAATATATTTTAGTAAGGTTATTTTGATAGATAACTTCAGGAAACTTTTCGAACCTGTTTTAAAATAGTCTGTCGAAAAAAATTAGGAACAAAGCCCAGTATGAATATAAATTATTTGTCAACATATGGTAGCAGAGGGCGTTGCCGAGCTCAAAGTCCGCACAAAGAGCAGGCATTGTCCCTGGTGATGAAGTTCTCAGAGTGAAGTTCTATGGCAGTGGCAAGAACTTGCTCGCATGTTCTGGGCTACAGCACTTGGTAAAGCAAGGGACAGCTGCAGCAATTCTACATAATTAGTCAAGGTCAGACACTGCAAATGGAGGACATTCACCATTTGTCAGGAGAACAATAGAAGGAGACCTAAGCATTCTCAACTGGGAATGGCTGTGAGCCGATCGCATTGAATATGGGGTGAAGGAAGCCTGCCCTCTTTTGTGCTCACTGGAAGGGGGGCAGCCACTCAGGACAATTCAAATGTTAGCACTAGCAAGGCTAACCAATGTCACAAAACACAATCTTGTTTTAACTACCAGAAGCATATGTTCATTGACACAGCGTAATGTTGGTGACACTTGAAGAAAACAGTGAAAGAAGAAATGAGAGAATAAATGTATTTTTTACGTGTGCTTGGGATTTCATGTTTCCTTCATCCATTCAATGGTATAATCTTTTAAATTACCAATTGATGCAATGTAATCCTTTAAATAAAGGGATGATTACTTTTAAATGAACAGTAGAGCTTTGGAATAAGGAAAAATATGTTGATTTAGGATGAAATGCTTTTGTCTTAATGGTTGCTTATAGAAGTGCTTTGTTTCTAAAAGGAAAAATTAAACACATTCAAATGGTTAAATAAAATAAATTTAGAGGAAAACTTTCGGTACTGATAGATATCTTAGTCCCACTAAAACATTCCAATCTGCCCAACAAGCAAGACTACAGTGTAATTTTTAAAGCTGAAAAAAGTCTGGGCTAGTTTTGAGTAAAAGGGAACAAGGAAATTGGTGTTTAAGTTGAGATCCTCAAAGGTTTGGGAAGCTAATTTATTTTTAAATGCCTGCATCATATCCAGTAAGAGGAAAGCTTTCAGTTTGCCTCTGTCCTTGTTTTTGTGTTGCCCTTTCCAACTTGTGTAACGCTGAGCAAAGAGAGGACCCGTGCTGGCCTGAGGCAGGGCAACCTGGGGTCCGCTGAATGCTCACTAGGCATCCTCTGCCTCCTGCCCCAGAGCAGGCCTGTAGGGATGAGCCAGGACCACCTGGCAAGAGGGGCCACTGGGCTGTGGGCTGCAGAGATTGCTCATCAGCCCGCTCTCCTGTATCAAAATTTCCAGGTGACATTCGTTGTTCTTTGGACTCAGGGCCCTCATTAGTGTCTCATTATAATGTCTTCCCACAAATCAGATTTATTTCAGTCCATGCACTTTGCAACAGAATTTCTTCCTGCAGTGTGAGGCAAAAAGAAAAAAAAAAAAGGCAGTCAAAGAATGACTAAAACTAAGAAGAAGTTAGTGTCTCTCCTCTCATTCTCTCTCTCTCTCTCTCTCTCTCACACACACACACACACACAATCTGTTAGAAATTACAGCGTGTATTATGTTTATAGAAGACTCCAGAGGAGAGAGGAGGTTTACCACCTTTCAATTATACATTACAGGAATTCATTATCTCATTATGTAACAAAACTATGTATTTTAGCCTTTTACCACACTTTCATTTTCAAATGAATAAGTCAGAATAAGAAGAAACTACAAGATCCTTTCCCATTGCTGCAATCAAGGCAAGTGAATTATACATTATATATAAATTTCCAGGATTTTATAAGAAGGAACTATAGGTGTGTGTACCCATGCAGGTATCCAGTGTACACATGCTGATGCACACACACGCACAGAGAGTTTGGATCATTTTCTTCCATCCTTTCAGCTAAAAGAATAATCTTCAGTTTTCTCTCTCAGGAGCCCTTCTTACCTCTACATAAGATGAAAAAGGAAGAATGAAACAGCACAAAACATGTCATCTCTAATATTAGAACCATTTCTCCTACATCCTTCACATCCTCCAGATTTTCTCCTGTGTCTTCCAGAGGAAATGATAGAGTCTGCTGTGTAATTTAGGTAAATCCCCACATACAAGCATACAAACTTCACTCTCAGTAAGGTTAATAAAGATCATGACCTATTAACTTTTTTATTTTTCCATAGTGCAGTTTATCCGAGGGCATAAGAAACTGGCAACTTCATGTAACCATGGAAAATTATGTTCTTTGAATTCTCACTGAAATATATTCAGCAATTAAAAATGAAATACACTATTAGGTCAACTCTTCCTTTGTAGTATTTGCTTCGTGACTCTTTATTTAAATTTAGAAGAAATGCTGCTATTTCTACGTAGCAGAAATACATTTGTTGCAGTTTCTTTAGGATGACTTTTTAGAAAAATCCTCACAAGTGAACCCACTGTGCAGTACCACCCTGGTATCCATCCCTTCATCCACTAACTACTGTACTAAGTAGGTTCCTGGCAGTTAATCATGTCAGGGAAAATGATACACAAAGCACACCAGGCTAGCCATTGTTTCAATTTAATCTGAAAGGGGAATAATAACAGCTAATGTGAGATTATGATTCAGCATGTTTATTACAATGCCATTATGTCTGATTATTTTTATTTCAGTCACTAACACATGCAATTAACACAGTCTCTAAGGACTTAAAGGCAGTTCTATATTTCTGATCTGAAATGCGACTAGAATTGATTAAACTAATATGAAGAAATTATATTTATCATTAAGCATCCTCTAGTTAAGCCTCAGCCTTTGATAAATGAAGAATGGTTTTTACAGCTGGATAGAAGTACATTCAGACTCAACTAATTTAACCCTAAAGACAGCCATACACATGTAATATATAGATAACTCACTACTTCACAAAAGACAAAATAATTTTCACCAGTTAGTTTTCTCTGAATGGAAAGAGGAAGCAAGCATATTTCGAAGGAAAACTAAAATGATATTAGTACTAAAGACAGTCAACTTTGTGCTTAACTTTCTTAAGTTTAGAAAGAGTACTTAATGTATTATTTATAATCTCTAATTATAACATATTGCATATGATCTCTATCCCTCCAGACGGTTAATTTTAGACTTGTCTGCAACTGATCATAAAGTCACCCTAAAGTGAATTAACTAAATAATTCTGGACAAGGGATACACTGTGCTTTTCTCTTTCTAAATTTGGAAGTGCCTTAAAATTGCCACTCCCTCCATTAACATATATAAAGTTCCGCATATTAACTGCAGAAGGAACGGGGGCTGAAAAGGAAAACTGGCCCCTCTAAGCTAAAGCTTGTTCTAATTTTTCAAATTAATGCATCTAATTTTCAAATATTGGGTAAAAAAATTCTAAAAGTCTAGGAATCTGTAAATTTGTTATGTGGTTTAAAAATGTCCTCTTTATGCCATAAAGTAATTGTTTTCAGCTTTCAAGTATCTTAAAGCTGTAATTATTATCATTAATCTTTTTTTAAAGACCAGACTTAAGTTACTTCCTGGTAGTGAATTTTAATGACTACCACAGTATCCCTAATGGGATCCTAGTGACCTAAAATAATTAATGCTCCTCAGAAAGGGCCAGCATTGTAAATCAGGAGCATGCTGGGAAAATCTTGCAGACGCAACCCCACAATGCGGGACTGTACCAGCCACAGGCGGATGTGGGATTTTCCACTCTTGGGTTTACATTCAGCCCTCAGAGCTAAATCTTTGCCTCTGTAGAGACAATCACAGAGTCAACCATGGGTCGATGATGCTTTATTGCTGCTGTTTTTGTTTCCTCTCCACTCTTGCATTTTCTCTATGCAAATCACTAACTAACTATTCATCCTGCCTGTGGTTTCTTGGGTTCACGCTCCACAAGCCGAGAAGATTGCAACACTGATGAGGTTTTATGATGAGAAAGGGGGTTGTCTGCTTAGCTGAGAGCATGGCTTCCAAAGCACCTGCCTGAGAGAATAATAAACATGCACACGCGGACATCCACGTGCACTGCAGAGTTGGAATGTGCTTTTCTGAAGTCTAACAAATGTATGCAATTCTTCATTGTTTCTTAAGATACTAACATAGAAAGGGTTAATCATTAGCATAAAAATTCCACCAAAATTCCACAACCAAATAATTTATTGTCTGCAAGAATGTGAGAACAAAAGAGAGAAAAGCTAACTTCTACAATTCTTCAGGATATACTTATGCTGTAGGAAGATTTGGTATTTTACATTAGATAACTCTTAAACTATCACTTGAGTTATCTCAGCATGTGACATCATTGAATACAGTTCTAGAATTCAAAATCCACAGAATGAAAGAGGCATGCACTTAAACAATGGTATTATTAGTGCTGTGACCAAATTGTTTCTTCTCAGTTAACTCTGATTTTTTCCCTCTTCTTTTAATTTTGTAATGACAGTCACTATATTTCTTAGCTCCATTCCAAAATATTAATTGGGGAGCTGCTCATTTATAATAGTGCCAAACTTCTGACAGACAGAAATTATAAAAGAGGCCCCAGAAAAGCATCAGAAAAAAAGGGAAACTTTTAAACAGAAATGGTAATTTGAAATACTAACCCTAGGTTTAAAATTAAGAAAAGGCCTGTTTTCTGGAGCAGTCATCTGGACGGTCCAACAGCTCCCTCTACTCCTCCAAGAGGGAAATATGAAACACAGCAGGGCTATGTGGATGTGTGAGCAGCCCAGGCTTGGGGACAGCCACGTGTTTCCTTGTTCCAGCCAGGAGCTCCAAAATGGCCTTGTAAGTACAGCCTAGGCAGAAGCCGATGAAACCCCCCCATAAACGCTACCCAGGTAAAACCTGCCACAAGTTTCTCTTCATTAGCTGCCTTGATGACTGGCCGGAGGTAACAATTAAAGGGAGTTATTTTATGGCATTATTAGTGAAAAGAGTATTCAAAGGTGGCTCCATCTGTCATGCCTTATTAGCAAAAGCATGGGAAAATATTAAAATAGCAATAAAGTCAACCTCCCAATAAAAGTTCTGCCAAATCGATTTGACTTTCCCATGTTTCCCTTTATACCAGCTCCTTCCAGTTTGAAAGAAATGAGACTGCAGGGAATATGTGTATATACATATATATATAATATTATATATATATAATATTATATATATATTATATATATACACAATATTATAGATATAACATTTGTCCATATGTGCATATATTTATAACATTTGTGTATATGTGTGAATATATATCACTTGTATATGTATATATCAAACATTTATGATAAATTTATTTATCCTACTCAAAACTTTCCATGTTTTATTTGTCCCAAAGACCGCTTATGGCAATTAATTACATGCTATCTAATTTATATATTTAACATTTTCAAAACATGTTTCCTCTGGGAAAATGATTAAATATGCAATTATTACTAGTTAAACCACACTTATCACTTGTAATCATTTTCCCAGGATACCTCTTGCTTGCTGTGGATTAGCTTCCACTTCGAGTTCTTTTCCTGGCAAGTGTGGTATTCATTCATTCACCCATCCATTTACTCATTAAACATTACCAAGGACCTTCTGTGGTCTGAGTGGGCCCTGGGACATGCCTGGGAGCTCTGGGAAAGAGAAACACATTGACTGCTCAGTGTTACGCAGTGAGGAAAGCAGGCAGAGGCGACCAGAGTTAGAGCCGCATGTCAAAGAAAATGAACATGCCAGCCTGGCACAGTGGCTCATGCCTGTAATTCCAGCACTTTGGGAGGCCAAGGCGGGCGAATCACGAGGTCAAGAGTTCGAGACCAGCCTGTCCAATATGGTGAAACCCCGTCTCTACTAAAAAATACAAAAATTAGTTGGGTGTGGTTGTGTGTGCCTGTAGTCCCAGCTACTTGTGAGGCTGAGGCAGGAGAACCGCTGGAACCTGGCAGGCGGAGGTTGCAGTGAGCCGAGATCGTGCCACTGCACTCCAGCCTAGGGGACAGAGCGAGACTCCTTCTAAAAAAAAAAAAAGAGAAAGAAATGAACGTGCCTAGGAGAGGCATAGGCACACAACTGTAGTTTCATTCCTGTTGTACAAGGCAGCCATGGCCTGAATTAACTGTGTGTGTGTGTGTGTGTGTGTGTGTGTGTGTGTGTGTGTGTGTGTGTGTGTGTTTGGTAGTCTAATGTCTTCATGTGCATATTTAGGGAGTATTGACTTTTGCATACAAGGTACACAACTATTACTCTAAGTTAAAAAAATGCTGTCTCCCATAGTATAATTCTTTCTCATTTCCTCCTCACTGTACACACATACACATGCACACTCAACGTAATACAATCATTTATCAAATTAAAACAAAACCAAATTACTTAGGCTTTGTGCAGTACTAACAAAGAAATAGCCTTGTAAAAAATATGAGTTTATTAGCACCCCATCCTCCCAATGTACATTGATAGGAAATATAATTAAATCAGCATTTTTTACTACTCACTCAGCATAAATTGCCGCCAGCTCTGCAAAACTCATAAAATGCATTGTTTGTGTTCAGGAAGACAATAGTCTTTGAGGCTGAAATCTTTTTTTCTTCCAATTTACAAAGAATCTCTGTGCCAAAACCTTGGCAAATGGAGGAAAAAGGGTGTCTAGCTTCACCCCTGCCATGCCACCCAGAGATTCTCCTCCTGGCAATTGTCAGTGCCCTGTGTTCGTGTCAATGAACCAAGAGCTGACACGTGGTGGCTCTGCTAAGTCACTAATCATTTGACATCTAACATTTCAGACATAATAAATCCCACCAACCGAGAGGCAAAAGACCACATATTCTATTGCCTGGTCCCTAAGCCTTCCAGTCCATTTGAACAGGTACTGTGTTGGCTTGAAAAGCTATAACAAAATCCCACAGACTGGGTGACCTGGACAACTGAAATTATTTCTCAGTTCTGGAGGCTGGAAGTCCATGCTGGCAGATCTAGTGTCTGGTGAGAAGGCCTCCTCCCTGGTTTGGAGATGGCCAACATTTCACTGAATCCTCAAATGACCTTTCCTCAGTTCATGCTTTTAGAGAGACAGAGACAGATCTCTTCTTATAAGGGCACTAAATCCATCACGAGGGCCCCACCCTTATGACTTCATCTACATCCATTCACCTCCCAGAGGCCCCACCTCCAAATGCCATCACTAGGGGCTAGGGCTTCAACATAGGAATTTTAGAGGGAAACAAGCCTTCAGCCAGTAACAGGTATTGTAATCCTTTTATATTAATATGACTTCTGAAGTTCACTTTTTTTTTTTTTAGAATCGCAGACTGTGTCAAAATGGTGCAGAGTAGTTTTAAAAGACTCCTACATGAAATAAAATAAATAAAAAATAAGACAGACCCAGCTTAAAAAGGTACCATGATTCCCAAATGTCCTCAGGACAGCTGGAAATTCCTTGGGGATAGAAGGTGCCCTCACACTCCAGCCCCCCACGCCACAATGAGAGCAGAGGCTTGCCCAGGGCCTTGCCAGCGCAGTGCTTGCTGTGGCCTCAGCTATCCTCACTCATAGTTCATAATTCTAATACTTTGGGCAGGAGTAGCCACAGCATCACTTTGGCACAGCCTTTTCCCGACTCCCGTGGTGATGTTTTGCAGGATCTCTCCCCAAGCTCTCCCTGGCATTTCCACACACCCCGCCCTGAATAATTTTCTTCGAACCTCATCGCTACATAAGATGATTTGGAGGTCTGCCTTGAAATCCCAATTTTTTTCTATTGACTGAAACAAGTTCCTTAATTCTGCTCGACTTGAGTTTCTTCTTATATCGTACATGAGCTCATGCTATTAAGAACAATCGTGGCGGCGCTGGGACTGAGGACAGAAGCAACTGCGTAATGTGCAGTCCCGCACAGCAGAGGCATTCCCTGCGCCAGCATCCTGCAGAAGAGCCGGCAAAGAGAGGCGCGCGTTGAATTAAAATCCGGGGCAGCCCCCGGCTTCTCGCTGAGCACCCACGACCAACAATGCTCAGAAGTGGAAAGTGGACCAACTAAGAGGCAACCCTTCCTGCTGCCGCTTCCGCAGTCAGAAGGTGAAGACAGAGAGCAAACCTCCAGGAGAGGGCCCTGCTCCACTTTCTCCGGGACATGGACGGGGCAGGTGACTGTTTCACGCTGTCATGGGACACATCAACTTCCATCCCTGCTTTGCTATATTAAATATAATATAAAAAGTAATATAATTAAAAAAAGTAATATAATAAAAAAAGTAAGCCCTACGGTGGAGCTTACTTGAAGAAACTGAAATTTTGAGCAGGTGGGCTCTTTGCATACGTAGGAGAATCTTACCCACGCTTGAAGGGTGCAGGTTGTCAGTGTTGAGGAAACGAAAACTTCAGCCAAATCAAATGTAAAGGAGTTTAATTGAGCAGTGAACGATTCGCGAATCGGGCAGCCCCCAGAATCACAGCAGATTCACAGACTCCAAGGGTGCCTCGTGGTCAGAACAAATTTACAGGCAAAAAAGGTAAAGTGATGTACAGGAATCGGAAGTGAGGTACAGAAACAGTGAGATTGGTCACAGCTCGGTGTTTGCCTTATTTGAAGGCAGTTTGAATATTCAGCAGTCCATGAGTGGTTGAAGTATGGCTGCTGGGATTGGCCGACACTCAGCCATTGTTACAGGCGCATACTATCAAGTTAGGTTTTCAATTTTGTCTCACTATTAAGCTAGGTGGCAGTTCATCCACAAGGACTGACACAGAGAAGTATGGAGCCCTTCTCAGGCCCTATGTAGTTTGCTTTAACAGTGTCAATGGTAAGTGTGGGCGGCTGAACCACAAGCTTCCGTGCTCCAGAGCCTCTCCACTTAGCAGGTGAAAGCTGTGCTACCCTTTGTGACCACAATTTCTGAGCCTCCAACTCACAACCCAGACTCCAAACCCATCAGGACACACTTTCAGGTGAGCTTCTGAAAAATAAAAGTTCATAGATTTTAAAATAAAATGTGATCCTGGCTGACTGGGTGTCAATCTGCAAATTGACAGACAAATTAAAGGTCCCCATAACACATAAAGTATTTATTAGGAAATCCTTAATTCTCACAACTTCCTGTTCTTCCTCCAATTCTGTTCTAATCCCACTGGGTGCCTGTCTGCAAACACTTGAAGCAGAGCTCTTCAAGGCATGGGTCAGCCTTTGCTGGCTAGAAACGAGTTCTGGGAAGCAGAGCCATGCTGAGGAGCAGGGACCTGTTTCTTGTCTGGTCAAATTACCCCCAATGAAACAAGGCCCAGTGGGATAAGCCCCTAGTTTTTCTTTTCTCTTACCTTTCAGACTTCTGAGAAACTCTAACCCACCATCACAGGACCCATCCCCAACACGTCAATGAAATAAATTCCTTACACTGAGACTAAAGAGATATTCTCTTTCTTTCTCTCTCACTCTTTCTTTTCTTTTTTTTTTTCTTTCTTTTTCTCTCTCTTTCTCTTTCTTTCTCTCTTTTCTTTTCTTTTCCTTCTTTCCTTCCTCCCTCTTTCTTTCTCTTTCTTTCTTTTTCTCTTTCTTTCTCTCTCTCTGTCTTTCTTTCTTCCTTTTTTTTTTTTTTTTTGGCAGGATCTAATTCTGTTGCCCAGGCTGGAGTGCAGTGGCACAATCAGGGCTCACTGCAGCCTCAATCTCCCAGGCTCAAGTGATTCTCCCACCTCAGCACCCTGAGTAGCTGGAACTATAGGCATGTGCCACGAAACCCAGCTAATTTTTTTGTAGAGACGGGGTTTCACCATGTTGCCCAAACTCGTCTCAAACTCCTAGAGTCAAGCGATCTACCCACCTCGGCCTCCCAAAGTGCTGGGATCATAGGCCTGAGCCACCTCATGCAGCTAAGACTATAGAGATTTTCTGTCAAGATAAAGCTTCCTCTACTGTGATACAGATGGACGGTGGGGCGAATTGGGGATGGAAGGTGAGCCAGGAGCAGTAAAGATGAGATTGACTCTGTGGGCATTTTCCTCTGGTAAACAGGGTGGCACACACAGCTGGCCAGTGGACCAAGACTGGCACTGCAGCTCCTGAAGGCCAGCAATTCTCACCCACACAGTGAGCCTGGGCAGAACAGCAGAGAAAGCAAGTGAGCCAGGTCTGCCCCACAGACTGCGTTCTCTCCTTTCTCCGTCTCTCTGTCTCTCTCTCTCTCTCCAGGAAAAAAAAAAAGGAGAAATGTATTTACAAATCAAAATAGATGGTGCCTACATAAAGCACAGACTTTATATATAGTTACAAAAATACTGTATGATTCAACTTACATGAAATCAAAGGATAGACAAAAAGAATCTGTGCTAGTAAAAGTCAGAAGAGTGATACTGAAGAGAGATTGATGGGAAAAGGGTGCCAGGGGGCTTTCTGGATGAAGGAACTGACCTATGTCTTATTTTGGGTGGTGATTACTTAAATGCATGCAATTGTCAATACTCATTGTCCGGAACACCCAAGATCTGTGCATCTTACTGTATGCAAATTACACCTCAACAACAACAATGGTAAACTTCTATGCTTTCTTTATCTGCTATATTACTAGACTAGCACTCGATAATGTTGATTTTTTTAAAAAACAAAATAACCTCAGCTCTGAAATCTGATCTCATTGGGCAGCAGCTGGGCTTTCATTTGCAGGTTTCTTGAGTGTTCTTTGCGCCCCGTGACACTGTGGAGTTATGTGTAAATAAATAATGGTGGAAGCAGCACATTGGAACACTCATTTAACCTGTGAATCGCAAGGTTATTTTTGTAGCTGTGTCCTGTCTTCCAGCGTGGAGGGTGATTTATGGTTTTCAGCTGAGCTTCATCATCATTGTTCTCACCTTTGTTTCCATCATAGTTAATTAAAGGGAAGGTCATTGTCACCTTATGTTTTAAACCTTCTTAACATAATATATCACCCTTGGTACACTTTAATAAGGGGATTTGTGAAGGAATGGTGTAATAGGAAAAAAGTTTACGGCATAATCCATCCTGTTCACAATTACACTTTGGCTATTGCACATAATGAAAGTTAATAAGTAGACAAAATGAAGGGTCTGTCTGGGGATTCATTCAAGTGTTGATTAATTGGCTGGGTGATGTAATGGAACAAGAAGATACCTCGCTTTTCTAAACTGCAGGCAAATGTGGCCAAAATAAACTCTATTTAAAGGACAATATCTCCTTCATTCTTTCATTGCAAATTGTCACCCCCAAACAATACGAAATTAATTAAACAACTGTTTATTGAATGCCTTCCACGTGCCAGGCACAATAAGAAACCTCGGCCAGAAAGGGTGAAGTAAGATCCTGCTCCCATCCCCAAGGGGACCCGGGCTCATGTTGGTGAGATTCAAGGAAGGACAAATTATTTATTCTACATGGTTCCTCCTGAGGATACAAGAATTAGTTAAGAGTCATAAGAATGACTGAAATAATATTATGTACGCCAGGCACATCTGCCAGGAAAATGTTAAATCCTTTCTCCAAAACCATTTATTTTATTTAACAAACACTTTAAAACTGAATAACAAAAGACATAAATTGTTTTAAGCATTTTCCAAATAGTGAGTCATTTGATACCCACAACATCCCTAGTAAGGAAGATACTAATAGTATTCCTGTGTTGTACATGAAGAAACCGAGGCAGAGAGGGATCAGGTAATTGACCCAAGGTTGTGTAGCTACCAGGTGATACAGCAGGGAGCCGAACCCGTGCAGGCACTTTCCAGGATCTGCTGCATATTCATGAGGCTATGCTACCTTCAGACTAACGTGTAAGTTTCAGAAAATAATGTATTTTGCAAAATGTTATGTTTATGGGGATTATGTTACATGAAGATCTTTTCTGTAAAATTTTCTGTATCTCCAGCAGCCATCGGTCCTGTTAAATAACATAACTCACCTAAAGCAGAGAATCCATGGACCAAGTAGAAGTAAATTGCTGACCCAGTTAAAATCTACGGAGAATGTGTTCTACGGCATATCCACCAGTATACCTTCAAAAGGAAAGAGGTTATGTCCAAGTGAAGATGAGGAATATCTGAGGTGAAACTTCAAACATCTAGAGAAACATTACAGTGCTGGCTCAGCAATGGCGTGATTGCTGTTGGAGCTGTCAGCAAGCCCACTTTTGATCTGCATCTCTCCAGGATGAAGGTGGATACAAGTTTTCATAATGCAAAAGACAGATGTGAACTAAAACAAATCACAAATAGTCAAATAGGAATTTGTTCTGGAAGGGTCCCCTACAGTCCCCATTCCAGAGTTCACACCATTCTGTAATCCCCTGCCCTTGAAAGCCTGCGGGACCTGAGGACTCACTTCATGGAAGCAGAGTGCAGCAGAGGTGCTGGGGTGTTCATGGGCTCCAGAGATGCAGCTTCTGTGTCAGGTGTTTTCTTGTACTTGTTTATTGTGACGCAGGCAGGTGTAAGGTTGTGAGCTACCCTGTGAAGAGGCCCATGGGAGAAGAAACCAAGGTCAGGTTCTGGCCAAAGCCAGCAAGGGACTGGATGCTGCAACATTCTTGCTGCAACAACTCCAGGAGTGAGTTTGGAAGTAGAACATCCCCCTTCACAGGTGAGTTTCCAGATGAGACCACAGTGCAGTGTGACACCCTCCCTGCAGCCTCATGAGGGATCTTGGGCCAGAAGCACCCAAGGAAGCTGCACCCACCTTTCCACCCACAGAAACAGTAAGATAATATGGTTTTGGTTGTAAAACATTAAATAAATTTCAGGGATAATTTGTTATGCAGCTATAGATAATGAAACAACTTTACTCCACACATTTATTTTCTACCAAATACCAATAAACTGAGCAAGACATTAAAGAAAAATAGATGAGCTAGCCTGTGCCTTCCAGGAGTTCAGAATCTTGTGGAGGACTGTTGAATCCGTGATCACAAAATTGTCCTGATAAAAGCCTGCATTGTATCACGTCAACAACATGGAGCCCGGGGGCCCGTGAGAACTTGTGGGTAACGGACTTGACACAGGAAGTCCTGACTGATGGAATACAGGTGTGTAGCATTGGTCAGTATCTTTATGCTTCATTTAGGGTCACCAAAACAGAGAGGATTAGCTGCAATGGGAACAGATGACTTTTTTAATCTTGTAGGTGGACATAAGCCTGGTAAATCTGGGTGGGTTCCTGTAGATTAGAAAACTTTAGCATGCCTGCCCTTTTGTTCATCTCCCATTCCTTTACTCAATATTTGGGCTGCAGTAATGCAGTGAAAGAATGGCACGGGAGGGACAACCTAAAGAATTCCAGGGCTGCTCTTCCTCCAATAAATGCTTATTTAGCACCTCTGTGTACCAGAGGTGGTGCTGGTGCTGGGATGCATAAGAGAAAAAGCCTTGCCCTTGCAGAAAAGGTTATGCGAGAGAAAGAGAAGGGCAAAGCCGAATGCATTGAACACTGAACACCTGCTTTGTGCCAGGCAGTCAATGCTTTACATGTAAAATCTAGTTTATTCGGTTAGAATTGAGGCAGCCAAGGTTTGGGAAGGTTGAGAAAATTACTCCAAGTTGCATGAGTTAGTTTTGGAATCAAGATCCAAACTCAGTTCTAATTAATCAATTGAGTCTGAAGCCCCATGAGAGATGATAGTTGGAAGTTGAGCAACATATTTCCTTGAAGGTAGGGCATCCCCTGAGCACCTGCCCCTGCTGAGCCTCGTCCGTGTTTGCAGCAGGTGCTGGGACTGGAAAGGTCTCTTTCCATCCTTCTAAGTCCCTGCACCATCTGCCATGCAGAAGATCATCGGGCAAAGAAAAACAAAAAGACAGCTGAGGAAGAAAATGGGAAAAAAAAAGAGTTGGGTGGTGAGAGTTTCAGAGCACAAGGTGGCCTTTCGGTGTGCTTTACACCTCTCAAAGGCAGAGAATGAAACGACAGCCACACATAGGGAATCCACTGGGCCACCTTCTCTCCTTTCCCTGCCTCCACTCAGCCAGCGGCTCTCATCTACTCAATGAATGTCTCATCTCAGGAGAGGTGGGGACATTGCCTGCCAGTATCTGTTCAAGGTGATACTTCCTCTACTTAGATCTGGCACCTTCCTTACATGCAAACAGAGCAAAACCCAAGCCCTTGCCTTGGTGCTGAAGATGGAGCTGGCTTCCTCCCTCAACACTGGGCCATATGGAAAACCCTAAGACTATTTTAAAGGTTAATGAAGTTATAATAAAGGAAAAACATCTAAATTCAAAATACATCTTCTGCACACTGATGACTTTTAGTCATCTGTTGCCTGTATTTGTGTTCTAAAGGATGCTAAAAGGTCTTCAAAGGTGTTACAAGCTCACTCAGAGCTCTTTCATGATAATTTCTCCTCCAACATGAACCTCTGTGTTTGCCAAAATACCAGTTATTCATTCATAATTTGCATCTCCAACAGAGCCTCTTCATATCAATTCTAAAAAGGAATAGGATGCTGGGTATATATCTATTTGTTTCTTGGGGAAATATTTTTACTTTCCAATAGTAGGAAAGAGGAATATTTTAATAGATATTTTGAAACACGAGTCCGGTGGGATTCTTGTTCTCTTATTGATGTGGAATGCAGAACAAATATTCATGACAAGGGCACTGCAGCTTTATCCATCCGAGGACACAAACTAGCCTCACTGGCTCCTGTACGACCTTCTTCCTTGCTGGCCTGTGGGAGGGGAGTTGGATGGATGGCCCATAGGGCCCTGGGAACCTCTTCCTTGCTGACCTGTGGGAGGGGAGTTAGATGGATGGCCCATAGGGGATCCTGGGAACCTCTCCCTTGCTGGTCTGTGGGAGGGGAGTTGGACGGATGGCCCATAGGACCCTGGGAACCTCTTCCTCGCTGGCTTGGGAGAGGGGATTTGGACAGATGGCCCATAGGGCCCTTGGCGTGGTACTCTCTCTCCATAGTTTATTGTTAAAAGTAGCCTGCACTACTCACCAGCTCTGGGGCCTTGAGTAAGTGACAATCACTTTAAGCCTCAGTTTCATTATCTGTGAATGTATCAAACACCCACCCTATAAGTTGAAGACTTAAAAAAAATGATAACTTTTAAGAAACACGTACCAAGCAACTGTCACAGAATAGATGCTCTGTTTATAATGATAATTATTAGTTATGCTTCTTAAATTCAATGATTGTTATTTACATTCATGACGCATTACAATGGTGATTCCTGAATCTCCATAACAAAGTGAAAATGTTACACTGGTGGAACTGGCAAATAAAAATGTATAATCTGTCTGTGAAATCCTTTGAATGATATGTTTGTGAGATCAAAATGGCACACTTCAACTCCCTTCATCCATTGGAGGGTTGAGCAAAGACTTTCCAAGGCCTGCAAGAGGAGAGGTCAGGTGTGTTCATCTCTCTGCTCTGTCTCTGGGCACTGTGACTGGCACAAGCAGGTGCTCAAAAGGACTGGATTCTGTAATGCCTTTAAAAATATTAGAGAAACCATCTGATATCATTTGGCTCTGTGTTCCCACCCAAATCTCATGTTGAATTGTATAATAATTCCCAGTGTTGGAGGAGCGGCCTGGTAGGGGATGATTGAATCCTGGGGCAGGCTTCCCCCTTGTTGTTCTCATAATAGAGTTCTCATGAGATCTAGTTGTTTGAAAATGTGTAGCACCTTCCCCTTCTCTCTCTCCCTTCCTCCTGCTCTGGCCAGTGAAAATGTGCCTTACTTCCCGCTTACTTTTTGCCATGATTTTACGTTTCCTGAGGCCTCTGCAGCCATGCAGAACTGTGAGCAATTAAAGCTCTTTTCTTTGTAAATTACCTTTCTCAGGCATGTCTTTATAGCAGCGTGAGAGTGGACCAATGCACCATTCCTTCTAGTTGTTTTGAGAATGCTCCAAGGTGGTGGAATTCCCCTGAATTCCTACCTGGAGGAATGTCTACTTCGTCTTTGAAGGTTTCATCCTTTTCTCTTTCTTGGCTTATATTGAGGAACGGAGGAATTATCTTAGACTAACTGAGTTTCAATTTGACTCTTTTTTATGGCAGAATCTCACAGGCAATTTTTCTTGTTCAGTAAGTATAGCACAGAGATTAGTATCACTTATTGTGATCCTTATTGTGATCCTAGTCCTTGAGAAATGTGGGAGTTTAAGAACATGAACATGCATGCATATATAACAACTGGAATTTGTACATATTTTTTAGCAAGTCAGGGAGAAATGCTGAGTCAGAGCCCCAGGAAGTTGAAAGCAGGGTTGTAGGTGATGAAGGTGAGTCTGCGTTAATGAGGAAATCACTATGCTACTCAGGCTGATTTAGTGAGTTCTTTGTCCACCGTTTCCTTTAGTTTTATGAGCATATGTAAGGTAAGTGAATTAACAACTTTTCTAGTTAAGCCCAGTGCCTGGGTTTCCTAGTACACAGTTCCTATTAATTTTGTTTTTCTATAATCGGGCTAGGCTGTCTTGTTTCTTTGCATGCCTCACAGTCTTTTTATTAAAAGTTGGAATTGTAAATATTGTAACATGACAATTCTGTAAATCAGATTCTTCCTTCCCTGGGATTTGCTGCCTGTGATGGCCTATTGTTGTCTTCCTTTCTGCTGGCCTCTCTAAACTAGAGCTCCAGTTTTCATGTATGTAAAATGAAGACACCAGTCTAGTTAAATTTTGTCCTATCCTAAACTTCAGTGATCTGCCTTAGAAGCGATCATCAGTTCTTTCTTTCCTGACTCTGAGCGAGAATTAAACAGTATCTCACTCGTGTCTTCCTTATCACTCCTGGGGGAGCATTTCCCCTGCCCTTTAAGTCTCACAGCAAAAGGAATAGAATGTGCTCTGAAACCCAGAGGTCTTACCTCTGCTAAGTCAGACTCGGTGACACAGACGTGCAAGCCAGCAGATAAATTATTTAGTGTTGGACAAAGAGCAATAAACCAAACAGCAATGTTTCATTAAATACATTTCCAACTCTTTATAATTGACTGTCCTTCTTTCTCCCTTATTTCCCTTCTCTAGCTAGCTCCATGTTCCCTGGGCTCACAAGACAGATCCACTTTGTCTTAATCTGCCTTTCAGAAATGCCCTCCAAACTCAACTCTATGGTCACAAAAGGAAGTCTGTAAAACACAGAGCTTGCTAAAGTTTTGCAAAGTGCTTCCTCATTTGTCCATGTCATAAGCAAGCTGGGATTTTGTAAACAACTGTTAAGATCCAAGTAAAGGGGCCAGGTGCATCTCTCCCTGTCCCCAAGTGATTAAAAAAAAATGCATGAAACAATGGCTACTATAAAATTCCTCAAGATGAACGTGTTGTTTTTAAATACATCTTCTTGAGCCCCCTTGCCCTTGCTGTCTTGTAAAGGTAAATAATTCTCCCAAAGAAAGCTTCTCAAAGTCCCCCAGACTGCTTAAAAGCCATGTTCATATCTGTCTCAGTTCAGGTTGCTATAGCAAAAATAGCATAGACTAGGTGCTTGAACAACACAAATTTATTTCTCACAGTTCTGGAGGCTGGGAAGTCTAAGATCTAGGTGCCAGTCTGTTCAGTTCCTGGAGAGAGTCCTCTTTTTGGTTTCTGATGGGTGACTTCTTGCTGTGTCCTCACATGGCAGAGAGAGATCTTTTTTTCCTGTGACTTTTTATGAGGGCTGATTCCATTTATGAGGGCTCCAACCCTCATGACTTACACCCCCATAAAGCTCTTCCTCCTCATATCATCTCACTGGAGATTAGGATGTCAATGTATGAATTTGGGGTAACACACACATCCGGTCCACAGCATCATCTCTCTGTGTCTCCTCTGCAGCCACCTCAGCTGTGCCATCCCCAAGCTGCTTCCACAGGCTGCTGCACACAAAGTACAAAAACACCACTGTGTCTCTGTGACCCCAAGGATCTTGGTCATGATTTGACAGTCGCCCAAATCGCTCATGTAATATTTTCAGTCATAATCAATGTACTTTTTCAGATTACCTGGTGACTTTATTAAGATACTTCTGTAGTGAAAAATTGCATAATAAAATTTACGTTCCAAGATTATCAAACTCCTTTAATGGATGACTTGCAGAATACTCTCTCTTCTTCAATCTTCTGGTTCATTCCGAGGGACCAAATTTTCTCCAGCTTTGATCTTTAACTTAAAATTTCAAACAGGAATAGCCTTGTTAAGTTTATGCTAATTGAAACAAATAACAGCATTGTTGATTTATCAGGACAAGAGTGTATTTGATGTTCTGTTAGAATGCTGCTCACTGGACCTTGCATTGGAACACTGCTCACTGGACCTTCTGTTGAATACTTCTCACTGGATCATAAGGCGCTCTTTTCTGAGGTTTCTGCCAGGTCTACTCACTGAGCACTGGGCTTTTTAAAACTTTCTCTTTGCAGAAGAAACACGCATTTCAGAGTGTCCTCACAGAGAGGCAGATACTTTTCCTCTCTCTGTCTCCACTGGCCAAAATTAGATTTTGCAATTTTAGCACTTCTCTAAATAAAGAATTGTCTGCTTCCTGGCTGAATAACAAACTTCATAAAATAATGATTAATAACTAAAGCTGTTTGGTCGTATCTAAGGTTTCATGATATCTCTGGGTTTTAGCTAATATTTTCCATTTGGTAACACAACTCTGGATGGAGTAGAGTCACCTCCTCATATACATATTTGGCTGTTGTGGGTTTGAATGTTCACACTTCTCTAACCATAGTAGAATTGGATTGGTGTATTAGTCAATTTTCATGCTGATGATAAAGACATACTTGAGACTGGGAAGAAAAAGAGGTTTAATTGGACTCACAGTTCCACATGGCTGGGGAGGCCTCAGAATCATGGTGGGAGGTGAAAGACACTTCTTACATGGTGGCAGCAAGAGAAAATGAGAAAGATGCAAAAGCGGAAACCCCTGATAAAACCACCAGATCTCATGAGACTTATTCACTACCACGAGACCAGTATGGGGGAAACCACCTCCATAATTCAAATTATCTCCTACCATGTCTCTCCCACAACACATGGGAATTATGGAAGCACAATTCAAGATGAGATTTGGGTCGGGACATAGAGCCAAACCATATCATTCCACCCCTGGCCCCTCCAAATCTCATGTCCTCATATTTCAAAACCAATCATACCTTTCCAAGAGTCCCCCAAAGTCTTAACTCATTTCAGGATTAACCCAAAAGTCCACAGTCCAAAGTCTCATCTGAGACAAGGTAAGTCCCTTCTGCATATGAGCCTGTAAAATCAAAAGCAAGCTAGTTACTTCCTAGATACAATGAGAGTGCAGGTATTGGGTAAATACAGCCATTTCAAGTGGGAGAAATTGACCAAAACAAAAGGGTTACAGGTCCCATGTAAGCCCAAAATCCAGTGGGGCAGTCAAATTTTAAAGCTCCAAAATGATCTCCTTTGACTCCAGGTCTCACATCCAGGTCACACTGATGCAAGAGGTGGGTTCCCATGGTCTTGGCCAGCTCCGCCCCTGTGGCTTTGCAGGGTACAGCCTGCCGTCCAGATGCTTTCATGGGCTGGCATTGAGTGTCCGAGGCTTTTACAGGTGAACAGTGTAAGCTATTGGTGGATCTACCATTCTGGGGCCTGGAGGACAGTGGCCCTCTTCTCACAGTTCCACTACTCAGTGCCCCAGTAGGGACACTGTGTGGAGGCTTCAACCCCACATTTCCCTTCAGCACTGCCCTACCAGAGGTTCTTCATGAGCACCCTGTCCCTGCAGCAAACATCTGCCTTGCCATCTAGGCTTTTCCATACATCCTCTGAAATCTAGGCAGAGGTTCCCAAACCTCAGGTCTTGACTTCTGTGCACCCACAGGCTCAACACCATGTGGAAGCTGCCAAAGCTTGCAGCTTTCATCCTCTGAAGCCACAGCCCCAGCACTACAGTGGCCCCTTTCAGCCCCGGCTGCAGGGGCTGGGACACAGGGCACAGAGTCTCAAGGCTGTACACAGCATGGGGACCCTTTGCCCAGCCCACAAAACCATTTTGTCCTAGGCCTCCAGGCCTGTGATGGGAGGGGCTGCCACGAAGGCCTCTGAAATGTCCTGGAGACATCTTCCCCATTGTCTTGGGGATTAACATTTGGTTCCTTATTACTTATGCAAATTTCTGTAGCTGGCTTGAATTTCTCCACAGAAAATGGGTTTGTGTTTTCTATCATAATGTCAGGCTTCAAATTTTTCAAATTTTATACTTTGCTTCTCTTATAAAACTGATTGCCTTTAACAGCACCCAAGTTACATCTCGAGTGCTTTGCTGCTTAGAAATTTATTCTGCCTGATATTCTAAATTATCTCTCTCAAGTTCAATGTCCTGCAAATCTCTAGGGCAGGGACAAAATGCACCCAGTCTCTTTGCTAAAACATAACAAGAGTCACCTTTGCTCCAGTTCCCAACTAATTCCTCATCTCCATCTGAGACCACCTCAGCCTGGACCTTATTGTCCATATCACTATCAGGCTTTTGGTCAAAGCCATTCAACAAGTCTCTAGAAAGTTCCAAACTTTCCCACATTTCTCCCCTTCTTCTGAGGCCTCCAAATGGTTCCAACCTCTGCCTGTTACCCAGTTCCAAAGTCACTTACCCATTTTTGGGTATCTTTTCAGCAATGCCCCACTCCTGGTACCAATTTACTATATTAGTCCATTTTCATGCTGCTGATAAAGACATACCTGAGACCGGGTAATTTACAAAACAAAGAGGATTAATTGGACTTACTGTTCCACATGGCCAGGGAGGCCTCAGAATCATGGCAGGAGGCAAAAGGGACTTCTTGCATGGTGGTGGCAAGAGAAAATGAGAAAGATGCAAAAGTGGAAACCCCTGATAAAACCATCAGATCCCGTGAGACTCATTCACTACCATGAGAGCAGTATGGTGGAAACTGCCCCCATGAATCAAATTATCTCCTACCAGGTCCCTCCCACACCACATGGGAATTATGGGAGTATAATTTAAGATGAGATTTGGGTGGGGACACAGGTATTTGATGCCATTTGATGTTTTGTGCTTCATTTCAGAGATTGTACAATATTATAATAGCTACCAAATAGGTTTAAAATACTTTCAAGTTTATTTGATTCATATGTATATTTGTATAATCAGTTAATTAGGACTCATTTGTTTCCAATCTGTTTACATCTAAAAAGTAAGTTATGTCCAGGTGCAGTGGCTCACACCTGTAATCCTAATACTTTTTGAGGCCGAGGTGGACAGATCATTTGAGGTCCAGAGTTCGGGACCAGCCTGAAATCCTGTCTCTACTAAAATAAATAAATAAATAAATAAATACAAAAATTATCCAAGTGTGGTGGTGTGTGACTGTAGCTCTAGCTACTCCCAGGAGGTGGAGGTTGCAGTGAGCCAAGATGGTGCCATTTCACTCCAGCCTGGGCAACAGAGTGAGACCCTGCCTCCAAGAAAAGAAAAAGGGAAAGGAAGTTACAATTTAAAGTAATTGTCGTAGATTATATTTTGATTTTTATTCTAAGGTAATATCTTCATTAATGAGTAAAAATCATAGTTTTCCACACATAATAAATTCTATAAAAAGTTTGTGGGCTGTTGGCTATTCTATAAAATACTTGAAGCCTAGAACATACAGTTTTCCACCTTAATTTCAAAAATAAATGAGGCCAATAGCATTTTCAAGAGCACAGAAATTAATCACTAACTGTGTGCACTATTTTTGTTTTGTGGCTGTAACAAATGACCACACATTTAGGAGCTAAAGCAACATATATTGATTGTGTTACTGGTCTAGAGATCAGAGTCTGGAGTGGGTCTTGCTGGACTAAAACCGAGGTGTCCACAGGGTAGCCTTCCTCTCTGGAGGCACTTGAGGAGAACCTGATTTCTGGCCTTTCTGGCTTCTAGAGGCGGCTGCATTCCTTGGCTCCTGGCTCCTTCCTCCATCAGCAAAGTCAGCAGTGCTGGGTTGAGCTCCTCTCAGATCCCATCCCTCCATCCTCCCCTTCTGCCTCCCATTTCCACTTAGAAAGACCCTGTGATTATATTGGGGCCACCTGGATTGTCCAGGATACTCTCCCCATCTCAAGCTCTTTAATTTAATCATATCGGCAAAGTCTCTTTTCCCTTTTAATGCATAGTCACAGGTTCTGAGAATCTGGACATCTTTGGTGGTCATTACTCTGCCCATAACATTGTATTTATGCAATACTTTATTATTATTTTTCATTCTTTCAAAGTGACATATAAACCCAGGTGAAAATCAGGGAAGGAGGTTCCCACTAGCTCTAGTTGAGGTACATGGGATATTGGTGGCACTTCTTGGACAGGTTACAATGGCTCCACAGAGGGGTCAACACTTGAATCAGAAGAGAATTGCTGGGATCGTGACTAGCAGGTGCAAAGGAATGGCATGGCCATGCTACGTGGCCATACTTGGGACATTGTAGGTGGCTTGGCCAAGGTGCAATAGGAGGAAGAATGAGGCCAGAGAGACAGGCCTTGTCCAGATCAGGAAGGAGCTAGTCACATGTCCTGTGCAGACTGAACTTTATGCACACTGAGGGGCACTCAAGAGATCCCAAGCAGTTGAAAACATGAACAGATTTTCATTTTGGAAAGATAACTTGGGCAGTTGTCTGGAGGCTGGATCAGAGCAGTGCAAGGGAGAGAGCAGGAAATCAAGTAAGAGATGATCTCAGTCATCCTGAAGAGATGGAGAGCTACAATTAAAGCCTGAGAATGGAGCAGAGGGCTCAAGTCCACTTGAAGAGGTAAAAACGCATGGCTTGATGATAGCTGTAACAGGAGTCATGAGGAGAGGGGGTGAGGAGGGCCTATTGCTCAGACTTCTGTCCTGGCTGGCTGGTGGAGACAAGACCATTGGCCAGAATGGGGGAATAAATTTGGGGGCAAGGCTAGGAACTGGTTTGGTCATACTCGGTCTGAGACCTCTCTGGGACACTCAGGCTGAATGGACCATGAGGCTGCATCAGTGTGGGATCTGATGGGGTACAGACTTAAGAATCACAAAAGGGTCACTGGAAAGAGAATAGGGAGCTTCAGAAATGTCCCAGAGGGCAATAGGAAAAGGAGGCTCTGGATACTCAAGTGTCAGCCATGGTTTCTAAAGTCCAAAGTTTCAGTTAAACAACAGGAATGAGTTCTGGAGATCGAAGGTGCAGCACAGTGACTATAGTTAACAATCCTCTATTAAATCCTTGAAATGTGCTAGCAGGGTAGATCTTACATGTGTTCTCACCACAAGAAAAAAAGAAAGCAAATGGTAACTAAACAAGGTAAGGAAGATTTTAATTAGCTTGATTGTGGTGACTATTTCACAATGTCTACATATATTGAAACATCAAGTTGTACGCCAGAAATCTATGGAATTCCTATTTGTCAATGTATGCCTGAATAGAACTGGAAAAAATAAAGGAAATTGAAAAAAGAGAAAAACCATGGATTCCAACCCTCGAGAAAATGCACTTAAAGTGTTGACCAAACTTTCAGGTGGTCCCTGAATATTCTAAAGCCTGAACAGCATAAGAATTTCTGTTTAAAGGTAACTGAATGTGTGTAATGCCTGTGTGGGGTGAGAACAATTCAGCTTCCCTCTCAGCGAGCAGTGTCTCCTGCTGATGACTAGTTACAGAAGCCGAGTCCGCTGTGGAGACTCTTTCTGCATGCAAGTTATGCTTGCTGTGTTTAGGGCTCCTACCAGGTCAGCTCACGTTCACATTGAATTTATAACCATTAGCAGCTCAACATTGTAATAAAAAAATTTCATAGTAAAATAAAGTGAAGTAGTGAACTGAGTTCTGTCTTCACTTGCTAGCTTTCAAATCTCTCTGTATATCTATTATGTTCATTTCCTTCCTGTTTCTCACAACTTCCTGCTACTCACAACTTCCTGCTACTCGCAACTTCCTGTAGATCACAACTTCTTCCTTCTCACAATTTCTGTGTTTTACAATGAGTGGCTTGAAAGACCCAGGCCTTGTTTTGGCTTTGTGTCCACAGGATGTCACTAAGATACCATGAGCTTCATTGGACATCTATTTTAGCAAATACCTGCCACATTGGAGCCCCTCTGCCTAATCCATCCTTTGTCCTTGCCTCCTCTCTGGGCTTTTTTCTTGTGCCACCCAAGACTTTTAGATAACGCCCTAATACTTGGTTATTGTAGTACAGAACCCACAACAACAAAAAACGCTTTGAAGTTTTGAAAGTTGTTGAGAAACAAACTTCCAATCTCTCTTAGCTGCAATAAACCTTCTACAGAGAAACAAATTCTACCAACTAAAAGGGAAGAAAAATAATAAGGTGCTTACTCAATCCGTTTTTAAATGTGTAATCAATAAAACCTACTAACTTATTGTTTCTAGGTTACCTTTAAAATGGTACCAAGGAAAGGGCCTATGTACATTAATGCATGCAAATAATTCAGGATTTAACAACAGCATGAAGATTTTCTCAAAGGAAGAAACACATACACATGCTTTCTCATATGCTGTCCAATTTATCATTGTATTCTCTTAAACTCTGGGGTGTTGCATTTTAGGGTCCTATTAAATAAATCAAAAGGGAATATTATCTGGAATTAGGAACCAGGCAGGACCACGGCTAAAATTAATTCACCATAGTAATCTCCTCCTAAGAAACTCCCCTGAGGGAAAACATTATATGCCCATTTCTGTGGGCAGAGATTTAAATATATCTCCCCTATTAGTTTTACATGCCTAAATCCCTATGCATTAAAATAAAAATATATCTATCCTCTCAGAAGAGAAACCTGGAAGTCTGTACTGACCTCTAAATGAATCCAATTAAATTTAATCAAGTTACACATCTATGTTTTAGAGTCACATTGAATATGTGAGAGAGAAAACTGGTCTAAAGAGAGATGTGCCCACGTACATTTCCAAACATTTCAACCCTTGCCTTGCCAATGAAAGGAAAACCCAAACTGAGGGCTATCAACACAGACACATGCACGCAAAAATCCAATCATCCCAACCCCTTCATCTTGAAGCTACACATGCAAACATAATAACTGTGTTCAACAGAAGTGTTGTTAAACATTGGTACCGAAATTCCATTTCATTTCACCTCCAGTGGGTTTGGGGTGGGGGGCACCAAGCATGGTTGGGTTCGTTGAAGATAATATGATACGGAGCTAGAAGCCCTCCTCAGATTTCAAACAGGTCAACTTGTCAAAGCTTTATTTGGGAGCCAATTACATTAATTTTCCACAGCAGCCAAATACATATTTCATTTCCATCTCCCACCAGAGATGGGGTCCAGGGATCCTGTTTCGAAAGGCTCTTATCACTAAGTAACATTCATACCCCCAGAGGAACCCTTGGCAGCCGGTGGCCCATTGATGTGATTGCACGAGGCCTGGGCTGCCGGATGCTGCTGGGGAGCAGTCGCAGCCTCACACGCTTAGGGACAAAGGGGTTTCCACGTCAGCCACATTGTCAATAAATTTCAATTACGCTAATTGCCAGGTGTTCAATGAGTGCACTTTGAAAGGGGGGAGAAAGGAATATAAAAAAAGGGAGCTTATGCCTCATAGGGTTAACGAAAAGGAAGTAATAAATAGTGTGTGTTTTCTAATGGGGGTATTCAAGTATTTTTCAACATGGCTTAACCAGATTTTACAAGCTGTTCCAGCTTCAGGGATCCTGGCTTACATTTCTTTGTTACTGTCTCCCAACAACGTATACAGAAACTCAATTATGTGGCATTGTATTGCGAGGGAGATTTAATTTCTGCTTTTTCTTTTTTCACACATCGATCTGCCCTGCTTGGGCAGATAGGACGCTGAGTGAATTTGGGGAGGCCATTTTCACAAACAAATGTGGCTGCTTTAAAAACTAACCCAGAGGATGACAGGAAACTCAGGGTGATGTGTCCTGTTACACATCCTCAAAAAATGAGGAACTTGGAGAAGAAAACCGGGCAGTGTGCTTACTCGTGGTCACATTTTCATGTTAAAGCCAGGTCGCTTGGCGGTGAACTGTTTTTGTAAGGTCCTGGGATCGTGATCCGTTTGTCAGGATCATTCATCATTTCTCACTCATTTTGGTCCCCCCAGGAAAAGAGAGAACAAAGGGTAGGAATGGTTTTCAAGAAATTTAGGAACACTGGTGGCTTTCCGAAGCCTGCTTAGCATGGTGGAACCAACTGGAGCAGCACCCCAGGAAAATCAGGACTGAAGGAAGCTCTCTCTCTGAGGCTGGTGAGCGGAGATCAAAGAACCCGGAGGACGTCCACACACTGCATGCGTTTATGTGGCTTGTCCCACTTGCTGAAACCTTGGCTGTCTGGACCATAATGAGGCCAAGATGGCTAAGGAGACAACACACCTGCTGGTGTCTCCCATAACCTAGTTTAAAGGAACTAAATTGGGCTTTCTTCACAGGAGGCATCGTTTATCACAGCTTGTTACAGGAGAAGGAGCAAGGCAGTGGAGTCAGCTGCAGTGTGGACCACAGCCATTAACCTGCCTGGGCCATCTCTTCCTGCGTAAATGGAGATAATAGCAGACCCCTTCCCTGGCAGACACTGCACCAGGCACTGTACTAAATCCTTTATGTGCATTAACTAATTTCATCCTCAGACAGAATCCTCGGGGTCATTCTTTGTCATCTTCCAACACAAAACCTGAGCACTAGAGAAAAGTGGTGTTAGTCAATTATACCTCGGTGATACTTTTAAGTCACTGTGTTGCCTCTTCCAAGAATACTTTCATTTTAAACAGTATCTCTGCTTATTGAATGAAAAGCTTTGTGCTCTGTGAAGGGGTTTTAAGCATCAAGGAGCAGATGGGAGAAATTGTAATAGCTTGATCTTTGGAAACATGGTGCTAATTACACCCTGGGAGGATTAACAAAAGAGAGTGAGGAGGATGACAGCACTTCTGAGCACATCCCAGGGAGGTAGTCACCAGGCTGTGTTCAATGGAGGATTGTGTCCTGGTGAACAAAATATTCAATAGTGCGATGTGTGATTTTGTGAATGCCTCATGCAAATGAGCTGTCTTTCCCAAGCATGACGACAGGGCTATTTTTAATATGGCTCACTGACTTGTCAGGCTCTGATGGGCCTTAATTTCATTGTTGGGTCACATGACCCGCTCTCCTAATCATCCCAGATCCTTTATGGCAGAAGGTTAAAAAAAAATTGAAAACATTGAAAATGTGAGAAAGAAATGTTTGGGGCCACTGGACTCTTTGTTCCTCAGAGCGTTTAGAACAAAACTCAGAGGGCACTCGCATATGTGTGAATCTCATAGGTCCTAAATTCTCTTATCTTGTACTTGTTTATGAAATAATTACACAAATACAATTCCAAGAAAAGTTAAAATGAGATGCTCCTCATCCCACAAAGCTATGCTTCTGCCTATGCTTCTGCTGCTCAGTGGGAAAAGACAGGCCCATGACACAAGGGCTGTCATTGGTCCCCAGACGGTTAGTTTTCTTTGTGGGGACACCTGGTCCTCCAGGCCATGGCTGCTTCTGTTAGTGCAATTTCAGAAATCCGTGTATCTCAGAAGATCCTGTTAGCTCTCCAGAGCAGGAAGCATGCCTACCGTATGAATAAAGCATCTTGGCATTTTTTTTATAGATTTGAAATTAGCTCAAACCCATCTATCTAGAGAGTCTGCCTTAAGACGGAATATGCAAATTCTTTCAAGTAAATAGGACGAAAATTATTAGTGTTTGCATTTCAGCAACAGATAAAATGAAGCAGCATTTCATTAATAGAAATCTGGATGTGACTGCAAACTTCCAGGTAACTCAAAGTTATCATTCAGGCGGTGAGAGGAGAGAAAATCACTTGTATTTGGGGCACGATAAACCCAAACTTAGATGCAATAGAGACAGATGTGTGCACTGTAGCCTTCCAGGGAGGCTTTACAGTTTGAGTATTAGAGGAGAGCGACCCTACTGGGCCAGGAGCAAATTAATCCACTAAATGCACGGAAACAATGAAAATATGAACTAACATGAAAACAAGAAGGTGGGGGTAAATTACAGCGAAACAGAAGAGGATTATCTCAATCTGAAATGCAGCATGTGTATGATTAAGGAGGCTGAAAATTATCTTATCTTTGACATTTAGGAAAATTATTTATTTTTACAAATTGAGTTTTCTTAAGTATTTGCTCCTACCATGGTGCCTGTCTAATTAATTATTTATTCATTTAATGTAGCATATGTCAGTGTTCTGCAGCTATCAATTATGGCATTCTGATCAATATCCTTAGAGAAATTCATGAGATAGAATGAAAAAGCATCATCCAGACCCTTGAAGAGTGTGCAATATTAATTCCACTCCAAAGGCCCCACCCTTTACTCAGAAGCAGCATCAGCCCTGGGGGATCATTTAACTCACAGGCGTTAAAGGACTAGAGTAAAGAATAATGATGCCTTGGCCTTCAGGAAGGTGAAATGCCCATGAGAACTATTGTCTTGTGTGATTTCAAGACAAAGAACAGGTATAAATGATCATTCCCCAATCCTGACCTTGTTTCTTTAGAGGAAGCCCTCTCTCTGTTTCCCCCGAGTTGTCTTTATTATAACAATGGTAAGAATGAGGACGGTCTCACCAGGAGATGCTTGCTGACATCTTCCCAGGCTTCAGGCTATTTCTGCATGAACTATCACATTCAACCCTCTACAATATTCTATGAAGTAGGATGGGCTAACTATTACTACTGATTCCATTTTAAGAAAAGGACATGGAATCTCAGAGAAGATATGGAACTTCCTTTTTTATAACGCAACTAGTAGATGGTGAAGGCATTTTGAACACAGAAAACCTATCAGCTCCAGGCTGGGTTGTTAATTACTCCTGTGCTGAACTTTCGTTCTTCATGAACATACTACCCACATAGTCAGGAAAGGCAATCCTCTTGCTGGCTAGAGTTGGACAATATAAGCCTTCAGTGAGCATTCATCTCTATAGCAAGGGCTGTTAGTAATGTTGGGCATGTCTGTAGACAGACATCACCATGGATTTGTTTAATGCAACTTCCCAGGATGGACGAGGGAAACAGAATGCCAGCTGGGTCTGGATTTCCCATCGCTGAGCACACCTGTGCATGGCTGAGGACACCTGCCTCATCTGGGCCCGTGGGCTCCCAGACTCCTGTGAGGACTACCAGAGAGTCTCTGTGGCTAAACCCTATCTATGGGACAACCTGAAAGCCATTGGGCCACCCTATTAGCCTCCTGGCCCCTTAATGCTGTTTTGCTTTTGATTGTATAATCCCAAATATGTTAACTGGAGGCAGGCTTTGAGACATCATGGCTGATGATGGCAGAAAGCAAAACCAAAGTGAAAGCAGAGGGTAATTCATCTAGGATCTCACTTGGTGTGTTTTACATTATAGGTTCCAATAGGTCCTTGTTTTAAGTCCCCTAACTCTATTTTAAGCCCCAAACAGAGACAGTCGTGGCTCTAAGCTCTGCGTTTACTGATGTTGTAAAGTGCGATTTCTATTCCTTCCATTTTCAAAAAAAAAAAAAAAATGAAAAGAAAAGAAACTTTAAGTGCCAGTCATATTCTGTGATTTAATTTATTGTCTGACTCTTGCAATTTTCTTCTCATAGCTCTTAAGGTGCCTGCTAATCCAGCCAAATGGGGCACACAGTCCCATGCTGGTTTCAGTGTCTCCACACACAAAGTTGCTTGTCAGTGGTGGCTTCTACAGAATTTCTCAGCAGTTTTGTGCTTTTTTTTTTTCCCTCAAGTGGGAAATAATAAAGCTTTGAAAGGAGAAATTATTTAAAAACTTAAACCTTTGTTAGATTGTGTTTTATTCCTTTTTCTGCTTCAGTTGTGTATTTGTTTTTATGTTTGACTGAAACTTCCAGTAAATCCTCAAGGTGTTTTTAAACTCCAAAGTAATGACTGCAACACATAGGCTAAGTCAACTCCAGAAATGTGATGTATTAAACCTGGCAGAAGCCTGCTCATTCATCTTTGAAGTGTAGCTGGAGCATCAGTAATTCCAAAAAAGCATTGCATGAAAATGAAAAGCCCCCTTATAGTGATGGAAGGTGGTTTTTTGTTTCCTGTCATCATCCATTTGTATCTGCCAATACCCGCTAGTTAAATCAATACTCCTGATAAATACTGCTTGACTGAGAACATAGAGCAAATCATCATTTTTCAGTAATGGATATATATCTCGTGTGTGGCAGTATTTATCTTTCAGATATACTCTAACACAATTTTCCCAATTTTATAAGCAATTAAGACAGTTCAATGAGCTACTTGAAATTAAAACTATTAAACACATGATTTGCTTGCTTTCTTATCTTTTCATTTTTTCCTTGAATTAGAATAAATTATAACTGGTCAATATTGGAAGCCTAGGGAAGGGTAGAGGTGGGAAGCTGCTGTTACCCAGCTCCCAGACTCTGGTCCAGCTCCTTAACTCTGGGCTCCTTGATGTCTCCACCTTCACCTCTCATCCCATGCCTTCCCTAGGCACCTGCACCTGCTCTATGCTGTGCCCCAGGGGAAGTGCAGAAAACCAGTCAGCCTCAGACCTGTGGTCCTGGAGCTAGCAGCCACACCAACACATGGGAAACTGCAAGTCTGATTAGTTCTGCATGGGAAGACCAGTGCCTTGAGATCTACAGCAAGGAGATGTGAGCTGTTTATGGAGCTTGAGGAAGCCTTCTTGAGTGAGCAGCGTCTCAGCCAAGGTTTGAATACTTTGTATCAGTTCCTAAAGCTGGTCTTGAAAAGAAATGATTACAGAAAGAGAGAATAGCCTTGACAAGTTCCTGAAAAATAACAACTGTGTATAGTGCAAGACAGTGCAATGATGACCAAATGGAGTAAACATGATGAATATTGTATCAGTCCCTTCTCATGCTGCTAATAAAGACACACCCAAGACTGGTTAATTTATAAAGAAAAGAGGTTTAATTAACTCACGGTTCCACAGACTGGGGAGGCCCCAGGAAACTTACAATCATGGCCGAAAGAGAAGCAAACACATCCTTCTTCACATGGTGGCAGCAAGAATTGCCATGTGAAAGAGGGAAAAGCCCCCTTAGAAAACCATCAGGTCTTGTGAGAACTCACTCACTATCATGAGAACAGCATGGAGTTAACCATGATTCAATTACCACCCACTTGGTCCCTTCCATGACACATGGCAAAGATTTGGGTGGGGACACAGCAAAACCATATCAAATATACAGAGATGAAGGCTGTAGACAGACCCAGACTATGAAGGTAGCTGTAGGTCAGATAGTCTTTCTCTCACAAGCAATAGGAAGTAGGAAGTCTTTCTCTCACGACCAGTTATAATTTATTCTAATTATATTTATATAAAATAATTGAGGAGCTAAAAGATGGGTAGGGTGGGAAAGGGGGTGTGTATGTTCATATATATATTTTGAAATGATGGCACCGTCTGGATTATGGAAATTGGATGGAGGAGGATGGAAAAGAGGGCAAAAACCATGCACCAACCCACCTATGGGGTTAATAACCCTTCAAGCATGGCCAGGCATGGTCGTGGTGGAGGTGGAGGTGGTGGTGGTGGTGGCAGTGGTGGTGGTGGTGATAATGGTGGTGGATCAAAGTGGATGAATTGGAAAGACATGGAAGATAAAATTAGCAGGATTTGATGCTGGGTTGGATGTTTCCTGGGATTGGTAAAGCTAGTTAAAGTGAATACTGTGCTATTACAACATCCAGTGATAATGAGAGAGGGTCCTGTTTGTAAGAAGATCATGTCTGATTTCAACCAACACAAGGAAGCTCATTTGTAAAGGGAGTCTTTCTGTGGATAATTCATTGATTTATGTGGCTACATAGTGCTGACTCTGTGCCAACCCCAGTCTAAGTTCCTTACATGCATTAACTTTATGTTTTCTCATCACAAACCTACAAGGTGGCTCTGACTATTGTTCCCATGGAGTTTAAGAAGGGTCTGACATGGGTATGAGAACCACGAGTAGTAAGCTGTGGGCCCATGGCCTTCATCATGGGGAAGGCTACCTCCCTCTATACTAGGATGGCTCAACTTGTTCAGGGTTTCAATGTGACACAGTTTTCATTTCCCTACTTCTGTGTTTATCTGTACTTCAAGGAATCAAAACGTCTCCTTTTCCTGAAAGGCAGTAGTTCCCTTGGCGAGATTCCATAATTTCCCAACACTGTGAGTCTCTTTCAAGTGCTTAAGAATGCAGTGGAGTTCGGCAGAAGACTTCATTCACATATCCTTCAGCTCAAAACTCTTCTTCCCTCACCTTTGTGCAGACTGGAGCTACAGCTTGGAATGTGGGGCAAGTGTGGTGTGGTTCTCAGAGGAGCCCCTCTTTCACCCAGAGCTTAATTGCCCTGGGGTTGATGTGGAAGGCACCAGGAAGCAAGAGGGAAAAGCAACACTCCATTTAAATGGCCAACTTAGTTCCCTCTGTTTGCCCCTGGCTCCAAATTTTAGAGGGCTTCTCCATATCAGAAACAGAAAACATATGTATGCATGCACTGAAGAGCATTAAAGTCCTAGGCTCAGCTTTGGCAGAGAAGCCGGTTTCCTTAAATATCTGCCCTCCTAACACTGCTGAGGCCCCAGGGAAACAGTTCTCCATTTCCCTTGCCCTCTGCCCTTGCAATGAAGTCACTGTGTAGGAAGGCTGTGAAAGAAGGTGCGGTAGATACCGCCAATGTCAGAGACAGACACTCTTTTGGAATACAAGCAGGTTCTGAGTAGTTACATAGGTAAGATAAAAGACAAATTAATTAACTCATCAATCCCTTTCAGAGAAATCATGAACACAACAAATTATTGCAGAATGAAGTATTGTCTCTCAGAATGCTGAACATTCATTTCTTCCTTCTCCTTGTGTTTGAATTTCTGGTTCAAGAAGTATTCCCAAATTAGCACAGTATGCATGGTGGCATCAGGCAACTTCACAAAATAGAACAATTCATAATGAAGAACTTAAACTTTTATAAACAGATTTATACCATAGATTTATGAACACTAATTATTTCCATTAGCAACCATATTATCTTCATCTTCTCACTCTCTCTCTCTTTCTCTCCTTTTCTCCCATTCTCCCTCCTTCCCTGTTTTTATCTAAGTGAAATTTTAAAAGTCCATTTTAGAAAGAAGATAATATAAGACCCCAGGTGTTCCATGTGGGATTCTATGTTATCAAGCCATCAAAGTCAATTTGTTCTTATTCTAAAATCTCATTGAAGACTAGAAACATGAAATAATTTCAGAAATCAACCCAACCACTCAAAAACAATCTAGAATACAAAACCCATACCACCAGTTGATTCTTTCAAAATAATACTCTTTTCAGGTTTTTATGTTGATGTTAAGAGGAAATGTAGAAAAAAATAGACATTTTATAATTTGAATAGATTTTTACAGCTTCAAAGTCAAATGACTATTTTAATTCATAAACAGACATAACTCTTTCAAGAGACAAAGTCCACTTTTTTCCACAAAGAAAAGAAAAATTGTGGCTAATATATAACATGATATAAGAAAGTATTTTGGCTTCCAAATAGAAATGTAAATTCTAGAGTATGTGTAATTTGTCTGTGGAGTCCAGAACTTCAGAAGCAGTACCTTTTAGTGTAACCCTCTCTTGTAGTCATGAGAAGCATGCCCTATGATTAGGGTATAGATTGAAGAAGCAGTTGTTTTATCTGCATGCCTAGTTTTGAACCATCAAGCCATCTGTATTAGTCTGTTCTTGCACAACTATAAAGAAATACCTGAAACTGAGTAATTTATAAAGAAAAAAGGCTTAGTTCGCTCATGGTTCTGCAAGCTGTACAGGCTTCTGCTTCTGGGTAGGCCTCAGGAAACTTACAATCATTGTGGAAGTCAAAGGAGAAGCAGGCATGTCTTACATGGCCAGAGCAGGAGGAAGAGGGTGAAGGAGGAGGTGCTGAACACTTTTAAATGACCAGATCTCATGAGAACTCACTCACTATCACCAGAACAGCAAGGGAGAAATCCACCCCCTTGATCCAATAATCTCCCACCAAACATTCCCCCCAACGTTGGGGATTACAATTCAACACGAGATTTGGGCAGGGACAAAAATTCAAACCATATCACCATCAAAGTCAGCTAGTTCTGATCCTAAGTAAATAAATCAATTAGTAACTAAGTATGAATGACATATACTAAGGTGGTTAGAAGGCGATAAACTAGAACATAGGTGTGTTCTTATGAAACTCACAATTAAGAAAACTATATCATGAGATCTTGAAGGGACCCATTCAAATCAGTTCCCATGCTGACTGATAGATGCCCTATTTAGAACTAATTCAGAAACTGCTTTCCACAGGCCAGGCCCGTCTTTTTCTCATAATGTGGTGGCAATGGCCAAAATGGATTATTTCCAGCTTCTGTAGAAACTCCAGCATTTTCAAAGCATTCCTACAATTCTTAGGTGCTACCTCACCTGTGCTATGTTGCCCTCACTCGAGCCTGCTACTGCCTCTCTTTTTCACCACCACCCCTGAGCTGACGAACTCAGTCACTTCATGATCTAAAACAGTATGCACATACTGTGTAGGTGCCGATGCCTGCTTAGGAAGTTCTCCCACTGCAGCTGCCTCCCAATAACCATGCCTGGTGGCTTGCCAGTGTAGAGGCTCTGCATGCACCAAGGGGACACCCATCCCCCCTTGAAGGTCCTCTGCTAAGAAATCCACTGAATTCGGGTTCAGGAGGTCACAGCCAGCTATTCGGGATGTGTGAGCCTTTGCTTACATCATCATTTCCTCCTGCTATCAATGGCAGAGGAATGCAAGTAGTGGGTGCCTTAAATTTTCAACCTCCCTGAAATTTAGGGGAAATAACACTTTAGTTTTTTTTTTTTTTCTCTTTTCACAAAATATTTGCCCTGGGGAATATATTCTTGTCAGTGACAAGCACAACCTATACTCAGTGTATTAATTTTCCAGTGCTGTAGAACAATTCACCACACACTTAGTGGATTTGAACAATGTATATTTATTATCCCACAGTTTGGGTCACTTTCTCAGGGTCTCACATATCTACAATAAGGTGCCAGCCAAGAGGCAGTTTCATCTAGTGGCTCAAATGTTAGAGAAACCACGTTGGACCTCTTTCAGATTGTTGGCTGAATTTGTCTTCTCTTGGTTGTAGGAGTGTTATCCCCATTTTCTTGCTGGCTGTTGGCCAGTGGCCATGCTCAGCCCCCAGAGGACCCTGCAATTCCATGTTGTGTAACGCCATTGCAACATGACAACTGTCTTCTGTGGGCAGGAGAAGTTTCTCTCTCCAGTTTGCTGAGATGGAATAGTCATGGAGGTTGTGAGATCCCACCACCTTTGCCAGGTTATATGGATGAGAAGCGAGCCAAAGTTTCCACTCATACTCAAGAGGAGAGAGTTACCCAGGGCCCAGTTCACTGGGGGTCTCATGGCTGTGTCCACCACAGGAAGCATCCCCTGAAAAAAGCCCCAGGTCCCTTTGCCCTCCATGGTGCCTGACATTCTCCAAATGGCTTTATCACACCTTATTCACGTAGAATCCTCGCTATGCCCCTTGCCCTGATCAGCCCATCAAGCTTCCTGCATGTTCCCTGACAGCCTCATAAATGCAACTCAGAACCCGGTGGGTCCTGCTACACTGAACAAGATGTGTATAATAATGAAAATTAAAATATTCAGTTTTTCTATATCTTTTAATAAGGTAATAATTGGTATCATTTTAACTCTGTGACCTCTTTTCAACCTTCTGATAAAGATTATAAAAAGGAATACATCTATTTATGTTAAAATTGTTAACCTGTAAACATTTTAAAGGGGATTTTAATAAACTGTAGTAAGGCCCTCTTCACATTTCTACTTCGGAATAGATGCATCCTGAGAGCTTTACTCAATTTATAACCTTTAAGAAATTGACACATAATTACTATAATTGAATCTCAGAAGCAAATTCATGTTGACTTTTGATTTTATTAGGGTGATCTCACTGGAGTTCATTCATTCATCAGAATTTTGCATCATGCTCTTATTACTTGTCAGGAATGAAGAGCAGACACCAAAAATGATAGTTATGGTTCTTGTCCCCAAAGCTCTTGTGTAAACCAACCCACCCACCTAGTTTCTCATTGAACAGGGGCTTCTCCTCCCACGAAGTCTTCAGGGAGCTTTCTGGCTGGGCAGAGAATATGGTGCTGACTCCAGAGTCTCTGAGATGGCACCAGCCTTATCACTGCCCGGGGTAAGCAGAGGGGCACCTAGGTTTTCCTTTCACTTCTTGTAGATTCCTGGTCCCAAGTCTCTGAACTTTGGCCTTGCATTTTCTTGCCGTGCTTCCTAAGTCTCTGCTGAGTCTTACTTGCTATTTCCTCAAAGGTATGTCTTTTGTGCATCCCCAGATCCAGAGGAATTCTCCAGCTCCTCCTCTGCCTTGGATAGCAGCGGCTCTGACTCTTTCTTTGTCTTCAGTTTCCAAAAATCCTTTGAGTTTCACCTCTGCATTTACATTTCGGATTCCCCAAGCCCAGCCTTGCCTTTGCTCCCAGCCCCACAGTCACACCAAGGCGTTAGCCCTAGACATCCCAGAAACCATTTGTCATCATTTAGGTCTCACAAAGCTCTTAAATTCTTCCTCTCAGTGTATGACTCACTGATTGTAGATTAATAATCACTAATTGCTTTCAAAAAAATGTTAAGGGTGGGGAGAGATTGCTTCAAAATACAAATGCCAATGAGAAAGTAAATGAAAGGGAAATGTAATCATATTGTAAATGTGTCTTTTAAAAATATTCATGTAGTTGTTGGTAAATGCCAAGTGTTCCATCAGTTGAATGAATTATGTTACGAGGCCAAAGCCAAGACACACTGGTACAGCGTGAAGGTCCACAGTATAGGGGTGATGGTAGAAACCAGAATAATTAACCTGCAGTGCCTCCGTTTTCTGATCTGTATAAAGTTTTCAGATATTTCACATCTGTTTTCAAAAGGGATGCGTTGTCTCTAAGGAGACATTTGGCAAAGTCTGGAGGCATTTTTGGTTGTCATAGTTGGGGATGGGGGACTGCTCCTGGCATCCAGTGGGCAGGGGCCAGGGAATAGCAGCATGCCCTGCAGTGCAGGGGGCAGCACCCAGTACAAAGCACTGTCTGCCCCAAGATGTCAACAGGCTGAGGTTAAGAAACCCTGCTTTACATAAAACAGACCTTAATGGGGCTGTTAGAAAGATAACTGGGGGTTACTTTGATAAATTTTGGAAGAACACTAGTCCGGTAAAATAAGGTATCTAGCTCAAAAGCTAGGTGTGTAGCTTATGCTCGGAGAGAGATATGTGAGGCAACTATGTATAGGATGTCAGACAAAGTCTCTTTCTTCCAGGGAGACTTCCAAGAGGCGCTGTAGATAGGCGGTGCGCAATGGCAAGCTGAAATAACCAGGAGGAGGGCAAAAGGAGAAAAAAGACCTGCAGGGTACAACCATCGCTGCTGACAGCCTGAAATGCATATGCCAAGTAGCCATGAAGTGATGACAGCAGACACCTCTTAAACTATAACCGAGTAGGAAATGTAACTTCCAGGCTGTATTCCTCATGTTGATTATTACTGTGACCTACAACAAACTAAAATCCTAAAGCCTACACTTTTTTAGTTCCTCTGTTTATGAAAATAAAAAGCTATAGGTTATTTATTTATTTTTGAGACAGAGTCTCGCTCTTGTTGCCCAGCCTAGAGTGCAGTGGCATGATCTCGGCTCACTGCAACCTCCGCCTCCCAGGTTCAAGCGATTCTCCCACCTCAGCCTCCTGAGTAGCTGGGATTACAGGCATGTGCCACCACACCCGGCTAATTTTGTATTTTTAGTAGAGACGGGGTCTCTCCATGTTGGTCAGGCTGGTCTCGCACTCCTGACCTTGTGATTCGCCCGCCTCAGCCTCCCAAAGTGCTGAGATTGCAGGCATGAGCCACCACGCCCAGCCAGCTATAGGTTATTTAAAAGTAACTGAATGCAGAGAGAATCTAAGAACGATGCCACTCCCTTCCTGGGGCATTAAAGATGTGTTCACCATCTAGAGAATTAGGAAAACTGGTTGTGATAGTCAACAGCAGCAACACATAAATACAGGCACTTAAATTACCTCCATGCTAAATGCATAGTTACTAAAAAGAAAATACTTCCTTTGCTTCCAGCAAGAGTGATCTCTGTTAGAAGCCGAAAACAACAGCTATTCATGGTTCCTCTAAAGGGACCTCATTGCTGCATTCCTCATTCCCTCAGGTTTGTGGCTGAGTTTTCACTCTGGCCATCACAGGCACTGCCCATCGGCTTGGCCTGCAATATCTATGGAAGCATGAGGGGTGTGATTTATTCATTCCAGCCTAAATCTTTAGGCAAGAGTACAAAATAACCCAGCAGAAAGCTCTGTGCTTAAATCAAAGCAATGGCTGCAGCCTGACCACACCCTCTTTTTACCTAAGATTAAGACTGTGCTCTTCAAATCAATCCAGATCAGAGTTTTAACCAAAGTGTGTTCATACTTGTGGTGACATTTGCTGGGACATGTTTCTTATCTCTGATGTGACTTGGACCTTAAAGCAAACCAACAGGACAACAAAGGAACGTGGACCATCAACACAGGACATGGAGCGTCATTGTCCTGAAATGCACTCATGTCCTGAAGACTCGAGTGGTGTATTAAGACGGTCCAGTCTAACTGTGAGATGAGTTTGCCTAGATAAAGAGGTTACAAATGGAGTCAGTGTTTGTTTTCTTTCTTTTTTTTTTTTTTTCTTTGCCAGTTTATGCTGGGTTACCCTGAAATATATTTACTGGTGAGAAAAGAAAGTTTAGTTGACTTACTAAATGTTTTACGTTGGTGCAAACGTTAATTGCTACTTTTGCCGTTAAAAGTAACGGCAAAAACTGTAATTATGTTTGCACCAACCTAATAGAAGACTATGATATGTGAAAGAAGCCTAAGGAAACATCTGCAGCAGTTAGAGTGAGGCCAGAAAGCACCGACATGGTACTGGGCCAGGGTTAGTAGGTAAGGTGGGCAGGCACTGTTGTTCCTACTTAGGAAAACGTCCTGCTTTCTAACTTGCTAATATCTATATAGAATTCGATGGGGAAAGGGTACAAAAACAAATCATGTAAAATATAATACTGGCAGCTGTTATCTAAATAATCAAATTTGCAAAAATGGTAGGATATGTGTTCTTGGAAGGACAGTGAACTGATACAGGTAGAAATGAGTTTTCCTTACTCACAAGATCCTTCAGTTAAAGAATCAGAACTGCAACTTATTTAAATCTCCATTTACATATGTATTGATCTAGCCTACATTTAGTGCCTCTTCTCTTTCTGAAGCTCAGGAGAGGATTGGAGATGAAATAAGGTCCCTGGCAATGAGAAACTTAGAGTCTGCTAGGAGGAGAATTTCAAGGTAAGGGTCACTAGCAAAATCACCAGAGTAGTGATGTTTTCCAGCACACTGCCTGGGAGCCAGTTGCCAACTCAGAGCTCTGGGACCCCTCTCCTTCTGAAGTAGGAGGAACTTTTGATAGGTGTCTGCTTTTGATAAGAGGCTGCCCCCTTCAAGGTGTGCTGCTATGGGCCCTGTTAGAAGCAATAGTGCTATAGAAATGAGTTGAAGAAGGGTGGGGCTCCCAGCTCCTGTGGGAGCTACATCAGCGCCACCTTTAAGCAAGGTAGGGTCGTTTGGCTGGGTCTCCAAGGAAGGTTGTTGAGGGTGGCGAGGTGAGAAATGGGGAGCAGGCATTCCAGTTGAAAAAGCAGCAGATGCAGACACATGGGGACAGAGAGAGTACCTGGAACCTGGAGACCCACTGGTGGGCTGGCGTGGCCCAAGCATGGGGATGTTGGCAGGAAAGCAGATGTGGTTGGGGCCTGCCTGCCCCCCAGACCCCTTGCTATGTCTTAACACTGCTGTGCTTCAAATGCTACAATCCTTGGCCTTACCCTCTCTGGGTTGGAGTTTCTTCACGTACAGCTCAAGACAGTTGGGTCAGATGTTTCCTAAGGAGCTTCGTAGGAGGTAGAGTGTGTCCCTTACCCTCCTCGAAGTCTCACAGCAAATCAGCTCCGTAAGTAAAAAAAGAACAAGTCTCAATGCAAGCCCAGAATTGTCTTACATGGCATTAGTTTAATACTGTTTATATTGGTTCTTGATGTTCAATGAAACTATCGAATGAAACCTGAGGGCACTTAGAACGTTCCAGCTAACACAGGCAACATCATTTTTGGCCTTAACAATAATTAGAATGACAATGGCAAGCATATCTCTACCAAAATCACTTTGTCTTGTTTCATTAATAAAATATTAAGCTTTTGAATATAAAGGAATTCATCTTTTAATTCATTTAGAAAAATTATATTGAAGTCTATACAAAAGGACAGAAAGACAAAGAAATCCATGATTAATTTCCATTTTGTCACATTCAGAGGGGATTCAAATGCTCAATAAACTTTTATTTCCGTATGTAAATGGCTTTGCAGAGTTCTAGTCCGCTCCATAAGTAGAAAAGGAACAAGTCTCAGTGCAAACCCAGAATCATCTTACATGGTATTATTTGAATACTGTTTATATTGGTTCTTGATGTTCAATAAAATGACTGAATTAAACCTGAAGGCACTTAGAATGTTCCAGCTAATACAGGCAACATCGTTTTTTGGCATTAACAATGACTAGAATGACAATGGCAAGCATATCTCTACCAAAATCACTTTGTCATATGTTCATTAATGAAATGATATTACGGTTTTGAATATAAAAGAGTTCATCTTTTAATTCATTTAGAAAAGTTATATTGAAGTCTATACGAAAGGACAGAAAGACAAAGAAATCCTCAATTAATTTCCATCTGGTCACATTCAGAGGGGATTCACATGCTGAATACACTATTTTATTTCCTTACGTAAACGCCTTTGCAGAGTTCTAGCTGAAATTCATTTGGCACAAATCATGAGTCATTCTGTAAAACTGCTATCTGTATAACATAGCCAAAATAAATGTTTACGTAGCTATGAACTGTGTTATCTCCAGTGCTACTCAGTGACAACTAGGCAGAGAGAAAATTTGCTGCAGAGTTACAAAGTAAAACAAATTAAATCATTCATTTAATAGCATATTATTTTAATTAAATAATGAAGACCAAAATACTGAACCTTGTCACTATTTTTTCCATAATAGAAAAGTTATAATTTTATTGTACATTATTACCAATGAGTCATGTTTGTCAATACAAGTTTAATTTGAACTGGATCAAACCCTTGCCCCAAATTCTAATTTGCATGAAATAAAAAGGTATTACAAGAAACAACATCATGAAGAAATAATCAAGCAAATCCAAAATGTGGGTTGTTCATCAAGGTACTCGAACCAGATAATTAAAGGACATTAAGAAAAAACAAACAAGCAAAGTTTAGGGACTATTTTGACTAAAAAGAAATATGGCAACCATGTAGCCTTGGTTAAACACAAACAGACAGGCCGGGCGTGGTGGCTCATGCCTATAATCCCAGCACTTTGGGAGGCCGAGGCGGGCGGATCATGAGGTCAGGAGATAGAGACCATCCTGGCTAACCCGGTGAAACCCCATCTCTACTAAAAATACAAAAAGTTAGCCGGGTGTGGTGGCAGGCGCCTGTAGTCCCAGCTACTCAGGAGGCTGAGGCAGGAGAATGGCGTGAACCCAGGAGGTGGAGCGTGCAGTGATGCAGTGAGCTGAGATCATGCCACTGCACTCCAGCCTGGGCGACAGAGCAAGATTCCGTCTCAAAAAAACGAAAACAAACAAACAGCAACAAAAAATACCACTCTATTTATTATTGGAACAAGTGGGCAAGTGGAAGAATTTTAAGTGGTTGAGATATTAGATAGAAGTGATATTAGATGTTAATAATGAATTAGTTATTTTTGATGGGATAATGCCTTGTTTATGCAATACAACATACTTGTTCTTAGGTGAAGCAAGCTAAAGTTGTAGGGTTAATATGTCATCATGTTTTGAACTTATTTGAGCTTTTTCCAACTGGAGGAGCCAATATATATGTATGTATGTATCCATGTGAATGTACGGATGTACAGTTCTGTGTGCTTGAGTGTGTGTGTTTCCGGAGAAAGATCAAACAAAAAAGCAAACATTAACACTTATGGACTCCCAGAGAAGGCTAAATGACTGAAATAATGGCTTAAATGATGGAAATTGCTATTTCCAATGATATTATATATCTTTATGGCATTACACTTATAGCAAGTCTAGCAAAGTTAAATTTATTAAAGGATAGGAGCACACACTTTAACTGATTATAAGATACAAAGCAGACTAATGAGCATTAATGTGATTCTTTTTTTTTGAGATGGAGTTTCACTCTGTCACCCAGGCTGGAGTGCAATGGCATAATCTTGGCTCACTGCAACCTCCGCCTCCCGGGTTCAAGTGATTCTTCTATCTCAGCCTCCCCGGTAGCTGGGACTACAGGCGTGTGACACCATGCCTGGCTAATTTTTTTTGTATCTTTAGTAGAGACGGGGTTTCACCATGTCAGCCAGGATGGTCTCCATCTCCTGACCTTGTGATCTGCCTGCCTCCACCCCACAAAGTGGTGGAATTACAGGTGTCAGCCACCGCGCCCAGTCTATGGTTCATATTTTAATAAGTCACTTGCCCCTCTGTGTGATATCTTCTTAGCTGTTAAATATGTCATTAGAATTACATAAAAAGTAAGGCTCAACATTAAGAATGTATACAACAATGTTTAACCAGACCTTCATGTCTCCATGTCTAGGGTGCCCTCACTGCAAACCTTATCGGAGATTGACCTACAGTGGCATAACCTATGAAAGGGGCAGCACATATCAGAAATCAAGGAAATCCATAGAGTTGAGTAGAGTCCAGAAGACCAAGACTAAGGAAGGCTGTAGAGGTCGGGCCCTCCATGTCAGAGGAGCCTGAGCGCTAACACTGGAAGAAATACGTACTGCCATGACACATGAGAAAAAGAATTGGGGCCATATTATCATAGTTACAGGAGGATCAGGAACATAAAAGTCCCTTTCTTTAATATTGTTTAATATAGGAATTTGGGATTGACACAACCATTGGAAGAAATGCTGGATAAAGTTCAGGAAGTCTATCCCAATGGTTAGGGAAGATAATGTTTAGTATGTCAGCCTGCAGGCACTGAAGAGAATGGTTCTCAAGAGACTACTGGAGACTGGTGCAGCTTTTAACAGGCTCTCTGAGCTACCAGGGACTTTCTAAATCTGCGGTCCTGAAGCTGGTGTTCAAAAACTCTCTGAGGAGCTCCGGCAAATCTTGCATCTCCCAGCACAAGGGGCTGCCACTGCCAACAGAGAATAATGGCTTCTCCTTCCTGACCTTCTAAACCTCATGAACGTGTGTCTCATTGGAAGGGAATGCTGAGAAATACTGTCCTTAAACTGCAGAGGAGCCCTTGGAAAGAGATGGCACTGATGTTCAATTGCAAACAGAGAATCAAGTATAAGCCACGATTTTTTCAAGTGAGAATCCATATACCCCCTTTACCCATAATTAACCTCCAAATAAAAACAATGAAAGAATGCTGCAACTATTACATGTACCATTGAAGACACGCTCACTTTCTTTCCAGAGGAGAGACACAAGCCCCAAGTGTTAATGTATCCATCTCGAAAAGATATCCATGCTTGCTCTTGTTCAGTAACAATACCCCTTTGAATTAAATAGCTAATCATTTAACTTTCATGAGATACAGTAGAATGAAGGAGGAAAAAATAGTTAATATAAACACTAATATACATGCAAACACAAGGAAATGTGGAGAGATTTTCCTCCAGGATGATTTATCTTCCTATCTACTTATTTAGCTATGTCGCCCTGAGCCATTCACACCCTCTACTCCCCTGCCTGGGAAGGTATATACTTTCAGTTTAGGAGCTTTGTAGAGATGCAGACTTCTGCTGAATTCTCCCCTTTTTTTTTCCCAGACTTCAACTTTCCCATCCACTGTGTTTATAATCTACAAGCCTGGTGTCGAACTGTTTAGTTTTTCTCCAGAATAAACACCTAGGACTTGGAAAAGCAACATGAGATCAGTTGATAGGTTGATCAAGGTAGGTATTTGGATACTCCAAGGACTTTAAGTATTCTGTTATCTAAGCTTCAGTCCCATGATCTGGTGCCATTGCACGGTTCTGTGGGCCAATTCAAAGTTCTTGGTAACTCATGTCCAGTGATTTCTGATTCTCTTTGCTCTTAGAAGCCTTGTATATTTTTATTCCTTTTATACAATTTTCATTGAGCTTTAGGAAGGAGAGGAAAAAAAAAACACACAACCAATTCTTAGCCAACTAAGCAATACCAAGTATTTGAGGAAAGTCTCTACCATAACAGACACCAAAATGAGGCAAATAGAATAAGAAAACTATAATGGGGGAAACCAGGCAATGTGAAAAAAAAATTTGAGAAAATGTAAGAATAATAGAATTAACATGACATAATGCTAATAAAAACAGAGTCACAAACTAAAAAGTATCAGTATGGGAAAAATAAAGAATTCATAAAATTTAAAGATAAAATAAACTGAAATTAAAATACAGAGGGATGAAGGAAAAATCAAGGGAATCTATCAGAAAGTAGAAGAAAAACACAACGAAGTAGAAAACAGGAAAAATGATTAGAACATAAGATAATCAATCCTAAAAGATTAAAAGTTAAAAATAAAAGTTAAAAAAATACATTTGGAAAGAAATTATAAAGGCAATAGAGGAAAGAAAAATATTTTTTTAAAAAAACGGGAGTTGTCATGATGGGGGACTGATTCAAAGCCTAGTGACTTGAATACAAAACATACCTACACTAAGGTAAAACACCACACAATTAGAGAACCCCAGGATTAAAAGACGAATTCCAAAAGGCCCAGAAAAAAATTAGATCACTTATAAATAACAAATTAGAATAAGTCTAGCATTTTAGAGGCAACAATGGATATTAGATTCGTCATTAATTAGAACTACAGGTCTCAAATATTTTCATTTCAGAACCCTATCCTCTTAAAAATTATTAAAGTAACATGAACAGATCCCTAAAAGTATACAATCTACAAAGACTGAATCATTAAGAAACACAAAATATAAACAGATCAAGAATCAGTAATCAAAGATCTCTCCAAGAAGAAAAGCCCAGGACCCTATGACTTCATTGGTTAACTCTATCAAATATTGGAATAAGAATTAATGTGAATCTTTCCCAAACTCGTAGAAAACATTGAAAAAGAGAAAACACTCTCAGACACATTTTATGAGACCTGTTACCAAAATCAGACAAGGATGCTACAAGAAAATAAAATAATAGGCCAATATCTCTGACCAACATAGATGCAAATGTTCTCAACAAAATACAAACCAAATTCAATGGCACATTAAAAAGTTTAGTGTAATTTGTTCCTGGGGTGCAAGGATGGTTCAATATATGCAAATCAATAAGTGTGATATATCACATTAACAGAAGGCAGATACAAATATATTAAAATTTCAATAGATGCAGAAAAAGCATTTGAAAAAATTTAACATCTTTTCGTGATAAAAACTCTAAACAAATTAGGGATAGAAGGAATGTACCTCAACGTAATCAAAACTGTAAACGACAAGTCCACAGCTAACATCCTACCGAACAGTAAAATCTAAAAATGCTTTCTCTAAGATCAGGAATAAGACAATAATAACCCCTTTTATTCAACATAGTACTGAAAATTCTAACTAAAACAGTTAGGCAAGTAAAATAAACAAAAGCCATCCAACTTGAACAGAAAGATTTCTCATTTTGCATGTAACACAATCTCATATATAGAAAATCCTAAAGACTCTACCAAAAAGGTGAGAATTAATAAAGAAATTCAGTAAAGTTGCAGAATACAAAATCAACACAGAAAAATCAATAGCATGTATATGTGCTAACCATGAACTATCCAATAGAGAAATCAAGTAAAGCAACTCACTTGCAGTAACATCAAAACATTCTTAAGAATAAATTTAACAATGGAGATAAGTCACCTACATACTGAAAACTATAAAACACTGATGATAGGAATTAAAGATAAAAATAAATGGGGCCGGGCGCAGTGGCTCACGCCTGTAATCCCAGCACTTCAGGATGCTGAGGTGGGAGGATCACCTGAGGTCAGGAGTTCAAGACCAGCCTGGCCAACATGGTGAAACCCAGTCTCTATTAAAAATACAAAAAAATTGCTGGGCATGGTGGTGGGCACCTATAACCCCAGCTGCTCAGGAGGCTGAGGCAGGAGAATCACTTCAACCCAGGAGGCGGAGGTTGCAGTGAGCTGAGATCGCACCATTGCACTCTAGCCTGGGCAACAAGACCGAAACTCTGTCTCAAATAAATAAATAAATAAATAAAATAAATGGAATGATATCCCACATTTAGAGATTGGAAGCATTAATATTAAAATGTCCATGCTACCCAAAGAAGTCTACAAATTCAGTGCAATTCATATAAAAAATCTAATGGTATTTTCATAAAAACAGAAAAAAAAGAAACAATAATGTGTCTGGAACCACAAAAGACCCTGTCAAAAGCAATCTTGAGCAAAAAGAACAAAGCTGGATATATCACACGATCTGATTTCAAAATATACTACAGGGCTGTAATAATCAAAACAGCACAGTACTGGCATAAAAACACACATATAGACCAATGGTGCACAATAGAAAGGCCAGAAATAAATCTACACGTTTGCTCCTCAACAAAGGTGCCAAGAACACACAATGAGTAAAGACAATCTCTTCAATAAATGATACTGAGAAGACTGGATACACACATGAAGAGAAATGTAACTGGACCCTTATCTCACATTGCATACAAAAACCAACTCAGAATAAATACTTAACCATAATACCTGAAATTGTGAAACTATTAGAAGAAATCATGGGAAAAAAGCTCCTGGTTGGTCTGAGCAATAATTTTTTTAGGATATGACCCCCAAAACACAAGTAACAAAAGCAAAAATAGACGAGTGGCATTTCATCAAACTAAAAATATTCTGCATAGCAAACGAAACAATCAACAGAGTTAAGAGACAACCTACAGAAGGGAAGAAAATAATTTCAAGCCATACATTTGATAAAATACATAAGGAACTCAATCAACTCAGTAGCAAGAAAACAATAAACCAATTTAAAATGTGCGCATAGAATCTGAAAAGGCATTCCTACAAAAAAAGACATGCAAATGGCCAACAGGTATATTTTTAAAATGCTCAACAGCAGTAATCATCAGGGAAATGCAAATCAAAGCACCATGAGATGGCACTTCACGCTTGGAGGAATGGCTGTAACCAAAAAGGCAGAAGATAACAAGTGAGTGCGAGGATGTGGAGAAAAGGAAACACCACACTGCTGCTGAGAAAGTAAATTAGGACAATCATTATGGAGAACAGTATAAAGGTTCCTCAACAAATTAAAAATACAACTATCATAGGCTTCAGCAATCCACTTTCTGGATATACATGTAAAGAAAATGAAATTTATTGTCATTAGGAGATACCTGCAACTTTCATGTTCATTGCAGTAGCCAAGATACAGAATCAACCTAAGTGTCCATCAATGGATGAATGGATAAAGAAAATGTACATACACATGTACACACACACACACACAGACACACAAATGGAATACTACTTAACCCTCAAAAAGAAGGAAATCTTGTCATTTGCAACAACAACAGTGAACCTGGAGAACATTGTGCTAAGTAAAATAAGCCAGATCCAGAGAAGCAAATACCACATGATCCCACCTATATGTACAATCTAAAAATGTTGAAGTCACGGAAGCAAAGAGTAGAATGGTGTTGCCAGGGACTGGAAAGTGGTTGGTAGGGAATGGGGAGATGTTCATCAAAGATTACTAAATTTTCATTATAAAACATAAATAACTTCTGAAAATCTATTGTACAGCACAATGATTATAGTTAACATATGGTATTGTATACTTAAAATTACTAAGAGAGTAGATCTTAAATGTTCTCATAACAAAAAGTGACAAATATACAAGGTGATGAATATAGTAATTAGGTTTATTTTAATCATTTTATAATGTATGCATGTATCAAAACACTACATTATACACCATAGATATATATAATTTTTATTTTTCAGCTGTATCTCGATAAAGCTGGGAAACATAAGACTTTTATATATGTAGGTTATATCTATTAATGTTTACTATTTTGGAAATAAAATCTGAAATTTTGTAGTTTTTTATTTATTAAAAAACAATTAGCTGAATGCATGTGTGTATATATAATGTATATTTGGTAAAAAGTAATTTTACTTTTAAAAAGAAAAGACAGTGAGAGGAGAGGCATTGTTTGTTTTTACCTTTTGCAAGTATCTTGAGTGTCTGGCTTCCTAGAAGACAACTGGATGTTAATAACTGCTTCTGCATTTCACTCTGTTGTGTGGCTTTAGTTGAAGTACACGAAGGAAATCTGGCTTACAAAAAAAGGGAGAAACATTGTAATAACCTCTTATAATTGTGGATATTTTTCTGTAATATTACTAAAACTAGACAGGCAGTAGTTTCTTGTGATGTGAATCTGAAACAAATAAATCAATTTTTCAGGCTCTGTTACATTAAAATCCACTGGTCTATTTTGTACTTTGAATGATGGATCTTTTACCCATGTATGAAATTGTAACATCCTGCATTGGTCATTTGGAAAATACTGGTTCACTGAGTTTTACAGATCTTCCAAATCTTGACACTTTTCATTTTAAAATATCAAAAAATTGCCTTTATTAATACCATCACCAATCTCATCAGAAAAGCCTTTAAGTATTGAGAAGCTGTCAAGCTCAGGCTTAAAAACTTAAATTTTATCCTTGGCTACAAATACTGTCAGTTGTTTTCCTTGAAGTGTCAGGCTCATTTGATTTGTTTTCAAGAAAACGTCTACCAAATGTCTACCAATGTCTGAATAATTATAGTTTGTCTGTCAGATGTTGTTTCAATTAAATATGGTGTTCAGTGTAGAACATGTATAGTCCAACTTGCAGCACAATCACACTAGTGCCTTTCCTGGCAACCTCTGCCAGGCTCAGTATGCAGCAGCCATGCTCTATGGCCACTTCCCATTGCAGCACACAGGGTACTGGAAAGACAGGGTTTCCAGAGTGACCAACTCAGAGCAGGGTGGGTGAAGGGATCCTGGGAAATACAGTGCCACCCCTGGAGGACGGTGGGTGTGGAGCCACGTCTCAACAGGCTGATGTCACCCTGTGTTTTCCTGTACAGGCTCCTGGTTAAAGGCTGCTGGCAGACAATTTTGAACTAAAAATGTTAAGAAATTTTTAGAACATAATACATTTATAATCACTTGATGTATTAAACCATGCATTTCATTTTTAAGATTTGCAAGATCTTATTTTCTGAGAATATTTTATTCTTTAGATTTTATGTTTTCACTTTGTCAGAAATGTAAAGTGTTCAAAGAGACAAATACATTAAACTCAAAATGGAGTTGGAATACTTAAGATAATGTATTCAAATAAATAATTAAATGGTCCTGAGTGTTTTAAAGTTATCTTTGTCAGTCCATTAGATTTAATTAATAATAATTTAAAAACAGTAAAAGGTGCTAGATTAATAAACTGAACAGTAAGGTTTATAAATAATTATTAACTACTTAAACAAAACTAAGGCTATGAAATTTTTATATTATCACACTGCATGTTACAATAAAATCCAAATAACTGTAACTAGTCCTTTCTGACCTCCTCTTGGACTTAGAAACACACATGCACCCACACACACACATGCTCACATGCACACATCTAGGCATTCAAAACAACAGCATAACTGGGTAGAGCTTTTAAACAATTAAAATTATCACAATTTAAAAGATAATAAAAGATCCAAAAATACCAGGAAAATAAAAAATATTAAAATAATAAAAATAGTGTTTAGAAGTGAAAACACAATAAGCAAAATGTATAACCCAACAGATGATTTAACCCTAATAGTTTGCTTCAGGAAAAGAGAAATGGTAAACTGAAAGACAGAATAAAGGAAATTATCAGGAAAGAATAAACAGAGTAGAAGATGGAAAGTAGAAGTGAGAGAGCAGGAAGACACTGGAGAATGGCATGAAAAGGTGCGACTCATAACCAACATGGAGAAAACAGAGAGCACAGAAAGGCCATATTCAAAAAAGTACTGGTGACTTATTTTTAAGAATTAATGAAAGGAGGATAAGCTAATTCTGTTCCAAGCAGAATAGATCAAATTAAATCTACACCTAGACATGAATTAGTGAAATAGCAGAATTCCAAAAACATCAAAAGCCTAAAAGATCCAAGAAAGAAAACATAGTTTATCTATAAAGAAACTAGAGTTAGAATTATAACTGAAAAGCAACTATGTAAACTAGTTTTAAAAATAAAGAATAGATCCCATTTGTCAATTTTGGCTTTTGTTGCAATTGCTTTTGTTGTTTTGAGTGAACAGGCAACCTACAGAATGGGAGAAACTTTTTGTGATATACCCATTGGACAAAGGTTTAATGGCCAGAATCTACAAAGAACTTCAACAAATTTACAAGAAAAATACCAAACAACCCCATCAAAAAGTGGGTGAAGGGTATGAACAGACAGTTCTCAAACGAAGACATTTATGCAACCAGCAAACATACAAAGAAAAGCTCATCATCACAGGTCATTAGAGAAACGCGAATCAAAACCACAGGGAGATAGTATCTCATGCCAGGTAGAATGGTGATTATTGAAAAGTCAGGAAACAACAGATGTTGGCAAGGCTGTGGAGAAACAGGAATGTTTTTACACTGTTGGTGGGAGTGTAAATTAGTTCAACCACCGTGAAAGACAGTGTGGCAATTCCTCAAGGATCTAGAAGCAGAAATACCATTTGACCCAGCAATCCCATTACTGGGTATATACTCAAAGGATTATAAATAATTCTACTATAAAGACACATGCACACATATGTTTATTGTAGCACTATTTACAAAAGCAAAGACTTTGACCTAACCCAAATGCCCACCAATGATAGACTGGATAAAGAAAATGTGGCACATATACACCATGGAATACTATGCAGCCATGAAAAAGAATGAGTTCATGTCCTTTGCAGGGACATGGATGAAGCTGGAAGCCATCATTCTCAGCAAACTAACACAGGAACAGAAAACCAAACACTGCATGTTCTCACTGATAAGTGGGAGTTGAACAATGAGAACACATGGAGACAGGAAGGGGAACATCACACACTGGGGCCTGTCGGGGGTGGGGGCAAGGGGAAGGAGAGCATCAAGACAAATACTCAATGCACGCAAGGCTTAAAACCTAGATTATGGGTTTATAGGTGCAGCAAACCACCATGGCACATGTACATGTATGTAACAAACCTGCATGTTCTGCACATGTATCCCAGAACTTCAAGTAAAATAAAAAAATAAAAGAATAAACTCAATACATATATAGATACAATAAAGATAGAAAAAATATACAGCAAAAAATAAATACTAAAGAATCAATAAAAATTATACCTGATTTTCTTTTTAAAAAAAAGGTTAAATAATCTCTGTCAAAATGAATTAAGAGAATAGAAAATTTTGGCCAGGCACAGTTGCTCACACCTATAATCCCAGCACTTTGGGAGGCCGAGGTGGGTGGATCACCTGAGGTCAGCAGTTCAAGACCAGCTTGACCAACATGGAGAAACTCTGTGTCTACTAAAAATACAAAATTAGCTGGGTGTGGTGGTGCACGCCTGTAACTCCAGCTACTTGGGAGGCTGAGGCAGGAGAATCGCTTGAATCTGGGAGGTGGAGGTTGCAGTTAGCCGAGATCGTGCCATTGCACTCCAGCCTGGGCAACAAGAGCGAAATTCTGTCTCAAAAAAAAAAAAAAAAAAAAGGAAGAAAATTTGTAAAACTATATTCAATTTGTAAATTGTGACAAATTAACGGATATAAAAACATGTAAAAATTATGAGAAACTACAAACTATTTTATGCTGACAAATCTGAAAACTCAGATAAAATATACAATCCCCATAAAAACATTGCTTATGAAAATTAAGTCAAAAACTTAGAAAGCCTGGATAGATTTGAAAGCATTAAGTAAATAAAGTCATTAGTAAATTTCTATTCTCTCTCCCCCTACAACTAATTATGTACAGGCTCTATGTTTAATGAGATTTATCAAAATATCAAGGAATATATCATTCTTGTGTTATACAAACTCTTTCAAAGGAAAAAATAAGGAGAGCTCCATAACTCACTTACAAGGTTAGTACAATCTACATTTATTACAAAGAGGTTAAAAAAAATTCTAGGACAATTTCACTTGGCACCATAGATGCAAGGACACTAAACAAGATAGCAGCAAAGCAAATTCCTCTATGTACAAAAACAAGTCATTACCAAACAGTAGTATAAACTTTAACAGGAATTTAATGCAATTTAATAATCACAATTAAGAACACATTATCTTAATCATTTCAGAAATATTATTTGATAAATTTCAACCAACTCTCAACTCTCATAACAAATTATACGAGGTCTCAAATTTGCAATGGAAAGCATATTCTTTAACACTATAAAACCTTACTTTAATAACACTACAGTGTAAGCCATACTTAGTGTTGAAACATCACAATAATTCCTCTTGATGCCAAGAAGACCGCAAGGATGCCAGTTATAGTTGATTTGATTCTATGTTGTGCTCAGGTCCTAGCCAAGCAGAAAACCAAGAAGTAATATATAAGGATTATAAAAAAAGAAATATAACTATTAATATATGATTATAGTATATGCACACACAGACATGCAAACACATGTACATATATACATGGGTATATATACATACATTATGGCAACTATACTATATATAACATTATGTATATACGTAGATATGTATATTAGTATTTTGGTGAGCCAGTATTAATTGTAAAATGTAATAGAAAAAAATTCAGTATCTAATTTATTGTAGAAATAAAAATTATTGAGCTACCTAGAAAAATGACCAACAAAATATGCTAATAAAAGTCATAAAAGATGATGCAAATAAAATAAGAACCCTATCATATTATATTTATTTATGGGAAGAAAGGCTCTTACTTCTTCTTTCCTTGGTGTATAAATACAACACAATTTTAATCCATACATTTTATGCAACTCAATAAAATTACATAGATATTGACCAGTTTATTATTATAGTCCTATGGAAAAACAAAGCACCAAAGTAAGCCAAGAAGACTGAGTAAGCACTTTCACCTCATCAGAATTTAAGAACAAAGTTGTAATAATTTAAAAAGTGCACATTGGTGAGGAAGCATTTTCACCTAATCAGAATTTAAGGACAAAGTTATAACAATTTAAAAAGTGTACATTGGTGTATGGATGCAGATATTGACTTTTTGAAAAAATAGAGATGCTCAAAAATCTATATATGTGAATATTCTGTGTATGAAAAAAGATGAAATAATGAGTGAGAAAAGCAGACTATTCAATATTACAATAATTATCTATATTTGAAAAAGGACAAAACGGAATACAAAAAAAAAAACAAAACTATAAACAAGTCCCAGATGGATTAAATAATTAATTAAAATGCAAAAGTACAAACTTTCAGAGGACGGCATAAAAAATATTGATCTAACATCAGTGTAGGGAAGTACTTTTTAAGTAATTTCAAAAGATCAACAAGCTGTTCTCAAATCAGTTGTGCATTTTGACTACATTAACATTAAAACTTCTTTTTTCCAAATGACTCCATTAATAATAATGATACCAAATTGTTACATAGTGCTTATTTTGACCTGGACTTGTTCTCTTCCCTCTGTTAATATTAACTCACTTGATCTTCAAATTATCTATCAGGTAGATAATGTTGTTATCAGAATTTTTCCTGAGACGATACCGAGGCATGGTAGATCAAGTAATTTCCTCAAGATTAAACAACTAGTTCAATTTAATTAACTTAATTAAAAGGTGAACCAAAGATTTAGAGCCTTTTAAATGAATAAATGCATATACAAACAAATAACACACCACACAGCAAACCAAAAGAACACTCTCTAGAATAGATTAAAATTCCAGCAAATTAATGAGAAAAATTAAAAATTGGAAACCTTAGAGAAATAAGTAAAGTTAAGGTTCTGTTGTATTAAAAGGTAAAGTGAAGCACAGCATGATTAAAGGGTTTATTTGAGCAAACAGTGATTAATGAATTAGGCAGCTCAAAACCCAGATGTGGTTTGGGGGTTCCACCAAGGGAACTCAAGGGGAGGCTTTTATAGGACAAACATGGAAGTAAAGCAAATATATTGTTGATTGGTTATAGTTATCCAGTTGCCTTATTGGGTCTGTTTTGCTGGAAAGGTTCTAGTTTTATAAGTACAAGTTAGTTGGTGGCTTCTCATTGGTTAGCCTTAACTTCATTTTTTTTAAATATAGGCATTTACAATAAATATTGCAAATTTTGCTTATGCTTGCAATTTTTAGGCTATTTTTGTGTTGCTATAAAGAAATACCTGAGTCTGGGTAATTTATAGTGAAAAGAGGTTTAATTGGCACACAGTCCTGCAGGCTGTACAGGAAGCATGGGGCAGGCATCTGCTCTGTTTCTGGGGAGGCCTCTGGGAGCTTCTACTCATGGTGGAAGGTGAATGGGGTTGGGCAGGGCGATCTCACATGGAGGGAGCTAGAGCAAGAGAGAGGTGGGGAAGGTGCCACACACTTTTAAAACAACCAAATATCACAAGAACTCTTAACTATCATAAGGAGAGCACACAGGGGATGGTGCTAAACCATCAGTAAGAAACGCGCCCCCATGATCCAATCACCTCACACCAGGCCTCACTTCCAATATTGGGCATGACAAGTTGACATGAGATTTGGCGGAGACGTAGATTCACACCATTTCACCAATTGAGCAAGGTGAAGGTGGCTCATGAGACCTAACTGGCTTTCTGTGCTCAGGTACTTTGCCGGACTGCTGGTGTCCTTTTTTTTTTTTTTTTTTTTTTTTTTTTCCTTTAGACAGTGTCTCACTCTGTCTTCCAGGCTGGAGTGCAGTGGCTCAGTCTTGGCTCACTGGAACCTCTGCCTCCCAGGATCAAGTGATTCTCCTGCCTCAGCCTGCCAAGTAGCTGGGATTATAGGCACCTGCCACTACACCCGGCTAATTTTTGTATTTTCGGTAAAGAAAGGGTTTCTTCATTTTGGCCAGTCTGGTCTCAAACTCCTGACCTCCAGTGATCTACCCGCCTTGGCCTCCCAAAGTGCTGGGATTACAGGTGTAAACCACCACACCCAGCTGGCCTGGTGTCCATTTTAATTTACTTCGCCAGTTGTCATATGTGGCTGATGGAATTATGCATCAGAAACAGAGGGCAAAATATTCTCACTCAGAAATGAGTAGAAACTTCCATTTGGAGTTACTCAGTGGGGGAGACAGCTTACTTCGATGGTGTGTTCCAGGTCTACCAAAGCCAAGTTTCTTTTCAAGAGCACACAGGCACTGGCAGTAATGAGATGGAACCGTGTGATAATCCAGCAAGAGTGGAGAATCTCAACTCTGCTATCGTCAAGGGGAGCAGAAAACCAAGAAGTAATACATAAGGATTATAAAAAAAGAAATACAGCTATTAATATATGATTACAGCATATGTACACACAGACATGCAAACACATGTACATATACATGTGCATACACACATACATTATGGCCACCTGCTTATGATAAGCCACCTTCTTATCATTCTGTCCCCAGACTCTTTGGAGATGTTACCTGCATGTCTCTTGGCTCACAGGTTTAAGCAACTGTGGAAGAAAAACCAACCCAAATTTATTCACGTGTTTACTGAAGACTGGATGAATCGAGATCCCTTCTTTGCCATAGAATCCCAGGACACACCAGACTCCAGGTTTGAGGTCCCTTCCCAGAAAGGAGCAGGTAATTTACAAAGGAAGGAACTTGAGTCACTAATAAATATATGGAAACATCAAATCAGCGTTAAACAGGAAACATAAAACTACTACGAAATGACATTGGCAAAAGTTGAAGAGTCTAATAATGCTGTATGTGGAAGAAGATTATGGGAAATAGGAGGAAATCTAAATTGTGGGTGGGAGTACCGATTGGCTCAACAGCTTTGGAAAATACCTCAGCAATAACTAGTAAATGTGAAGATGCTCACATCGAAATATACAGCTTCATTCTACATACATAATCCACACTACCGAACTATGCTCGCCAGGACGCAGGCACAAGAATGCTTATTGCAGGATTATTTATAATAATGAGAAACAAAAACAACTTTCCTTCAAAAGCTGAATGTGTAAGCAAGCTTTGTTCATTTAATTCAGTGAAATATTACATGGCAGATCATTGCGTAAACTATATCTACATATCACCATTGTTAAAATTTCAACAGAATACTGTTGAGTTTAAAAAAACAAGTTGAAAATAAATATATAATAAGTATTGTGATATTATTTATATGTTGAAAAATATGATGATAATATTTACATTATCTATATGTCCACATATACCTTCTAAAAGCATAATAAGTAAAAACACACATACTAAACTAGAGATGATTGTTTTTGTGGAATGAAGTAAAGAAAAGGAATGGATGTGGGTTAAGGTTTTAATTGTACATATAAAATAATGACTTTTAAATTAAATAGCAGCAATAGAGAAATCTGGGGCTACTAAAGACAAATTATTGGTTTAATTTTGGTGATGGGTCTATGGATGTCTATAATGCTTTTCTATAAATTTTGTGTGTAAGAGTAATATAAAATATTTTATTTTTAGAAACAAAAGACAAAATAAAGGAGGGAAAGAAGGAAGTAAGAGAAAAAAGGGGGAGGCAGGAGAGGAGGGGAGGAAGAATGGAGAAAGTGTAGACAGAAACCCACAGGGGCTAAAATTGTAGAAGTCATTTACAGCCAGGGAAATAGTCTAGAACTGACGCTGATGCAGGCCAAGGGGTGGAGGCAGGTGTGGGCTTTGCATGATACACCCATGGCAGAACAGGCGGCATGACCACAAGTCATTGAGAGGTAGGGAGCTGACACCCACGCTCTGATAAAGCCAGGAATCTCAAGGACCATCCTTCATTCATGGGAATGGAGCTAGAACTGCTTTGTTCTCCAGCTGAGAGAGTAACAAGTCAGCCGATGCCCACTCATGAACGTGGGTGAAGGTCTCCCCACAACAATCACTCTATGTGTCTTGCAGGAACTCCAAGCAGAGAGGTTGTTTATAAAAATGTGTCAAGAACAAGAGAAATGTTATAAAGAGGGCTTTCACAAACCAGGGCCCCTAGGGCTACCTCCAAATTAAGGCCCATACGTGTATAATGTGATTGGTTTCCGGAGCGAAAATTGAAGTGACGAATGTTTTCCAAGAGGCTGGTATACTTGTTTCTGAGATCTTTAGTTAAAATACAGAAATATTCTCATGTAACTTTGTTTAAAACAGTAATTTTTACTTATATTTATTTCTCTACTTATTTTTAAAAACAGTAATTTTTTTAAAGATCTTAGACTTTACACTCACAGTTACTAATGGGTTAGGGATGATTCCGATACCAGCCCAGAAGACGTGGCGAGTACTACACAGCAATATTAGAGAATAAGGAAGTTAACATGTCAATGACCTCAACCTTCACGTTGGAAAAAAAAAAAAAACAAAACAGTAAAGGAAAATCAAACTATATTCCAACTGAGTAAAAAAGAGAAAACAAAATCAGAGAGTTAATATGTGAAATAGAAAATGGGAAAACAATAGAAAACATCAATAAAACCCAAAGCTGATTCTTTCAGAACAGCAACAAAGTTGCTAAACCAGTGATCAGGAAAGACAGAGAGAAAGAAAGAGAGCGAGCGAGGACTTCCAACACAAAAAGTACAATAAAGAACTATTATGAATAAACCTTTTGCCAACAAATTCAACAACTTGGATAAAATGGATCAACTGTCATGCCTGTTACCCCAGCACTTTGGGAGGCCAAAGCGGGCAGATCATCTGAGGTCAAGAGTTTGAGACCAGCCTGGCCAGCATGGCAAAACTCCACCTCTACTAAAAATACAAAAAAAAAAAAAAAAAAAAAAAATAGTCAGACATGGTGGCGCGTGCCTGTAATCCCAGCTACTCGGGAAGCTGAGCCTGGAGAATCACTTGAACCCGGGAGGTGGAGGTTGCAGTGAGCTCGGATTGCGCCACTGCACTGCACCCTGGGCGACAGAATGAGACTCTGTCTCAAAAACAAACAAACAAACAGAAAAATACTTTTCAAATTATTGTTTGAGGCAAGGAATAATCTAATACCCAAACCAAGAAAAAGACATTGCAAGAAAAGAAAACTATAATCCAATATCTCCCATAAACACAGGTACAAAAATTTCAAACAAAATTATGCAAATAAAATTCAACAATATGTAAAAAGGGATGATACATCATGACCAACTGGAGTTGATCTCAGGAATTCCGGATGGGCTCAGCATTTCAAAATCAACCAATATAGTTCATCGTAGTAACAGACTGAAAAAAATAAAGATACTATGATCAGGTAAACAGATGCAAAAAACAACAATAGCCAATATCTATTCCTTATAAAACCTCTCAGAAATGAAAGAATAGAAGGAAGCATCCTCAACCCAACTTTTTGAAAAAATCTACAGCTAATATGTATTTAATGGTGATTTACTTAATGTCCCTCCCAAGATTAGGATATCTATTCTCACCACTTCTAGATATTTTACTCAGAGCAATAAAGAAAAAGCATTCTAATTAGGAAGAATGAAGTAAAAGTGTCTTTATTAAAAAAAAACAAGATTATCTATGTAGGAAATCTGAGGTTATCTCCAAAAGCTAGGGAAACTAATGAGTGAGTTTAGCAAGTTTGCAAGATATAGGATCAATAAACAGATGCTAATTGCGTTTCCACTAGCAATGAATAATCGAAAATTAAAATGTAAATATCAATAGCATCAAAAATATACATCTGAGAAAAGACTTGCAAGAAGCAGAGCGTTGAAAACTACAAAACATTTCTGAAAGAACTTAAAGAAGACTGGATAAATGGAGTGATAAACTGTGATCTTGGGTTGGCAGATTTAATACTATTAAGATGTCTATTTTTATTTTCAAATTGGCCTGAAGTTTAAACTCAATCCCAATCAAAATTTCAGCAGATATTTTTGGTATAAATGGGCAAACTGCCTCTAAAATTTATAGGGGAATGCAAAGGACATACCTCAAACAATATTGAAAAATAACAAATTCAAGAAATAATATTCCCTGACTTCAAGACTTATGATAAAGCCCATCAGTCAAGGCCGTGTGGTATCAAGACTGACTGATAGATCATTAGGACAGAAAATAGAGTCAAGGAACATAGCCACACATATATGAACAAACAACTTTTGGAAAAGTGGCGAAGACTATTTGGTGATGATGTGATAGTTTTTTGAACAAATTTTGCTGGAATTTTTTTTTTTTTTTTTTTTTTTTTGAGATGGAGTCTTGCTCTGTCACCCAGGCTGGAGTGCAGTGGCACGATCTCGGCTCACCGCAACCTCCACCTCCTGGGTTCAAGCGATTCTCCTGCCTTAGCCTCCTGAATAGCTGGGACTACAGGCACGTGCACACGCAGCTAATTTTTGTATTTTTAGTAGAGACAGGGTTTCACCGTGTTAGCCAGGATGGTCTCAATCTCCTGACCTCCTGATCTGTGCGACTCAGCCTCCCAAAGTGCTGGGATTACAGGCATGAGCCACCATGCCCAGCTGCTGAAATATTTTAATATCCATTTGTAAAATAAAAATAAATTTTGAACTATACCTTTATATCATATACAAAATTTGTCTAAAAAGAGACCATAGAGCTAAATACAAAATCTAAAAATAAACATCAAGAAGAAACACAGGAGCCTTGTGACATTGGCTTAGATCAATATGTGTTAGACATGACACCAAATCCCAGTCTGTAAAATAAAAAGACTGCAAATTGACCTTCATCCAAATTAAAAACTTCTCTTCTTCAAAACACAGTTTCAGAGAATAAAAATAGAACAAAAGATTGAGTAAAATATTTGCAAATCCTGTGTCTAATAAAGAACTTTTACCACGAATGTGAAAAGAACAAAATTTGATAATAAGAAAACAAATAGTCCAATTTAAAAATGAACAAATGATCTGAACAAACACATTGCCAAAGAAAGTACACCGATGTCAAATGATCACATCAAAGACGCTCAGCATCCTGTGTCATTAGGGAAGTGCAAATGAAAATCACAGCAATACCACTGTATACCTGCTAGGATGACCAAGTTGCAGAGAAATAAATAAAATAAAATAAAATAAGGGTAAGCCTACAAAGTGTCAGGGAAGATGTGGAGGAACTCAAGCACGTGTATACTGCTGATAGGAATGTAAAATGACAATAAGTTTGGAAAACTGTATGTTTCTGCAAAAGTTAAACATGCCCTCCCAATATGATTTGGCCATTCAATTTCTAGAAATTTACCCTCCAGAAATGAAACCAAATGTATACACATATGCGTTTGCACAATGCATGTTTATTACAACCATATCATAGTCAACAACCAGAAGTAGCTCAAGTGCTCATCAAGAGATGAACAGATAAACCAACTGGGGTATATGCACCCAGTGGAATACTACTCAGCCATGAAAAAGAATGAACTATGGATACACGCTACAACATGGATGGATGTCAAAATAATTATTCTGAGTGAAAGGAGTCAGGAAAAAAAATGGTATGTTGTATGATTCCTATACATTTCTAAAACATGCAAACTCATCTGCAGAGCTCGAAAGCAGATCAGTAGTCATTTGAGGATCACAAGGGAGGGTGAAAGGGAGGAATTACAGTGAAACTTTTAGAGATGATTAATATGTTCATTATCTTGATTGTGGTGATAGTTTCATGGGTGAGAACTTACGTCAAAGCTCATCAAACTGAACACTTTAAATATGTGCAGTCAATTTTATGTCAAATAGACCTCAATAAAGCTGATTTTCAAAGTCTTATTAAGATCATCAGTTAATTAGCTTAATAACCATTCCAGCTTGCACACTGAAACACGCATTTTCTTTTATTTCCTCCTAACAGGCAAGGCTGCAGGAGGCGGCCGAATCATCACTTCCGGCTTGACCATGCTCTTTCTTGCTACTGGCGAAGTGAAGCCCACCCAGGGGAGTGTTCCCACATGCACAGGAAGCACACGTTGACAGGTCAGATGTGATATGAACATGGAATTGGGACCTAGGGAACCTGCCCATTTTATATGGGCAAGTCTTGGTGTTTAGAATGATGTGATGATTTACTTAGGATTAAGCTTATATGTCTTTGTTCACTTAGTTAAAGCAAGAGGCTGACAATATCCCAGTGATGCCAATATATGAAAGAAACCTCCAGGGCAGCATTTATCACAGTGGACATCTTGTTACAAAGCATGTCCACTTCAGAAAAATGCAGAAAAAAAAAAGACATAATTGCTTTTTTGCTTCTGTGGAGGGTATATTTTTAGTCATGTGAGCTCTTTATAAACTCAAATTGACTTTATTTTTTAACATGTATGTCTTGCTTGGAAAGAAACCTTCATTCCTTTCCTCAGTTCTGTGACTCCGCCACTGCACAAGTGCCACTTGTCACCCTTGGACTTGCCCGTCTTCCCAGACCAGCTTATTCCACTCAGAACAGCAATGGCAATGCAGTTTCTGGAACTTTCTCGCTGGTAAACACCAGCTCCTTCTGTATTCCGAATACCTTATTGTTTTGTGACATTATGGTGATGTCCGAGGAATCATTCTTGGTTGATCCTGAGATTAACTGGGTCTAGGAAACATTTGTTTGTGTGAATATGTTTTCACCGCCCCTGCCCTCAGATCAAGATACGGCTCTGAGACTTATGGCAGCCTGTTCATGAGGCAAACTTTCTGAGTTTCAGCCTCTTCGTTTTTGAAATTGTGCGTGTTTTTCCACAGTATTGACATGATTGCATGAAGAGGTATTACGTGTATGTGAAAATATTCAGTAGAGTGCCCCGGGAATTTCTGGCTCTCAAGAAGTGTTAGTTCTTGCTCAATAATCACCCTTGCCATCTGACTGCTATATCAGAAGGTATTCACTTAGCAGTAATTAAGAGGAAAAGCTGATTTTTATCAGCTGCAATTGTTAAGATTAGATTCACACACTGGCAGCTGCCCATGCATTCCTGGTGTAAATGTTGTCCTGTGGCGCCACCCACTGACTGATTCTGGACAGCTGCGTGCCTTGTGGCTCTCTAGACTAGACACTTCAACCAGATTCACGCCCAACTCATTTCCCACCCCCCCAAATGGTGACTGTGAAATTCATGCAGCTCACAAAGGAAAATGATTTCTCTAAAAGCCTTAATGGTTTTTAAAGTCTTTGGTCAAGAGCCAAGTTAGGTTTACAATGGTTAAAAAAAAAAAAAAAAAGCAAGAAAGGAAAATGAAATATTCTCTGTGTTTATGTACGTATTATGGTCAGATACATTTCAGAAGACATGTTTTAATTAAACCCCTGAGTAGTGAGAAGCTAACCAGTATTTTTTGTCTTCTATGCATCAAGAAAAGTACATGTAAATCAACGTGTTTAAAATAAATAGTAAATCACAAGAATATTGTAGGATTCATTTTTCTTCATTCACCATGGATAAAATCAGCATTAAGAGAAGTGCTTTGGAAATTTTTATTTTATGATGTTAGTTCCACTTTCTCCATTGAAATAAAGGAATATCATGCCACTCAAACTAGAATTGAAAAAGAAAAGGTACACTAGGCAAAACCCTCCAAAATATTCTGGAACACGTAATAAAACCAAAGAAATTGCTCTTTAATAGGCCATGGAAAATGTTGCAATTATTACCCAGTGAACCACATAAATTCTTTCGAGTTACATTTTAACTGTAGACTTTCATTTCTATTCCCCGGCAGTACAGAAGGAAAACAATTCCAGGCTAATGTTTAGTTCAAATTGAAGGGAAAAAAATGCTTTTCCTGATTCAGATGCCGCATATAACTGCACTAGTGAAAGATTGTAACTTAAATATAACCTCTGTGTCCCTCGTCTTAAAATATGAGTTGGAAAATCCCAAACCTTGTTTCTAAATTTTGTATTTGAGAAAATTAAAGCTGAGAGGAGTTAAATGTTGAATCCAGTCAGATTACACAGCTGGTTGGTGATAGAACTGGAGAAAGAGATAGATTTTTGGTTCTCAGTTGAGTGGTCTTTTCCCCTTCACTACACGCCTCTCAACGAAATATTAATATTTATGTGGTCATATACATGAGCATATTATAATTTATACTAAAAGTAAAAATGTACTTTCTAAAAACTTTGGAGGAAAACTACCTTCTTAGACATATGGTGGAGAAGTCAAAAGCAAATAAAATATCTTGGGTTATAAAATTTATAAATTTAGAATGCTGTTTCTGCTTTCATGACTGTAAATATGATATTTTTCTTAAGTCTTTGAAATTTCCATGGACTTCTTCCTGCTGACTGATAGATTTCAAAGTCCTGGCACTTCTCAGTTTAACACTGTTGTCCGCAAAATGAATTGCAGGTAACCACAAAATAACCAAAATTATGTATATTAAGATGAATAATTCATTAATTTTTGTCTTCATGATAAAATCAATGTTTGTTCATTCTAAGTTTCTTCAGCAGGCAAACATATTTCAAAGTGTAAAAAATATAATGAAGTCATCAATAATTCCGTTACTGAGCATGTCCAAACAAAATAAAATTACAATTTTGGTAACTTCCCAGAGTCTCTCTCTCTCCTTCTTCCTGCTTCTCATCTCAGTCTCTAACTTGTCCATATTGCTTTTCTCATAGTAAATGAGGTAAGCTCATGGTGACTGTTGAAAAACTTCCTTACTTGAGAATATTTTCTGTCTTATATAGGAATATAAAAAGTGAACAAACATAATTTCCGAATAGAAGGGCTGTGAGCTGGGAAAATTTACACATTTTCTGAATTTGAAGGGCCTGAGACTCTCAGGCTCTTTTCACTTGGGATCGACTATTCCAAGTATGAGCATGCCTCTGTGTGTGTGTGTGTGTCTGTGTGTGTGTGTGTGCACGCACACCATGAGGGTGAGTGGGCTCAGGCCCTGTCATCAGTATTTACTGGGATCTTCAAAAAAAAGGTCTTGTGTAGTCTATTTTTTACATTCTGCATAAAATTTTAAGGTAAATATTGATTTTGTTAATCTTTGGTCTATTTTGCAAATATTGATGCTTTCTTATTTAATTATGATTCCTTTTTTGATGTCCTGAAATTAAAAATCACACAGAAAAATTTATCAAAATGTTTTCAAGGTTTTCTTTTTCTCTCTTGTTTTTTGAGTTAGCAACTTCCTCTTGCCCTTGAGATCTGATATATATTCATTCATCTTCATTCATCTGCCTTTTGTGGTTCATTAATAGATTCATTAAATATATATTCTAGCCGAAATTTATTTTGGACCTCTCAAAAATAAACCATCTACATTCATCTTTTCCAGGAAGTTAACAAAAAGCATCATGTTTTATCACCAATTTGACACTTTTTAAAACATAATTTTTATGTTTGTTACAGTTTTTTCACAAATTGAATTAGAAAAGTTGGTTGTCTAACTTGTTCTGTTTCACTAGTATCTTCTGTTCATCTACTGGAATTTTTTATATCAGTAACATACTTTCTGATAGCTGTTATAGAGCCAGGAGTTCTTGATCATCGGTTTTGGATGTTGTCTTCTGTCCCTTTATTTTATACTTCTTTTGTATAATCACATTTGAAAAGACATCAATAAAGAGGGTTATAATTTCTCTGGATGTAATTAAAACTTAAGTTTAAAAAGTAAAGATATTATTTTAAAATAACATTTTAAGGCATGCCTTAAATATTTCAAAGCATGTCATGCCTATTTATTTAAAAGACAGTCAGGCTTCAGATAAGATTTGACATTTTCTTCAAGTGCATTCCCTGCATTTTTTATTTTAATTTTTTTACAGATATTTTCCGCTCTTGTGGCCATTGTGAACAGGATGTTAGTAATCATTATAGTTCTATAACTTGTAATATTCTATATTAAAGAATGCTCTTAATTTTGTACAATCAATCATCTGATAAAATTTTACACTATTTTAAATTATGTTTATTCATTTCTCTGTAGTTTGTCAACTAGAATTACAGGGCTTGAAGTTACTTACACGTACTTTTTATCTTTATAGAAAGTCACTTCATTTTCATGGCGTATTTCATATAATTATCTAAAAAATTCTTTAAAATGTTAAGTGATAAAGAGGATATTCAGTTTTTTACTTACATAAAATTGTTCTAATTAAATGCTTTTATAAGATTTTGATTATTTGCATAAATAGAGGTGATGTATGTTAAAGAACTTTCTACTTCAAGTTTCCTGAGTGATCTTCATTTACTTGCTTTTTTTCTTGTTTTAATCAGAAAGGAATATTGAAGATGATCAAATTACTTTTATAGCTCTATTGGAATTATCACTATGAACACATAGGCCATATGAGGGGATTTACAATATTTGTATTCTACTTCACTTTTCTACAGCTGATGTCATTAAATCTATTTTATAATTTCTTTGAGTTTGGTAATTTAGTACTTTATTCACTAGGAATGTTAGTACATTTAATTTAATTTAATTTTTTGGTTTAATTATGAAACTAATTAAGACTTTAAATTTACCTCTGAGCACTGTATTAATTAAATCTCATAAGGACTTTTTGCAGATATATCTTCTTAATTTTAAATGTAATTAATAGATGTTACATACATTTTAGAAAATAATTTAGGTAACTAACATTTATTTTACAAGAGTCCCAGAAATAGTATTATTTCCATTTTTATTCTCTGTTGCTGCAAAAGAAACTTTTTAATGTTACAACAACAATATGGTTATTCTGCGGATTGACTGAGCTCAGATATATGGTTTCCAACTTCGTGCAATGCTGGCTGTAGCTGGAATCACTGAAAAAGTTCCAGCTTTCCATTATCTTGTGAATCTACATTGTTTACAACATTACAATACCACTTCTAGTTTCTAGAGAAACTTTTCACATGAGGACAAAGAAATATGCATATGGACATTCATAGTAGCACATCCGTCATAGCAACAACTGGAAATAACTGAAATGCCTAGTTGCAGGAGAGTGGATAATAGTATCTCACAAGGTAAAACTAGACAATGGTGTAGATAAAGTCATTGTAATTACATGCAAAAATACATGTGAATTGGGCTGGGCATGGTGGCTCATACCTGTAATCCCAGCACTTTGGGAGGCCAAGGCAGGTGGATCACTTGAGGTCAGGAGTTTGAGGCCAGCCTGGCCAATATGGTGAAACCCCATCTCTACTGAAATAATACAAAAATTAGCCAGGTATGGTGGTGGCATCTGTAATTCCAGCTACTCGGGAGGCTGAGGCATGAGAATCACTTGAACCTAGGAGGTGGAGGTTGCAGTGAGCCGAGATCATGACACTGCACTCCAGCCTGACACTCTGTCTCAAAACAAAAAAAAGTGTGAATCTTAATGATGTAACTTGAATGAAAAGAAAGCCCCAGAGCTTATCTAATATATTAATATGTATATGTGTGTATATATATATAGCAATGTATATAGCTATATAAAAATATTTTATATAAATGTAGGTATATGCATCTCTCTATATATTACATGTTACATATACATATACATATATTACATACACATGTATTACATGTATATATTACACATACATGCAATATATGTAGCATGTTACATATGTATATAATGTATGTATGTGTATTTAATGTATGTAACATATACACAAAACATGTTACATATACATATATTACATATATACATAATATATATTACATATGTATACATATACATATATAATACATATATATAAAATCCAAAAATGAAGAAAAGTACTAAAGTAAGGCAATAATTAACACCACAATCAGGTGGAGCTTAACTTGACGGGTTGAGAAGTCAGGGGCTTGGCATAGATTCAGAACCCTTGTGCAGCTGCATAACATTGGTAATGCTCTAGTTGTTGAGCTGGGCTGCAGGCTCATTATATTACTACATCAATGGATTCCTTAATTAAACTGTAAGAGAGTCATGATTCATGGACCAAGGACCAGTATATAGCACACTGTCGTGCTCTCCACACATAGGCTTTATCCATCTTTTTCCTGTGGCTGTTCTTGCAGCAATCAACCCCAGTTTACACCACTGATGTCTCTTTCCACAAGCACTTTTGCTGTCCCTCTGTGAAACTTCAGCCATTTTTGACTCAGACACAAACCTACAAGTTCAAGGGATCCAGCCCCTTATGGAACTTTCCTGGACCAAGGGAGATTGAGAGCCAATGGACAAATTGTAGAATTTTCCAATGAAGCCATCTGGCCCTGGAGTTCTCTTGTTGGAAATTTTTTAATTAAAAATTTAATTTCCTCAAAGGGTATGTGACTGCAGTTTACCTATTTCTTTTTGAATGAGTTTGGTAGTTTAAGTCTTTCAAATAATTTGTCCATTTGATCTAAGTTGGTAAATTCATAAATACTAAGTTGGTCATAATACTGTCATTATGATTTTAACATCTGTACAGTTTGTCATAACTTTCTCTCTTTTATTTCTGACATTGGTAATTTATGGCCCTTCTCTTTTTCCTTATCAGTCTAGCTAGAGGGTCATCAAAGACCCAAGTTTTTGTTTGACTAATTGTCTCTATTAGCTTTTCTGTTTTCAATATAATTAAATTCAGCTCTCATCTTTATTATTTCCTTTCTTTGTTTTGGCTTTAATTTGTTCTTTTGCTAGTTTCTTAAGGTGGAGTGGTCCACTGTTTGGTAAGACTAGAAAAGAGTGAATTGTGTTACATGGTCCCAAGGGGCTGACAGAAAACTCTTCTGACATCTGTTTAGCTAAGGTTGGAGATTAAAAGAGTTAAAGTTGTTAGAATAGTGCTTAATTCAAGGGAAGCACTATATTACTATTATTCTTATTATTATTTCATCTTTAGAATTTTTGAATACTTGTGTTTTTATGGCTTACATCGTTCACATTATTTCATACTCTTGCTGTTTTTCTTTCTGACTCCATAATATCTGCTGAACATACTGTTTTCTTATGAATTAGACAACTTACTGATTTGATGTCTTTTCCTGCCCTTTCTATGATAAATGTTCTGTTGTGTTTATATTCTTAATATATACTTATAAAATTTTTTATCCCTAAAGTTACATACAGTATAGTGAAATAAACAAATTGCCACTACTTAAAAAACCAGTACATTCATATACGCTGGAATTTTTGAAATTCTCCCATGTTCTTTCTCGGTATTTTATAACGGTTTTCATTTGTAGGTTACATCTGTCTTCAAATGGAGCAACTATTGTGTATAATTTTATATTTGTAACTGTACTTTATCAGTGTCTCTTAGTTTATTATGAAATGAGCCCATGTTTCTATGCATTTTCAAGTTCTTGATGCTTCCAATTGTCTATATTTCTTTAAAAAATGATTCTTTGGACATTTTTATATTGAAGAAGTAATACACATTTGTTGTACAGATGAAATAACATAAATCAAAAGTATAAAACATAAAATAAAATCTAATTTTATTCTTCATCCCTGGTGTGATCTGGCTCTGTGTCTTCACCAAAATCTCATCTTAAATTGTAATCTGAATTGTAAGCCCCACATGTTGGGGGAGAGACCTCATAGGAGGTGACGAGAATATAAGCGCAGTCTCCCCAGTGCTGTTCTCATGATAGTGAGTGAGTTCTCACTAGATCTGATGGTTTTATAAGAGGCTTTTCTCTCCTTCACTCTGCATTCATTCTCTCTCCTGCCACCATGTGAAGAGGTGCCTTCCACTATGATTGTAAGTTTCCTGAGGCCTCCCAAGCCATGTGGAACTGTGAGTCAATTAACCCTCTGTTCTTTATACATTACCTAGTCTCGAGTATGTCCTTATAGCAGTGTGCAAACAGACTAATACAATCAACATCTGAGGTATCAGATTAACAACTTGCTGTGTTCATTTCTAGCAGATTGTATTTTTCTCCAAACAGCCACAGCAATACATCTGAACCAACAAGCTCTTCCAGAACCTTGCTGATCTCCATAAGAGATGCTTTTTATTTCACTCTCTTCTTCCATTGTCTGCCATAGTGCTGGATGTAGTGCATCTTCCTTCAGCATAGAATTTCATATACTTAGAAGAGCACAAAGGCAGAGAATACTGTTACTGAAGGCATATTAGAGCATGCATACTTGGAAGGAGAAATATAACTGATATTTGCAATTCTAGAGATTTTTGAAAGAGGAATTTATAACAAGAATGATCAAAATAGGTTTGATGAAATTATTGTCAGTGGGGTCAAAGAGATTAAGGAAGTCCCAAAATAAACTCTGTATAATGACTGAACCATCCAAAGCAGCAGGGACAGCCACATACACATGTCTCTCTGACACATACATATCCATGGCTTCCAGTACAGGAAGGTGACCACCAACTCTCGCATTGGACAGAGAAGCAGAAAAGTAAAAATTAGATAAGAAACCAGAATGAGAACTAAGGAGTATCCCAGCCTTTTTGACCAATGTAAAGTCACCATCATCTTTCCCACGTGAGGCGATGTTCACTGTCACAATTATGTCTATTACTTTAGGTTAGACTCAATGTCAAAGTTCAAGAAAAGTATAATGACGTTTATGTATCTTTTCACGTTATCTTCATTCTCTTTTGTGCTGAGTACAGAAGAATAGGTGCCTCTGTTGTCACAACTTTCTTCTTGACTTCTAGCATGAAGCCAAGTTAGCTGTAAAATCATCTCATATCCTTGCATCCTGCAAGCATGCTGGATGATTCACATAGTTTTGTGAGGAACACAGTCAGGTTGTAATTATTACTAACTATCAGAACCTACATTTTCTCCCATCCCAATCCTTTTAGCAAGCATCTGAAAAAGCTACCTCTCCTATTTCCAAACAAAACAAATTACACATAGTTCAAGAATTATTTGTGTAGCCACATGTTCTGGAAGAGTAGAAATGTATTATGTCTTAGAGCAAAGGAAAGAAATGAAGCTATCAGAAATGACAACTTGTATTCTACCTCTTTTACTTTCCTTTTTACTCAACTAAATTCTTCTTCATTGCACTTTTTACCACCTGACATCATATTAAGATTTGGTTTCTCATTCTCTCTTTCCTCTTCATAATTTATATTTTGCTTTATGTGGCTGTTCAAAACTTTCCTTTTCACCATTATATCTCCAGTATCTAAAAGCTGTTAGATACTCAGCAAATATTTATTAAAGAAATTAATGTGTGATCTGAGAAAGTGGTGCCTCAGTCAAATGACGAAATGAGCTCTGGTATCACTGACAACTACGTAAATTCTTTGCTGCAGTTCATGGAACAAATGACGGCACTATCACATTCCTCCAGGTTACTACCTAGAGGAAAAGCTGCTGAGGGTAGTGGACCAACTCCTGCATTTCATTTGTTGAAGAAACTCAAATGGTATGAAAGACAAATTCTTATGTTTTGTAAAGTTCAAATACATTAATATCTTCTAAACCAGGAAAATTTCTTTTGCTAGGCAGAATATCAAGTTTAAAGTCATCAATTTATTAATGCATAAATTTCACTTATTAATCATAAGCCCTCACTTGCCACCTAGTTTTGCCACCTTGACAAAGAAAGATGCCTCATATCTCATAGCAAAGCTTTGCCTTCTGTGACTGCATGAGTTGACAAGGACTGTGCCTCAAATCCCCAAAGCAGTGTGTTCAATGCTGTACAAATACTTAACTTCATCAAAGCTGAGACTTTCAACCATCATCTTTTCAAGACAATTTACTAAGGAAATGGAAGATCCCAGTGGACGTCTTTAAGTGTTTGATTGAAATGCTAAGCAAAAAGAAAAACAGGAAGAAGCTGATTTTATGAACTATTGAACAAACAAGAAGCCATTCATGAGCTGATGTCCTGGAAGTATTCCTAGATGTGTGAATAACGCAAAGGCTTTGATTCAAAGGCCCCTTGGCCTCATTATGCACAAGCTTCTGCCCTAGACAGAAGCCTCATAGAAGAGATTGGGAGCACACAATGGTGTGAACTCTTCAGGGCTCAGGGAAATGCTGTGAATGCTCTGTTTGAAAAAAAATGGGGGGAGAAAGATGGCAGAATAGGAACAGCTCTAATCGGCAGCTCCCAGTGAGACCAATGCAGAAGGTGGGTGATTTCTGCATTTCCAACTGAGGCACCCAGTTCACCTCATTGGGACTGGTTAGACAGTGGGTACAGCCCACGAAGGGCGAGCAGAAGCAGGGTGGGGGTGTCGCTTCACCTGAGAAGGACAAGGGGTCAGGGAACTCCCTCCCCTAGCCAAGGGAAGCCATGAGGGACTGTGCCATGAGGGGTGGTGCTGCCCAGCCCAGTCACTATGCTTTTCCCACAGTCTTCACAACCTGCAGACCAGGGGATTCCCTCAGGTGCCTACACCACCAGGGCCTGGGGTTTCAAGCACAGAAACTGGGCAGCCGTTTGGGCAGACACTGAGCTAGCTGCAGGAGTTTTTTTTTTTTTTTTGTACCCCAGTGGCCCCTGAAATGCCAGCAAGACAGAACCATTCACTCCCCTGGGAAGAGGGCTGAAGCCAGGGAGCCAAGTGGTTTAGCTCAGCGGATCCCACCCCCATGGAGACCAACAAGCTAAGATCCACTGGCTTTAAATTCTCACTGCCAGCACAGCAGTCTGAAGTCAACCTGGGATGCTCAAGCATGATAGGGGAAGGGCGTCCACCATTACTGAGGCTTGAGTAAGTGTTTTTCCCCTCACCATGTAAACAAAGCCACTGGGAAGTTCAAACTGGGCGGAACCCATCACAACTTGGCAAAACCGCTGTAACCAGGCTCTCTCTCTAGATTCCTCCTCTCTGGGCAGGGCAGCCTTTCTGCTGAAAGAAAGGCAGCAGCCCCAGTCAGGGGCTTATAGATAAAATTCCCATCTCCCTGGGACAGAGCATCTGGGGGAAGGGGCAGCTGTGGACACAGCTTCAGCAGACTTAAACCTTCCTGCCTGTTGTCTCTGAAGAGAGCAGCGGATCTCCCAGCAAAGCACTGGAGCTCTGCTAAGGGACAAACTGCCTCCTCAAATGGGTCCCCGACCCCCATGCCTCCTGATGGGGAGACGCCTCCCAGAAGGAGTTGACAAACACCTCATACAGGAGAGCTCCAGCTGGCATCTGGTGGGTACCCCTCTGGGACGAAGCTTCCAGAGGAAGAAGCAGGCAGCAATCTTTGCTGTTCTGCAGCCTCTGCTGGTGATACCCAGGAAAACAGGGCCTGGAGTGGACCTCCAGCAAACTCCAGCAGATGCGCAGAAGAGAGGCCTGATTGTTAGAAGGAAAAACTAACAAACAGAAAGCAATAGCATCAACATCAACAAAAAGGATGACCACACAAAAACCCCCATCAAAGGTCACCAACATAAAATATCAAAGGTAGATAAATCCATGAAGACGAGGAAAAACCAGTGCAAAAATGCTGAAAATTCCAAAAACCAGAATGCCTCTTCTCCTCCAAAGGATCACACAGTTCCTTGCCAGCAAGGGAACAAAACTGGATGGAGAATGAATTTGACTGAAGTAGGCTTCAGAAGGTGGGTAATAACAGACTCCTCCAAGCTAAAGGAGCATGTTCTAATCTAATGTAAGGAAGCTAAGAATCTTGGTAAAAGGTTACAGGAACTGCTAACTAGAATAACCAGTTTAGAGAAGAACCTAAATGACTTGATGGAGCTGAAAAACAGCACGAGAACTTCAAGAAGCATGCACAATTATAAATAGCTGAATTGATCAAGCAGAAGAAAGGATATCAGAGATTGAAGATCAACTTAATGAAATAACACATGAAGACAAGACTGGAGAAAAAAGAAGGAAAAGGAACAACAAAGCCTCCAAGAAATATGGGCCTATGTGAAAAGACCAAACCTACATTTGATTGGTATACCTGAAAGTGATGGGGAGAATGGACCTAAGTTGGAAAACACACTTCAAGATATTATCCAGGAGAACTTCTCCAACCTAGCAAGACAGGCCAACATTCAAATTCAGGAAATACAGAGAACACCACAAAGATACTCCACAAGAGGAGCAACCCCAAGACACATAATCATCAGATTCACCAAGGTTTAAATGAAGAAAAAAATGTCAAGGGCAACCAGAGAGAAAGGTCAGGTTACCCACAAAGGAAAGCCCATCAGATTAACAGTAAATCTCTCTGCAGAAACCCTACAATTCAGAAGAGAGTGGGGGCCAATATTCAACATTCTTAAAGAAAAGAATATTTAACCCAGAATTTTATATCCAGCCAAACAAAGTTTCATAAGTGAAGGAGAAATAAAATCCTTTAAAGACAAGCAAATGCTGAGGGATTTTGTCACCACCAAGCCTGCCTTACAAGAGCTCCTGAAGGAAGCACTAAATATGGAAAGGAAAAACCGGTAACAGCCAATGCAAAAACATACCAAAATATAAAGACCATCAACACCATGAAGAAACTGCATCAACTAATGGGCAAAATAACCAGCTAGCATCATAATGACAGGATCAAATTCACACATAACAATATTAACCTTAAATGTAAATGGGCTAAATGCCCCAATTAAAAGACAGACTGGCAAATTGGATAGAGTCAAGACCCATTGGTGTGCTATATTCAAGAGGCCCATCTCATGCGAAAAGACACACATAGGCTCAAAATAAAGGGATTGAGGAAGATTTATCAAGCAAATGGAAGGTAAAAAGAAGCAGGGGTTGCAATCCTAGTCTCTGATAAAACAGACTTTAGGCCAAGAAAGATCAAAAAAGACAAAGAAGGGCATTACATAATGGTAAAGGGATCAGTGCAACAAGAAGAGCTAACTATCCTAAATATATATGCACCCAATACAAGAGCACCCAGGTTCATAAAGCAAATTCTTAGAGACGACCTACAAAGAGACTCAGACTCACATACAATAATAGAGGGAGACTTTAACACCCCACTGTCAATATTAGACAGATCAACAAGGCAGAAAATTAACAAGGATATTCAGGACTTAAACTCAGCTCTGGAACAAGCAGACCTATTAGACATTCACAGAACTCTCCACCCCAAATCAACAGAATATAGATTCTTCTCAGCACCACATAGCACTTATTCTAAAATTGACTACATAATTGGAAGTAAAACACTCCTCAGCAAATGCAAAAGAATGGAAATCATAACAAACAGTCTCTCAGACCACAGTACAAATTAGAACTCAGGATTAAGAAACTCACTCAAAACTGCACAACTACATGGAAACTGAACAACCTGCTCCTGAATGACTACCGGGTAAATAACAAAATTAAGGTAGAAATAAATGATTTCTTTGAAAGCAATGAGAACAAAGACACAATGTACCAGAATCTCTGGAACACAGCAAAAGCAGTGTTCAGAGGGAAATTTATAGCACTAAATGCCCACGTGAGAAAGCGTAAAATATCTAAAATCGACACCCTAACATCATAATTAAAAGAACTAGAGAAGCAAGAGCAAACGAATTCAAAAGCTAGCAGAAGACAAGCTATAACTAAGATCAACAGAACTAAACTAAACGAAACTAAGATCAACAGAACTAAAGAAGGTTACCGTAGCCTTGTAGTATAGTTTGAAGTCAGGTAGTGTGATGCCTCCAGTTTTTTCTTTTTGCTTAGGATTGTCTTGGCTATACGGGCTCTTTTTTGGTTCCATATGAAACCAAAAAAGCAGAACTAAAGAAGACAGGGACATGAAAAAACCTTCAAAAAATCAATGAATCCAGGAGTTGGTTTTTTGAAAAGATTAACAAATAGATAGCTACCCAGACTAATCAAGAAGAAAGGGCAGAGCAGAATCAAATAGACAAACTAAAAAATGATAAAGGGGATATCACCACTGACCCCACAGAAATGCAAACTAACATCAGAAAATACTATAAACACCTCTATGCAAATAAACTAGAAAATCTAGAAGAAATGGATACATTCCTGGACACATACACCCTCCCAAGACTAAACCAGGAAGAAGTCAAATCTCTGAATAGACCTATGACAAGTTCTGAAATTGAGGCAGTAATTAATAGCCTACCAACCAAAAAAAAGCCCAGGACCAGAAGATTTACAGCTGAATTTTACCAGAGGTACAAGGAGGAGATAGTACCATTCCTTCTAAAACTATTCCAAATAATAGAAAAAGAGGGATTCCTCCCTAACTCATTTTATGAGGCCAGCACCATCCTGATACCAAAACCTGGCAGAGATACAACAAAAATAGTAATTTTCAGGCCAATACCCCTGATGAACATTGATGCAAAAATCCTCAATAAAATAGGGGCAAACTGAATCCAGCAGCACAATAAAAAGCTTATGCACCACGATCACTTTGGCTTCATCCCTGGGATGCAAGGCTGGTTCAACATGCACAAATCAATAAACATAATCCATCACATAAACAGAACCAGTGACAAAAAACACATGATTATCTCATTAGATGCAGAAAAGGCCTTCCATAAAATTCAACAGCCCTTCATGCTAAAAACACTCAATAAACTAGGTATTGATAGAATATATCTCAAAATAATAAGAGCTATTTATGACAAACACACAGCCAATATCATACTGAATGGGCAAAAGCTGGAAGCATTCCCTTTGAAAACTGGCACAGACAAGGACGCACTCCTCTCACCACCCCTATTCAACATAATATTGGAAGTTCTGGCCAGGGCAATTAGCCAAGAGAAAGAAATAAGGTGTATTGAAATAGGAAGAGTGAAAGTCAAATTATCTCAGTTTGCAGATGACATGATTGTATAACTAAAAAACCCCATCATCTCAGCCCCAAAACTCCTTAATCTGATAAGCAACTTTTGCAAAGTCTCAGAATACAAAATCAATGTGCAAAAATCACAAGCATTCCTATACACCAATAATAGACAAACAGAGAGCCAAATCATGAGTGAACTCTCATTCACAATTGCTACAAAGAGAATAAAATACCTAGGAATCCAACTTATAAGGGATGTGAAGGACCTCTTCAAAGAGAACTACAGACCACTGCTCAAAGAAGTGAGAGAGGACACAAACAAATGGAAAAACATTCCATGCTCATTGACAGGAATAATCAATATCTTGAAAATGGCCATACTGCCCAAAGTAATTTATAGATTCAATGCTGTCCTCATCAAGCTACTACTGACTTTCTTCACGGAACTAGAGAAAACTACTTTAAATTTCATATGGAACCAAAAAAGAGCCCGTATAGCCAAGATAATCCTAATCAAAAAGAAAAAACTGGAAGCATCACGCTACCTGACTTCAAACTATACTACAAGGCTACGGTAACTAAAACAGCATGATACTGATACCAAAACAGATTTATAGACCAATGGAACAGAACAGAGTCCTCAAAAATAATGCCACACATTTACAAGCATCTGACATTTGACAAACCTGACAAAAACAAGCAATGTGGAGAGGATTTCCTATTTAATAAATGGTGTTAGGAAAACTGGCTAGCCATATGCAGAAAAATGAAACCGGACCCCTTCCTTACACCTTACACAAAGATTAACTCAAGATGGATTAAAGATTTAAACATAAGACCTAAAATCATAAAAACCCTAAAAGAAAACCTAGGCAATACCATTCAGGACATAGGCATGGGTGTAGGCTTCATGACTAAAACAACTGAAAGTATTGCAACAAAAGCCAAAATTGACAAATGGGATCCAATTAAACTAAAGAGCTTCTGCACAGCAAAAGAAACTATCATCAGAGTGAACAGGCAACCTACAGAATGGGAGAACATTTTTCCAATCTATATATCTGACAAAGGTCTAATATCCAGAATCTACAAGGAACTGAAACAAATTTACAAGAAAAAAACAACCCCATCAAAAAGTGGGCAAAGGATATGAATAGACACTTTTCAAAAGAAGACATTTATGCAGCCAACAAACATATGAAAGAAAGCTCATCATCACTGGTCATTAGAGAAATGCAAATCACAACCACAGTGAGATACCATCTCACACCAATTAGAATGGCAATCTTTAAAAAGTCAGGAAACAACAGATGCTGGAGAGGATGTGGAGAAATAGGAACGTTTTCACACTGTTGGAGGGAGTGTAAATTAGTTCAGCCATTGTGGAAGACAGTGCGGCAACTCCTCAAGGATCTAGAATTAGAAATACCATTTGACCCTGCAATCCCATTACTGGGTATATACCCAAAGGATTATAAATCATTCTACTATAAAGACATATGCACAAGTATGTTTATTGCAGCACTACTCACAATAGCAAAGACTTGGAACCAAACCAAATGCCCATCAATGATAGACTGGATTAAAAAAATGTGGCACATATACACCATGGAATACTATGCATCCATAAAAAGAATGAGTTCATGTTATTTGCAGGGACATGGATGAAGCTGGAAACCATCATTCTCAGCAAACTAATACAAGAACAGAAAACCAAACACCACATGTTCTCATTCATAAGAGGGAGTTGAACAATGAGAACATATGGGCACAGGGAGGGGAACATCACACACTGGGGCCTGACGGAGGGTTGGGGCAAGGGAGGGATAGCATTAGGAGAAATACCTAATGTAGATGATGGGTTGATGGGTGCAGCAAACCACTATGGCACATGTATACCTATGTAACAAACCTGCACCTTCTGCACATGTATTCCAGAACTTAAAGTGTAATTTAAAATAACAATAATAATAATAATAATAATAATTTAAACTTTCACATAAAAAAGAATTCTGGTCAATTTTCTAGTAATGGAAATCTTTATCTTCCTTAAAACTTTGAAGATATATTTTGTAAATATGTTACCTTGTGGATACCTTTTCAAATTAAATGTGTATCTGCATCAAAGGCACAGAAACCAGCAAAAATAAAGTAATTCAATTGAGTACAAAGGGAATGATATGATACAACTTTAACTCCAGGATCTTAGAAGACCTAGGTACTTCTTGAATCAACCTATTCTTTTCTGGCCAAGAAACTGACAACACCTATAATTTGCTAAAATATGTCCTAAAGAATTTATTTATTTGTTGACATTTCAAATATGAAATTGACTGCATTACAAAGAGAATGTCCATAGCTCTTTTGAAACCTTCTCAAAAATTTTAATTTCTTATCTAATGCAAACATCAATAATGTTTTCATGTATTTATATTTAACTTTCTCCGAGTAAATTGTACTTCTTGTTTAAACAATTTATGTTTAATTTCTTTGCTTTTTTCATGAAGATTTTATCGTATTTTCTCATGAAAAAAGAGATATTTGGTATAGTTATCTTTTTCTCACTTAAAAACTCAATACTAGTCAAGTAGAACATAGAAACATCCTATATTTTTCTGTAGTTTCTATATCTATCTGCATGTAGTAAGTTGATCAGTTTATTGAAAAACTTAAGTTCAGTTATTCTCGGAGCTTTGTTGTATTATTTCTACAGAAGTTCATGCTTAAAGCTTCTCTTTAAATACTTTTAAGAAAAGGTACCAGTTCCAGAGGAACCCAATATTCTGTTTAGTGGCAACTCTGATGCCAAACATTGTATATGTCAGACACTGTGAAGAAAGACCTGGTGGCAAATATTCTAATTTACACATACTACTCCATGCACAGTGAACTTGAGGCTCCTGTTTAATGAATCAGATGCACTCACTCTGTAACTACTGTTCTGAGCACTGCTTTAGACCAAGTATTTTAGAAACCACGTCTTCAATCCTTTGCACAAGCTGAGCATTTCCTTTGCATTTGCAGCAGAACAATAGACAGACGATCATTATCCACCCACAGCCTGAACTCAGGCAGGGGGAATAGATGAAAATGCTTCATAATGGGCTTCTGCCCACATAGGCATTTTCACATTTGGGAGTTTTTTCAGTTTAAAATGCATGTTAAGGACAAAGGCATAAACAATCATTTTCCTTTAAACTCTGCTTGTAAAGAAGCACCTATTTCTGAGACATAAAAAAACAGCTCCTGATGAGCCTGTGTTGAAAACAAGCATAAATAGTGGTGATAAAAAGAACAGAATGTAGATAATATGTGTGTGTTGGAAGCTGGCTGAAAGTGCAGATGAGTTGGAAGGCTAGAAAGAAGCAAAGACTGGTGATATTCATCATTTAAAAAATGAGTAGTTTTAAGGCTGTATTCTGCAGGGAAAACAAAAATTACACACTTAGGTCAGCCTTGAGGGACCTCTGAGATTGTTTCAGGCTTAATATTTCTACCTCTAACTCAACATTATACTCAATTAGTCTGCCTTTGTCCAAAAGTAGAAAGAGATTTTAAAGGGTCTTTTTCTTTCTTGCTGTGAGGAACTTTCCCCTTGGAGAGTGCAGCACACACATTGCAAGAGTAAATCTTCTTTTTTGGTTCTGCAGCAGAAAATTGATATAGTGAGACCAGGAAAGAGAAATTATAATGACTGAAAAGGGCATTCACAGCCAATCCAAAGGGCTGGGTGACATTTGTTTTTCATATAAGGGAACTTATCTAAAAGAGTCATATCTGTTGAGTTCAATGCTAGTATGAACTAGGAAAAAAAATAGAATGCTCGAAGTTGGTAAAAATATCGACAATTTCAAACACAGTCAAGCTTAGAAGGCACTATCAGAATTCCTCAATGTCCCAAATGACTTAATTTCCTCTAAACTTTGACCATTATATGTAAGTGCTTCTGTCGAAAGATACATGTAAGTCTTAACCATTTACCTTTCAAAGTGGGAAACTGAAATGGAGACTTTGCTATGATTCTGTAGCCAGAGTCTGAATTCCAGGTTTGCAAAATTATAACCTCCCAGGTATCGAATATGTGGCTGCCACATGACGTGAGCTCTGACATGTGTGTGGTGCTCAGCTTTTACAGCAGCAGAAACAGAAGAATTTTGAGGATGCTCTTGACTGTTGCCTTCAATATTAATAAAATGAAAATAGATGAATTCCATTGTTTCATCCTTCTACCCTCATAAAGATAAGCTTTATTTTTGTGAATGTGCCAGTCCTTGATTGCTTACTTTCTATGTCTATTTGTCATAATTTCCTCTAACAGTCAATGCTAGACTTCTGGATAATTGAAATGTTTTTACCTTCCTTGTGTTATCTAGGTCTCCAGATCCACTGTGTCTGATATACATTAGACAACCAATTTGGTGCAGGGCAGGCCAGCTCCAAAACTGGGACTTAGCCTGGAGGGGTTCTTGGCTTTGCTTAGGAAAGATTTCAAGATCGAGCCAGTGTTAGAAGAAAACAGCCTTGTTGAGACAGTGGTGTTACAGATCTATGACTGCTCCTGCAGAGCAGAGCTACCCCACAGGCAGTGTGCTGAGAGCAGCAGCTCAGGGCAGTTCTGCTGTCATATGTATGCTCACTTTTAACTACTTGCAAATTAAGGGACAGGTTATTCAGAAATGTATCAAAAAAGGGGAGTAACTTCCTGTTTTTTGCCATGGAAAGGGACAGTAACTTCTGGGCGTTGCCATGACATGGTAAACTGTCATGGCGTTGGTTGGCACGTCTTATGAAGAGGTGTTTTGGTCTTCAGTCTGATCCAGGGTCGAGTCCTGCATCCTACTTCAAATAGATGTTAACTCCTTTTCTTATTTTTGTCTGATGGTGAGGTTTCTAAGTAAAGGGAAGGGACTTTGCTGAAAATGGTGACAAAGTCTCTCCCAGGGCAGGTTGGAGACCAAGATGTACACTCCAAAAGGGATGTAAAAATCTCCGAGTAAGGTGCGATTGCCGTAGAAGGATCTCCGACCACACAAGGTGTCCTACCTTCTCTTGTATTGAGAGTGTAGGCCTTAATTCAAAATTTCAAACACTGAATAAAGTTCAAATAGTTGTCAAACTGCTGACATATTTTCTCCAATTGTAACAAAAAATGTGAATGTGGTGAATAATAGGATATCAGTGCTCAAAATCTATGTTTCTCATCTAAAATAATCATATATGAAACTCCCATTTTTAGTTTCCAAGGAGAAAAAAATCCAGAAAGTTTAAGCATATTAATATTTATGAGTTAAAGAGAATAAAATTTATTTCAGGAAATGGAGGATGTTAACAGTAAGAAGAATTTTCAGGCAGACATTTGGAAGAAGCTAGGAAGAGAAGTTTTTTGTTTTAATAAAGAGAATAAGATTTTTTTTATCTTTTTCTTCAATGAAATTAAGAAAAAAACAATACCATACCATAGTGATCATATTATTAGTGGTAAGAAGAGGAAATAAGTTGATAATGACTAGTAAAGTGCATTTGGAACAGACTGGAATAGTTCTAATAGCTAAAAAGTCTCATCCAAGAACTTCATTTAATTTAAACCTTTAAATAACTATTCGATAAGAATAAATATTAATAAGACTATATCAGAAAGCTGCATAGCTTTCTTGGCTCTGTATGTACCTGACAAAAATTATGAAAGGCTGAACATTAAAAGAATTATAAAAAGAAATATATAAATCCACAATTATTGTGTCTATATGTAACTTAACCTTCTCAGAAATTGATAGACCAAATAAAGCAAAAAACTACCGAAACCAAAGAACGCATGTGGAAAATTAACAAAAATTGAACACACTATATTCTTCAAGACATATCTCAAAACAATTAAGACATCTACATTATATCTGCCACATTCCTTAACGGTAATTATTCAGAATAATTATAAATGAAAACTGAAAAAATAACCAAAAACATCCTATATTTTGGTAATATAAAAGCACACTTCTAAATTATTAGTGTATCAAAGACAAAACGATAATGGAATACTAAAAGTTATAAAAATGTGATTTCCACCATGACTTAGTAGATGTATTATTAATCTATTTCACACTCACGGAGGTGGAATTAACAACCATTGCCCAAGGATATACTTTGCCCAAGGATATACTAAGTGAGTGCCAAAACCAGAAATTAAAGTCAAATCTTTTGATTCAAGAAACTGTCTTCTTTTTGATGCTTTTATAAGCCTGCACATAAAATAAGTAGTGTTATCAATAATACTAACAAATACTTTGTTTTACCTAATGAAGTTAATATTCATAAACTTCACGGAATATCTCAAGATTTGCTTGGTTCATCGTAGCAAATATATACAGGCCCTAAAATAACCTACCTGCTGTCACCTTTGAGTTAGGAGGAGGTTGTGTTAATGTGTATGATGAGGAAATGTAGGTGATAAGGACTGGACATTGTGTTGATTCACATTTATGCTCGTGAGGAATAACAATCATCATTCCAAATAAGCCACATTCCTTGGTAAGATTCTTCATTACACACAAATATGACTGATTTTGTGCAAGTGTGGTTAAATCTGATTTCAAACATATTATGGAATATTCACATGCTACTCTTCTATGCCTGCTTCCTTTTGGTCTCACCCTGTCTTTTGGCTTTGGATGTACCTGAATGCCAAGGAAACTTTCTTCTTTCTACTGCAACCTCTGTCCTGAACTAGACTCAGATGTCAGCCCCACTGCCTGCCCCACTCCCATTTGGATGCCTGACAGACATCTCAAAATCGACAGGTCCAAACTGAAGTCTCGGATCCCCAACTCAGCCCCGTCCAAACCTCTTCTATCTCGTCTCCTTCAGCAGATGGCCATGGTCTTTTGGGCTGCTCAGACCAAAAAGCTTGAAGTCATCCTTGACTCTTGTGTCTTCCTTGTGTCCCACAGCCAGGAGGTGAGGAAATCTGGTTTGCTCAGCCTTCCTATATCTTCAGAATCTGACCGCTTGTCAGACCTCTGACTCAGTGTGAGCCATCGTCTCTCCTGCCTGCATGTCTGCAACGCCTTCCAGCCTGTTGTCCTGTTCCATGCTGTACTCTTGGCAGCCAAAGTCTCTCCAAGTCTCTCTGTGGAAGCTGAAGTCCTTAAGAAGGTATAATAGTTCATTCTCACATTGCTAATAAAGACATACCTGAGACTGGATAATTTATAAAGGAAAGAGGTTGAATTGACTCAAGCTCAGCATGGCTGGGGAGGACTCACAATCATAGCGGAAGGTGAAGGAGGAGCAAAAGCACATCTTACATGGTGGCAGGCAAGAGCATGTGTGCAGGGGAACTGCCCTTTATAAAACCACCAGATCTTTTGTGACTTATTCACTATCATGAGAACAGTACGGGAAAACCCACCCTTATGATTCAATTACCTCCCACCAGGTCCCTCCCATGACATGTGGGGATTATGGAAATCACCGTTCAAGATAAAGTTTGAGTGGAGACACAGCCAAACCATATCAGATGACCCTCAGCAGGCCACCCAATATGCCCTCATTTCAGCCCCTGACTGTGTCTCCTACCCACAGTAGACTGGCCCCTGGTGATCCTGGACCTCACCTGACATGACACCCCGACCCTGAATATAGCAATGTAGGCTGCAGTCCACCCAGTCCTCCCAGGCCCTCCTGGGAGCCCTGACTTGGGCCTACTTTCAATTTTTCTTCATTTCACGGTCCATCATATGTTAATATTTACTTGGCCATCTTGCTTATTGTTTACTTTCTATCTCCTTCAGAAAGATGGAAGACATTATTAAATGTTATTAAATGTTAAAAAAAGTATTAAATGTTAAAAAAAGTGCTATCTGCTAATTGGTAATATTGGCCTAAGCCCTGTACACCAGCTTTTAGCAGGAACCAAATGACTCCCCATGTATTAATTTCAATCTTTACAATCAATGTGCTTCATGTTCCTGAGTCTGTGGTAGAGCCTGCCTTATTCATGTCATGAGCAACATACTTGACGAAACAACATAATAAAAATGCTTCTTTCATTCGGTGCAATGATTAATGTATCAGGTACCTTTTTAATTTTATGAATGAAATATTTCACAGTAGTATTTCTTTTCAACTAAGTTAATAGAAACAATTATTTTTTATCTATTTTCACAATGAGGCTTTAATAGAAGATATTCTACAAACATATTAATTTATACCTAATTTGTTTAAACAAAAAAAAAAAACCTAGACAGTATTTTTTGCAAATTAATTATTAGATGTAGGGCTGTGAGTAACTTAATTTCTGAAGCCTCTTGGAGGGAATGGCATTAACACACTAAATGTCACATCAGTAGACACAATGTGGGATGAGGTATACACAGATGGAATCACAATAGGAGGCTCAAAAGAAGTAGAAAGAGACAGCTATATATCTTCTGTGCTTCTTTTTAAATACCTATTTTTCATTTCAGAGTTTCTCATTCCCTTAGGTGCAGTATGAACTTAAAAGCAACCTAGATTCTTCATAGGACTTTTAGAGTATATGATAGATCAATAATTTGTTGGTTTGTTTATGAAATATGCCAACTTACTAGGACAGAGTCATTTTTAAGAGGAAGCCAAGATCAATATATATGTGCATAGATTTATGGGTGTTTTTGTTACAATCAGAATAAGTCTGTTTAAAGAACTCTAAACGGCAAGGCTGGCTGTTTTCACTGTGATCTATCGGCTCATGGGTGCCACTTTAATTCCAGAGACTAAAAATATCACATCTGAGACTTTTATTCTGATAAACTCTCCTTGAATGCAACTAATTTTAACAGCCAGATTTTTAAATTGCAGACAAATAACAACCCAGCTGTAACTTCACAGCATAATCTCTAGAATGTGCTCCCTTTCTTAGGAGTACCAAATAATTGTTCCTGCCAGTGGATTTCAGAGTTATAGCTTTCTGAATTTTTATACTGCATTTTTCCCTTTACAGAATTAAAGAAAGGAAACAGAATTATGGACTTAAACATGTGTTATGGCTTAAATATCGAACCACACCTGTGTTCCCTCATGACCCAGCTGTGATGCCTTTCTTTGTGTAGCTGGCTGGATCTCAGCCATGCCACTCTGGATAATCTAGTTTGGACAAAGACAGAAGACACAAGTAAATGTCCTCATTCAGTTTATTAATTTCAGTGATACTTTCATTCTTTTGGTTTACTAAGCATAACTAGCTGGCCTACCGACATTGTAGAATTAGCCCAAAGACATGGGTTGGCTTCAGGTAGTCCAACTAAATAGAAGGGATGAGAAACATCATGACATGGCAGCAGCATCTTTATAAAGCTCCCATGGACATAACTTTAAGATCAGTTATGGGGCAGGTTAATATTCTCCAGCTACAGAGATGGGAGTGTGGTAGCTATCTCCATCTTACATTTCAGTTGTGAGCATTTTCATCATACACTCCTCACTGTGCATCTCACTTTAATGGTGAACGTAATAAACTTCTCTCACCCTTCCCCATCCTCAACTGCATGTAGGTTTCTGACCAGAAAAGTAAACACAGTGTCATTTAACTTTTAAAGTGTTAATCACTAATTGAATGACAAAGACTGTTGTCTTTAAGTCCTAAAACTATTAAAATGAATTAAAATTGTGCGTGCATATGGAGAAGATGGGATCAAGGTTATTTTAGCCACAATTTCTTATTTGACAAATAGGAAATTTAATTTAATTTTTTCTTTCCATTCATAGTACTTGATAAGAGAATGATTCCAATTAGATCACCCCTAGGTAAACAGATTTTCTTCCTTTTAGGGATATGTGAGGAAAGACATTTAGAGTCTCCTCTCCTTGGCTCTTGACCTGAGCCTATATTGTGCCATTGAGTTGGAGGGTGAAATCTGGAATGGCATACTCAAACACCTGCACTGTTCTTCCAAAAACAACCAAGCTGAAATGGTAAACTATTCATCTGGTATCTCTCAAGCTAAGGTACAAAGGTGCAACATCATCAGTGAACACATTCGGTTCCATATGTACCTAAACAAACAGTGTATTTCCAGCTTCCTCCTAAACTGATCCCAATTCACCTATCCCTCTTCTGCATCTCTTCCTGCTTCCCACCTGCATGCCCTCCTCCCCTTAGCCTACCATGTCTCACTGCTCCTGATCATGCGTGTCACTGCTAAGTCCCTGGACTGCTAAGGCCCTGGGACTTTGCCCAGTGTCTATCTCCCTAATTGCTGTCGTTAACATCAGTCCCAGCTTTTTTAAGCGCCCGTAACACAGATTTTAGTGCATACTATCATGAGCTATTACATGCTGCCTTGCACCATTCATTAAATGCTTCATATTTTGATTCCTCCACCAGATTGAAAGTCCTCCGATGGAAGAGAGGATTTGGTTAAGAGTCAATCATGTAGAAGAGAACTGGTTGCTTTATTAAGAAATTTTGCCAGGTGCATCAGACACAATGACTCTGAAGGGGAAAGAAAGATTACAGTAAAATAGTCACCCCAGGAACATCACAGAGACTTTGGAGAAGAGGAAGAGGAGAAGAATACGTAGGTGGCAAGGAAAGAAAGGAGAGATTAGGAATATTAGAAGAATGTGGAGAATGTCTTACAATGATTCATGGATATCTAACAGTCATGCTGGTAAATATTTAGCAATATATAAAATCGTAATAACCATGTCAAATAAGCAAGAGTAGAATTGCATGTCATTACTGTAATGTAGACCCCTTGGGGAGTGCTTTGAGGGAAATGTTTACTATCTTGGGTCTCTTTTTCTTACACCAAAGCTCAGCTCCACTACAATTTCTAAGGAGAAACAAAATGAGAGTTAGAAGTCACAGTGTGGACTGTTTTCTACTCCAGATCAAGCGTTGCTGTGGGGAATACAGATGGAGGTAAGACCCAGGCTTTGTGCTATTCCACTCCCCACTCTGGATGTGCACTCATCTGGCTATCAGAGGCAGGAAGCAATGTCAGAGATGAGAGCATCCATTCATGCTCCTTGGTCCTCTCCCAGGAAGGAAATCTCCTGGATGCTATCTAATTTCTCCAAGTCACAGTTTTCTCGTAGGTCACATAGGGATGATGAGAGCATCCAGCTCATCAAGACGCCACAAATACTAAATGCATCAGGCCTGTATTGTAAGGCATCCATGCTAATGCCTATGGACCCTTGCTTGAAAGGAATATAAAGGCAGTGTTGTTACATGGTGGTAAGGAATCGAGGCTGTCTTCAGAGAAATGGGCCATCGTGAAAAGGTCTCTAGTAGGGGAGGTGATGCAGAGACAGCAGATCCAGTGGTGCAGACTGGAGGATTTATCCTTGGACAGAAACAGGAGCAACCACAGCAGTTACAACCGCAGCTTGCAGTCACAGCTCTGCACTTGCCATGCTCTTACAAGCAGTCAGTGTTTTCTGGATTACTTCATTTAATCTTCCAAATGAGGTTAAGTCCCACTGTTCTGCCACTGAACTGATAAAACCACTACCTCAGGTCACCCAGAATTAGGAGAGCTTATATCTGAACCTGAGCAAGCTGATCCTTGATCCACACTAAACTGTTCTTCCTCTATTTTATATTATTTTAGATAACTGGAATGATGTCTAAGTGTTTGGGTGACAAAAGGACAGGATCCAGCCCCCCAGAGTGAACCTCTGCAATTCAGCACTCTCAACAGATATTTGCTGAGGTTCTAAGGTTGAAAAACAATGTCAAACGCAGGGCCTGTCCTTAGAACACACACAGGTCAGAAGCTGGGGAGCCCATCCTTCCATCTATTAAGAGGGCAACAAAGAATTGTCTGAGCACCTGCACAACCGCAGACTAACGCAGAGATGCCGCTTCCTCTTTGCCCTCAGCAGACAGGCTGGTAAATGTCTGCACTGCCCATGTACTTCCCCCTAATAACACCAGTTTTAGAAATAATGCTGAATTCAAATAAACTCATCATTTTGTTGATGTTTATTTAAAATTGTATGTGGATAGCCAGTACAACATGGCTAGGAATGTGTGTTTAGTAGATTAGCATGAATAAAATTCAATAGATTGTTTTCTTTTAATATATATCTTAGAAAAACAGTCAATAAATTTCTTCAACATTCTTAAAGGCAGCTGTGGCCTTACTCTTTATCCCTAAGTCATATGTAAGAAATCAGTGTTCTTATCATATTTCAGTACAATATTTGGAAATTGGGGTTGGAGCTGGTGTCAAGGAGCTCCCCACTCTTTGGCTGGTAAGTTAGGGCATCAGTGACCAGGAATGAAGGCTCCAGAGGTTGACACACCTCTCACCTGTGACTTCAGGCAGAAGACTACTTCTTGGCTATTTTTAGGCATTCCAAATAGCAGCACTTGCCCATTTCATTGTCCATGTGGACACTATGCAAATAATGAAAATATTTCCACATGCATACATTGAGGTATGATCAATCGTGGGTGACTATAAAGTAGTAATAAAATCATTCTTTTAAGTAACTGAAATGGCAATTGACCATTAAGCCTGTTATTCATACCAGCAACATTTCAGTGATTCGGAAATAAGGAAAATGGGTAAGGTGTTTATATTTTGCAGTTCCACACTACTTGTATCTTTTAGAACAACAACAGCAATACACTCTCTCTCTCTCAATATAAACACACACATGCATACATATGTACATAGATGTGTCCGTATGAACGCAACAATGAAAATATACTTTTAACATTTTATACAAATTCTCTAATTTTGAGAACATTTGGCACACCAAGAAAGAGGCTAGTTGGAATATTTTGGCTCTTAAGGCTGGCAGGAGAGAGGAAAAGAGAAGGGAAAAAGGACAATGCAGTTGTAGGGTCCAGGTCCAGGCCTAGCATGAGCTTGGAGATGCCACAACGATGGAGAAGTGCAGGACAAAGCATTAGAAATAGACACAAAGGGGCTGCTCACCTGTTTCAGGACAGTAGGGAGATCACCCTGGCACCATGGGCATGTTCCTAACTGCCAAATCAGACAGCAGACCATCCATTAATGACGCAGAAGAATGATCACTGTAGGGACAGGGGTCACTGAAGCGAAGCACCAGCACCAGGAACATCCGTGTGTTCGCATGTGCCTTATGCCGAATTCGTATTACTGAGCAATGTCTAGAATTCCCATGGGTTCATGTAAAAGTCAAAAGTTTGAAAACCTATTATTCATAGTAACACCCTTTTAAAGCATTCTCTAGGAAGTCACTATGAGCTTTTTGTAATTCAAATTCTTCAGAAGTATATAGAGTCCTCTCCTCTTTAGACTCTAGCCAAGGGCTCTATAATATAAACTTAAGAGCACTTCCTCTTTGTATTAAAACAACAACAATAACAGAGAGCTGTCTGGCTCCCATTTAGAAAGTGTCCCTTAGCTGTTGATGCTTCATGAAGCACAATGATGGTTCTGAGGAGGGTGCAAGTGATTTTAGATTAAATGACCCTAAGACGTGACTTGTAAAGATGACACATGCTCAAAGACAAGTGGTATGGGGGAGAGGGCGAATCCTAAAGAAGAGACAAGCCTTGTTTACACTTCATTCATAAACTTTATTTTAGAACACTTTTAGGTTTACAGAAAAGTTATGCAGTACAGAGAGTTCCTATATACCCCACACCCAGTTTGCCTATTATTAACAGTTTATATTAGCGTAGTACATTTGTTAAAAGCAATGGAGCAGTATTGGTACATTATATTACCTAACATCCTATTTCTGTTCCATTCAAGATACCCCATTCAAGATACCCCATTACATTTACTCGTGTCATGCCATTCAAGATACCCCATTACATTTACTCGTGTCTCCTTAAGCTCCTTTTGAGTTTGAAAGCTCGAGACATTCCCTGTCTTTAATGACCTTGGCAGTTTTGAGGGGCATTGGTTAGGTGTTTTATACAGCGTTCTTCAACTGAGGTCTGTCTGATGTTTTTCTCATGATTAGGCTTTGGTGATGTGTTTTTAGGAAGAAGGGCACAGAGGTTAAGTGTCATTTTCCTCACAACACAGCAAATGTATTGTAGTGTGCTAAGTCAAAATAAATACCCAAAAACACATTTTCAACTCCTAGTTCCCAGAACCTATAAATGTGACTGTACTTGAACTAGGTTATTTGCAGGTTTACCTGCATTAGAGATCTTGAGATGAGATCATCCTGGATTTAGAGTAGACCTGAAACCCAGGGACTTGTGTCCTTGTAAGAGAAAGTTGATGGAGATTTGAACACAGAAACACATGGGGGATAAGGCCATGGGAAGATGGAGACAGACGCTGGAGCGATGCAGCCCCAAACCAAGGAAGCCCGGGGCACCAGAAGCTGGAAGAGGCAAGGAAGGGCCCTGCCATGGAGCCTTCAGGGGCAGTGTGGCCCAGCTGACACCTTCGTTCCAGACCTTTGGCCTCTGAACTATGAGAGAATAAATTTCCTTTGTTTTAAGCAACCCAATTTATGGTAATTTGTTACACTAGCCCTTGGAGATGGAACAGGCATTTACTATCCACATGACTTCACCACTGATGTGAACTTTGATCACCTAGGGGAGGTAGGGTCCTCAGATCTCTCCACTGTTATTCTGTGACTATTGCACGATCACAATGATACGTAGTAACTAACCTTACTATGCGTGGTCACAGTCCACACTCAAGGAATGGGAACTATGTGCCACCTCCTTGTAGATACATTAGATACATACAAGTTTGGAATCCTTCTGGAATTTTTCTTTATGGGAAACCTGTCTCTTCTTCTCTTGACTTTATTTACTTATTTAATCATTTATTTATGATACTATAGACTCATGGATATTTATGGTTTGCATTTTAATCCAATACTACATTATTCTTTTTGTTAGTAACTTGTGCCAGATTTGGTCATTGGGAATTCTATCAGTTGATTCTTGCATTTCTTTGAAATAATCTCATCACTGCAGGTTTTTTGTTTGTTTTGTTTTGTTTTGTTGTTGTTGGTGGTGGTTTTTTGTTGTTGTTGTATTGCCTTGTATTTTTTTGTTTTGTGAATACTTTCTGAATTTCTGGCAAATGGTGCTCCAGGCTCATCTTGCGAGTTTTCTGCTCCTGAACTGGAACCAGCCATTTCTCCAGGAGCCCTCCTTCCCTTTCTTGGAGAACACCATCAGATGTAAAGAGCTGGATGCTGGCTGGGCTCTTGCTAGTGGGTTGGGTTTGCTTTTTGATTTGCTATTTACTACCTATTTGTCCTTGAAAATGCTACTTAACCTCTCTGTTTCATTTTATTTAACTTAATGAGGGTTATAAAACACCAACAATAATTCCTAACCAATCTTGATTTAATGAACTATCAAAATGAACACCTATTTTCCATTTGTCCTTGAAACTATCTGACTAGTGACCACACAAAGGAAATATTTGATTAAGTGAAGTTACTTAAAAATCCTAGAAAATGAGATATTTGAGCCACTCACAGGGAGAAAGCAAAGTGTAAAAACTGGAAGTGTTCAACATTCAAATTACTTTGCATACTATCTGTAGGATTTCACCATCTTACAGGAAGCACAAGCACAGAAATTGTGAACTGAGCCTTTTGTGTACATTTTTTCAAGGAGAACTTGGAAATTAAAACAGCAACAGACCCATATTCAAACAAGTTGATTCTGCCCTTTTCGAAAGATTGATAAACAAATGGACACATTTTATTTAACTGGTGAGTCACGAGGGGCTTCAGCCAGTGGCTGATTACCAGCAGGCCCAGAATATTTTTGTGTTTTAATAGCTCCCATGCTGTCTTGGTGTGTACTGGCTAACTGTACTCCCAGCATGGGAGTCTGAGGTTGACAATTTCATGCCATAACTGACTCTTCAGTAACCAACTGGTTAACCTGCCAAGAGGGCTTTGCCACTATGATCTCCTGAGGCTGGTGCAGGACAACTACTGGCAGGCAGAGTCTTCCACGTTCTGGTCTGTGAAACCATCACTGCCATTGTCTCCTCCTCGTCAGCATTAGCCTTGACTCCAGGAAGACTTAACTCTGTCCAACCAGAGATGTTCTTTGGCAAAGTTTTTGGCTGCATTCTAAGTGTGTCTGTAAATTGAAAGTGCAGAGATTTTGATGAGACATTATGAAGATCAGCACCGCCAGTGCAATCCCTAATCTCCTTAAGTCTAGTTTTCTCATCTACAAAAAGGGAAGTATAATTCTTAATGTATATGGCAAAAATTAAAACTTAAGAATTCAATGCTATGAGATGTTTGTAAGGAGCACTCAATAAATGTATCTATTGCCAGCTGCATTTTATACAGACAAAGATGTAAAGAGTGGGCAAGGCAGGCAGGCAGAGAGAAGATTGAGAGGCAGCATGGGGGCACTTCAGACAGAAGGATGCCTATGGCGCTGTGGGAGCAAAATGAAAACATTATATAATTAAGTACTTTCCATCTGCCAGGAATTGCTCTAAATGCTTTCCAGGTGGTTCTCACTTGCTCCTCAGCTAGCTTATTAAAGCCTTCTCACTTCACTGGATAAAAACTGGGGCACGGGGAGGGCTGCCCCTTATCCAGAGTCCATCACTTCTCCAATCCAGATGCTGTCTCCAGGCCCACTTTGAGTGCTGCTGGCTTGTCCCGGATGACTGTGTATGAAAACAGGAGCTCTTGGAAGCACAGTCTTTGTTCGGAGAGCAGTTAGTTAATCAAAGGATGAGGGAAGGATAATTGGGGAGACAGTATGACTACTGCAAAGGCTTGGTGCCCCACATGGCCAGGGACTCTCCAGCAGGGGTGGCTGCCTTTGAGGGCTCTTTTGGGAAGGGATGGGTGTGTACCTGGAAGACACATACAGTGGTTGGTTATTAAACATTAACGAATCCGTGCACATTTTATCAAATGTCTTCTTTTCTGGTGAAAATAATAGATGGTTCTCCTGAACTCTCAGGGGAGTGGAAAGAAAAGGGCCAGTTGGCACACGATTGAGCATACATGTCTTTTATTCTAAAAACTATTAAGAGACCTGAAAATATGAGCAATATAGATAGTAAGGAGGCAAGAAAAAAAAGGACATCTATTAGACCAGGAGTCCCCAACCCCTGGGTCATGGACTGGTACTGGTCCATGGCCTGTTAGGAACTGGGCCACACAGCAGGGAGTGAGCGAACAAAGCTTCATCTGTATTTACAGCTGCTTCCCATCACTCGCATTACTGCCTGAGATCCACCTCCTGTCACATCAGCAGTGGCATCAGATTCTCATAGTTCTTCATAGTTCTGTTGTGAACTGTGCAGGTGAGGGATTTAGGTTGTGCGCTCCTTATGAGAATCTAATGCCTGATGATCTGAGGTGAACAGCTTCATCTTGAAACTATCCCCCTTACCACCCCATCCATGGAAACACTGTCTTCCATAAAACAATACACAGGTGCCAAAAAGTGGGCAACCATTGTATGTCAATGGCAAGTATATCAGTTTGCTAGAACTGTGGCAACATAATACAACAAACTGGATGGTTTAAACAACAAAAATTTGTTAGGCGTGGTCAGATGCCTATAGTTTCAGCTATTTCAGAGGTTAAAGCTTGAGCCCAGGAGTTTGAGTCTAGCCTGGGCAACAGAGTGAGACCGCTGTCTCCAAAAAAAAAATCACAAACAACAGAAATTTATTCCTTATAGCTTTGGAGGCCAGAAGTCCAAGATCTGGGAGTTGGCAGGGCTAATTCTTTCTGAGACTGGAATGGAGATGCTGTTCCAGGCTTCTCTCTTAGCTTCTATGGTTTCATGGCAATATTCAGCATTCTTGGACTTTTAGAAGCTTCACCCCAGTCTCCACCTTCAACTTCATACGGTGCGCTCTCCATGTTCATATCTGTCTCCAAATTTTCTCTTTTGTAAGGACATCAGCCATATTGATTAGAACCCACCTTAATGAGGTCATTTTAAGTAGATTACCTCTTTAAGGACCCAGTCTCCAAAGATCAGGCTTGGAGGTGCTAACTGCTAGGACTTCAAGATAAATTTGGGGAAGGTTGGAGGGACACTATTAAACTCATGACAGTGAGAGTAGTTAAAACCATGTACTAAGTATAAATTATAACAGTAGGATAGTCCTTCATGTTTTTTAAAACGTGAAAATTATTTACAAAAACTTCTCACATGAGTAGTTTCAACTTTAGTTACACATTTTTAAATGTTATTTATCTTTTAAAGGCTGTTATATAATCATCCAAATATCTTTATTTTATATTAATCAAAGAATAACAGCACTTAAATTTGTCATCACTCAGAATGTGCTACAGCATTTTGGAATTGTTTCTATAGTCTTTTTAATCACGAGAATTGAATATATTTTTGGTGTGACATTGTTAATGTACACAAAAAATAAAGTGGTATCTAAAATGCATTTTACTTTAGTTGGAAGTTGAAGGAATAAGATTTATTCTTATGTCAAATTAATTTTTCACAGCTCTTCACAATAAGGTTCTAAGTTAAATCATGTTTATTTTAGATAACTTAAAATCATCATTTTTGTTTAACACATTCATGAGAAGCAAAGGTCTATTTTATAGGCCAGAGGAACAAAGGAACATTGTAAAAATAAACTTTTAAAAATGGATCTATTTCTCCCCCAAAGAGAAACTATTCTAAATCCACCATTGGGTGTCATTTAGAGCAACTGTTCCCAAATTGTTCTGGGATGTGTATGTGTCCCTGAGGTCCCTCCAGGTGACCCGCAGGCTAATCTCATGTAGTATTGATGCTTCTAATATGAAAATGTCTATATTTTAGTTTCCAGAATGGATGGTTTATGAATAATGTATAATACTTAATAAAACCAGACATTGCCTCATTAATGTCTCATCAAAAGTAAAATGGACCTTTCCCTTATATCTGGCATTTTTGGGTCATGTACTAGATACAAGTGGGTAGGTAAGTATATATTATTTTGCCCTACTAAACACAGTTATATTCCAGAGAATCTGAGAATTAATTTTTAGAAGTTTTAATCACTAACCAGATTTAACTTAAAATAAAAATTACATGCAGTTATTAATTTATTTACTTTGCAGTGAGTATTTTTGTTTGCTTGAAAATGGTTATGAGAAAAGTGAAGTCCAGAAACACAAAAGGATTTCTCTGAAGAGCACACAGTACATTAGGATGAAGGTCCCAGGGTTGCTGCTTAATACACATTTTTAAAATTGAACTGTTGGAGGATAACCACAATATTTGTATTGAGGATGCTGATTATTTGGTATGAAAAAATTATACTGGGCAAAAAACTCCATTGCCCTATGACACTGAGGTATCAGTCTACACTCAGATCTCAGATTACCTAAGAAATGAGTGATTCCCATTAGTTACTCAGTATGTTATCTGGTCAATTATTTCCTTTCCCAACAATTACAACTGCCACAGTGAATTCATAACTGCTCTAAGTGATGAGAATAAATAATTAGTTTTATCTAATCTTGGCACTGGATTCCTGCAGAATTTGCATCAATCTTAATATTTTGTCACTGACTTTTAAAAATCATGCTCATTTAGCCTTTTCCCAAGCTGGCATATATATCATTTTACGTCTAAATATGTCTTGCATTTTACATGAAAACTTATATGCTTTTAGTCATTGTTAACTCTCCTTCTCTTTCTTTTTTCCTCTCTGTTGTAGGACATGGTGGGGATGGAGTCGGAAGGAAGGAAGCAGATTGGTGGGGCTGGGCAGCATTGGTGTAACAAAGGGTAGGTGAGTGGGCGTCTTTGATCTCTGGACTGGAGCCAGTGGAGGCTGAAGAAACACTCCTTAAGGTATTATTTCTCCTGGAATTGGAAATCACAGGTTTCCTGAATCAAATTAGTTGACTCTGAATTCTAGTATCTGAAGTCTGGGCTGTTTGAAAAGTAACTTCTAGAGGCTGCCAGGACCCCTGATACCTTTATCATCTCAAGTCATTTACAGTCTTCCCTGCAATAATTGTCAAATTCTATGAATCATTCAGGAAAATGCTATACCCTCCCACTCCCCACCACTACCTTCTGGGTAAAAGCCCAGATCCTAAACATGACCTGCAACTGCCTTTCATGATGTGATCCTGGCAACCTCTGTAAGACTACCCCACTTCATTCCCCAACCCACAACTGGCACTTCCTGTGGGGAAAGTTTCCAACATGTGCTGGTCCTTCCATCCATCCCTGCCTTGCCTATGTCACCTCCTCTGTGCTCAACATTGAGGCCAGTGCATTACTCATTTAACCCTAGGATAAGAGCTCACACATCATCTATGGGGTTTCCCCATGATGGCCTAGGTTGAACCTTTTCCCACCTGGTACTCATCACAGGACCTTGTAATTGCTGGTGGCTTGTCACATTAGCTGGAGATTTCCTAGAGGTCAAATAATGAACTATCAATTTTATCTAAATTCCTGTGACTTAGAAGGTACACAGTATGTGGTAGATGCTCTGGCAAAGGTCTAACGACTGACTGACTGACTACAGGAAGCTTTAAGGGAGGCAGAAAATGGGACAGTTGACATAGATTAGGCAAAGAGGGTGAAAGGATGCTCTGCTAGGGAGCTGCTTCCTTCTGCAAAGATGGATTTTCTGCACATGGTGCTACAGAGAAAACACATGCTACATTACTCACTTCCAGGAAACTTGGTCTATAAAGGGCATTATGGACTTTATCCTAATCACAGGATCTTGGAGATATTGATACTTAAATTTACTTAGTTTTAAAAATCAGGATATTAGCATTATTTCATTTTTTACTAGGAAATTGTTCTGGTAACAAAGCAGAGAAAGAAATGAACTGGGAATTGGGGTGAGTAACTATGGCTAAAGAGAGTGGGAAAAGTTACAAATTGGTTTCAATCATCCTGGCAAGTGATGACTAACAAGATAGTAGTAGATGGAGAAGAAAATACATTGGCCAACAAAAGTTCTTAACATTTTCATGAAAAAGTCCCAATGAAGCCCCTTATCAAGTGCTGTAGGGACACCATTTTTGCAAATGCTGTTTGGTTTTATAATGAACATCGCAAGGGACGCCACTTAGCTGGATGGCATCGATCCCTTTAATGAAGGTGTATCTATCCTAGAGTTATTTTTGACTCCCTCCTAATTTGCTGATTCTCTCCTCTCCTACTCCAGTTTCTTTCTGGCTTTCTCTCCCCTTGCGTTTTTTTTTCCCCCACCAAATTCTATTTGTGAATCAATTTGTCCCTAAGAATAGAACAGCCTTTGCAAAAATGTATCCAGTACACAAAGAATGGAGAGTACAAGCAAGTAAATCAAAGGTGATCCAATTAGTGATTTTTTTTTCTAGCACAGGAATACTGAGTCTTCATTTATACTTGGAAAAAATATAGAGCACTAAAATAAAAATTAAAAGTTCGTGATACTTTTTAAAGAAAAGTGCAGATGCATTTAAAAAGTTGTTTTTTTAATCAGCTAACAGACAGATGCCAGACAGCAGGTGTTTCCTGAGGAAGATGGTTATGTATTTACGGCAGGTTTAACACCGAAGATTCTGAAATCTTTTCATCTGTAACCAAATCCATTGAGCAGAGCAAAAGTGACATCACCAAAACAAGGAAACCGTCCTTACAATCCTGGAGGGGATCAAAATAAGAGGGGCTGGATGGATCCTGTTTTATGGGCCCCTCTTCTTGGAATCCAGATCACTAAAAAGATCCCTCAGATATGAAGAGCAAGAGGCTCTCTGCCCTTCTCCTCTATAGTGGGGATTTTCCCCAGGATTATTGGTTGTTTATCTTTTAATAACAATACAGAGCTTTCGAGAGATGAAGCAACAAAGTCTCCTGCTTTTCATTTCCCTTGCAATATCTCAGCGAGATGATTCCAACCACTTCCTCTGCTGGCAACCTACCTAGAGATCCACCACACTCCAGTGCATCCTCCACACACAGTCTGTGCTGGGCGGTTCAGCTTTGGGGTGAAGATGTTTAATGTCTTTCCTAAACTGGCCCTAGACATTGGTGGATTAAATGATTAGAGAACACATCAGTAAATCTCACAAGGCAGAAAAAGACATCTGCTCATTGATTGACTCAAATCATCTATGAGTTAAAGCAGAATACAGTTTGAAACAGAACCCTTCCAGTAATGCATTCCATGGAACGTGTGAGTCAGGGTTTTAGATACCCATGGCCACTGTGCTGTGATTGCCAAACCAGGATAAAACGGGACTGTGCTCAGCTTGCTTGCTATGCAGCACAAATTTTTGCAGATAAATGGGCACATTTTTGGCTTAACACAGCTATTTACATTACATATTAAAAGGTTCTATGGAAACAGGTAGTACCCAGCACAGTAGAAATCATTATTGATTTATTGTCCTTGCTGTGTCATTAGGATGGTTAAGCCTTTGAAGTGTGATGATGAGGAAAGCAGGGGCTCGATATTTCATGCAGAGAATCCAAAGAAAATTAACAGTCATCACATGGTGCTGGAGAATATGTTTACAAAGTAATAAAAGAGTGCACATATCTAAGGTATTTGGTTTTCTTGTTGCAGTATCTGGATAGAATAAGAGAATTGTATAATCATGGTGAATACTCATCCACCAAAGCTGACTTCATTTATCATTTCTCTTACTTAAAGAAAAAAAAAACCAAGTGAGTAAATTTTGGCATAAGTAAAACGCAGAGGCAAAATATCTGTTAAGCTCTACGACTTTATCGCAAAAAGTAGAGATTTAAGGTTATAAAATAATTAAAACCAAAATCATGATTTTGGTCATGGATTTGGTGTTAATTCCAGATTTTCCTATTCACACATTCAGCAAGGAAATTTCTCATGAGTGAAGAAAGATATGTGACGAATATTCAATTCCTTGTTTTATGTGCGTCATTCTTTTTTAAATTTTATTTTATTTTGTTTTGCCGTGTCCCTAGCAACATTAGAGCTACATGCAGCTACAGAAACACTAAATAGCTAAAGACCAGAGACAGTTGTTTGGAGGTAAAAGCAGTTGATGCTGAAGTGTGTGTGAAACAAAAAGAGATCTTCACAAAACAATGTTGGAGAAGAGAGAAATGAGATTAAGTTTAGGGTATGAGATTTACATCCGGGATATAGTTAAGGTGAATAACAAGAAGGAAGCCATTTGGGATTTCAGAACAGCTTTGGTGACTATGGAATAGGAAAGGGTGCTCTAGAGGGCTGCTAAAGGGAGTGGAATCCACTCATAGAGGCAGAGGAATCCCAGAGGACTAGGTTACACACAACAACCAGTCCCAGGATGAAAACATTTGGTTTCCACATTGGTAGCCACAAAAACACTATTTTTTAGCAAGAAACATACCGTGTTATAGGAAGTCTACTACATTAAGTGTATGATGAATTTAAAGGCAAAATCATAATAGTTTCTGAATGAATTTCAGTTAAATATGACTTTTAAAACACATGCAACATTGCAACTTTACTGGTTCATATCAACAAAAATCAAGAGAAAGTGAGTTTTGCCACTTTTATGTAAGTTTCTGTTCCACTCAGGCTGCTTAGCACCTCACTGTGTGTAGTTTTTATCATTGGAAAACCATAATTTTACAGAACCACATGGCTCATATCTGAAAACTTCACCAGAGGATATCTAAATCATTGAGTATACAAATTATTAAGATTGTTAAAATAAAAGTAAAAAAAGAGAGCTGGTGATGAGAATTGAAACCAAAAGTCTGCTCTAATTCCCTATTTTTTATCCTGAGTTTCCTGTTCTTATAACAAAGGCAATTCTGTGAAAGGTAAAATGATTAATTATGATATCTAAGCAAGTGATTCCATGAAAATGAAATAACACAAAATAATGGAAAGACAGACTGGATATATTATCTATTTATTGTTGCATATGCAGTTACACCAGCATGTAAGAACTTAAAGTAATCATTTATTATCTCACAGTTTCTGTGTATAAGAATTTGGATGGTTTTGGTTCAGGTCTACCAGGAGGCTGCAGTCAAGATGTTGACTAGGGCAGGAGACATCTAAAATCTTGATTGAGGCTAAGGATCTACTTTCAGCCTGGGTCCCTCATATGCCTAGAAAACTGCTGCTGGCTTTTGGCAGGAAGCCTCAAATCCTTGACACACAGACCTCTTGAGAGCTGTCCTTCATGGCAGCTGTATTTCCCCAGGGTAATTGACTCAAGAGAGAGAACAAGACCAAAACCACATGTGATTTAAGGCCTAGCCTCAGAAGCCACACTCTTTCATATCTCCAATATGCCACTGAATAAATTGAATGCAGAGGTCAGCCCTATTCTGTATCTAACACAGAGCTCTAGATCCCAGGCAGAGCTCCAGACCCACATTCCCAACTCCCTACAGCACACCACCATTTAAATGTCCCCTCAAATTCACAATGTCCCCAAGTGATTTCAACTTCTCCCAATTGTCCTCCCCTCTCCACAAACTTCTCCTACTCTGCCCAAACCTAGCATGTAGAAATCTATGCCTTCAAAATGTGTTTGCTTCAGGTCCTCTGCACAGAAGCGTTTTCAGTTAGTTTTAATTTGAAACTTGAAACCTGACTCCTCCATTTCATTTATATTGGTCAAAATGTCTCATTGAGATGATGCTAGCTTCTGCTCTACTGGTAACCTACGTAGAGGTTCACCACACCCTAATTCATCTTCAAAAATTATAGCAGAAATGCTTTTTCTAAAACTATGTTTAATTGGCATTACCCTCATAAACTTCTTTATCATTCCACATAACTTCAGTTTTACTTTCTTCTTGTATCCCTATTCTGCTATAAGACTTAAGACTTAATTAATTATTATTTTTTTTTGAGACAGAGTTTCCCTCTGTAGCCCAGGCTGGAGTGCAGTGGCGTGATCTCAGCTCACTGCAACCTCTGCCTCCCAGGTTCAAGCGATTCTCCTGCCTCAGCCTCCCGAGTAGCTGGGACTACAGGCGCCCACCACCATGCCCGGCTAATTTTTTGTATTTTTAGTAGAGATGAGGTTTCACCATGTTAGCTAGGATGGTCTTGATCTCCTGACCTCATGATCAGCCCGCCTCGGCCTCCCAAAGTGCTGGGATTACAGGCATGAGCCACCACGCCCGGCCACCCCAGGCCTTTCTAAAGGGCAAAAAATGTCTGATTATTAGGACTGTGGCCCAAGAAAGAAAGAATAAAAGTGTCCCAAACCTTCATGCCCTCCTTTTTTCCCACCACAGCTCTAAGAAAAGACCTTCATGAGTTTGGGCATGTAACTATTCAGTCTGTCTGACTCGTACCAGAGGAACCCTGAGTGACTGCTCTTGGACTCTAGTTTGCCGAGGCTGGTCCATAAATCCCAACCACAGCAGAACATAAGTCCCAGACACCGGAAGTGACTGGGAGGAGGGGCAGCCATAGGAAGTGGCCAGAGCCAACGGCTGACCCACTCTAGGACAAGTGAGAGCCCTTGGGGTGCCCCTTCAGCAACCTGTGCCCGAGCAGCCAGCTGTTATTCTCACTGATTTTACTTCCACAAAAGATGTTTGTTATTTCAAAATTTGAGGGAAAACCTCTCACCTGTAACTTCCTTCTAGGAGTGGGCCAAAGAGACCAGATCTCATTGTTTTAAGTTCCGTAGGGAGAGACATTTAAGATTATCTTGTCTGAATAATTTTAACCAGTACAAACGTGTTTGTATTCATAATATAGTTTTACTATGTGTGTGTATAAATATATGTGTGTATGTATATGTGTGTGTGTATATTCCCTCTCTCTCTGAGCTGACAACATTATCATGGTGGCCTTGTTTCTATTTATTCCGTGAATACTTATATCATCAGCCGAGGAGATTTCCAGGCACTGGTGGAAACCTGCTTCATCTTTTTCATATTAAACCCTCTCCACATCAATTGTTACCCTTGGCTAAAGCTGAGCTTCTCTCAGTCTCACAGTTGCCAGGAGACCTGTACATTTCATGGAATTTTCTCCATCTTAAAGGAAAATCTTAAAGCCATTCATTCACTCTATTTACTTTATTTTTTGTTGTGGCACACGAAGAGTTAAGCATCGGATAACTTCAGAAAGTCAATTAAAAAGGGATAGTGTCTCTTAATCACAGGGCTTTTCCTATCTATTTTTTCCAGTAGTTACTTTAAAACTGCTAACTTGAAATCACAGCCCCGTGCTGTCTTCAGAAGTTCACTCAATCAAAAGCCAAGTGCTGAGTAATCAAAGATCTTAAATAACTAGAAGTTCTAACCCTGACCACAAGAGGATTAAAAATCCAGTAGCCAGAACTCAGTTCTTCGATCCAGCAGGCACCAGTGCATAATGAGAAATCCCCAAAGCCCTAGATCACAGCCGTGTCCTTGCCCAGCATAGAACTAAGTGGAAAACCTCTCTAATTCCTTAAGAGATCTTATCTGCCTGATGAAAATAGATATTGGCTTCTGTGTAGCATGATTAGAAGAATGCAAGAGGCTTAGCAGAGATGCAAGGGAAAGGCTCAGCCGGCTCATTTACATGGCGTTGCTGCTGACAGGTGATGTTAACAGAAGAGCATAACCCACGGGCACAGCCACACCTGACTTAAAGCGGCATTTATTTACTCAAGCTGTAGAGGGATTAGCATTCGTTTGTTTTGCCATATCCAATTTTTTAAATCTATTAAGCACTTCAATGCTTACTTTATTTTCTGTAACAAACAGTCAAGCTGGTTGAAGAGATGTTTATTTTCATTCAAAACAACCTGTCAAATGATTGTAACAGAAATGTAAGTGTTGGGATGAATGAAAATCATTTCTATTTATTTAGAGTATAAATCTTTGAAAGCCACAGATTCATTAATACATTACCATTGCTTATTGCTACATAATGTGATATATATGTGCGCACACACAAATGCACAAACATACATATTATATGTATACTATATATAGTATAGCATACCAATATTTTATATCAGATCATTTCACATTAGTCAGAATGGCTATTACTAAAAAGTTAACAACAATAGATGCTAACGAGGCTGCAGAGAAAAGGGAACACTTGCACGGTGTTGGTGGGAATGTAAGTCAGTTCAGTCACTGTAGAAAGCAGTGTAAAGATTTCTCAAAACACTGAAAACAGAATTACCATTTAACCCAGCAACCCATTACTGGATATATACCCAAAGAAAATAAATTGTTCCTCAAAAAAGACACATGCACTTCTGTGTTCATCACAGCACTACTCACAATAGCAAAGACATGGAATCAACAGAGGTGCCACCATCCGCAGTGGATTGGATAAAGGGAATATGGTACACCATGGAATACTATGCAGTCATAAATAACAATAAAATCGTGTTCTTTGCAGCAACATGAATACAACTGGAGGCCGTTTTCCTAGGCAAATTAACACAGGAACAGAAAACCAAATACTGCATGTTCTCACTTATAAGCAGGGCTAAACATTGCATATACATGAACAGGAAGATGGCAACAGTAGACGTTGAGGACTACCAGATGGAGGAGGGAAGGAGACAGGGAAGGGTTGAAAAATTAGCTATTGGGTACTATACTTCAGTACCTGGGCGATGGAATCAATCACACCCTAAACCTCAGCACCATGCAATATGCCCATGTAATAAACCTGTACATTTTATTTTTACAAAATAAAAGTTATAAAAAATTGCTTGTTTTAGAATACTATGTTTTAAGTTTATAAATTTATAACATGTACATTTACATCATCATGTAAAATTTGTGTATATTTGTACATTTGGCATTGAAATTCGAAGTTAAAATTATCTAGAAACAATAAGCCTTTAGAAAGATCAGGCAGAACCTAAAATTGTATGATACATTTTGTCACCTTCAGTACTTAAAGGACTCAAAAACACTTTTTAGAGGGGAAAAGTGTTTTGAAAAGTGTCAGTTATGTGAATATTTGGAAAATGCAAAGTTACTTTGAACAAACATCTCCTTCCTAACTTATGACCAAAGTGCTGGACATTATTAACACAAGGAAAATGCTTATATACGTGGATTTTTTTTTCTAACACTGTCATTGTCAAAACAAAGTTGGTTTTCTATTCAGATTGTTGCCTCTAAATTCAGAGCGATTCAATATAACATGAATATTTTATCATATATGAAAATTTTAAGATCTGGTTGAATACAATGTATTACCGTATATTGCAAAATTTAACAACACAGGATCTATATGCCTGCATAAGGGAAATGAAGCAAACACAATTAGGAAAAACAACCAAAACCACAACACTGAAATAAGTTGGGTAGTTTTGTATTGGAATAAAGTTTAATATGGAAAGAAAATATTTCAAAGAGTAATATCAATTTTGGTCAATAAATGCAAATTCCAAATTATTTTATAATTAATATCAAAAGGCAGACTCAAGTGAATTTGTGTAAAACTTTTAAACAACTTTATTGAGATATCATTGGCACACAATAAAGTGCAAATACTAAAAATGTAAGATGTTGGCTGGGCATGGTGGCTCATGCCTGTAATCCCAGCACTTTGGGAGGCCGAGGTGGGTGGATCACCTGAGGTCAGGAATTCAAGACCAGACTGGCCAACATGGTGAAACCCCATCTATACTAAAAATACAAAATTAGCAGGGCATAGTGGTGCAAGCCTGTAGTTCCAGCCACTTGGGAGACTGAGGCAGGAGAAGACCTTGAACCTGGGAGGCAGAGGTTGCAGTCAGCCAAGACCGTGCCACTGCACTGCAGCCTGGGAGATAAGTGTGAAACTCTGACTCAAAAAAAAAAATTAAAAAATAAAATAAATAAATAAAATAAAGTAAAATGAAATAAATAAAAATATAGGATGTAAAATTTAACATGCATATATATGTAGGGACCTATCAGAGCTTGTTTTGGATGTATACCAAACAGTGTAACTGCTGGATCATATGATAGTTTTGTTTTTCGTTTTTTGAGGAAACTCCATACTGTTTTTTTCATAGTGGCTACCCTAATTTACATTCCCATGAGCAGTGAGCTAGTGTACTCCTTTCTTCACATCCTTGCCAGTATCTGTTAAATTTTGTTGTTTTGATAATAGACATTTTAAATGGAGTAAGATGATATCTCATTGTGGTTTTGATTTAGAATCCCCTGATGATTAACGGTGTTGATCATTTTTTACATGCCTGTTGACTATTAGTATGTCTTCTTTTGAGAAATGTTCATTTAGATCATTTTCTCATTTTAAAATCAAATTATCTGGGTTTTTTTTTTTTGGTTATTGATTTAAGGTTTTTAGATATTCTGGTTATTAACCCCTTATCAAATGGATCATTTGCAAATATTTCCTCCATTCTGTAGGCTGTCTCTTCCCTCTGTTGATTGTTCTTGGTTGTTTGTTTTTGCTGCGCAGAAGATTTTTAGCTTGAGAAATTCCATTTATCTATTTTTTTGCTTTTGTTGGCTATGCTTTTGAGGTCCTACCCAAACAGTATTTCCTCAGACCAATGTCCTGAAGTATGTCCTCAATGTTTTCTTCTAGTATTGTTTCAGGTCTTATTTTTAAGTCTTTAATTCATTTTAATTTGATATTGTTGCATATAATGAGAGATAGAATATTCAGTTTGCCCAGCACAATTTATTAAACATGATATTATTTCCCTACAGAATGTTCTTGGTACGTTTTATTTGAAATTCAGTTGGCTCTAAATATGTGGATTTATTTCTGAGTTCTCCATTCTGTTCCACTGGTCTACGTGGCTTCTTTTATGCCAGCATCATGCTGTTTGGGTTACTATAGCTTTGTAGTATACTTTGTAATAAAGTAGTGTGATGCCTCCAGCTTTGTTCTTTTTGCTCAGGATTGCTTTGGCAATTCAGGGTGTTCTGTGATTCCATATAAATTTTTGGATTTTAAAAAATATATATTTGTGTGCAGAATGCCACTGATATTTTGATAGGAATTATATGAAATTGGTAGATCACTTTTGGTAATATGGTTCTTTTCACAATATTAATTCTTTCAATCTATGAACATAAAGAAACTTTCCATTCTTTTGTGACCTCTTCAATTTCTTTCATCAATCTTTTATAGTTTTTCTTGTAGAGATCTTTAATCTTTAATATTTATTTCTAGGTATTTTATTATTTTGTAGCCATTATAAATAAGATTGCCTTCTTTTTTTTTCTGCCAGTTAATTGTGGGTGTATGAAAATACTACTGATTTTGATTTTTTTTTTGTATGTTAATTTGTATCCTGAAAATTTACTGAATTTTTTTTATCAGTTCTAAGTTCCTCATTTCGTTTGGATAACCTCTAATTTTTCTCTTGCCTAACTTCTCTAGCTAGGATTACTAGTACTATGTTGAATAAGAGGGGTGAAAGTAAGCATTCTTGTCTTGTTCTATTTCTAAGAGGAAAACTTTCAGCTTTTTCACATTCCATGTGATATTTACTGTGGATTTGTCATATATGGTCTTTATTGTGTTGAGGAATGCTCCTTCTATATCTACTTCATTAGAGGTTTTACAATGAAGGATGTTGATTTCTATCAAATGCTTTTTCTGCATCTATTAAGTTATTTGTCCTTCATTGCACTGATGTGATGCATCATGTTTATTGATTTGCATATCTTGAGCCATTCTTGCATCCCTGGGGAAAGTTCCACTAGATTACAGTGAATAATCTTTTTAATGTGCTGGTGGATTCAGTTTGATAGTATTTTGCTGAGGATTTTTATACCTATGTTCATCAGGGATATTGGCTTACAATTTTGTTGGTGTTGATGATGTGCCCTTATCTGGTTTTGTTATCAGGGTAATGCTGGCCTCTGAAAATAAGTTTAGAAGAATTCCATCATCTTTGATTTTCTAAAATATTTTGAGAAGAATTGGTATTAGTTCTTTAAATGTTTGATAGAATTTAGTAGTGAAACTGTCACATCCTGGGCTTTTATTTTATGGGAAGAAATATTATTACTGATTAAATCTCATTTCTCATAATCGGTCTTTTCAAGTTTTTTATTTCTCAATATTGGCAAATTATATGTGTCTAGAAATTTATCCATTTCTGTTAGATTCTCCAACTTGTTGACGTGTCTTTCATAATACTATCTGATAATTCATTGCATTTCTGTGGTATTAATTGTAAATTCTCCTTTTTCCTGATTTTATGAATTTGGATCTTTTATCTTTTTTTCTAGTTAGTCTAGTTAATTAATGGTTTGCTTACTTTATCTTTTCAAAAGCCAAATTTCCATTTTATTGTTCTTTTGTATTGCTTTTTCAGTCTCAATTTTATTATTTCTACTCTGGTCTTTATTATTTTTTTCCATCTATTAATTTTGGGTTTGATTCATTCTTACTTTTTTAGTTTCTTTAAATGGACCATTATGTTATTCATTTGAAATATTTCTACCTTTTTGATGTAGGTGTTTATTGCTATGAATTTCCCTCTTAATACCGCTTTTGCTATATGCCATAGGCTTTTGGTATGTTGTGTTTCTATTTTTATTTATTTCAAGATTTTTTTTGCTGGGTTTCTTTTTATTTATATTCAGTATTTAGTGTTTGTATATGTCCTAGAGTAAAATTATTTTTGGATTAAATATTATTTTTAAATATAAAATATTAAATATTTTCTATCAGTCTGTGTCTGACAGTCTGTGTCTGATCCAAAATAATTTTTTGGATCAAGTATTTTCTATCAGCCTGTGTCTTAACTTTATTTTTTTAGTAGTCCATTTCAAAGACCACAAGTTTTTAATTTTAGCTAAGTTCAATTTATTAACTTATTTGATCAATTATGTACATGCTGTGTTATATTTTTAAAAAAAAAAACTTTGCTAATTCAAGACCACAGAGATTTTCTCCTATGTTTTCTGCTGTGCATTTTATACTTTTATATCTTACCTTTAATCTGTGAGTTATTTTGAGTTAATTTTTATGTAGGACATGAGGCGTGGATTAACAGATTTGGGAGTTATTTTGCCTTGATTTTTGCTTATTATTAAGTGTATTAGTTTGCTTGATCTGCCATAATGAATTACCACAAATGGAGTGGCTTAAAGAACAGAAATTTATTTTCCCACAGTTCAAGGAAGGCTGTGATCACGTTTCAGCAGGTTACATTTCTTCTGAACCTTCTTTCCTCGGCATGTAGATGACTATCTTCTTGCTGTGTGCTTAGCTGGTTCTCCTTCCATCTGTCTCATCTGTGTCCTAATCCCCTCTTCTTATAAAGACACCAGCCATATTGGATAAAAGCCTACTTCTGCCTTCTAAATAAGCTAGTATGTAAAAATACAATTAGTTTTTCATATATTTTTATTTTATGCTATTACTTTGATAGACTAATTTATTAGTCTTATTATTTTTTATAGATTCTACCAAATTTCTACATTGATAATCATAGCATCTGAGAATTAAGATTGTTCTTTCCTTCTAGTCTGTATGCCTTTTATTTTCCATGTTTTTATTATTGCATTGGCTAAAACCTCAAGTATGTTTGGATAGAAATGGTGGGTAGCAGGCATCCTCCTACGATTCCTGATCTTAGAAACACAGTGTTACTTCTTTCAACATTAAATATGATGTTACATGCAAATGTTTTGTAGGTGTCATTTCAAGTTCAGGAAGGTGATTTTTCTTTCTGGTTTGCAGAGTATGCATCATTAATGAATATTACATTTTATCAAATAATTAAATAGTTTTATGCTTTTACTGAGCATATGGTTCCTCCATTTTAATTTATTAATGTGGTAAATTACATTGATTGATTTTAAATGCTGAAACAACCTTGAATCTCTAGAGCAAACCCCACATGGTAATGATGTATTAGCATTTTAATATATTGTTGGATTTGAGTTATCAGTAATGTATTTGTCCTCATATCCGTGTTCATGAGAGAGATTGGTTTATTGTTTTCCCTTGTTTCTTATACTGTTGTCTACTTTTCCAGTGAGAGCAGGACAGGCTTCACAGAATGAGCTGAGAGGCATTTCCTCATCTTCAATTCTTCGACAGACTTTGTACAGAATTAGCATTATTTCTACTTTTAAAACAGTATTTAAAGATGCTGGTGTTCATCAATGAATCCATCTGCTTCTGGATTTTTCTTCATAGATAGGTTTAAAAGTACAAATTAATTTTTTTCAGTGGAGCTATTCTGGTTATATATATTGCATCTTGAGTGAAGTTTGGTGATTTGTGTTTTCCATGAAAGTTTTTCACATCATCTGAATTGTCAACCTAAACAGTATAAAGTTGTTTATGCTGTGCTTTTATCCTCTAGTATCTATTTATCATCTGTAGAATATTATAATATCTACAGATTTTAAATCTATCTAAAAATACTTCGAATATCTGTAGAAGCTATAGAAATGATCTCTTTACTCAGTTGATCTGCCCGACTCGGCCCCATCTCTACCAAAAATACAAAATTAGCTGGGCGTGGTGAAACATGCTTGTAATCCCAGCTACTCAGGACACTGAGGCAGAAGAATCACTTGAACTTGGGAGGCGGAGATTGCAGTGAGCTGAGATCACACCATGGCACTCCAGCCTGTGTGACAAGAGCAAAACTCTGTCTCAAAAAAAAAAAAAAAAAAGTTTGTCTATTTTTTCTGGATGGTTTTAAGTTGTTGCTTCATGTTTTTATTAGATGATAAGCTTGTGCTGCAGGATAAAGTGTAACATAAGTGTGGCCAAGGTCAAAAGGCAGGTAAGTACCACCAGGGAAACAGTGTAAGTTTCTAGGTCACTATGAACAAACAACACGCACGCCAGACTCAAGTGATACAGCATTTATTTATAGCAAGAGGAGAAAGCAAGTACATAAGATTTAGCCCCTTGCAACGCATGGGTCTCCCATGGCTATTGGATCCATTCTGCAGTCACTGAGGGCGATGTGACTACATGTGCCTCACTTCAGGCTGAAGTAGAAAAATTCCCACCATTGTCTCTAAAGGTGTGAATGACAGAAAGCTGGGGGTGCCTGAAGGCTATTGACACATATATAGGTAAGAAGTTCCCAGAAAAAGTTTATATATGCCCAGTGCAGCAGGAACAGGGATATACTAGCTGTTCTCTGAGCTCATCTCACAAAACGTTATTTGTGAGCTTGCCAGCACATCCTGCACCAAGCACAAAGTTTTTCTTGAGAACCCAGGGGAGCTGTTGGGTGGCACTTGGACCCTGCACTCACGCTACATATTTAATGATGCTATTATTAAATTAATAAACATTTAGATTTTATGTCTTGATTAACTGACCCCTTTGCCATTGTACATGTCTTTATTTTCCCCCGGTAACATTGTTTTGCCTTAAACTTACACCGATTAAAGTTAATATAATCAAATCAGTCTTTAAATTAGTATTAAAGGCCAAGCATGGTGGCTCATGCCTGTAATCCCAGCACTTCGGGAGGCTGAGGCAGGCGGATCACTTGAGGTCAGGAGTTCATGACCAGCCTGGCCAACATGGCGAAACCCCATTTCTACTAAAAATACAAAAATTGGCCAGGTGTGGTGGCAGGTGCCTGTAATTCCAGCTACTCGGGAGGTTGAGGTGGGAGAATCATTTGAACCTGGGAGGCGGAGGTTGCGGTAAGCAAAGATCGCACCACTGCACTCCAGCCTTGGTGACAGAGTGAGACTCTGACTCAAAAAAAAAAAAATACTATTAACGTGAATACATTTTGCATCTTCCTACTTTTAACATATTTGTGTCTTTATTCCTCCAGGCTTATTGATATATAATTGAAAAGAAAGTTATTTTATGTATATTTAAGGTGTACTACATGATAATTTGATATAGGTCTACATTGTTAAATGACTTCCACAATCAACTTAATTAAATATTTAAAGTCCTTGTCTTTCAGACTGCATATATTTGTTTCTTTTTCATCCAATATGACAATCTCTGCTTTTTAATAGGTGGTTTGAACCATTTATATTTAATGTGATTATTGATGTAGTTAGGTTTAATAGCACTTTCTAATATTTGCTTTCTATTTGCCTTATCTTTTCTTCATTTTGCTATTTGTCTGCCCTTTTAAAATTATTGCATATGATTTATGATTCCATTTATCTTTATGTTCACTTAATAGCAAAACACTTTATTTTGTTATTTTAGTGGTTGCCTTTGCTATTGTAGTGTACATCGTAAATTTATCATAGTCTATCTTCAAGTGATATTATATAACTCCATGTAGAGTATAAAAATGTCACAAAAGTATACTTCGGTTTTTCTCTTACTGGTCATAATGTTACTGTTGTAACACATTTTAACTTTTCGTATAAACATTACCCAATGTTGTTATTGTTTTTCCTTGAACAATCAACTAAGTTGATTGAAAAGGAAAGAAAAAATAAGTGTTTATCCAAGTAGTTATGATTTCCAGTATTCTTCATTTTTTTGTTTGAACTTATATTTCACTAGATAGCCTATCTGAATTTCCTTTGGCCTGAAGGGCTTTCTTGAACATTTTTTATACCTCACATGTACAGGAGATGGGTTATTTTATGACCCATATGTATTGTGTGACCTGTATGTCTCAGGTATGATAAAACATACTGATCAGACCCCAGGATTCAATTACCTCCCCCAGGTCCCTCCCACAACACATGGGAATTTTGGGCAATCCAATTCAAATTGAGATTTGGGTGGGGACACAGCCAAACTATATCACTGTATACTTGAAAAGGTCTTTATTTCCACTTTTTATGTAATGATAAAACATACCTGAGACTGGGAAGAAAATGAGGGTTAATTGGACTTATAGTTCCACATGGCTGGGGAGGCCTCAGAATCATGGTGGGAGGTGAAAGGCACTTCTTACATGGCAGCAGCAAGAGAAAATGAGGAAGAAGCAAAGCAGAAGCCCCTGCTAAACCCATCAGATCTTGTGAGACTTATTAACTATCATGAGAATAGCACAAGAAAGATGGACCCTCATGATTCAATTACCTCCCCCTGGGTCCCTCCCACAACATGTGGGAATTCTGGGAGATACAATTCAAGTTGAGATTTGGGTAGAGACACAGCCAAACCATATCATTCCACCCCTGGCCCCTTCAAATCTCATGTCCTCACATTTCAAAACCGATCATGCCTTCCCAACAGTCCCCTAAAGTCTTTACTCATTTCAGCATTAACCCAAAAGTGCCCAGTCCAAAGTCTCATTTGAGACACAGCAAATTTCTTCCACCTATGAACCTATAAAGGCAAAAGCAAGCTGGTTACTTTCTAGATACAATGGAGGTACACGTATTGGGTAAATATAGCCATTCCAAATGGGAGAAATTGGCCAAAACAAAGGAGTTACAGACCCCATGCAAGTCTGAAATCCAGTGGGGCAATCAAATTTTAAAGCTCCAAAATTATCTCCTTTGAATTCCAGTCACAAATCCAGGTCATCCTGATGCAAGAGGTGGGTTCCCATGGTCTTGGGCAGCTCCACCCTTGTGGCTTTGCAGGCTACAGCCTCCCTCCCAGCTGCTTTCATGGCTTGGTGTTGAGTGTCTACAGCTTTTCCAAGCACATGGTGCAAGGTGTCAGTGGATCTACCATTCTGGGGTCTAGAGGATGGTTGCCCTCTTCTCATAGCTCCACTAGGCAGTGCCCCAGTAGGGACTCTGTGTGGGGGCTCTGACCTCACATTTCCCTTCTGCACTGCCCTAGCAGAGGTTCTCCATGAGGGCCCCATCCCTGCAGCAAACTTTTTTCTGGGCATCCAGGCGTTTCCATGCATCTTCTGAAATCTAGGTGGAGGTTCCCAAACCTCAGTTCTTGACTTCTGTGCACCCACAGGCTCAACACTGTGTGGAATCTGCCAAGGCTTGGGGCTTCTACCCTCTGAAGCCACAGCCCAAGCTCTATATTGGCCCATTTCAGCCACGGCTGGAGTGGCTAGAACACAGAGCACCAAGTCAGTAGGCTGAATACAGCATGGGGACCCTCGGCTTGGCCCACAAAACCACTTTTTCCTCTTGCGCCTCCAAGCCTGTGATGGGAGGGGCTGCCGTGAAGGTCTCTGACATGCCCTGGAGACATTTTCCCCATGGTCCTGGGGATTAACCTTAGGCTTCTGGCTACTTATGGCAAACTTCTGCAGCCGGCTTGAATTTCTCTTCAGAAAATGTTTTTTTTTGTTGTTGTTGTTGTTGGTTTGTTGGTTTGTTTTTCCTACTGCCTCTTCAGGCTGCAAATTTTCTGAACTTTTATGCTGTTCCCTTTTAAAATGGAAGGCTTTTCATAGCACCCAAGTCACCTTTTGAATGCTTTGCTGCTAAGAAACTTCTTCCACCAGATACCCTAACTCATCTCTCTCAAGTTCAAAGTTTCACAAATTTCTAGAGCAGGAGCAAAATGCTGCCAGTCTCTTTGCTAAAACATAACAAGATTCACCTTTGCTTCAGTTCCCAACAAGTTACTCATCTTCATCTGAGACCACCTCAGCCTGGACCTTATTGTTCATATCACTATAAGCATTTTTGTCAAAGCCATTCAACAAGTCTCTAGGAGGTTCCAAACTTTCCCACATTTTCCTGTCTTTTTCTGAGCCCTCCAAACTGTTTCATCCTCTGCCTGTTACCCAGTTTCAAAGTCACTTTCACGTTTTCGGGTATGTTTTCAGCAATGCCCCACTATACTGGTACCAATTTACTGTATTAGTCTGTTTTCATGCTACTGATAAATACATACCCAAGGCTGGAAAGAAAATGAGGTTTAATTGGACTTACAGTTCCACATGTCTAGGGAGGCCTCAGAATCATGGTGGGATGTGAAAGGTATGTCTTACATGGTGGCAGCAAGGAAAAATGAGGAAGAAGCAAAAGCAGAAGCCCCTGCTAAACCCATCAGATCTTGTGAGAGTTATCCACTATCGTGAGAATAACACAGAAAAGACCAGCCCCCAGGATTCAATTACCTCCCCCTGGGTCCCTCCCACAACACATGGGAATTTTGGGCAATCCAATTCAAATTGAGATTTGGGTGGGGACACAGCCAAACTATATCACTGTATATTTGAAAACGTCTTTATTTCCACTTTTTATGTAATATTTAAATTTTTTTTTAAATCACTTTAAATGTGTTGGTCCTCTGTCTTCTTGCTGCCATTGTTTCTGATAAGAAATCTACTTTCATCTTTCTTTGTGCCCCTCTGTATGTAACATTTCTTTGCCGGCCCCCACTTGATGCTTTTAAAATTTCCTCTTTATCAATGGTTTATAGCAAATTTATTATGATATGACTTGGATTCGTTTGCCTCATGTTTCCTGTGCTTGCTCTTCACAGAGATTCTTCTATCTGTTGGTTTACAGTTCGCATCAAATTTTTTAAAAAGCAGCCATTATTATTTTAATTGTTTATTTTGTCTCTCATTACTTTCCTCCGTTTTGAAGATGCAAATTACATATATATCAAGCTCAAGCCACCTGATGTTGACATTCGCTGATTCTTTTTTTTTAGATTTGCTTTTTTTCTGTTTCTGTGTTTAAGCTTTGGTAGTGTATATTTCTCTCGCTCTTCAAGTTTATTTTTTTCTGCAACATTAAATTTGTTATTCATTCTGTTCAGTACATTTTTGTCTCTCACAGTGTAGTTTGGATTTTTAGAAGCTTGAATTAGGCTATCTTTGTATCTCCCATTGAATAGAATTTTGATAACTTAAAAAAATAACATTGCAAAGATAGTATATTAAATTGCCAAATATCACACCCAGGTTCCCCAATTATTACGTTATATTAGGATAATGCATTTTAAAATAATTAATGAGCATATTTTTATTAATTCTTATTAACTAGTCTCCATGCTTTATTCAGATTTTCTTACTTTGAATTAATATTTCTTCTCTGTGTCAAGATCCCACCCAAGATATTCTGTAACATTTAACTCACATGTCTTCATAGGCTTGTGACAATGACAGTTTGTCGGGTTTTTCCTGCTTTTTACAATCTTGACAGTTTCGAGGTGTTATGGTCAGGCGTTTTGTAGAATGCCCATGTTCACCCCATCATATCCGGTGTATGTCCTATCAAGATGATACATCACTGCTGACATTAATAATGACCACCTGGTAGAGTTAGTGCTTGTCAGGTCTCTCCACTGTAAAGTTGCTATCACAGGCTTCAGTGAAGAGTGGGTAGAAGAGTAAATACATAAATTATTTGGAATTCTTTTTTATGGGAGTCTTTTTTGTCCCATTTATTTATTTTTTGATTATCTATATCAGTATGGTCTCATGAGCATTTATTTTGTGTTTTGGAGTATAATCTAATAATACTTTACTTACATTATTGATACATATACAGTTTTATTTGTCCATTATACCCTAATAAAGCTGGAAAATGAAAAGGAAATAAGGAGGAAAGAATGGTTCCAGATTTGGGCATCAAGAGGTCTGTCAGTTGGCGCCTGGCTGCTGTATCCCTATGACATACCATGGTCGTGTGTGTGTGTGTGTGTGTGTGTGTGTGTGTGTGTGTGTTAAGACAACTTATGGCTCCTCACAGATGCCTGCATTCTAACTCCTGGAACTAGTGAAAATTACTTAGTGAAGTTACCTCAAAAGAAAAATTCCAGGTATGATTAAGTTAAGTTAGAATGGAGAGATTATCCTGGATTATTTGAGCAGACTGGAAATTAATCAGAAATGTTCCCTGTAGGAGGAGGCAGAGGGAGGTTTGACTATAGAAGAAAAGAAGGCAGTGTGATCATGGGAGTAGAGGCTGAGGTGATGCAGCCACAATTAAAAAATTCCAGCCACCTCAAGAAGCTGGAAGAGGCAAGAATAAGATTGTCCCCTACAGCATTCAGAAGGGGCCAGCCCTGCCAACACCGTGACTTTAGCCCAATGAGACTCACTTCCGACGTCTGACTCCAGAACTGTAAGAACATTATTTATTGTGCTATTTGAAGCCACTACATTTGTGGTGATTTCTTATAACACTCACAGTAAGCCAATGCATTCAACTTTTATATTTTCTTCTACAGTCCTAGAATTGGCAGTTACTAAAATCAGCACTGGCTGTTTATTTGAGAATAAATGTATTTAGAACCATAATCTGGTTACTGTGTGTGCCCATTGCTTCAGGGGTGCCTTTGTTTCTACACCCTCTGATGTAACAGAGCAAGCGAATGTATATGTATATACTAACCTATGTATATCCAAATATCTATGAACATTGATAATAGTATATGTAGTCAGCTGTATCTATATTAAGCTAGACAGGAATTTGTACTGATGTCTCCAGCTCTAATCCATTACCACATGGATCATTCTTACCATCTCCCTTGCTCATCTGTAACCTCCAACTCCAACAGTGAAAATCTGGGCACTTAGCATCCATCATCCACTTAATTGTTCAATTCTGCGCATGTGTGTGTGTGTGTGTGTATCAGTATAAAACTAGCTCACAACCTTGCAGAAAACTGTATCAACCAAAGAGGTTACGTAGTTTCTTTTTCCTGTAGTCTTACAAATTCTACTCATTTTCAGCACCATTTTTCCCGACTTCCTTCAGTAAAGCTATTTGAAACATTTGTCAGACATCAGTCTTTTGTCACATTCTGCGTTCTACTCTGGGATCTCCTGACCTCTTAAATGATTTGTTTTTACCAATCTACATACATTAAGGTTACTCTTGGTGCTGTAAAGAACTATGAGTTTTGACACATATATTGTATCACATATCCACCGTTACAGTATCAAACAAAATAGTTTTACTGCCTAAAAAAGTCCCTCGTAATCTACCTATTTACACTCTTCCCAGTTCCTTCTCCCTGTAACAAACAATTGATTTTTTTACTATCTCTACATTTTTGCCTTTTCCAGAATGTCATAGTTAGGATTATATATAGCATAGCTTTTTTATTTTTAATTTAGATGTCATATTTAAGATTCTTTCGTGTATTTTTAAGGTTTGGTAATTTGTTTTTTTCTTTGTTGGGTTATATTTCACTATAAGGGTGGATCACAGTTCCTTTATCCATGAACATGTGGAAAGTCATCTTGGTTGCTTCCAGCTGTCACTGATTATGAATGGAGATGTTATAAACATTTACACTGAGTTTAGTGTGTTGGCATATATTTCAAATCAGTTCAGTACATATCTAGGAGGGAAATTGCTGGACCATATGAAAATATTAAGTCTACGTTTGTAAGAAACATTCAAAGTATCTCTCAAAATGGCCATTTTGCCCTCTCACAAGTGGTGAATTAGAGATCCTGTTGTTTTACATTCTTCACTATTGGCATTGTCTTTGTTTTGTTTTGTTTCATTTGTTTGCCATTCTAATGGGCATATAGTGGTACTTCTACTATTTTGATATGTAATGTCTTAAGACAAATGATGTTACCATGTTTTTATATGTGTATTTTCCATCTGTATAGCTTCTCTAATGAGGTATCTTTTCAAATATTTTGCTCATCATTTATTTTTTGTCTTATATTTTGAGTTTTGAGGTTTCTTTAATTATTTTGTATATAAATCAGAAATCTGTTTTTACAAATATTTTATACATCTGTAGCTTGTTGCATTATTATCTTAACAGTGTCTTTTGCCTAACAGAAAATTTAATTTTAATAAAGTATAATGTGTCAATGTTTTCTTTCATAGACCATGCTTTTTGTATTGAATCCAAAATCTCATTAACCAAAGTCACAATGATTTCTTCCTAAGATTTTTTGTTATGGAAATTTTACAGTTTTACATTTTATATGTAGATCTATGATCAATTTTGAGTTGATTTTTGTGAAAGCTGTAATGTCTGTGTTGATATGCATCTTTAAAAAAACTATGCACATCCAACTGTTCCAGCACCATGTGATGAAAAGACTTCACTTGTTCTATGACACTGCCTTTTCTCTTTTGATAAAAATTAGTTTACTGTGTTTATGACTATGTCTGGGCTATCTATTTTGTTTATATACACACACACACACACATACTACATATATGATATATATGTGTATTATATATAAAATATGGTCTCTTTTGGTGAGGGTCTCATGTATATATGTATTATAATATATATACATTATATATATTATATATAATGCACACATATACATATATAATATACACACACACACACGTGTGTGTATATATATATATAATCTTCCTAACGTATTACACTGGTTAGAAATTCCAGTAAAGTTTTGAACAGGGCTGGTGAGAAAAGTCCTTCTTGCATTGTTCCACATCTTAAGGGGAAAATATTTTGTTTCCCAACCTTAATTATTATGTTAATTATAGGCTTTTTGTGATTATTTTTAATTAAAGTAAGAAAATGTCTCTCTATTCCTAGTGTCCTGAGAGTTTTATCATGAATGTTGTGTTGAATAATTTTTATACATCAATTAATATAATTACTTGATACTTCTTCAGTTTGTTGATGCAGCAGTGATTGATTTTCAAATTTTGAACCATCCTTGCATAAATGAATAAATCCCACTTGGTGGTGGTATATACTTCTTAATTCGTTATTGTATTTGATTTATTCCTATTTTCTGGGAGTTTTTTGTGTCCCCACAACAGGGCTTCGTGACTTCTTTTTTGGAATGTTATTAATTATTTATTAGACTACTTAAATAGATACAGCTCTATTCAGGTATTTATTTCTCCTTGTGTGAATTTTGGTAGTTTGCATCTTTCAAGGAATTGTTGTGTGGGTACTTAAGTTACGTAGTATTTCTTAGTATCCTTTTAATATACATGGGATAGAAAGTGATGACTACTCTTTTTTTCTTTTATTTCTGGTTTTATAAACTTTGTCTTCTCTATTTCGTTTGTCGCTGGACTGGCTTGGATTGAGGATTAGAAATTTTCAGATCTTTATGACAAACCCACAGCCAATATCATACTGAATGGGCAAAAACTGGAAGCATTCCCTTTGAAAACTGGCACAAGACAGGGATGCCCTCTCTCGCCACTTCTATTCAACATAGTGTTGGAAGTTCTGGCCAGGGCAATTAGGCAGGAGAAGGAAATCAAGGGTATTCAATTAGGAAAAGAGGAAGTCAAATTGTCCCTGTTTGCAGATGACATGATAGTATATCTAGAAAACCCCATTGTCTCAGCCCAAAATCTCCTTAAGCTGATAAGCAACTTCAGCAAAGTCTCAGGATACAAAATCAATGTGCAAAAATCACAAGCATTCTTATACATCAATAACAGACAAACAGAGAGCCAAATCATGAGTGAACTCCCATTCACAATTGCTTCAAAGGGAATAAAATACCTAGGAATCCAACTTACAAGGGATGTGAAAGACCTCTTCAAGGAGAACTACAAACCACTGCTCAAGGAAATAAAAGAGGATACAAACAAATGGAAGAACATTCCATGCTCATGGGTAGGAAGAATCAATATCATGGAAATGGCCATCATTCCCAAGGTAATTTACAGATTCAATGCCATCCCCATCAAGCTACCAATGACTTTCTTCACAGAATTGGAAAAAACTACTTTAAAGTTCATATGGAACCAAAAAAGAGCCCGCATCGCCAAGTCAATCCTAAGCCAAAAGAACAAAGCTGGAGGCATCACGCTACCTGACTTCAAACTATACTACAAGGCTACAGTAACCAAAACAGCATGGTACTGGTACCAAAACAGAGATATAGATCAATGGAACGGAACAGAGCTGTCAGAAATAATGCCACATATCTACAACCATCTGATCTTTGACAAACCTGAGAAAAACAAGAAATGGGGAAAGGATTCCCTATTTAATAAATGGTGCTGGGAAAACTGGCTAGCCGTATGTAGAAAGCTGAAACTGGATCCCTTCCTTACACCTTATACAAAAATCAATTCAAGATGGATTAAAGACTTACATGTTAGACCTAAAACCATAAAAACCCTAGAAGAAAACCTAGGCAATACCATTCAGGACATAGGCATGGGCAAGGACTTCATGTCTAAAACACCAAAAGCAATGGCAACAAAAGCCAAAATTGACAAATGGGATCTAATTAAACTAAAGAGCTTCTGCACAGCAAAGGAAACTACCATCAGAGTGAACAGGCAACCTACAAAATGGGAGAAAATTTTCGCAACCTACTCGTCTGACAAAGGGCTAATATCCAGAATCTACAATGAACTCCAACAAATTTACAAGAAAAAAACAAACAACCCCATCAAAAAGTGGGCGAAGGACATGAACAGACACTTCTCAAAAGAAGACATTTATGCAGCCAAAAAACACATGAAAAAATGCTCACCATCACTGGCCATCAGAGAAATGCAAATCAAAACCACAATGACATACCATCTCACACCAGTTAGAATGGCGATCATTAAAAAGTCAGGAAACAACAGGTGCTGGAGAGGATGCGGAGAAATAGGAACACTTTTACACTGTTGGTGGGACTGTAAATTAGTTCAACCCTTGTGGAAGTCAGTGTGGCGATTCCTCAGGGATCTAGAACTAGAAATTCCATTTGACCCAGCCATCCCATTACTGGGTATATACCCAAAGGACTATAAATCATGCTGCTATAAAGACACATGCACACGTATGTTTATTGCCGCATTATTCACAATAGCAAAGACTTGGAACCAACCCAAATGTCCAACAATGATAGACTGGATTAAGAAAATGTGGCACATATACACCATGGAATACTATGCAGCCATAAAAAATGATGAGTTCATGTCCTTTGTAGGGACATGGATGAAATTGGAAATCATCATTCTCAGTAAACTATCGCAAGAACAAAAAACCAAACACCGCATATTCTCACTCATAGGTGGGAATTGAACAATGAGAACACATGGACACAGGAAGGGGAACATCACACTTCGGGGACTGTTGAGGGTTGGGGGGAGGGGGGAGGGATAGCATTGGGAGATATACCTAATGCTAGATGACGAGTTGGAGGGTGCAGCGCACCAGCATGGCACATGTATACATATGTAACTTACCTGCACATTGGGCACATGTACCATAAAACCTAAAGTATAATAATAATAATAATAATAATAATAATAAAAGAAAAAAAAAAGAAATTTTCAGATCTTTTCAAAGAACACAATGTTAGTTTTGTTGATTTTTAAATTGTTTTCCAATTTTCCATTTCAATGATTTTTCCCCTAACTTTTATTATTTTATTCTCCTTGTTTTATGTTTAACTTGGTCTTTTTTCTCTAGTTGCTCAACAATTGATTTTACATCTTCAATATTTTCGAATATATGCACTTAATGCTATACATTTCTCGCTAATCATTACTTTTACTATATTCTACAGACTTTCATAAGTTTGTTTTACATATTTGTTTAGTGTTACCTATTTTTAAATTTATTTTGAGATAAATAATTCTGTAATTCACATATTATTTAGAAGAACACTGTTCAATGTTCAAATATTTAATAATTTTCCAGATATTTTTATTATTGACTGATAGATTAATCCTATTGTGTTCTGAAAAGATAATCTATATGGCTTCTATTTTCTTGAATTTCTTAAGGTATAGTTTAGGAACAAAATATTGTCTCTTTTGGTGAAAGTCTCATGAGAGTATGAGAAGAATAGCTATTCTCCTGTTGTTGGGTGCAGTATTCTATAAATGTTAATTACATCAAGTTGATTGATAGTGCTGCTCAAGTCAACTATAGCCTTATTGACTTTTTTTTGGCCTGGTTGGTCTATCAATTACTAAAAGATAAACTGAAGTCTTCAACTATAAAAGCAAATTTGTCTATCTGCTCAGCACAATCTGTTTTTGTCTCACATATTTTAACACTATTGTTAGAGCTTCATATGTTAAAGATCCCTACGTCTTTTTGGAAAATGTGTCCTTCTATCATTAAATAATACCACTCTTTATTCCTGGCAATTTTCCACGATGTGAAGTCTACTTCATTTAAAATTAATATAGCTACTCACCTTTCTTTTGAAATATTCTTCTCCCAGATTGGATAAGTTCTGCTAAGTTCTTCCCCCTGAAAAAAAAAAAAGGCCTTTTTTAACTTAGTGAGCACAGGGATTATTTTACAATTACTCTTCTCTTCTCTCTGCCATAGTTATGGGAGGATATTTTTCAGATCTTCATCATAAGAACCTGGTAGAGTCCCTGGAGGTAATATCCATGAATATGTCTCTCCTCCCCAAACTGCAGTCCATACTCGATAACCTTTTAAATGTCTAATAATTCTGATAGCTTTGTCAATTCTGGGTTGGTTTTAATTAACTGAATCATCTTCTTATTTTGGGTTATATTTTCCTGCTTATTTGCATACTGATAGCATAAACATCTATTTTGCCTCTGGATGTGCTGAATATTTTTGTATCCATATAAATGTACATATATACGTGTGTGTGTGTATTTTACATTTTCTTGTATCTGATATGTACCTAAATTTTTTACAATCATTTGTTCTGTTCAAGTCTTGCTTTTAAGATTTTTGGGGATGTTCAAGAGCAGTATTGAGTCAGGAGTGGTTTTTGTTTCACTACAATGACAACATTTTTCTGATTATTCTATCTCATATATTTGCATAATGAGATTTTACAGGCTGTCTGCAGAAAACAGCACTAGGGCACTATTTTTGAGTGTGCAGCACTGTTACCTATAACTCTTTTATAGTTTTTTCCCCATTCCCGTGTAGTCTCTTCACACACATGCACTGGTAAGTAACCAGCTGATCACTAAGTGTATCATTTGCAGAACACCAAAATTATCTTTCTGGAAGTTCTCTTCTGTTTGTTTGAAAAAATAAAAAATAAACAAATCAAACCCTCTAGAGAAGTTAAATTTAGCAGAGTTTATTTTAGCAAAGAATGATTCATGAGTCAAAGACCACTCAGAACCAGGAGAGGTACAGAGAGCTCCACCCAGCAACGTAGGCAGGCGGTATTTACAGACAGAAAAAAAGGAAGTGGCAGACACAACAGCTTGATTGAATACAGCTCAACATCTGCCTTATTTGAGCATGGTGTGATGAAGCATTTGCCATACATGAACATGATCTCATAAGTGGGCATCCTGTCATTCACCAAAACCCAGCTGCCATGATTGGCTGGGACTCAAACATTTGCTACAATAATATACTCTTAGGTTTTAGTTTATTTCTTATTAAGTTAGGTTGTAGCTTGCTAAGTGTAGAATCAAGATACTTCAGCAAATTTAGGCCAGATTTAATTGAACAATTCGTGCCTTTTGGTCAGCCTTTTAATTCTGAAAGATTCACCAAAACCTTGGGCATTGAAGCCATGCCCTGTTACCATGGTAATTGACTTGTTTGGACTTAGTATGGAATTCACAATCCATGATGGCAAGCCAGTTGGATGATTCTTTTAATTCTCTTTGTATTTTCATTATTCTAACTGTGGTAAAACAATTTGATGCATAACAGATGTTTCTGTACAATCACTTAGGATTATTGAGGGAATGTGGTGCGCCAGGGAGACTATCATAATGGCTTCCAGGAAGATGATTCGAAGACTGAAGCATGACTCCTTAACAGTAGCTACCATAAATAGAATCAATCTGAACAAAAAATATCACAAGTACCCAGGAAAGTAACCTACTTGTTTATACCAAGTTGTATGTTTGCATGTTCAAATTCTAGTTCTGCATTATTGTACTTTATTTATTTATTTATTTATTATTTTTGAGACAGAGTCTCACCCTGTTGTACAGGCTGGAGTTCAGGGGCATGAACTCGGCTCACTGCAACTTCTGTCTCCTGGGCTCAAGTGATTCTTGTGCCTCAGCCTCCCAAGTAGCTGGAATTACAGACATGCACCACTGCACCCAACTAATTTTTATATTTTTAGTAGAGACAGGATTTCACCGTGTTGGCCAGGCTGGTCTCAGACTCTTGACTTCAAAAGATCCACCTGCCTCAGCCTCCAAAAGTGCTGGGATTACAGGCATGTGTCACCTTGCACAGTCTGTATTTTTTATATTGATGCTTAATTTGTAGAAAAATTTATAACCAAGTATCTTCTAATCTTAAATAGCTTGATCACATATAAAATTCCTTTTGCTGGATTCATCTTTCACAGATCTTCTTAGGCTTTCTTATCCATTCAGTTTTTGTCCTACACTTTTCCTCTTCTTGTTTTTGAACAACCCATCCTACTAATTTTGGACAAAACTTACTCTTTTCTATTAAAAAAAAATCTGCTTACCTTATAGCTTTTCCTTACCAAAATCACATCTTACCTGTCTTGTATACTTGCGTACTTAATTGTTTTATTTATTATTTCATATATATATATATATATATATATATATGAATGCTTAAATTTTAGCAACTTTATTTTCCAGTGAACTCCAGGAAGCAAGCAACTGCCTGTCACACCAGCAAGGTGCAATGTGTAGATTGGCAAATCTATGAATCATAACTACTAGAAGTAGATGTTCTTCATAGCACAATCTGCCAATGTGTCACAGTTTGCTAACTGTCCCAAACACCTTTAGTGTCTCTGTAATAAGAAACTGTAGAAGAGGCAACATTTTATGTCTATACTCCTAATTTTTGTCTGTTTGTTTGTTTCTTAGGACTAAGGATCAAATTGTCGTTTGTACTAATTTCCCTCAACCTCAATTTTCCATTGTTGATAAGATGGATGATAAGAGTGTTAAAACTTTGTTTCATAAAAGGAACATTTTTACATGGGAATTTTATCTTACTTACATTTTTGTAACCCACTTATCTTTAGCAATTGTGCTTGAGTTCTCATGAAGATGAAATATTAAAAAGTTAGCCATCATCGGAGCCAAGATGGCCAAATAGGAACAGCTCCAGTCTACAGCTCCCAGGGTGAGCGACACAGAAGACAGGTGATTTCTGCATTTCCAACTGAGGTACCAGATTCATCTCACTGGGGAGTGCCGGACAGTGGGTGCAGGACAGTGGGTGCAGTGCACCATGCGTGAGCCGAGGCAGGGCGAGGCATCGCCTTACCCGGGAAGCACAAGGGGTCAGGGAATTCCCTTTCCTAGTCAAAGAAAGGGGTGACAGATGGCACCTGGAGAATTGGGTCACTCCCACCCTAATACTGCGCTTTTCCAATGGGCTTCACAAACGGCACACCAGGAGATTATATCCTGCACCTGGCTCAGAGGGTCCTACACCCAGAGAGCCTCACTCATTGCTAGCACAGCAGTCTGAGATCAAACTGCAAGGGGGCAGCGAGGCTGGGGGAGGGGTGCCAGCCATTGCTCAGGCTTGAGTAGGTAAACAAAGCGGCCAGGAAGCTCAAACTGGGTGGAGCCCACCACAGCTCAAGGAGGCCTGCCTGCCTCTGTAGGCTCCACCTCTGGGGGCAGGGCACAGACAAACAAAAGACAGCAATAACCTCTGCAGACTTAAATGTCCCTGTCTGACAGCTTTGAAGAGAGTAGTGGTTCTCCCAGCACGCAGCTTGAGATCTGAGAACGGGCAGACTGCCTCCTCAAGTGGGTCCCTGACCCCCAAGTAGACTAACTGGGAGGCACCCCCCAGTAGGGGCAGACTGACACTTCACATGGCCGGGTGCTCCTCTGGGACAAAACTTCCAGAGGAACGATCAGGCAGCAGCATTTGCTGTTCACCAATATCCTCTGTTATGCAGCCACCACTGCTGATACCCAGGCAAACAGGGTCTGGAGTGGACCTCCAGTAAAATCCAACAGACCTGCAGCTGAGGGTCCTGACTGTTAGAAGGAAAACTAACAAACAGAAAGGATATCCACACCAAAAACCCATCTGTATGTCACCATCATCAAAGATCAAAGGTAGACAAAACCACAAAGATGGGGAAAAAACAGAGCAGAAAAACCGGAAACTCTAAAAATCAGAGTACCTCTCCTCCTCCAAAGGAACGCAGCTCCTCACCAGCAACAGAACAAAGCTGGACAGAGAATGACTTTGACGAGTTGAGAGAAGAAGGCTTCAGAAGATCAAACTACTCCTAGCTAAAGGAGGAAGTTCGAACCAGTGGCAAACAAGTTAAAAACTTTGAAAAAAAATTAGATGAATGGATAACTAGAATAACCAATGCAGAGAAGTCCTTAAAGGACCTGATGGAGCTGAAAACCACAGCACGAGAACTACGTGACGAATGCACAAGCCTCAGTAACTGATGTGATCAACTGGAAGAAAGGGTATCAGCGATGGAAGATGAAATGAATGAAATGAAGCGTGAAGAGAAGTTTAGAGAAAAAAGAATAAAAAGAAATGAACAAAGCCTCCAAGAAATATGGGACTATGTGAAAAGACCAAATCTATGTCTAACTGGTGTACCTGAAAGTGACGGGGAGAATGGAACCAAGTTGGAAAACACTCTGCAGGATATTATCCAGGAGAACTTCCCCAGTCTAGCAAGGCAAGCCAACATTCAAATTCAGGAAATACAGAGAACGCCACAAAGATACTCCTCGAGAAGAGCAACTCCAAGACACACAATTGTCAGATTCAACAAAGTTGAAATGAAGGAAAAAATGTTAAGGGCAGCCAGAGAGAAAGATCGGGTTACCCACAAAGGGAAGCCCATCAGACTAACAGTGGATCTCTCAGCAGAAACTCTACAAGCCAGAAGAGAGTGGGGGCCAATATTCAACATTCTTACAGAAAAGAATTTTCAACCCAGAATTTCATATCCAGCCAAACTAAGCTTCATAAATGAAGGAGAAATAAAATACTTTACAGACAAGCAAACGCTGAGAGATTTTGTCACGACCAGGCCTGCCCTAAAAGAGCTCCTGAAGGAAGCACTAAACATGGAAAGGAACAACCGGTACCAGCCACTGCAAAAACATGCCAAATTGTAAAGACCATCAGGGCTAGGAAGAAACTGCATCAACTAACGAGCAAAATAACCAACTAACATCATAATGACAGGATCAAATTCAGACATAACAATACTAACCTTAAATGTAAATGGGCTAAATGCTCCAATTAAAAGGCACAGACTGGCAAATTGGATAAAGAGTCAAGACCCATCAGTGTGCTGTATTCAGGAAACCCATCTCATGTGCAGAGACACACATAGGCTCAAAATAAAGGGATGGAGGAAGATCTACCAAGTAAATGGAAAACAAAAAAAGGCAGGGGTTGCAATCCTAGTCTCAGATAAAACAGACTTTAAACCAACGAAGATCAAAAGAGACAAAGAAGGCCATTACATAATGGTAAAGGGATCAATTCAACAAGAAGAACTAACTATCCTAAATATATATGCACCCAATACAGGAGCACCCAGATACATAAAGCAAGTCCTGAGTGACCTACAAAGAGACTTAGACTCCCACACAGTAATAATGGGAGACTTTAACACCCCACTGTCAACATTAGACAGATCAACGAGACAGAAAGTTAACAAGGATATCCAGGAATTGAACTCAGCTCTGCACCAAGCAGACCTAATAGACATCTACAGAACTGTCCACCCCAAATCAGCAGAATATACATTCTTTTCAGCACCACACCACACCTATTCCAAAATTGACCACATAGTTGGAAGTAAAACATTCCTCAGCAAATGTAAAAGAACAGAAATGATAACAAACTGTCTCTCAGACCACAGTGCAATCAAACTAGAACTCAAGATTAAGAAACTCACTCAAAACCACTCAACTACATGGAAACTGAACAACCTGCTTCTGAATGACTACTGGGTACACAACGAAATGAAGGCAGAAATAAAGATGTTCTTTGAAACCAATGAGAACAAAGACACAACATACCAAATCTCTGGGACACATTCGAAGCAGTATGAAGACGGAAATTTATAGCACTAAATGCCCACAAGAGAAAGCAGGAAACATCTAAAATTGACACCCTAACATCACAATTAAGAGCACTAGAGAAGCAAGAGCAAACACATTCAAAAGCTAGCAGAAGGCAAGAAATAACTAAGATCAGAGCAGAACTGAAGGAAATAGAGACACAAAAACCCTTCAAAAACTCAATGAATCCAGGAGCTGGTTTTTTGAAAAGATCAACAAAATTGATAGACCGCTAGCAAGACTAATAAAGAAGAAAAGAGAGAAGAATCAAATAGACTCAATAAAAAATGATAAAGGGGATATCACCACTGATCCCACAGAAATACAAACCACCAACAGAGAATACTATAAACACCTCTATGCAAAGAAACTAGAAAATCTAGAAGAAATGGATAAATTCCTCGACACATACACTCTCCCAAGACTAAACCAAGAAGAAGTTGAATCTCTGAATAGACCAATAACAGGCTCTGAAAGTGAGGCAATAATTAATAGCTTACCAACCAAAAAAAGTCCAGGACCACATGGATTCACAGCCGAATTCTACCAGAGGTACAAGGAGTAGCTAGTACCATTCCTTCTGAAACTATTCCAATCAATAGAAAAAGAGGGAATCCTGCCTAACTCATTTTATGAGGCCAGCATCATCCTGATACCAAAGCCTGACAGAGACACAAGAAAAAAAGAGAATTTTAGACCAATATCCTTGATGAACATTGACGCAAAAATCCTCAATAAAATACTGGCAAACCGAATCCAGCAACACATCAAAAAGCTTATCCACCATGATCAAGTGGGCTTCATCCCTGGGATGCAAGGCTGGTCCAACATACGAAAATCAATAAACGTAATCCAGCATATACACAGAACCAAAGACAAAAACCACATGATTATCTCAATAGATGCAGAAAAGGCCTTTGACAAAATTCAACAACCCTTCATGCTAAAAACTCTCAGTAAATTAGGTATCGATGGGACGTATCTCAAAATAATAAGAGCTGTCTATGACAAACCCACAGCCAATATCATACAAAATGGACAAAAACTGGAAGTATTCCCTTTGAAAACTGGCAGAAGACAGGGATGCCCTCTCTCACCACTCCTATTCAACATAGTGTTGGAAGTTCTGGCCAGGGCAATCAGGCAAGAGAAGGGAATAAATGGCATCCAATTAGGAAAAGAGGAAGTCAAATTGTCCCGGTTTGCAGATGACATGATTGTATATCTAGAAAACCCCATAGTCTCAGCCCAAAATCTCCTTAAGCTGATAAGCAACTTCAGCAAAATCTCAGGATACAAAATCAATGTGCAAAAATCACAAGCATTCTTATACACCAATAACAGACAAACAGAGAGCCAAATCATGAGTAAACTCCCATTCACAGTGGCTTCAAAGAGAATAAAATACCTAGGAATCCAACTTTCAAGGGATGTGAAGGACCTCTTCAAGGAGAACTACAAACCACTGCTCAAGGAAATAAAAGAGGATACAAACAAATGGAAGAACATTCCATGCTCATGGGTAGGAAGAACATTCCATGCTCATGGGTAGGAAGAACATTCCATGCTCATGGGTAGGAAGAATCAATATCGTGAAAACGGCCATACTGCCCAAGGTAATTTATAGATTCAATGCCATCCCCACCAAGCTACCAATGACTTTCTTCACAGAATTGGAAAAAACTACTTTAAAGTTCATATGGAACCAAAAAAGAGCCCACATCGCCAAGTCAATCCTAAGCCAAAAGAACAAAGCTGGAGGCATCACGCTACCTGACTTCAGACTATATTACAAGGCTACCGTAACGAAAACAGCATGGTACTGGTACCAAAACAGAGATATAGACCAATGGAACAGAACACAGCCCTCAGAAATAATGCCACATACCTACAACTATCTGATCTTTGACAAACCTGAGAAAAACAAGCAACGGGGAAAGGATTCCCTATTTAATAAATGGTGCTGGGAAAACTGGCTAGCCATATGTAGAAAGCTGAAACTGGATCCCTTCCTTACACCTTATACAAAAATTAATTCAAGATGGATTAAAGACTTAAACATTAGACCTAAAACCATGAAAACCCTAGAAGAAAACCTAGGCAATACCATTCAGGACATAGGCATGGGCAAGGACTTCATGTCTAAAACACCAAAAGCAATGGCAACAAAAGCCAAAATTGACAAATGGGATCTAATTAAACTAAAGAACTTCTGCACAGCAAAAGAAACCACCATCAGAGTGAACAGGCAACCTACAGAATGGGAGAAAATTTTTGCAACCTACTCATCTGACAAAGGGCTAATATCCAGAATCTACAATGAACTCAAACAAATTTACAAGAAAAAAACAAACAACCCCATCAAAAAGTGGGCGAAGGATACGAACAGACATTTCTCAAAAGAAGACATTTATGCAGCCAAAAAACACATGAAAAAATGCTCATCATCACTGGCCATCAGAGAAATGCAAATCAAAACCACAATGAGTTACCATCTCACACTTGTTAGAATGGCGATCACTAAAAAGTCAGGAAACAACAGGTGCTGGAGAGGATGTGGAGAAACAGAAACACTTTTACACTGTTGGTGGGACTGTAAACTAGTTCAACCATTGTGGAAGTCAGTGTGGCAATTCTTCAGGGATCTAGAACTAGAAATACCATTTGACCCAGCCATCCCATTACTGGGTATATAACCAAAGGACTATAAATCATGCTGCTATAAAGACACATGCACCCATATGTTTAATGAGGCACTATTCACAATAGCAAAGACTTGGAACCAACCCAAATGTCCAACAATGATAGACTGGATTAAGAAAATGTGGCACATATACACCATGGAATACTATGCAGTCATAAAAAAGGATGAGTTCATGTCCTTTGTAGGGACATGGATGAAATTGGAAATCATCATTCTCAGTAAACTATCGCAAGAACAAAAAACCAAACACCGTACGTTTTCAGTCATAGGTGGGAATTGAACAATGAGAACACACGGACACAAGAAGGGGAACATCACACACCGGGGACTGCTGTGGGGTGGGGGGAGGGAGGAGGGATAGCATTAGGAGATACACCTCATGCTAAATGACGAGTTAATGGGTGCAGCACACCAACATGGCACATGTATACATATGTAACAAACCTGCACGTTGTGCACATGTACCCTAAAACTTAAAGTATAATAATAATAATAATAATAATAAAAAGTTAGCCATCATCTCAAGTTATTAACTATAATATAGAGATAAAACAAGCTTATTTTACCAGTAAACATAGGTAAGAAAAGTTGTATGTCTGAATTACATTTAATCCTGAAAACTCTGAAGATATAACTGTTTTAATCAAATCAACAATATTCTCATTTACCAAAGATTACCTAATCCACATAAGCTTGAAAAGATTAAGGGTTACTTCTTATTGTTCTGAGAAAATAATTAATATAAGCATTTATTCCCATTAAGCCAATTAAACAGAGCTTTTATACAATTTAATTTTGGCAATATCATAAAAAGATAGCAAATTATTACACATATATATATCATACATACAGACATTTATAGCTATATAGACAGGAACAGATCTTACAGCTGCCATTGTGAAACTTTAGCCACATTCCAGGTACAGTAATACAAAGTCCACTAATTTACTAAACAATATTTGAATTCATTTTTTCCAGTGGAGTTTTGGGGAATATCAAGGACCATGACAACGTAAAAGAGATGGGCAGAACTGGCAGAATGTAAAGTCAGCAAGGTCTTCAGAAAGGGGATCTCAGCTGACAGTTTCCCATGGGGGATGTAGGGTCAAACAGAAAAGCACAGAGGACTAACTCTTACAACTATTTTTTCGGAAAGTGGTTCAAATGTCAATCGGACAGGCTTGGTCACAGTGACCTTTCAGACTTGATTTGAAACCTTCACCACAGTAATATTCTTGTTGTTTTTTTTTTCTCTGAGAGAACTGCTGATTAGTTTCCCAGGAATGAAGCCACTGGGGGCTACCTCTAGTGGAGATAATCCAAGCTAAACAAAGTAGACCCATCAGTTGACTGGTGTAAAATGGGACAATTTCTTCTCCAATGGTTTGGCTGTTTGCAATTAAGGCAGACATCTCAGGGCACAGGGGTCTTTAGTTTGGGATGCCTCTGTTTGGGTTTGCATATGGAAGTCTTCTTGATCCCCGCAGCTGTAAAGACATGCAACTGTTTGCCTTTTATAAAAAGTGCATCCACTGTGATCACTGTAACTTTGAGTTACTTTTACTAAGATTCACCCATTTCTCCAGAAAAAAACAAGTTCTGGGTGCATAGTTCTTCTACATAAAATCGGCAAGAGTTCGATACTCCTAAGATCCAAATGAATACATGATTCCCTGTCTTCTAGTAACCTTGACTACCTACTTAACCTAGTCCAGTGTCTGCCTGATCCAGTCAAACACCAGAGACCTCCTTACAGGACTCAGTCTTATTACTATCACAACTTCCAAATCAAGTACTGATAAAAGATACTCAAATAAACTCAGAGCGCTAAACACGTAAGTTTGTGGATCTAGAATCAGAGAGAGAACTAACCCTTGACTCCAGCTGCCGCAAGATATGAACGGGCAAAATGGGCCCAGTAGGTGTCTTCCATCGGTCAGTTACTGTTCCTGGGGGTCAAGGGAGATTTACTTTGGATGTGACTTCTGATGCCAAAATTTTAAAAGAATAACTTTAGATAAATTAAATTTGACAGGGTTTATTTGAGCAAAGGACAAGTCATCCATCAGGCAGCATTCATATCCAGGAGTGGTTCAGAAAGCTCCACCCAGCAAGATAGGCAGGCAGTATTTACAGACTGAAAAAAAGGTAGTGACATACAGAAATGCTTCATGGGTTACAACTTGGCATGTGCCCAATTTGGGCCTAGTGTAATTACTTGGCAGGCTGTGATTGGCTGAAACTCAGCTACTAGTTATAAAAACATATATTTTTAGGTTAGGCTGTAGTTCTCTAGGGATGGACTCAAGATACAAAGGCTTCAAGCCGAATTTAATTTAACTTAACCCTTTTCTCCAGGACTATCAGGGAAACTACAGCAATCTTGGTTTTCCTGGATTTTCAGGTTCATCTGCTCAACACAGGGAGACTATCAGGCCTCTCCTTGGGGCCCCCTACCTGTATTGTGGTCTGAAAACTCCCTTGAGGCAGACATGCAGCCAAACTTAGGGTTCAGCTTGCTTGTTTCTCAGCTCTCAGGAATCGCCATTCTGTGTGTGTGTGTGTGTGTGTGTGTGTGTGTGTGTGAGACAGAGTTTTCCTCTTACCACCCAGGCTGGAGTGCAATGGTGTGATCTCGGCTCACTGCAATCTCTGCCTGTCAGGTTCAAATGGTTCTCCTGCCTCAGCCTCCTGAGTAGCTAGGATTACAAACGTGCAACACCACACCCCACTAACTTCTATATTTTTTAGTAGAGAAGAGGTTTTGCCATGTTGGCCAGGCTGGTCTCGAACTCCTGACCTCAGGTGATCTGCCCATTTCAGCCTCCCGAAGTGCTAGGATTACAGGTGTGAGACACTGTGCCTGGCCTTTTTTGTCTTTTTATAACTGGTTTATTTCATTGAGAGGAACGTCTTAAAAGTTTATCCATGTCATACTATGTATCAGAATTTCCTTCCTCCTTAAGGCTGAATGATATTCCATTGTATGTAATTAGCACATTTTGCTTATGTGTTCATAGACACTAGGGTGACTTCCACCTTTTGGCTATTGTGAATAATATTGCTGTGAACATGGGTGTACAGATATTGTCCAAGTCCCTGCTAGGAGGATTTGCCCCAGAATAGTGGCTTCTTGAACTTTAATATTCATGTGAATCACCTAGAGATGCTATTCCCATTAAACAACCATTGACATTCTTCGCAGAATTAGACAAAGCTATTTTAATGTTTATATGGAACCAAAAAAAGAGCCTGTATAGCCAAGATAATCCCAAGCAAAAAGAGCAAAGCTGGAGGCATCACGCTCCCCAACTTCAAACTATACTACAAGGCTACGGTAAGGGATCTCCATTCTTCTTGCTTCTTGTCCAATGTCTTGAAAACCACTGTTTTGTGTATTTTGTCTGTTGTTTTTTAGGAGAGGGTAAATCCAGTCTTTGTTACTCCATCTCAGGTAGAATCATAAGTCCCCATGTGCATAAAATTTGATCTAATTTATGACGTCACGTAAAAGTCCCCTTTACCTATAACTTAAGAATAAATAATAAAGGAGAAGAAATTTTTTAATGTTCTGTTTCAGATTCTTAACTTTTGGAAAAGTGGTGCTCAAAAAAAATCTTAGACTGAATTCGGTGTGTGAATTTGGGGACAATTTACTTAGCAATGTTCTAACACATCACTTTAAGGCCATCATATGAAATAATCAATTTAATGCCCACTAAATTGAGAGAGAGGAGACTACTTTCTACTACACACATAGTTAGAGGAAAGCTGAGAAATTACACGGAAACAATTTCACAGCCATTCTTTATCACTTACTCTATGGTTGGCCAGAATGAGAGAGAGTGTGTGCAATGGCTACTTGCACAGAGAAGGTGACAGAGTAAGAGAAAGAATGAGACACAGAATGGCGGACAGAGAGAGAGAGAGAGAGTCATCTCTTAACTGGGTTGCCAGCCGTGATCACCACATTTCCAAGGGTGGCAGCCACTCGGTGTCATTGTTCTTTAACTTTTTCTTCTCACAATCACCTGGTTCATAAAACCTTTACATAAAGAAGTACCCAAATGTTATCTTTTCTTCTTCCTGAATCTCATCTTTATGTTTTACCTGCAGTCACAGATAGTTTGTGCTAAGGCTTGAACTGTGTCCCTGCAAAATTCTTATGTTGAAGCTTCAATGTTTGGCATAATGGTATTTAAAGGTGGGGCCTTTGGGAGGTAATCAAGGTTAGATGAAGTCATGAGGCTGAGGCCCTCTTGATGGAATCAGTCCCCTTATAAGAACAAGCACCACAGATTTCTCTTTTCTCATACTCCATACACAGAGAAAAGGCCAGGTGAGGACCCAGCAAGGAGGCAGCTGCATGCAAGCCAAGAAGAGGCCCTCCCCAGGAACTGCTCATCCTGGCACTCTGATGCCAGACTTCCAGCCTCCACACTGGGAGAAAATAAATGTCTCTGTCTCCAAGTCTATGGTATTAATATTTGGGTTATGGGAGCCTGAGCAGACTGATACGCTCTATTTTTACAACTTATTTGTATTGTCCTTCCACCATCAGTGAATATATCCTGTCCCACAAGTAATTTTGTTCTTTTAGATGATGCACTGCTGGGCCTTGTGAGAAAGGAGCATGAGGAATGGTGCCCTTCTCCAGTCCTGAGATCAACCCCATGTGGTGTTCTTTGGCCAGAGCCCTTCAGTGGATGTATCAGTGGGAAGGCAGGCACTTTCTTATGCTTGTCTCCAGAAAGAGGTTGGATAGAACCATGCCCACATGAACCCAAAAGGGCAGCAGGTTGGATGAAATAGTCACTTTTCAATCTCATATCCAATGGCACAAACAGTTTTGGAAGATAAAGTGTAAACGGACAGACAGGAGGAGACTGAACCCTCCACACTGCAATGAATCTCCTCTTTGTGGATCGGGGAAACCTGGAAACCACAGATCTTCACTGCCTCACCGTCTCCTTCCTCTTCCACTTTCAACACCCAGGAGCTTGGACTTGCCTTCAGCTGGCTCTGATATGCAAATGTTTTCTCCTTTTCCTCCTGCACACTCTTTCTTTTCTAAGAATGTCCATATTTTTCTCTGTTCCACCTAGTTACTACCCAAGACTCCTCTCCCATGTGTCAGATTCAATGTACTTCAAAAATATGCAGCCATGATATGTTAGTTTTCAGGTTATAAACTCTTTAAAATCATCATAAACAAATGTTGTCTCTAAAAATGTCATTGAATATTGTTTCATTTACTTGATGGAGAAAACTTCCATGTCCACATATAAATTTTGAAAAAGATTTCTTTTTTTACATCAAATCCTAATGTCAACAAAACAAATAAATAAGCAAACATCTCAGCTGTCTGGGGGAAGAATGCAGGAGTAAACCATCTCCCCAACTTCCGGTCTTGGAGTAGCTGCTGGTTGCGGGGATAAGCCCTGGGCTGCCTCTTTGCAATGAATGTGGCATTAGAGGCACAGGGGCCATGCAGCGTCCCTGTGTGTGAGTGGCAGTGAGTTTGAGAGGGAAGAGTAATTAGAGGAATTCCACTGCAAACAAAGCACACATTAATATCTAAATAAATTGCTCAATTAAAGGTCTTTAAATACATTTAGTAAAAAATTTGATCAGCTTGGTGGTAGAAGCATCAACATGTTTGATTTTCTGTTTGTCTGTTTATATCATTCTTTCCCTACTATAGTTTTTGGCAGTATGATAATGCTTCTGCTGTGTTTCTACTGAGATACACACATGACTGAAACACGCTGCCTGACATGCTGGCATTACCATGTGCAAATTACAGAGGCCAAACCACTGCCCAGGAGAGGTGTATGGTCAGACCAGAGTTTCTGTGTGCAATTGTGATGGTGATGGTAATCACTCCTGAAATGGAAAAATCTTTAAATTAAATTGTATTTAGAGGTTTATTGAGTTTCTAGATTTTTTTTTTTTTTTTTTTTTTTTTTAATGAAGCAAGTAAGTGAACACTTACAGGATCCTTCTTGAAACTGTACAGTAGAAGATTGGAAGTGAGGATACTTTCCATGCAGCTCAAGATACTCCCCAGACCTTCTATGCCCACGGAGGCCAGAGGCACTGCATGGAAGGACCAATACTTCCAGGCCCTTGCTGGAAAGCTGCTGCAGGGTACATGGAGCCCTCAAAGGATTATAAACAAGGTATTAGTATGCTGATCAATCCTGTTGGCATCTCCAACTTGGGTTTTGAATTTTAGGTGCAATAGAGAAGCAGTGTTATAGTGTTAGAATTTGATATGGTTTGGCTGTGTCCCCACCCAAATCTCATCTTGATTTGCAGCTCTCATAATTTCATGTGTCATGGGAGAGAACCAATGGGAGGTGATTGAATTATGGGAGCAGGTTTTTCCCATGCTATTCTCATGATCATCAATAAGTCTCAAGAGATCCGATGATTTTATAAAGGGCAGTTCTCCTGCACATGCTCTACTGCCTGCTGCCATAGAAAACATGCCTTTGCTCTTCCTTCATCTTCTGCCATGATTGTGAGGCTCCCCAGCCATGTGGAACTGTGAGTTCATTAAACCTCTTTTTCTTTATAAATTACCCAGTCCCGGGTATTTCTTCATAGCAGTATGAAAATGGACTAATACAACTTTCAACAGTGTAGTATTTGCTTTCTTCTCGTTCTCACCCACCAGCCCTGGGGTGCTCAGTGCCCCTTGTCTGCTTGCAGGTGCTGACGTTCTTCCTGGATTTTCATTCCCCAAGTGACTTCATGACCTGCAGATTCCCCATGCCCCAGGTTCCCATTGAGCACCTTGACAAATAACTCTCTTCATTTAGCAATTCAGTTCTTTATCATTTTTCAATTTTGGGAAAAGAAAGCAATGACTTTGCCCCTATGACGTAGGCTGTAAGCATATTCATAGTGGATCAAAAAAGCAGGTGGTTGTTTTATATCTGACCCAGGTGCCTGTGCTCACCTGCAGCACCTGAACTGCTAATTGCATGTGCAAATGTGGAAATTAAGACTAAGCACAAACTTACAACTGTCTGGACTCCCAAGAAAAAGTTTAATTTTTTAAAAACAAGTGTTGAAAACATCAACTTTTCATACAAGAGGTTATTTTTATTCAATTCTCTCAATTAAATGCATCAAAACAAATAATCAGATTCTTCCACAGAAAAAAATAGCAAAGATGCTGTGATTTATAATGGTTCTAAAATTTTTTAATGCTGAGAAAAAATATAATAGAATAAACACATTGTGGGGAAATAGGCAAATATGATGAATTCACAAACTGAATACTTTAAATTTTTCATACTCAAGAATGTGTGACATCCCACACTTTGACTACCAAGTTTAGATGCCAATGGTGAAAAGGAAGGTTCTGTTTTATGAACTGAAGGAATTTCTGTGCTGGTAAATGAAGTCGCCATGCAAAGTTTATAATCTGCTTTCATTGGAGATTCAAACAGAGATGTGTTCTGTGAGTTCCATCATTCTTAAAATAATTTTTTCCCATTTTTAATGTTGTTTCTTCTCTTTCTTCTTTTTCAGCATAGCAAAAATTGATTAGCAAACAGACCTGGCTTCTACAGCTGAAGCTTTCTCTTTTTCCAAGACCAAAACCCAGTAAATGAACAGCATCACAACCCCTGAGCCATGGAGCACATTTTCCCTCCCTTTGCTTTCAGAAGAAAAATATTTAGAGGCTGATCTTCGGGAAACTTTCTCTTGGCAGGTGCCATTTCATCCTCTTGCTGAGCTACCTCACTTTGAGCATAAACCCCATTTCTCTACTCTGTCCTTTCCACGGTTAAAAGTCTTCACAAAGTACTTCAAAAAACATGTTTCAGCCCATGTCATATGAGTAACCCACAATCTCATATCTGTTATTTGTAGCCAGGATAGTCACATAACTTATCATCAAAACAGGACACTTTTGAGAGTGAATGATGATGATATTAATAATTTTGCCAGGACAACAAGCACAATCCAGAATTTAGAATCATCCAAGTTCTGACCAGATTGGAAGTTCTGGAAAGACTTTATCCATCAAGCCCCTGAGCATATAACCATTTATGCTTCATTAACACAAAGTAAATGCTTCATATTTGTTTATTATCATGATGACCTGCACAATAAGAACCAAAACCAAGCCAGATAGTGTAGAACTGGCCTGTTCAACTGGCAGTATTAACAAACAGCACCTGCAAGAACAGGTTAGTACCAAATAACAAATGGATCATACAAATTTAATTATTTACTTGATTCCAGAGTAATTTCCCCATCAGCAGCAGAAGGTATAGAAGAAAAACCTCTCGCTCAACAGTTCATGCTCCTCTTGTCTTGGTATTGATATTAATGCCAACAAAATTAGTAATTTGACAATTAGTTTCCCACTTACCTGAGGAGACATGAAAGGGAGAAAGAACGTATTTTAACTAGATTATAATGTGGCTCTGACAAGTCAGGATCCTGTCATGTTATAGCCTTCCAACTTTAACATTTTCATGTCTGCTTGGCAGGTTATTAAAATAAATGAGGGTGCATTGGGCTGCTGCCGTGCATTTCCCTAATGGGAGTTGAGGAATTTGCAAGCCACCAATGTAAATTGACCGATCTCAGAGACTGAAAGGATTTAGCTAAAGTGGACAATTAGGATCATTTCTGCACAGCTGAGTGAAATATTCCTTGTTATTTTAATAATTCAGGCCCAGAGTAATTTTCGGAGGCTGAGTTTGTCAAGATAATGTGCCTTGTGCTTGTCTGCTTGTCATTTTTAACTCAGTCTCACATGTTACAGGTGCAGTCTAGCTTACAAAACAGGAAAATCATTCACGGGAGAATTTGCATATGGAATACAGATACATTGCATGGAAAGAAAGCTGACCTGGAGATTGACAGGTAGCTCTGGTGTGAATGCCTCATGATGGTGAAAGTCAGGATGGTGGATGGATGCTGCATTGCTTTGTTGATGCAGTTGTGAACATTATTGGGCAATATGCATATGCAAGTGTGGACCACATTCAGCGCATTTACCTTGTGTAACCTACACAGGTTCAGCAAAGAGATTTGTAAGACCGTGGTATTCCCCTATGGTAGACCCAAATGCTCGCTTTCAGCTCAGTTTTATCACAGAGACTGACGGAATAATATCTCTAGCTTTTAATAGCAAGACACATTTAGGAAATTATATATGAGTTGAAGATAGAGAAATTCTGGAACAGGAGAGGTCATCAGTGCATTTCTGCAAGTAGAAGCTTGTTTGGTCAGATAATGTGGTCTCAACAGATTAAAACATCACTGTGATTAAATTGATTGGTATAAAACTATAAGTGACTCATTCTGTTCATTCCATGTATTAGATGGGAACAGCCAAATTAATTTGAAATCAAGAAATTATTAAAATAAAATTCTCACTGAAGGTCCAACTTCTGCCAGCCCTTTTCTGGAGCCCTATGTGCAGTATCTCTTTTAGGTGCTTATCGGGAATTGAATGACCTTTGAAGAGTATTCAGACTGTCATCTTTCTAGGAACTCCACTCAGCTTCACTGGAACAATTCTATCTGGTTTACTTTTTATACTTCCATAAAATAATTTAGTGGAAGATGTAATTTATACTAAACATATCATCATCAACAACAACACGAATACTGAAAACATTGCTATAGGAAAGAGATTTTGTAATGTAAGTTAATCTAAGATTGAAAACACAGCCAAGATTATTAGCTAAATTTTATTTAGTATGAACTGCTTTAACACAGTAATATGTCGCTACATCCACCTAAATAAATTTATTTTAAAATTAGGTGTATGGAAATATAATCTCACACAACACATTGTAAGGTGAAGAGGTCTAAAATGACTGGGACACTCCAAATAAATTACTTAAGGATTGCCCAAAACATTAAGTTTCAGTGTTATTACAACATCAGTAGTCTTCTGTCCTTGAACTCTTATGGAAGATGGTTTCATACAACAGAGAGCCCATAGGTTACTTTTCCCCTAATTGGAGTGTCGTTCTAGCCTGGAGTAATTTTGAAGTCTCTGGTTGTTTTTTATTGTGTCATGCAATATAAGGGACTTCTGTGTTGAAATAGTGAGTCATATGTCTCTGAAAGAAAGAAGAACTTTCCACTTGGGCACACCACCACAGGTCAGCTGAGAAGCTCAGGCTGGAAGAGAAACCATATTTCAAAACAGTGGCTCTTCAAAATTGCCCCTAATATGGCTTTTCTAACCAGGTGAGTAACATGTGGGAAAAGGGAATTTTTCTTTGGATTTCTGGGCCAGTGATGGCTGAATTACACAAACTGAACCATGAACAAACAAACAAGCATGCAAAGCCAACCCAGAGCATCCTCAGCCTGATGTAGCTCCAACGTTTCAGTCCATGCAGGGTGAGCTCTGCAACCTCCTAGACTCTAATTGCTGCCTTATTTCCCGCAACCCAGTGAGTGTTATTGGGCAGTATGCATATGCAAGTGCAGGCGGCACCTTGGTCCAAGACCTGCCAACTTCTGCGTGTGTCAGGGTAATGGCAATCACTCGCTGAATGTGCTGAACAAAAGCAAGACGTGCTTCTCATGTAGAACCAAGGCAATTTGAACAGATGCCCTGACCAATCTCTTTCAAGCAGTGGCTTAGAGATCACGATTCCTTCCATTGTGCATCTCTGTCATCTCAGACAGTATCTCTTCTAGCTTGTGAGACAGAGTGAGCCGAGAATCTCATGGGTGTTAGAGGCCAGGCTCCAAAATAGCAGAAACCACCTCTACCTGCAACACAGTGACAGAAGCTGTCCCAGGCACCCAATCTGGCTGAAAGTGAGTCAGGGAAGGAAAGCAGTCCCAGTGTCTAGGAGGCCAGTGAGCATTTAGGTGATCTCTGTCACGTAAACCAACAAACTGGACAACAATGACATTTCAGTATCTGACACAAGTCAGAAGCTGTAAAATACTGAGTAGACAACACATAGAGGCTTTAAAGGTAACATGATACACATATTTACCATCAACAGATGGTCCAAAAATAAGCACCTCCATGGAAAATGTGCAGGCAGCATCATCTTAAAAATAGCATGTTTAAGAAATGACTTTGGAATTTTAGGAGCTTACTCAGATGGATCTTTTCAGTTGTTTTCTCACTAGCCAAACTACCACAACTGTCCTTTCTGCTGATCTTATGGTTACATATTTTTCCACTTCCTTGTTCTCTAGTGAGAGGGGACTTGGCACATCAGCTGCCCCATATATATCATTCCTTTGGGTCACCCACAGCTCCTAGCATTAGTGCAACTGATGTTCAATACTAGAGTACATTAAATTAATGTATTAGACTCCAGTAGATTATCAATAAGTGAGTGAAACTGAATTATAATTGATTAGAAATAATTTTGCATAAGTGCCTTCATCAGCTTCATAATTAAAACTCGTCACTCAACTTTAAATTTGGCCAACTAGGTCACAGGCAGTGGGGTCTGTGGAACTAAGTATGTATTGTAGATGTCCCAGAACTGAATGAAATTACCACAATTATAATTAATCAATTTTGTGACTATTTGTGTTATGATGCTCTCTTTAATTAAACAAATTCCCACTTGGGTAGTCTTCTCTTCGTAAGTTGATTAAGAGAACCAAATATCACTTCTGACTTGAAAATCCATAATAAAAAGGAGACATCAGCTGTCAATGCCAAAACACCCAGGAAGGTGGCTTGGCATTTCAGGGAAGAGAAGGAATTTGAAGAACCAGTCCAGGATCACAAATCATTTTAGAATCCAACTAAATCTTCTCACATTGGTTTCATTTTTCCTCTGGCATCCTAAAAGTGACATAGCTTATGACTAATAGATACAGCGTCTTACACAAATAATCACGTGATTGTGCAAATGCACTTAGGTCAAGGTGTGGTTTGCCTCCTTCCACAGGTCCTCACTAAAGTATGAGCCGTAAACTAGCATATGATGACGTATGCCCTTGTCTTACCATAGATTACTGAAATACATTTTATACTGAAAAATAAAAGCCCTGCAACCTTGAAGACACTGTAAAGCTAACTCTAAAATGTATTTTAATTTTCCTTAAATTAGAACCCTAGTCTAGTCTGTAGCAGCCCGTTAGGATATATTAGACTCCTCACTCCCTGAGTATCTTGTAAGCTGAATTCGACTTTTTAAAATATGTACTTTTCCACCATTCAGAAAGGCAGCATTTTCTTTTCGCAATGCACCTACAGAAAAGTAAAAAAAAAAATCATACACAGCAAGATGGGTTAGAGATGAAGTTTCGTGTGAATCAGTTTTCTCCCCTTGTTTGAGTGTGCAGTCTTCACTTTGTGTTGATTTAAGGGAAGAAACTTGGTATTCAAGGCAAATACTTATCAGAATACAATTTATTCAGAATGGCTTTCAACCACAGGCTCAGAATATTTTCCCGGATAATCACTGAAGCTAAAATATGGGCAGCTAACTGTTTTCCCTACTAACCTGATTACTAACTCAATTCTGGCATTTTAATCTAAATTTTCACCAAAATTATGTCAGGTATGTTTTTGTTGTGTTTCTAGAATTTTCTGTCTTATATATCTTATTTAAAACGTAGCACTTTAGGTTCTAAAACATAATCCATATGCATCTGACACTCCCAGCAAACCTCACAGCATTAGACAGTGGCCTTCCAGCCACTTCCCACATTGAAACTGTTTAAACACACTCACTATAAACACTGGGGTTTGTGTTAACCCTCTGAAGCCCAAACAGAAATCCAAGAAATCCACAAATGAAACAATGGCTTTGCTATTGTGAATGGTGCTGCAATGATCATCCACATGCATATGCCTTTTTTTTGTTTTTTCTTTTGAGACGGAGTCTCACTCTGTCACCAGGCTGGAGTGCAGTGGTGCGATCTCAGCTCACTGCAAGCTCTGCCTCCTGGGTTCACGCCATTCTCTTGCCTCAGCCTCCCGAGTAGCTGGGACTATAGATGCCCACCACGACGCCCAGCTTATTTTTTGTATTTTTAGTAGAGATGGGGTTTCACCATGTTAGCCAGGATGGTGTCGATCTCCTGACCTCGTGATCCACCTGCTTCGGCCTCCCAAAGTGCTGGGATTACAGGCGTGAGCCATCGCACCCAGCCACCTGTGCCTTTATAGTAGAACAATTTATATTCCTTTGGGGATATACCCATTAATGGGATTGCTGGATTGAATCATATGTCTGTCTTTAGGTCTTCAAGGAATTGCTGCATTGTCTTCCATAATGGTTAAACTAATTTACACTACCACTAACAGTCTGTAAGTGTTCTTTTTTCTCTGCAATCTCACCAACATCTGTTATTATTTGACTTTTTAAAGATAGTCATTCTGACTGGTGTGAGATGCTATCTCATTGTGGTTTTGATTTGCATTTCTCTAATACATGGAATTGACAACAAATGCCCACCAGTGATAGACTAGATAAAGAGAATGAGGTACATGTACACCATGGAATACTATGCAGCCATAAAAAGAAGGAGATCATGTCCTTTGCAGGGACAAGGATAGAGCTGGAGGGCATTATCCTCAGCAAACTAATGTGGGGATAAAAAATCAAATACTGCATGTTCTCACTTATAAGTGGTAGTGAATCATGCCTGTAATCCCAGCACTTTGGGAGGCCGAGGCGGGCGGATCACGAGGTCAGGAGATCGAAACCATCTTGGCTAACACAGTGAAACCCCATCTCTACTAAAAATACGAAAAATTAGCCAGGCGTGGTGGCGGGCACCTGTAGTCCCAGCTACTCAGGAGGCTGAGGCAGGAGAATAGCGTGAACCTGGGAGGCGGAGCTTGCAGTGAGCCGAGATCGCGCCACTGCACTCCAGCCTGGGCAACAGAGCGAGACTCTGTCTCAAAAAAAAAAACACAAAACACAAAAAGTGGTAGTTAAATGACGAGAACGCATGGACACATAGAGAGGAACACCACACACTGGGGGTTATCGGGGGTGGGGGGGAGGAGAGAGAGGATCAGGAAAAACAACTAATGGATATGAGTTTTAATACCTGGGTGATGAAATAATCTGTATAATACAAACACAAGTTTACCTGTGAAATGAACCTGCACATCCTGCACATGTACCCCTAAACTTAAAATAAAAGTTAAAATAAACAAAAATAAAACTATGGCACCTGACTCCTCAGGTAAGTTAGGCTAGATTTGAGAAGAGCATAGCTCTTGGACTTGCCATAAGGATGGTTTCCCTTCTTGAGTCCCATGAATGCAGAGACATCAGGAAGCATCATCCCCAGGCTGAAGCTGTTTATGGGCACGTGACATTTATAACTCGTCCAAGGATAGGAATTTCCAGTCTCTGAAAAGAACAGAGGTACTTCTTAAAGAAGATGGTATTTGCCTGGGTTTTGCAGAGAGTAGCATTTAGGCAGGCAGAGATGGAGGTGGAATGGACAGGGAAAGCTGTGGGCCAGGTGTAGAGACACGTGTATAATATGACCTGACCCAAATGTGGAATTAACCAAGGGGGATTGTGGCTGACATTTAGGGAAACTGAAGTTGAGGAATTACCATGGAGAGCCTGGAGTACCTGGATGAAGGTTTTACAACGATGAGGCAATAAGATCCCATAACATGTTTTTGAACAAAAAAACATAATTATGGGCATGTTTTAGAAAATTCATTGCTCAAAAGTTGCCTGGTCTACAGGAAGAAGGCAAGTAGAAATTTGAGAAACTTAGAAAAGACTGGTATTATTAATATACTATTATTTTTATTATTCACATCGATAAAGTCAGGGCCGCCAGCAGTTTGGGGAAAGATAACAACATGTGACAGTGAATCAACCTGCATAAAACATCCAGAAGGCCCCGGAAGTCAGGAACTGGAGCTCAGAGGGGAAGTAAGGAGCGAGAGGTGGGCATCAGGCTAGAGCTGGTCCTCCACTACTGACTTCAGCCATATCTATTCTTCCAAGTGCAAAGTGTCATTCTATGATTTCACCCACTTGTCCGATAATTTATGTTTAAAAGATGGGGCAGAGAAAAGGAGGAACAAAGACGTAAGGAAACTAGCAGAGATGGATTGCTGCTGTGGCCTGTGAGTGAGTACGTTGATGCCATGATCTCCACATACAGTGCCTGGAACGTATTGCTTCATGCCTAGGCTGAGGGAATCCTGTGCTCTGTGCACAGCTGTATGACTCAAACCATTTCAGGAAAAAGCCTGTATCTTTTTTTTCAGGGAGGAAATGATCATGATGGCACTGCCTTTTGTAAAAGAAAGAATGTCACTCTGATTCCTCCTCCCCTGAGATCCCACCATCTATCTGTTCAAGAGTAACAGAACAGCTGTTCTGTTACTCTGGCTACACTCTTGCTACTGTAGCCCACCATGCTACATCCTGGGTCACATTTTCTAACACATATGTAGTGTCTATGAGAAGAGGAACCATTCTTTTGCCTCAGAGAATGTTCTGGTTGTACAATTGACATCAGTGCACAATACATTGTTGTTCTTTTTAGCAGGAGGGGCATTGTCTGGTGTCTACTTCCATTAGCCCAACTCCTGAAGACTAATATTGCAATAGGTAATTTGGAAAGAGGATATTTTGAAGTGAAAAGGATAGAACCAAAAAAAAGGATTCATTTTTTATTATTTTTAAGTACTAACAAGAGTGCTTTTCTCGCTAGCTATCGGGGAAAGATCAACTCATACATCAAAAGCTCAGAGATACAGATGCTTCAGAAATATCGTCCCCTCTGTGGAAATCCTGCCTTGTCAGCCGGTCAGGTCAGAAGGTTTCAGTGTTGCAACAACCTCGCAGTTAATCTGACATTGATGTACAACTTGCCATTTACATGAAAATGCCAGCCCTTCTCAGGACCTGACTTGGCTTTATTTTTGTGAGTGGGCAGCCCATGCATGCCTTGTAGATATGGAAGAAGTAGCATGGTGTGCATTTCATGGAAAATCGCTGTAAAATACAGAAGTTATTGGAGAGGGCTAAAAGGATAATATGTGACTTAATCATCAAAGTTGTATTAATAAAATTCATCATAAAGTGACCAGTCAATGTCAAATGAGGGCCTCTGAGTGAAGGAAATGCCACCCTCCAGTGTGAGCTGACCATCCTTGGCTCCTCGAAATCGATCAGCAATGGAGGGATCTGTGCAGAGGTGGGGACAGCTGCAATAGTTGAAAATGGATGAAGACGAGTGGCCTCTCTGACTCTTCATTCTTTTATATAATTATGTGTTCTTAAAGCCTGCAACCTCCTAGGTTGTGGTCTTGATTAAAGTGGAAGACAAAATAAAAAGGGAAGAGCAATAAGGAATAAAGGGAAAAGTAGAAACTGCACAGTTTCCACCATACAGTGTTAAGAACAGAACCTGATTCTCAGAAAACGTTTTATAGAACTTTACAAAACCTGGGGCTAAACCACCCAGCTTAAACCTGATTTGGGCATGGGGTTACGCTCATGGACATCTGCATATTGTGTGCATTTTTATGATGTCTTAAGCTTTTGTGATAGTAAGTTTCAGCTTTATTTTCCACAATTCTTGACCCTTCCTCCATTTACCCAGGAGCATTACCATGGCCTCCAGGAGAATTCAACTGTTAGGGGAGAAATGCAAACTTGTTAATTTAATACTGTTTCATTTTTCCTTTTTTTCCTAACATAGCGCTTGAGAATCCATAAGTAGAGGCCTCAGGAGAACAGGGTAAAGGAGCTCCATCCTCAAAGTTCTGGCAAGTGAATAGGGGGCATGGTAGACCAGAAGCTGAATGGACTGTAGAAGGGGCCAAGGAGCCAGGCAAGCGGCAGGAGAGGGCGAAGTGGTGAGGCATGGCCTTTGCTGTGGTCTGCACCCCACCCATGGTTTTATTTATTTATTTATTTGTTTATTTTTTTGAGACAAGGTCTCACTCTGCTGTTCAGGCTGGAATGCAGTGGCACCATCATGTCTCACCGCAGCCTTGACTTCCTGGGCTCAAGTGATCCTCCCGCCTCAGCCTCCTGAACAGCTTGTACTACAGATGTGCACCATCACACCCAGCTAGTATTTATTTTTATTTTAAGTTCTGGGGTACATGTGCAGGATGTACAAGTTTGTTACATAGGTAAACATGTGCCATGGTGGTTTGCTGCACCTTTCAACCCATCACCTAGGCATTAAGCCCGGCATGCATTAATTATTTTTTCTGATACTCTTCCTCCCACCAATACCCACTGACAGGCCCCAGTCAGTGTGTATTGTTCCCCTCCATGTGTCCATGTGTTTTCATCATTTAGCTCCTACTTATAAGTGAGAACATAAGGTGTTTGATTTTCTGTCCCTGAATTAGTTTGCTGAGGATAATGGCTTCAAACTCCATCCATGTCCCTGCAAAGAACATGATCTCTTTTTTATGGATGCACAGTATTCCATGGTATATATCACATGTTCTTTTTGCAGTCTCTCATTGATGGGCATTTGGGTTGATTCCATGTCTTTGCTATTGTGAATAGTGCTGCAATGAACATATGTGTGCACGTATTTTTATAATAGAATGATTTATATTCCTTTGGGTGTATACCCAGTAATGAGATTGCTGGGTCAAATAGTATTTCTGCCTCTATATGTTTGAGGAATTGCCACACTGTCTTCTGCAAAGGTTGAACTAATTTATATTCCCGCCAACAGTGTAAAAGTGTTTCTTTTTCTCTGCAACCTCACCAGCATCTGTTGTTTCTTGACTTTTTAATAATAGCCATTCTGACTGGTGTGAAATCGTATCTCATTGTGATTTTCATTTGCATTTTTCTAATGATCAGTTATGTTGAGCTTTTTTTCATATGTTTGTTGGCTGCATAAACATCTTCTTTTGAGAAGTGTCTGTTTATGTCCTTTGCCCACTTTGTAATTGGGTTGTTTGTTTTTTACTTGTAAATTTGTTTAAGATCCTTGTAGACTCTTGATATTAGGCCTTTGTCAGATGGATAGATTGCAGAATTTTTCTCCCATTTTATAGGTTGTCTAGGACACTATGGGTTGGAAAAGAATTCTGATTTCACATCAGAAATGTGAAAATAAGATGCAGAGGGGGAGTTTATGCCAAGCCCTAGTGGAAGAATCCGAACACATGACCCTGAAATCTTGCAGCAAAGTCACGGCATGCACACGGAGATTGATAAGCCTCTAGAGAAGGAGCTCTGAGTGTTCCAAACTGAAACTCTTGACCATGGAACAGCTGGAGACCAAGAACCCAGAGCTGTCCCTTAGGAGCAGATTTCTATCACCCCATCCCACCCCACGCCAGATCACAATACCATAAGGGCATCATAGCAGCCCATTGCAGGATGAAATAGAATATCCAGGATCAAGCCAAGCATGACCAGAGCCATGAGTAAGCTACCTGATCAGGTAGCTCAGAACCACCTGCTAAAGGGTTGGTTAAGCCAGGATATGGGCACACTCTGACAATGAATGGCAGCCACAACGCACTGACAATGTGAGATGTTTATAAAAGACAGTAGAGAAAGAGAATCTTCCAGTAGTGCACCTTGTCATCACTTTGTGTAGAAGCAGTGGACCAGCATGAGGTATATTCAGATTTTTGGACAGTCGCTGTATTAGTCCATTCTCATGCTGCTATGAAGAAACACCCGAGACTGGGTAATTTATAAATGAAAGAGGCTTAATTGGTTTACAGCTCCATATTTCTTGGGAGGCCTCAAAAAATTTACAATCATGGCGGAAGGCAAAGGAGGAGCAGGCACCTTCTTCACAGTGTGGCAGTACAGAGTGAGTGCAAGCAGGGGAAACGCCAGATGCTTGTAGAACCATCAGATCTCGACAGACTGATTTGTTATCACGATAACAGCACGGCAGGAATCGCCCCCATGATTCAATTACCTCCAACTGGTCCAGCCTTTGACATGTGGGGATTATGGGAATTACAGTTCAAGGTGAGATCTGGGTGGGGACACAGTGCCAAACCATATCAGTGGCCAATAGCCACTGTTAGGGACCAGGTACAGCTGGTCAAAAACCTGAGAAAAAAAAGGACTGGAATATGGCAAGCCAGAGCTCTGGTTAAAGCACATGGGTGTATATACAGAAGAGAGCATGATGTTCACACTGCTATGAAGAAATACCTAAGGCTTAGCAATTTATAAAGGAAAAAGGTTTAATTGACTTACAGTTCCGCATAGCTAGGGAGGCCTCAGGAAACTTACAATCATGGTGGAAGGGGAAGCAAACACACCCTTCTTCAAATGGTGGCAGGAGAGAGAATTGTAGAGCCAAGCAGGGAAAAGCTTCTTATAAAACCATCAGATCTCATGAGAACTCACTATCACAAGAACAGCATGGGCAAACCACTCCCATGATGTTATCACCTCCCATGAGGTCCCTCTCCCAACACATAGGGATTACAATTCGAGATGAGATTTGGGTGGGGACACAGAGCCAGACCGTATCACATACATGAAGACATCTGTGTTGTGTGCTAATGCCAATGGGAAGGCAAACACTGACCAACTAAATAGGCAAAATAACCCAGCTGTTTGACACTAATCAGTCATCATCACTGTCCAGCACAGAATTTGCACAATAGCACATGAACAGACTGCATGCTTACAGAGATGAAGGGTAAAAATTAACCCTGCTGGGATGGCACTTACCAAAGCTGATCTAGCTGCTGACTGTCAAATAGGCAAGGCATAAAGATGAGTGCTGAGCCTCAGTGTGTTACTGTTCCTTGAGGAGAACAACCAGCCACTAAGTGGTGTGGCAAACAGACTACAATGGACCTTTTAAATTCTGAAATGGTCAGAGGTTTTTCCTTAAAGAAATAATTGCCTAATCTGAGGACGGGTTTGTCTTTTCACCCAGCACAGCCTCATTTAACACCACTATCCAAGAGGTTAGAGCTTGGCTAATCTACATGCATGGAATCCCACACAGCATAGAAGCTGACCAGGAAACCCACATCATAGAAATAGAGGTATGGAAGAGGGTCTTGGACCACGGATTACAATAATTGTTTCACACACTGCACCATCCAGGAGCAGCCAGCCTCATGGAATTCTGTAATTGTTTCATTTTTTTTGTCTATCTCTTGCTATATGCTCTTATTGTGTACAAAGTAACCTCTGTTGCTCTGTACACAGAGGTCATTTACTGCCCTAGGATGTGATAGCTACATGCTTTACTTCTGAGGATGTGCACCTGAGATTCATTTAAGTGGAATATCCTCGGCTTACTGAAGCAAATTTATCTTCAAGTGCAGGAGCCAAAAGTTCTGTCAGTTAGTGTTAACTTTACTTTGGTACAGAAATACAAAGCACAGGTGCTTGGGCCCCAAAACAGACGAACTCAGAGGCATTAATTACACTCTACCAAGGGTTAAGCCTAATGAGAACACCAAGCAGAAAAAAGAGAGAAGGAACAAAAGCAGTGTTTGAGGTAGTAAAGGCTGGAAATTATGGAAATTAATGAAAGACATGAAATCACAGATCCCAGAACCTCAGAGAACTCAAAACAAGATAAATTTTTAAAAGCTATAAATGGACATATCAAAATCATTCTACAAAAAATCAAAGATGAAGAGAAAAACACTAAAGAAATGAGAGGGAAAAAAACACCTTACTATAGTGGAACAAGAATAGAATTACATAGGTCTTCATATCAGAAATCATGCAAACAAAAAGAGGGGGGTAAAATGTTTAAAGTGGTAAACAAAATAATCCAATAGTGTTTAATCTTGCATTCAGTGAAATTGTCCTTAAGAACTGAAGGAAAAATAAAGAGAGAAGCAAAACTAAAGGAGTTTGGAATCAATTTTCCTGTATTGCAAGAAATGTTAAAAGACGTTCCTCGGGGAGATGGAAAATTACTTAGGTCAGTAATTTATATCTACATTTAAGAAGAAAATGCATCAGGAAAGAAATAAATAGAGGCAAAATCATGCTTTTCTTACTTATTCTTAATTTGTCTAATAAATAACTATTCAAAATAATATTATCAACAATGTATTGGATGATTATTGCCTGTAGGTAAGTGTAATGAATGACAAAAACGTGATAAGAGATGTACAGGAGAAATGTTGAGTACTTGTAAGTTACCTGCATTATCTTAGAAATAGTAAAGCATACTGGGTATATACCCAAAGGAGTATGAGTCATGCTGCTATAAAGACACATGCACACGTATGTTTACTGCAGCACTATTCACAATAGCAAAGACTTGGAACCAACCCAAATGTCCATCAATGATAGACTGGATTAAGAAAATGTGGCACATATACACCATGGAATACTATGCAGCCATAAAAAATGATGAGTTCATGTCCTTTGTAGGGACATGGATGAAGCTGGAAACCATCATTCTCAGCAAACTATCGCAAGGACAAAAAACCAAACACCTCATGTTCTCACTCATAGGTGGGAATTGAACAATGAGAACACCTGGACAGAGGAAGGGGAATATCACACACTGGGGCCTGTTGTGAGGTGGGGTGAGAGGGGAGGGATAGCATTAGGAGGTATACCTGATGTAAATGACGAGTTAATGAGTGAAGCACACCAACACGGCACATGTATACATATGTAACAAACCTGCACATTGTGCACATGTACCCTAGAACTTAAAGTATAATAATAAAAAAAGAGACCAAAAAAAAAAAATCATAAGAGAGACAAGGTGAAAGAAGAGAGAACAGTGGTGAGTAATGACATTTAATATATGTAAGTTTAATAAATGAGGATATGACAAATTTCATAAAAAAAAGAAATAGTAAAGCATTATTTGATAGTATACTTAGGTTAATGGAAAGATGTATTGCAAAGTTTAGGGCAGACAGTACAACTTTTGGAGAAAAAACATTACACATCTAAATAATATATGGGTCAAAGTAAAAATCTCAAGTTATGTTTTAAAAGATAACAAAATTAATAAATAAAACTACCATATGATCCAGCAATCCCACCACTGGTTATATATCCAAAGGAAATAACATCAGTGTGCCAAAGAGACATCTGTACTCCCATGTTCATTGCAGCATTATTCACAATAACCAAGACATGGAATCAAACTAAATGTCTATTGATGAATGAAAGGACAAAGTAAATGTGGTATGCTTGTATGTGTGTGTGTGAGCACATATTGGATGCATACATGTATACACACACATACATATATATACACACACATAGTGTATACATAGAATACTAATCACCCTTGAGAAAGAAGGAATTACTACTATTTCTGGTGGATGAACCTGGAGAACATCATGTTAAGTGAAATAAGATAGGCACAGAAAGACAAATACTTCATGATATCACTTATATGTAAAATCTGAAAACTGTTGAACACATAGAAGCAGAGAATAGAATGGTGCTTACCAGAAGTTGGCAGTGGAGGAGGAGAGGTGTTTGTCAAAGGATACATGTTTCAACGGGACCGCATAAATGAGCTCTGGAGATCTACTGTACCACATGATGATTATAGTTAATAACAATGTAGTGTATATTTGAAAATTACTAAGAGGAGAATAGATCCAAAATGTTCTCACCCCAAAGAAATGATAAATATGTAAGGGGATGGATATGCTAAACAGCATTATTTAATCATTTTACAAAGGACATACATACATGAAAACATCATATTGTGTACCATAAATTATATGTCAGTTATGTTTTTATAAAACTTAGAGAAATATTTGAACCAAATGAAAATGAAAAAGAAACATCAAAATTTGTGAGATGCATTGAATGCAGTGTTTAGTGGGCAATTTATGACATTAAATGTATATATTGGGGAAAACATACACAATTAATAATTTAGTTATCTATCATAGTAAGCCAAATAAATAAGAGCAATTAAGGCTAAATCAAGCAGGAGAAAGAAATTATAAAAATAAAGCATAAATAAATAAAATTATAAACAGGAAAACAATAGAGTAAATCAATGATATCAGGAGCTTGTTGTTTAAGATGATTACTAAAATTATAGAAATTCCAGACTGGCTAACCAAGAATTCAAAAATGACACAGTTCATTAATATTAAAATTAAAGAAGGATCATCACTACTAATCCAGTACACAATAAAATAATAACAAAGGGATACTAGGAACAATTCTATGCCCACAAATTTGATAATTCCTTGAAAAACACAAACTATCAAAATTCAATTAAGAAAAATAGATAATATAGCTGGGTCTGTGTCTACTGAAGAAACTTATCAATAATTAATAGGAGTCTATAAAACAAATTAGTATGCCCTGAATGTTTCACTTGTAAAATCTTCTAAAATTGAAAGAAAAACTTATCTTGATTCTTCAAAATTTCTTCAAAAATGAAAATTATGGAAGCATTTCATAGTTCATTACATCAGGTCACCATTACCATAATGGCAAAATAATAAAGGACAGTACAAAAGGAAATACTACAGACCAATGTCTCTCATGAACATAGATACAAAAATCCTCAAAAATTAAGCAAATCAATTTATAAAAATAATTATACACAACAATATAAAAGAATTTATTGCAAGTATGCAAGACTGGTTCAACACTTGAAAATAAATTTATGTAATCTATAACATCAAAGGGCTAAGAAAGAAAAATATTATGATATCAATTAATACAGAATAAAGCATTTGACAATATCTAACACCCATTTATGACAAAAAAACTCTCTAGGAAACAGGAATTAAAGGGAAATTTCCTCAACTTTATAAATAACATCAAAAACAAAGGAAAATAAAACAACAACAAACATCAAACTAGAGCTAACATTATAATAATGAGAAACCAGGTGCTCTTCTCCTAAGATCAGGAACAAGACAATAATGTCCTCATTCCCCATTTCTGTTTTACATTGTACTGGAAATCTAGAAAATCCAGCGAAGAATAGAAAATAAAAGACATACAGTTTGGAAAGGAAGAAATAAAACTGTTTCTGTTTCATATCCATGTAGAAAATACCAAAAAATGCCAAAAACAAAACTCTTGAAATTAATAATCAGTTACCATAAATGTTGTAGGATACAAGGTTAATATACAAAACTCAATTGCTTTCTTACATACCAATAATAAACAATTGGAAGTTGAAATTAAAATCTTAATATTATTTACATAGGAACACCAAAAATGTAATACTTACATATATATCTAACAGAATAGGTACAGAATCTATACTCAGAAAAGTACAAAACTGATTAAAGACATCAAAAAAAAACTCAAAAATCTACATAAATGGAGAAAGAGTCTATGTTCATACATAGGAAGGCATAATATGTTTTGTCAAATATTTTTGTTGTCAATTCTTTCCAATTTGAAATATCCATTCAACTTAATCCCAAATAAAACCCCAGCAAATTATTTCATGGTATTTCATGTTAAACTAATTCTAAAGTTCATATGGAAAGGCAAAAGACTCAGACTAGCCAAAACAATAATGAAAAAGAACAAAGTTGGAGGACAAATATTACACAACTTTAAGACTTATCAGATTGTAATCAAGAAAGTTTGAAATTGGGGAAAGGAGCCACATAAATACGTGGATCTAATAAATGGAGAATCCAGAAATAGACTCACACCAGTATCTGATCTTTTACAAAGAAACAAATGTAATTCATTTGAAAAAAGTAGTTTTTCTAACAAATGCTGGTAGAAAAGCTGGACATTCATACGCAAAATAAATAAATAAATAAATAAAAGACAGGCAAGAGAAGAGTCTAGGCACAGAGTTTATACCTTTCACAAAATTTAACACATAACAGAACATAGACCTAGAGGTAGAATGAAGAGCTATAAAACTCTGGAAGAAAGCATAGAAGAAAATCTAGGTAGCCTTGGGTTTGATGAGAGTTTAGACACAACGCCAAAATAATGATCTATGAAAGGTAAAATGGATAAGTTGGAGTTCGTGAAAATTAAAGACTCTGGCTCTGTAAAAGACACTGTTAAGAGACTAAAAAGATAAAATATAGACTGAGAGAAAACATCTGCAAAATTTATATCTGATAACGGATTGTGTCCAAAGATACAAATAACTCTTCAACATAACAATATGAAGGCAAACCACTCAAGTAAAAATGTGTGAGATATCTGAAAAGACAAGTTAATAGAGAATATGTACATATGGCAAATAAGCTAAAACACAGTCAACATCATGTTATTAAGTAAGGAAAAATTAAAACAATTATGAGATACTATTGCTTACCTGTTCAAATGGTTAAAATCCAAACAAAACCAAACGACACTGACAATACCTAATGCTGATGAAGATGCAGTGATAGGAAGTTTCATTTAGTGTTTATTGTCATGCCAAATAGTATAGCCAATTTGAAAGATAATTTTGCAGAATTGTATGAAGCCAAATGTGATTCAGAAAATATGCTTCTAAATATTTACCCAATGGAGTTAAAACTTTATACATATCCAAGATTTGCACAAGAATTTTTGTAGCAGATTTATTTATAATCTCCCAACACTCAACAAGATATACTTCAACAGGTGAAAGGATAAACAAGCTGAGGTACATAGATAAAATGTTACATTATTCAGCAATACAAAGAAATGAGTTAGCAAGCCATAAAAAGACATGTAGAAACTGTAAGTGCATATCGATTAATGAAAGAAGCCAGCCTAAAATGATTTACATACCGTATGATTCCAACCAGAAGAAATTATGGAGAAGGAAAAACTAGAAAAAGTAAAAAAGATCAATGGTTGCCACAGGTTTGGAGTTGCAGGTGGAAATGTGAAGCACAGAGGATCTCTAGGTCAGTAAAACTACTGTGTATGGTACTACAGTGATACCAAAACTAAAAGAACTATATAATACGAAGAGTGGATTTTAATGTATAAAGTAGTTGGTAATAACAAATCAATAATTGATCCATTAATGGTAACAAATGCACAACAGGGTGAGATGTTAATAATAGGGGAAACTACTTAGGGAAGATGGTATATCTGGGAACTCAGTGTACCATCTGCTGAATTTTTCTGTAAAACTGTTCTGAAAAATAAAGTTTATTATTAAAATAAAAATCGCACTCTGGGGAAAGCCAGAACTGTAATTATTAATGAATTTCCTCTATTTCTCTCAAAGGTAGAGACACCTCAAATAGGTAAGTTTTTACTTTTCGTAATGGTTGCTCTTTATGGTCAAGTTAAGGACAAAGAGAAGCTCAGTATCCATCTATTTTACATTTGGAAAGTGAGTGCTGAAAAAAAGAGACTTTAACAATATTTTAAACTGCCTATATGTTGAGGAAATATAAAACTTCTTTTTGATGTTACCTAGAATAGGCAAGACTCTAAACCAATAAAAGGAAATAAAAATAAGAAAAAAAAAGGAACACAAGAAACCAAGACTCCATGAGTGAGAACCTGCAGGAAGGCAGACAACAAAAACATACCCATAGGTACTCCAAATATTATACTTAGCAGGTCAATGTTATAAACTAGATGTGCTTACTATATTAAATGAAGTCCAAGGTAAGTCTGAATATTTTGATGCAGAATTGGGCACTGTAGAATATCATAATAGATTTTTGGAAGAATGAAAGATAAATTCTTAAAAAAGATATAATAATCAGAATTGATATCTCCATAAATTTATTTAACAGCAGTTTAGATATAGCTAAAACAAGAACCAATGAACTGGAAAATAGATCACAGACATTATATAAAAATACTTACGAAGCAATAAAGAGAAAATATAGATGAGAAAGAGAGATAGCCGATTTGATGAGAAGGTTGAACTTAGGTTACTTGGTGTTCAAGAGGAACAAAAGAAAGAGCACAGAACAGAAATAATATATTTTTAAATGCTAAGTTTTTCATAAAACTAAAAAAATCCATAAATCTATTGATTTTAAAAAAATGTATTGCAAATAAATTAATGGAAATCCACATCTAGACACAACACAGGCACACAATAGAAAATCAATAAAGCCTGTAATCCCAGCACGTTGGGAGGCTGAGGCGGGTGGATCACGAGGTCAGGAGATCAAGCCCATCCTGGCTAACACGGTGAAACCCCACCTTTACTAAAAATACAAAAAAATTAGCGGGGCATGGTGGCGGACGCCTGTAGTCCCAGCTACTCAGGAGGCTGAGGCAGGAGAATGGCATGAACCCGGGAGGCAGAGCTTGCAGTGAGCTGAGATCACGCCACTGCACTCCAGCCTGGGTGACAGAGCGAGACTCCGTCTCAAAGAAAAAAAAAAAAAAAAAGAAAAAGTAAAGCCTAAAAGCAGTCGATTATAAAATTTTTTAAGGTCCAATATTTAGACTGGTAGGCTACATCTCACTGGCAACACTGAAAGCCAGAAATCTGTGGAACAATATCTTAGGATGCTGAAAATAAAGTAATCGGCAATGTAGAATTTTATACCCATTAAATATTTTTAATAGTGAGGGTAAAACAGAGACATTTCAGAAAAATAAAAACCAAGAAAATCCATCACTGTGAGATCTACACTAAAAGAAAGTTTGACAGTTGGAAAAGAGAAAGCAAACTTGCCATTATTCATTGAAGGTTACATGATTGCATACAGAGAAAAGCAGAAAAATCTACAGGTTAACAACTAGAATTATTAACAGAATTTAATAAGCATGCTGGTTCTAAATCCTTCTTTGAAAAGTAATTATATCTCCACAGCCAGCAATTTAAAAATAAAATAAAAAGAAACAATTTACAATAGTATGAGAAATATGAAGTACATAGGAGTAATCTAACAAAATAAAGGCAAGTCTTCTTTACAGAGAACTATATGGCATTACTGAGAGAAAATAGATCAAAACATGTGGAAGGATATGCCATATTTATGAATGGAAAGACTCTATACTATATAGATGTTAATTTCTTCTTATTGATTTATATTCAACTACAGTACTTAATAAGTTGATCCTCAAAGTTATGGGAAACAATACACAACACATGCTTAAAAAACAAGGTGGGAAGACTTACTCTCTCCAGCATTAAGACTTACTAAAACCATATGATAATTAAAGTGGTTTATTGGTGCAAATATCAAATATTATAGTAGACTAACAGCTATTACAATTGATGCCATAATAAAAAATATTGCACATGCTGTCCGGGTGCGGTGGCTCATGTCTGTAATCCCAGCACTTTGGGAGGCCAAGGTGGGCAGATCACCTGAGGTCAGGAGTTCGAGACCAGCCTGCCCAAAATGCTGAAACCCTGTCCCTACTAAAAATACAAAAATGAACTGGCCATGGTGGTGGGCACCTATAATCCTAGCTGCTGGAGAGGCTGAGGCAGGAGAATTGCTTGAACCCAGGAGGCTGAGATTGCGCCACTGCACCCCAGCCTGGGCAACAGAGTGAGACTCAAAAATAAATAAATAAAAATAAATAAATAAAATAAAAATTGCACATGTCTTTGGAGTACACGTGTGTTTTTTTCTCTTGGATAAACATGTAGGAGTGAAATTGCTGCTGGACCACTAGGCCATAGAACATACATATCTAAAGTTTAGTGAATATTGTCAAACCATTTTCCAAAGTAAATGTACCAAATCACACTTCCATTTATATACGAAATTTTTATCTTTCCCTAATGTACAGATTAAAAGACAACTGTTACTGCATTTCCCTGATTATGAGAGAGATTGACCATCTTTCATATCCTCATTGGTCCTTTCAGGTTTCTTTCCTTGCAAACTGCCAGCCCAGAGCCACTGCTCATATTTCCTTCCACATGTTTTGGTCTATTTTCTCTCAGTAATGCCATATAGTTCTCTGTAAAGAAGACTTGCCTTTATTTTGTTAGATTACTCCTATGTACTTCATATTTCTTATACTATTGTAAATTGTTTCTTTTAATCATGGCATTATAGGAATGCTACATATTATGGATGGTGATTTCTTTGTCTGTCATGTACACGGAAACGGTCTTTCCCTATTCTGTAGCTAATCTGTGGCCTGTCAATTTATGTAGTTTAGGGTGCTTTTGTCCTACAGAAAGTTATATTTTGACAATGCAGTAAAAGTTATAGGGTTTTTTCCCCACTTCTTTTTCTTTATGCTTTGGTCAATAAATTCCATCAAACCTGGAGATCATAATGTGTCTCCCTACACCATGTAAAGTTTTGTTTGGCTGTTTGTTTTTAATACATCTGTAATTCAATTAATTTTAATTTTCAGATGGATAGTTACCTTGTTGATTTGCAGAACCACAACTCTCATATGTTAGTTTTATAAAGGAATATACAAATTCTGCTAGTGTTTCTGTTTTCGTACTTTCTATTATGTTCCTTCAGTTTATTTGTCCATCTCAATTTCTACATGACATTAAATACTACAGCTTTATACTCATTCTTGCTATTTGGTAAAGTAAGATTCTCTCTTTATTACTCTTTAATTATTTTGGCTACTGTTAGACTTTTATAAATTTTAAAATAAATGTATCCAGTTCTATGGGGAAAAATGAGAAATTTGATATAAATTTCATTGTTTGTATTAAATAAATTGGGGAAAACGATGTGCTTATCTCATTCATGAATATGGGATGTCTTCCTATTTGTCTTCTTTTATGTCTTTCAATAAGGCTTTATAGTTTCTAAAATAAAACTCTTTTATATTTTAGTTATGTTTATACATATGTATATTCATTCATTGCTATTTTGGAAGAGATTTTTAAAATTAATTCTATTTTATAATCAATTGCTGCTTATGTTTAAGAGCACAATTATTTTTTTCTATACTGATATCATATTTAACAATTTGTTGAACTTTCCAATTAATTCTAATAGTTGTCTTCAAATTTTCCTGCATTTTCCATGAAGAATATTATATCATTTGAGAACATGGACGGTTTTATTTTTATTTTTATTTTTATTTTATTATTATTCTACTTTAAGTTTTAGGGTACATGTGCACAATGTGCAGGTTAGTTACATATGTATACATGTGCCATGCTGGTGTGCTGCACCCATTAACTCGTCATTTAGCATTACGCATATCTCCTAAAACTATCCCTCCCCCCTCCCCCTACCCCGCAACAGTCCCCAGAGTGTGATGTTCCCCTTCCTGTGGCCATGTGTTCTCATTGTTCAATTCCCACCTATGAGTGAGAATATGTGGTGTTTGGTTTTTTGTTCTTGCGATAGTTTGCTGAGAATGATGGTTTCCAATTTCATCCATGTCCCTACAAAGGACATGAACTCATCCTTTTTTATGGCTGCATAGTATTCCATGGTGTATATGTGCCACATTTTCTTAATCCAGTCTATCATTGATGGACATTTGGGTTGGTTCCAAGTCTTTGCTATTGTGAATAGTGCCGCAATAAACATACGTGTGCATGTGTCTTTATAGCAGCATGATTTATAGTCCTTTGGGTATATACCCAGTAATGGGATGGCTGGGTCGAATGGTATTTCTAGTTCTAGATCCCTGAGGAATCGCCACACTGACTTCCACAATGGTTGAACTAGTTTACGGTCCCACCAACAGTGTAAAAGTGTTCCTATTTCTCCACATCCTCTCCAGTGCCTGTTGTTTCCTGACATTTTAATGATTGCCATTCTAACTGGTGTGAGATGGTATCTCATTGTGGTTTTGATTTGCATTTCTCTGATGGCCAGTGATGGCGAGCATTTTTTCATGTGTTCTTTCGCTGCATAAATGTCTTCTTTTGAGAAGTGTCTGTTCATGTCCTTTGCCCACTCTTTGATGGGGTTGTTTTTTTCTTGTAAATTTGTTTGAGTTCATTGTAGATTCTGGATATTAGCCCTTTGTCAGATGAGTAGGTTGCGAAAATTTTCTCCCATTTTGTAAGTTGCCTGTTCACTCTGATGGTAGTTTCTTTTGCTGTGCAGAAGCACTTTAGTTTAATTAGATTCCATTTGTCAATTTTGGCTTTTGTTGCCATTGCTTTTGGTGTTTTAGACATGAAGTCCTTGCCCATGCCTATGTCCTGAATGGTATTGCCTAGGTTTTCTTCTAGGGTTTTCATGGTTTTAGGTCTAACGTTTAAGTCTTTAATCCATCTTGAATTAATTTTTGTATAAGGTGTAAGGAAGGGATCCAGTTTCAGCTTTCTACATATGGCTAGCCAGTTTTCCCAGCACCATTTATTAAATAGGAAATCCTTTCTCCATTGCTTGTTTTTCTCAGGTTTGTCAAAGATCAGATAGTTGTAGATATTTGGCATTATTTCTGAGGGCTCTGTTCTGTTCCATTGATCTATATCTCTGTTTTGGTACCAGTACCATGCTGTTTTGGTTACTGTAGCCTTGTAGTATAGTTTGAAGTCAGGTAGCGTGATGCCTCCAGCTTTGTTCTTTTGGCTCAGGATTGACTCGGCGATGCGGGCTCTTTTTTGGTTCCATATGAACTTTAAAGTAGTTTTTTCCAATTCTGTGAAGAAAGTCATCGGTAGCTTGATGGGGATGGCATTGAATCTATAAATCACCTTGGGCAGTATGGCCATTTTCATGATATTGATTCTTTCTACCCACGAGCATGGAATGATCTTCCATTTCTTTGTATCCTCTTTTATTTCATTGAGCAGTGGTTTGTAGTTCTCCTTGAAGAGGTCCTTCACATCCCTTGTAAGTTGGATTCCTAGGTATTTTATTCTCTTTGAAGCAATTGTGAATGAGAGTTCACTCATGATTTGGCTCTCTGTTTGTCTGTTATTGGTATATAAGAATGCTTGTGATTTTTGTACATTGATTTTGTATCCTGGCTGTGGGTTTGTCATAGATAGCTCTTATTATTTTGAGATACGTCCCATCAATACCTAATTTATTGAGAGTTTTTAGCATGAAGGGTTGCTGAATTTTGTCAAAGGCCTTTTCTGCATCTATTGAGATAATCATGTGGTTTTTGTCTTTGGTTCTGTCTATATGCTGGATTACATTTATTGATTTGCATATATTGAGCCAGCCTTGCATCCCAGGGATGAAGCCCACTTGATCATGGTGGATAAGCTTTTTGATGTGCTACTGAATTCGGTTTGCCAGTATTTTATTGAGGATTTTTGCATCAAAGAACATGGACAGTTTTATATATCACCTTTTAATAATTTTACCTCATATTTTACATTAGAGAAACTCAATATAATTCACTTTATTAATAAGAGAAAAAAATTCCTCAGTAAACCAAAAACCACCATCAATTCAAAAGGCTCTCTAGATTTCACCTCTCAGCAGTGGCTGTTGACATTTAGCAGCTCAAGGCTACAAGAACTCCAACACAGTAGTCATGCCTGTAAACAAATCAACCATTGAGATCAATGTGTAGACAAAGAATTCAAGTACTAGCATGCCATCTTGCCCAAAGGCACAGCTAACTGGTAATGGAAATACAACACTGTTTGAATATGAATGGAGGAAGTTGCTATCCCATTGTATCAAAAATAAACAATTGATGGACAAGAGTCAGCAGCCAAAGCCCAAATGTCCTGATGTAACACTAACATTCCACTGTCAGCCTCACACTTGTACAAGGCTGTCTACCTGGCCAATTTTATGTTAGTATCACTACTTATTACTGCCCATTGTAAATATTTTTAAACTATGCAATGTATTATTTGAGAATGCTGGTGATAACTTTAATCCTTGTGCAAAGCTTTTATCATGACTGGAAACCATATTCAACTACTTAGAGCTTAACTTCAAAACACAGGTTTGGTTCTGTGCTGGGCTGAGGAAGCAGCACAGCGATGACACTGAAGACACACCTGAGATTTCTCTCGACATTTGGTGAATGATGCCATTTTATTTTACTTTTTTATTAGGTATTTTGAGGAGATTGGCTTATAAGTTTATATTTTGTGTGTTTGAAGACTTGTTTTACTAGAAATATCCAATTTCTGTTATTATTTTCATATTTAAAACAAAAGTCTCCTACTACAGGGGAACAGAAAGAAATATCCTCAGCTAGAGGAAAAATGTTGAAACAGAGATTCTTAATTTTTCTCTCATACCAATATTCTCCTTTTTCTTCACAGCAGACATGCCAGTTTGTAGCTAGGCACATAGTCATACAGAATGAAGATTATATCTCCTAACCTTCCTTGAAGATTGTTCTAATGGCAAAACTTTCTTCACCTTTCAGCCTCATTTTTGGCTAGAATATATAGTTAATGGCTGGAGCTCAAGCAGCCATGTTTAAGTATGAAGTTTCTGCTAATAACAGCAGAGCACAGAGATAATATATGTTGGTCCCCAAAAATTATGGGACTTAAGAATTTTCACTCCTAAACTTCTTTCATGAAAAGCAGAATTAAACTTCTCTATCATTTAAGTCATTATTACTTCTCTTTTATTTAAGTCATTATTACTTTGTGTTTTCTGTCACTCACAGCACTTAATTCTGTTACAGATATCTACATTAATACAAGCCAACACCACTTCTAATGGCATTTACAATGTATTTCCTTTGAAAACAGTGAAAATGCCTGAATGAGTTCATCTCTCCTCGGTGACTGAATGCTGCTATGGGAAGGTTTGAGGCCAACCCAATATTTTCTTCCATGTATTTAGATAATTTTTCTCATTAGATATCTTTTCCTTTACCTTCAACATCCATTGATTCCAATAAGTTATGTCCTGATTTTTGCTGTCAATTTTCCTATGAACTACTAAGCCCTTTTTATCTACAAGTTTTAAGCTTATTTTTGCAGAAAAACAGTTTATTAGCTAATTATATCATTCCTTATTATAATGATTCTATTTTATTTCCTACCCTCTTCTTCTGGATTATCTATCTTCCATTTCTATCACATTCTCTATGCACATTTTTATAACTGTTCTACTACGATTTGTGTGGATTTCTTCAAAACAATCTATGGCTGATTATCTTTTCAGTCTCAATTTTCCTATTTGTTTTTAATTCACTTTCACTTCCATAATGTTTTTTCTTCCCTCTTCCATGTCTAGAACATACAATGAAATATGTTATTTTATGGCCTTAGACAAACACTTCTAAGTTTTTGATGATCAGTGTGGCTAAGCTTCATCTTTAAATTAAAGACTCTTCTAGTTTGTAATTTGGTTGTGTTGTCTCCTTCATGAATCTCCCTCCTAGGCATGTTCATTATGCTTCTCCCTCTGCAGGCACTCTTGGTAATGACTCCAGGCCATAGACCATGAATGGTTTAAATTAGAAGCTTTCTCTAACTTCATCCACTTCAACATCTTTTATCAAATTTAATGTCTATGGTAAATTTTCGAGCTTGTCCTTTGGCTTTCCCAAGCCTGAACTTCTCATCACTTGAACTATGGATCACTGGAATTGTCTCTCAGTAAGGGGAGAATTTATTTTAGGGTTAACTGGTGCCTTATTCAAAATATGGGGAGATATGTTATAGCTGTTAACACCCTTGCCCTAGTTGGTCTATATTTTCCAATTTTTATCCAGTGTGTGACTTCACACAGGTGAAGTGGGGGCTCTCTTTAGAGAGTCTGTTTTTTTCATTGAATGTGAAAGGATTTTAGGTCTCTTTATATTCTTTTGCATAATTTTGACACATTTTGATGTAGGGAACTAGAGTTATGATACCTTACACCTCATGAATATTTTCAAGTAGCATGAAAATTAGTAACACCAAACACATCAATCTGATTTCTTTCCTTGCTGCTTTACTTTTTCCGTACTTTCTACCCTATATGAGTTTGAACTTTGGATAATATACACAACCCTTGCTGATTATCTAATACCCATGGTATTCCTAATCAGCCAATTTAACATCTTGCCAAACAGATGTAACCACTAATAAGGAGGCAGCCTATAAAAGTTTCTGTGGACCACATTATGTTAAAAAATATTTGAAGACAGAGATAGAGATAATAATCTTAATCTCAGTGCTAGTCAGAGAGTACATATTCAATATAGTTTTGGTATTTATTTTATTATTTTTGATACAGAATATTGTTGTGTAGCCCAGGCTGGAGTGCAGTGGAGTGGTCACAGTTTATTGCAGCCTCAATCTCCTAGGCTCAAGTTGTCCTCCCTCCTCAGCCTCCCTAGTAGCTGGGACCACAGGCACACACCACCACTCCCAGCTATTTTGGGATTTTTTTTTTTTTGTAGATATGTGGTCACCCTGTTGCCCAGGCTTGGTCTCAAACTCCCAGGCTCAAGCAATCCTCCTTCCTTAGCCTCCCAAAGTGTTGGTATTACAGGTGTGAGCCACTGTGCACAGCTCAACAGTTTTTATTAATCAGTGTTGTTACGTGAGAAACAACCTCCAGGTTCACCTTCATATCTTCGAGTCTGTCCCACAAGAAAGCAAGACTAGCTGCATAATTTGTATGGCCTCATGTAAAATAAAAACATGAGGCCAATTTCTCAAACCAACCTGCACATGTACCCTTATCTATATTAAAAGTTGGAAGTATTTCTACAAGCGTGATTATATATAAGATGTAATATGGATAATAGTGATACAAGAAAAGAAACATAAGCCTATAAATGAAAAAATCAAATTTTGGTGTCATAATTTTATATAACACAATAATGATACCTTCTTAATGTGATACTTTGATTGATGATAAGATTTTCTGGCTCACCATTACTTTCCTCCTGCATTTCAAGCAAGCTATAGTTTGAACGGAACTGCTGCCAGCACGCCCACTTAGCCATAGATATGTGGATATAAAACAGGAACACAGTGTTCCTGTGGACCCACAGAGCATGGGAGCTCAGTGAGCCTCCCAGTGAGCATCAGTTACAAAAATTATGGATGCCAAGTAGCAATAGTAATGACATGTGCCAAAAATGTGGCAAAGCATGGCCAACACACAGATTTCTTCTGCATACACAATACTCCATTATCCATTTGACTTTACAATACAACAAAGAAAAAATGTCCTTGTTTTTTTTTATTTGTTCCCTGTATGTCACTTACTTCTTAAAAGTAAGCTATAAAACTAGAATAGTTAACTGTCTTGTTTCCATTTCTTTGCGACCCTTATTTTTCACACTAATAGAAACAATAACTGTCTTATATTTTATACAGAACCTGTTATCTGTGAAACCATGAGTGACCATTCATTATAAAAGCACACTGAGACTGTGCATTCACCTTTTTACTTGATTTCTCATTTTTTTCATGTATTTCCCTGTGTATAGTTCAAATTCATATGAGCCCCTGCTATGTGTCAGGCAGTTCTGAGGTTACAGTTATAAGCAAACATATAGATATGTTCATCGTTTCTTTGAAATGGAATATGCATGTGATAGCACATGCTTAAGCAGCCACCTACGAGTGAGTGTGAGGTTTCCTGCTAGTGATGACGGAAGAGAGAAAGCAGGAACCTTGGCCTCTGCCTCTGATGATCTCCTAGCTCTGAAATGGAGAAACACAAGAGCTCATCCATGATACAGGGGTTTGCCTATGGTAATGGAGGATTTGATCACATGAAAATGCTCATTTGGGTTGGCTCCAAGTGCATTAGGAGATATACCTAATGTAAATGACATTTTAATGGGTGCAGCACACCAATATGGCACATGTATATATATGTAACAAACCTGCACGTTGTGCACATGTACCCTAGTATAATAAAAAAACAAAATGCTCGTTAAATTAGAATCTATAGAAATAATAATGATTATTGAGACAAAGATGAAGAGAGGAGCCTCAAAAGTCTAAAGTACACTATATGCAAATAACAAATGATGGCAGGAATTTTGGATTATTCAAAACTCAGAAGAGACCCAGGTGCTGTCGAAAGCTGTGAAGGCAGGTAGAGCTGGTTGGCACTACCTACAGTGCTGTGCCATATGTGCAGGGTGTTTTGGTCCAACTTAGGAGCAAGAAGATTTTGTGGATAGCCTGTAAGCAATATAAATGATGAGTTTTTGAGTAGATGTTTCTGATTGCCTTGGGGACAGCTGATTGGATTAGTGTGAAGGGATCCGAGTGGATTTGAGGAAGCAAATACTAGCCTAAAAGACAATGCTGGTGGAAGAGTCTAAGAAAGATATGACGATCATCTGAACCAGGAAGTGGTGGTGGAGAGAAAGAAAAGTATAGGAATTAAAAAGTATTTTGAAGGACACCCAGGAGTCTAAGCAATGTTTGTAATCCAATGAGCAAAGGAAGGTGAGGTGTCAAGAACAGTTCCTCATCTTTTGACTTACGTACCTGGGATGATGGTTTTACTATTCATCATAATTGCCAATATTATAAAATATTATCAGACGGGGGAAAATCACATGTCTAATTTGGAGCATGTTAAGTTTTGGGTACTTTTTTCTTGCATTGTTCATCTCTCCCTCCCTGAAAATATATCTTCCCTTGGTTCAAATGGCATCACATTGTTTTCTCTGGCTTCTATTACAGTTTCTTCTCAATCTCCTTCACAGGCGTCTTTATCTCTGCCCAAGTGTAAAATTGAGTTGTGTCTGAGGCTGTCTATTCCACACGCTTCCTGAGCAAAGTCCATCCATGGCTTTGACGACCACCCAAATGCTGAGCACCAGACACATCTCTGCTTCTTGCCTACAGAACAAAGCCACCTGTATGCCTGATATGGTTTGGCTGTGTCCCCACCCAAATCTCATCTTGAATTGTAGCTCCCATAATTCCCATGTCCTGTTGGAGGGACTTGGTGAGATAATTAAATCATGGAGGTGGTTTCCCCACACTGTTCTCGTGGTAGTGATTAAGTCTCATGAGATCTGATGGTTTTACAAGGGGAAATCCCTGTGGCTTGGCTCTCTGATTCTTTCTTGTCACTGCCATGTAAGAAGTGCCTTTCTCCTTTTGCCATGATCGTGAGGCCTCCTTAGCCATGTGGAACTGTGAGTCCATTAAACCTGTTTTTCTTTATAAATTACCTAGTCTCAGATATGTCTTTATCAGCAGCATGAAAACAGAGTAATACAAAGCCCATTTCAAACTGAAGATGTTCAAAACTTCCAAATCTGTTTTTTCTTCTTTTACAGTGTCTCCTTTGACTAATAGTACCAAATTATCCAAACTAGATCATGTGGAAAGTTTGTTTACTAGTCTTATTGCCTCTAGTCCCACTTCCTTCAATCTCTTCTGAGTGATCTTTACAATATGGTAATAAAGTTCATATGATCCCTTAACAACCTGCACCTAGCCCCATTCTAAATCATTCTAATTCTTTGTCACTTTCAGGAAAATGCTAGAATTCCATCTTCATTACATAACAGATTATCATAATCTATGGTACTTCCTCCAGGAACTTCATCCCATAGCAATACTGAACTTGAAGACAGGTTCTCTTAAGCCTCCATGACTTTGTATAAACTATTCTATCTGCATGAAATAATCTATCTCTCACAGTTTATCCTTTTCTGAGGCTCAGCATAGATGAAATTTTTTTTTTTTATCACAGTCAACCTAATCTTAAGTAAAGCTTTAATTCCTTGCCGGGGCAGCCAAAGCCTTCTCCACATTTCCGAACATTCCCACCATGTGACTCATCCATTACTTTTTCTACCAAGTTTCCGTAGCTCTGCAGAGTGTTACTGTTCTGCCTGTGATAATAAAAGACAGTGATGTCCAGCCTCCTCCAGCCTCCTGCTCTTCGGCATGTAGCGTGCTCAGTCACTCTCCTAAAGATTTGGTGTCTGGATGTTGAGTGAGGTGGTCATGAAGACAGGTCATTTGGAGGACACCTGACCTTTTTCCATCTCTCTAGCTGAAGTTGCCTTCTTGTCCCATTAGCTCATGTCATTTGTTTGCCACATGTCCCACAGGACGGTGCTGCCAAAAGTCATGTCTCTCTTGATTTCATCTTGACAAGAATGCTTCTTCAAAGAAATTTATTTGAAAAAGAAAAGTTACAATGAACACAATGTTGCCCAGCTCACGATACAGCTTGTCTCTTCCAAGTGAGTGAAGTTCCTGGAGGACACGAGCGCTTTCTCAGGTCTATCTCCGGCACATGGTGGAGAGTGTGGTATACAGTAAGTGATCAATCAATATTTGTTGACTGAATACATAAATGCTCCTCTTCTATGAATTCATTTTGGGCTATTCCTTTATAAAACACAATCCTTAATTTTTTGTAATATTTCATTATTGTCTCATATATGTGTGAACCTAATAGAAATAAATGCTGCTTTAAAATAGAGACCAAATTTTATCGTTTTACTATCTCCCAATGTACCTAGCACATAGATAGGGATACGATGAATAACCACTGGTAATTAAGAATGTTATGTGTATAATACAGTACCTACTTTATGAAAGCTAAGATCGATTATAACTGACTCTCTCAAGTGAAACTGGAATTATAATGAAAGAGAAAAAAGGGAAAGAGAAAGAGAGAAAAGAAAGAGGAAGTTAGAGATAGAGAATACTTCTGCTATTGCAATTAATTTTAATTCCAGTTTCAACTGGAAATATGTCCTTTTCCAGAATTTCTTCTACAGATGAATTGCATATGTACCATGAGCGATGCAGTAAACAAAGTTCTATTTCACCAAGAAGACTGGGCTACTGGATAATCTTTCTTCCAATAATTTCAAGTTACTTTATAGGACAGATATGATAAATACTGAAACTTCTAGTTTAGTTCTCAAAATTAAATTTACTGACATAGTCTAAATAGTCCTAAAGTAGAAACTACTTTCCCTTTCCCTTTGCCTTTATTGAATAATAACTTCTAAACATCCACATGAGTTACAGACAAGAACTTAGATGAGGGCTGGGTAGTGATCTACTTAGAAAAATAGATTTAAAATGGTTTTGTGTCTCCTGTGAGGATGGGAATGATAAAAAAGAAGAAAAAAACCCTGACTAGAAGATTGTAGGACTAGAGAAAGAAAAGACATTTTCTCAGGAATATAGAGATTTCTTTATTTGTTTTCTCTTATTTTCAAACCTACAGTGTATATTAAGGTTTGCCTTGGAGCCCCTTCACCTGTCAGGATTATAAATGATTATTGAGTTTGCCTATCGAATATCCAGTGCTGATTGGCTTGTCTGAATAACTGCACAGATTTGGAGTTGTGACGGAGACCCACTCTAAATGGCTACCTCCCAAATTGGTCTCCCCAAAGGCCCTGGCCTCTCGCAGCTCATCTCATCTGTTCTGGGCGGCTCACCCTAGAAGGGGAAGACCCCGTCCTCTCCATGTGGAGGGCAGAGACCGCAGCATATTCCTGGGCTGCTCCTTGGGTTGTCCAACAGCTTGTGTAATTTGATGCATCGCATCAGGTTAAGTCATGCTTAAGGTGATCTAGGGATCTAGAGCACCAAATGACAGCCTTGTGTGGCAACGTGTGGAAAATGCAGCTTTTTCTTCTTTCAGGGTCCCAGCTTGCTAATGAATCTAGCAAGTTAAATGACACCTGGTGCTCACCAGCTTTCAACGCTCTTTTCTTGAGTAACACAACACAGAATCATTCTGTTCTGTTTGGCATCTTTACATTTACATAGCATTTTGCATGACTAAGGATGACCCAACATCAATTATGCCTGTATCTATTCCTTTGTCTTTATCTGGACCTATGTCCCTGTCTTCATCTGTATGTATAGCTACAGCTCCATTTATGTAAGCCAAACATGAATTTCTCCTCACTGCACATATTTAGATTATAGTAATTTTAAAAGAGAACTGCCTGGTAGAAATACTGAGAAAATAATAATCACATTACTATAGTACCCCAAAGTTTTTTTAAAAGTAGCTGAATTTTTATTCTTTTCAAGAGAAAACCTTCCCCCACTTAATTGAATCAGCATGTGCACATTTTTTTATCTTTCTTCCTAAGATTTTATTTATATTCCTTTTTAATTGGCATGTTTAAAGCCTGTGTATAAGTCCATTTAAATAAAAATAGGACAGGCTTACTAGTATTTGTATTGCATGAAATTACAAGCAGGTTCGAATTGAACAATTAATACTCCTTTTTTTCTCAGTGGTGGTACGAATAGTGCCAATTTAATGCTGTTTAAGCTTATTATCTAATTGCATGCTTGTGCTAGCTTCAGAAACGGCATGACATGAAGGCAGGCGTGTGCTGTGTTCCCTCTGCAGTAGAATATTCAATTATTTGTTCTGACTCATGTAATTCCCTGTATTCCAAGCTTGTTAATGTCATTACAGAGCTGAAATAAAGTGATTACTGTTAATGAGTATTTATCCGATAGGTAATGCAATTCCTGCACCCTCCAGCTGACAGTGGACTCTTATGGATTTTGCTCACTGGTTCTTTCACCGCTCCCCCCGATCACCACCCAAAGGCGCCATCCCCCACCTCTTGACTTTCCTGTCAGGGAGGCAACATTGCATTGCGGTTTTCTGTGAAATACTGTCAGATGATGGGGAAAATAATAAAAAAATGTTTAAAAAAAGGAAAAGGAAGAATTGCAACCTCCCCCGGCAGAGTTCCAGCTAATGACCACTGCTTCCACTTGCCGGCAGTGATGACAGCTTGCGCTAAATGATAATGGCATGCCTGCTGTCGGGTTTGCCCGCTTATGTTATTTCTCTTGACATGGTTCTGGGGAAGGCCTAATTTTTTTGACATTTGACCATGCAAATTTGAGTCCTGATACATTATTCTGCATTTACATCCTTCCAGTGTTGCTGTTTAAAATGTGCTACAAGCTCCAGGAGCTCAGCTAATAAAGGCCACCGAATGAAAGAAAGTTAAATATGAATGCAAGAGGAGACCTAAATGAAGGGCTGGCTTGTACATCTCAAAGATGACCTTCTAGAGATGAGCGAGTGGAAAATCTTTTTTTAAAGCAAATGGTAAAGACTGTAACATCGATTTTTTTTTTTTGTAGATTTTTAAAAGATTTTCAAATATATACCAAAAGGAGAGAAAAAAAAAAATCTTCTCATTATATTTTACATGAAAGTTTTCCTACTCAGCTCATTAGCTACTATATTATTAACCGATTGCAAGGTGGTGCTGGCTTCTCGAACTGTAAACTCATGAATCTGCAGAAAGCATCTTTGATTGCCAGACCTACAGTTGCACAGCCTCTAAACTTATCAGTTTCATGTCATCAATTCCATGCCTTTTGGTTCTAAGAAAATTCTTCCATTTTAGAGATTTCTGTGGGTTTTGGAACAAATCAAACTTCATCCTATATTGTTTTTGGCTCCAGAGCAAAATTTGGACCTAACAATAAAAATGGGGAAAATGTTAAAAATCATTCTCAGCAAACTAATGCAAAAACAGAAAACCAAACACCGCATGTTCTCACTCATAAGTAGGAGTTGAACAATGAGAACACATGGACACAGGGAGGGGAACATCACACACTGGGACCTTTTGGGGGTTGGGGGGCTAGGGGAGGGATAGCATTAGGAGAAATACTTAATGTAGATGATAGGTTGATGGGTGCAGCAAACCACCATGGCATCTATAAACCTATGTAACAAACCTGCACGTTCTGCGCATGTATCTCAGAACTTGAAGTATAATAATAATATTAATAATAATGTCAACAATATTATTAACTATACTAAATTGACTTAAGAACCACTAAAAATAAACATGCACTCCTAATAATGATAAAAGAGGAGTATTCACAGATTTTGTTATGGATATCAACATTAATGTCATTACTTTACAAAAAGAAAAAGCATAAAGAAAAAGTGCCTGCTTTTATCTGTCCATATTTATATTTTTATTTACTTAGCATTCAATTTACTAAATTGTTATTTTTATACATTTTGAAATATTTCATTGTATACTCTCCCAGTTAAATATATTAAAATAAATCATTTAATACAGATAAGTAATTGGACTTCAGGTTTGATACATATTAAGAGTATTATAGGAAACCCTCTTTGAAATTACTGAGTAGCCAAAATTTTTCTCTGCTTCTCCGTTCTCTACTCTCCTTTCTCCCTCCTGTCTGGTCTTGCCTCCTTTTTTTTTCTTCCTTTCTTCCTTTTCCTTAATTTCTTCCATTTTGAATACCCACTTTATTTTTGAGCACTCTATCTATCTATCCATCCATCTATCTATTTATCTATCACCTATCTATCTAATCTATTTATTTAATCTATCTACCTACCTACCTATGTTTCCAATTGGATGCTGAAGCGTTTACAAGCATAAATAAGACAGAGAGTCTCTGAACATTTGAACCTTGCAATAGTAAGTGTAATTACGCAAATATAGTAAGATACAAGAACACTTTGGTTTTCTAAACAGCGTTGTTACTACCAACAGATTAAGTCACAGTCAAGATCAGAAAACACAATTGCCAATTTGCTTTTTATGAATGGGGTATTTTCCTCAGATGTTTAAAGTATGTGTGTGCCCTCATATGTAGCACTGTGCCTAAGGTGGTTTTACTGATTGGGCAACAGAATTCAAATCTTCATTTTCCCTTTGTTCTATCTAGTCAACAAGAGAGCACCAGAAGAGTGATTTCAAGAAGCGAGACCAGGTTTGAAATCACTCCGGCGAGAGTGCACTGCACGGTCCCTTTTACTTGGGAGACAATGAAGTAGCAGGCATGGCATTACACCATGTGATTTCCATACATCATTTCAACAACAATCACAGCTTTAAAAACACCATGCAGGTCCTGAGATACAAAGTCAAATACATGTCAAATGTAGAATCCTGACTCAAAACAGTAAGTAGATAAAAGTATTTCTAAGAAGTCTCCTTACACCTCATAGAGTTATGAAGATGTGGAGTTCATCTTGTTTTATTAAAGAAAGTATTTATGAGAATAGCATTTACTTTTATGTATATTTAATATTTTAAAATATTAATAACTAGGAAATAAAAGACAATTCAATAATAACAGTTGTTTTTCAAAAAAATAAATAAAAGCAGGAAAAAAAACTTTTCCATTTTGTAAAGTACATTAGATGGCCTTGCTCACATAGCAGTTAGTGTGTAGTCCTTTTGAAGATCAACTGTAGAGACAAAATCTTGCATCCCACCAACTCTGAGTTCTGATAAAGATAAATAGGCTGTTTGCACCTCATGAATCCAGCCCTTATTGTATGGAGGGTCTAGAGAAAGACACTGGGCCATCCCTGCCATAAGTGCTCAGGTTCCACAACCGAATCAGTTGGTCCAAGGATTCCTCTATTTTTTGGTCATACCCCTTCCACTTCTGTTCTTCAATCTGGGATTATCTGCATTTAAACTAATGCGCTTCCTTTAGAGTTGACAACCCTGCGGGAATGCTGACACGTTTATTTGCCTGAGACATTTTTTTAACCTTTGTTTTTGAAGGAAACTTGCTGGTCATAGAAATAAAGGTTGCCAGTTTTTTTGTGTCTTGTTTTATTCAATATTTTAAAATATTATTCTATAGTCTTCTGAATTCCATTGCTTCCATTAAAAATTCAGCTCTCATTTTTATTGTTGGTTTGTGTTTTTTTCCCACTTGCTTTTAAGTTCTCTCTTTTTCTATGATGCTTACAAGTTTAAGTTTTATATATCTAGATGGGATTTAACTTATATTAATTCAATTTGTGGTTCACTGAACATCTTGAATAGCTTTCAAGCATTTTGAAAATCTTCAGGTAATTTCTTGCTTCAGATATTGCTCACTTCCTATTTTTTTCTTCTCTCTTTCTGGGAACCCAACTACATATTTGCTAAACTTCTTGTTCATATTCTAGTTTTTTCATGTTTTATACTTTTTATTCATGTTCATGTCTATGCTTCAATTTTAATATCTTCTCTTTAACTGTATTCAAGTTTACTAACCTATCTTTTGCTGAATCCAGTGTGATTTTTTTATCTCTCAATGAATTATTAACTTAGTTATTATATATTTTACACTGTAATAATGTTTCTTATATTTTTATAAATTCTAATTATTATAAGAATACTCCATATTTGCATATTTCTTATCTATAATTCCTTTATTAATTTTAAGATATCGGTCATTTTCTGTGAACTAAAATATCTAAACAAACTCTCCCTCTGCTTAGACTGTATTACTTCTTAATTTGTCACTTTTTTCAGCCTCTTTGAAAGTCTAGAAATTTTTAATTTTGTGCTGGACATTGTAATTATTACATTGTAAAGAACCAAAATTGTATCATTTTCCATTTTTAATTTGTTCTGAATTAAATTTGAGTTAAATTATAAAATAATCAATTACCTTGATCATTTCAAGGCCTAGTTTTACAACTTGTTAGGGCACTTATATTGCAGTTTTTCTTATTTCCAGAACATAACCTGCACTCCTATAGCATAGTATTTCTAGTTGCTAAAAGAATATTCAGGGTATTTGAAAGGCCACTTCACTTTAAGCAGCCTGGACTTCAGCATCTCCCTGACACTATGAATTCTCCACTACAACCATTCAGCCTTACTCCTCCTGACAGGCAGACCAGAGTTCTATCAAATCTCAGAAACTGGCCAAGAACCAAAGAGGCTGATTTAATGTAGACTTTTACACTTTCCTTTCTACAATTTGCTAATAGTCATTGCCTTCTGGGATTTCTGTAAAGCTCTCAACTCTTTTCTCATTCTCTTTAGCTCAGCATAACTTTCACTCTCAGCCTTGACTGACTTCTCTGAACTTCAGCCTGGAAAATATCCTCAAAAAGAAATTCAGAACAAATATAAGCCATAACTCATGAGCTTCCTCTCTCAATTATTATTGCCCTGGGTTAACTGTCATTCTAAATCTGCAATCATTGTTATATGGATATTTACGTAGGTTTTATAGCTGTTTATGGGTAGAAAAAATATGATATCAGCTACTTTATTGTGCACAGAATCAGAAGTCTTTCTGAACTTTATTTTTATTTTTAGATTTATTGAATTTTTATCAAAAAATGCAGTTTACAAAATCTCCCCCGTAGAATTAATTATTTTTTTCTGGAAACTAGCACATGATTTATTTATATAAATGTTTTTCTATCATAAAATGATTGCAAGTTGTTTGTAAGATATAAAATTGTAAGTGTTTTAAAGTTTTTGATTTTGATTACTGGACCTATCTATTAAAATCTTTGAAAATAATTTTATTTTTAAGAATTTATATTTGTATTTATTTCCATTTTCTTTTATGTGACAGTGTATAAAAGTTTACATATATATGATTTATTTATTACTATACATTTTATAATTGCGTGAGTTCCATCTTTTTAAAAAATTTTAACTTTGAAATGTGATTTGTTATTCACACTGACATTACAGGAGAAATCCTGTTTGAGATTTTTTTTGCCAACTTGCTCCAAGTTTTATTATTTTTCTCTCTTCTTCTGTTTTTTTGTTTGTTTGTGTTTTGAGGGGGAAGGAGAATGCTTACTTCTGCTAATGTAGCTGGATTGTTTAAATTACATTTTTAAAAAGTAATTTTATATACATAAAATAAGCAAGCTCTTCCCCCCCCAAAAATTACATTTTCAAAATTATGTTTTTAAATTAATTTTAGAAGTACATTTTCTATAATTTTATAAGAAAAAATACTACCGTGTTTACTGTGTTTACTTAGTTTAATGTCTAACACCAATTTTATATTTACTGTTTCTCTCTTTTTGATTTTTTTCCCTATTTTAAAAAATATGTTTTAGGTTATATTCCATTTCTATTTGTCACTCATCTATGCTCTCATATTGAGATTTTTTAAAATCTGTTTATTCCGTTTTCTGAGATGAAAACTTTAGAATATTTGTATTTTACCCTTCTCCCAGTATCCTAGATACACCAATTTTGGTTTTATGATAGTTTAGGATTCACAGGTCTGGGAATTTATTCTTTAATTTTAAGAACTATTATTATTTTCTCAATTAAAATCCTCTGTTGCATTATCATTATCAGTTAAAAGTTATGTTTTACACAGTGTAAATATTTTCTCATGACTGTTGCTTTCATATTTAATCTAGTTCTGTTTTAATCATACTTTGGACTTAACGATTTTGGTTACACTACTTGTTGAAATAATTTGTTTAGATAGGGAAGAAGGACAGAATAATTTATGAGTCTTTGCATATCTTAAAAATAAAAAATTCTTTAAACAATTCTCAGCAGAATAAAAAGTGGTAGCATTACCTGACAGAAAAATTGCTGAAAAACATTGTCTCATCAAAACTGCATAAGTCAAACATTGTTAGCTTCCACTATAGAAGATGAGAAGCCCAATGAAAATTATATCCTCTTTATTTTGAAAGTAAATTGTTTTTTATGAAAAAGCAATTAGAAGAGCTTGTAAGGTTTTATTTTCCTCATTGAAGGGTGACAATTTCTTCAGGATATTTTAAAGTGTTGTATTTCTTCTTTAATATTTTATTGCAATCAGAAAAACTTCTTAATTAGAAACGTATTTTGTCTTCAATTCAGTCATTTCACATTATTATTATGAGTAGTAGTAGTAATGTTTTCTTCATTTCTTTCTTACTTCTTTTGTTCTCTCTGAAATGTTTGTATATTTTAAATTTTCTTCATCTTCTCTGCCAGTGTTTCAACTTTATACTAATAATTCCAATTTATTTTAATTTTTGCTTTATTTACACTGACAAATATTTTTCATTTACCATTACCAAAACTTAATTCAGCAATTTTGAGAAAATTTTTCTATTTTCATTTTATCTATTACATATTTTGCAATTTCCTTTTTATTGTATGTGTGTGTGTGTGTGTGTGTGTGTATACACATATATATTATATTATATATATAAAATACTTAAAGTTCTGGGATACATATACAGAACGTGCGGGTTTGTTACATAGGTGTATGTGTGCCATGGTGGTTTGCTGCACCCATCAAGCTGTCATCTAGGTTTTAAGCCCCACGTGCATTAGGTATTTATCCTAATGCTCTCCCTCCCCTTGCCCCCCCACTCCCTGACAGGTCCCTGTGTGTGATGTTCCCCTCCCTGTGTCCATGTGTTCCCATTTTTCAACTCCCACTTATGAGTGAGAACATGTGGTGTTTGGTTTCTGCTCTTGTGTTAGTTTGCTGAAAATGATGGTTTCCAGCTTCATCCATGTCCCTGCAAATAACATGAACTCATTCTTTTTATGGCTGCATAGTATTGCATAGTGTGTATGTGCCACATTTTCTTTATCCAGTCTATCATTGATGGGCATTTGGGTTGGTTCTAAGTCTTTGCTATTGTGAATAGTGCTGCAATAAACATACGTGTGCATGTGTCTTTATAATAAAATTATGTATAATCCTTTGGGCATATATCCAGTAATGGGATTGCTGAGTCAAATGGTGTTTCTGGTTCTAGACCCTTGAGGAATCGCTGCACTGTATTCCACAATGGTTGAACTAATTTACATTCCCACCAACAGTGTATTAAGTGTTCCTATTTCTCCACATCCTCTCTACATCTGTTGTTTCCTGACTTTTTAATGATCACCATTCTCACTGGAGTGAGATGGTCTCTCATTGTGGTTTTGATTTGGATTTCCCTAATGACCAGTGATGATGAGCTTTTTTTCATATGTTTGTTGGCTGCATAAATATCTTCTTTTGAGAAGTGTCTGTTCATATCCTTTGCCCACATTTTCATGGGGTTGTTTGCTTTTTTTCTTGTAAATTTGTTTAAGTTTCTTGTAGATTCTTCATATTAGATTTTTGTCAGATGGGTAGAATGCAAAAATTTTCTCACATTCTGTAGGTTGCCTGTTCACTCTGATGGTAGTTTCAGGCAGGAACTGTTTATTTGGAAAAATTAACAATACAGACAGCTGGCCAGACTAATAAAGAAGAAAAGAGAAGAATCAAAAAGACACAATAAAAAATGATAAAGGGGTATCACCACTGATCCCACAGAAATACAAACTACCATCAGAGAATTCTATAAACACCTCTACGCAAATAAACTAGAAATTCCTGGACACACACACTCTCCCAGGACTAAACCAGGAAGAAGTCGAATCCCTGAATAGACCAATAACAAGTTCTGAAATTGAGGCAGTAATTAACAGCCTATTAACCAAAAAAGCCCAGAGCCAGACAGATTCACAGCCAAATTCTACCAGAGGTACAAAGAGGAGCTGGTACTATTCCTTCTGAAACTATTTCAAACAATAGAAAAAGAGAGACTTCTCCCTAACTCATTTTATAAGACCAGCATCATCATGATACCAAAACCCGGCAGATATACAACAAAAAAAGAACATTTCAGGCCAATATCCCTGATGAACATCGATGTGAAAATCCTCAATAAAATACTGGCAAACCGAATCCAGCAGCACATCAAAAAGCTTATCCACCACTATCAAGTCGGTTTCATCCCTGGGACTCAAATAAATAAATAAATAAATAATGATTAAAAATTGCTTATGGAATAGAAGGTATTTGTTGTTTCAGTTTGAAATTCCCTAGTGAAAAATAATTTTGAGCCTGTGTTCATGTGTTTATTTATTATTTGCATATCTTCTTTGGTGAGGAGCCTATTCAGATCTTCTGCTCATTTTTTAATTGAGTTTTTTGCCATTGTTGACTTTTAAGAGTTCTTTATATATTGAAAAATATATATTCTTTACTGTTTCCAATCTCTTGACATTACATTTCACAGAAGTTTTAAATTTCCAAATTATCAACTTTTTATATTTCATCTATTTGGTATTATATCTAAAACCTCATCACAAAACAAAAAAAAACCCATCATTTTCTGTATTAAATTCTAGAAGCTTAATAGTATTTCTTTTCTATTTAACTCTCATACATTTTTAGCTAAATTTCGCAAAAGGTGTAAGTTTTCTGAGTTTATTTTTTAATATGGATTCCAATTCTTCCAACATGATTTGTTGTAAAGACTATCGTTTCCCCATTGAGTTTCATTTGCTTGCCAAGGAGCAATTGAATATATTTTTTGAGTCACTATGGGTTCTCTGTTCTGTTCCATTAATCTATATGCTTATTTCTGCAAGTACCTCACTACCATGTTTCCTGTAGCTTCAGAGTAAACCTGGAAGTCAGGTAGTTCAGTCTTCCAATATGTTCTTCCTCAGTGGAGTGTTGGCTATTCTGGGTCTTTCGCCTTTCCATACAGACTTAGAATCAGTTTACCACGATAAAGCACAAATAACCTAAAATGGCCTGCTGGCACTTTAACTGGGATTCCATTGAATTTATACATCAAGCTGGGAAGAATTGATAGCTTACCAATATCGAGTCTTCTATTCCATGGACGCAGAATATCTTTCCATTACTTTTGATCTTTGATATTTAGTTTTCCACAAATAGATTCTATATATGTTTTCTTGGATTTAGACCTAAGTATTCTATTTTTGTGACATTGTAAATAGTATTCAGTTATTAATTTCAAATTGCAATAGACAAGATTTCAGAAATGGGGTCCCAGTTTATATTCTTGATACAGGTTGGATGTTGTCCCCTCAAAAATCTCATGTTGAAATGTGATCCCCAATATGAGAGTGGGGCCTGTTGGGAGGTATTTGGGTCATGAGGATGGATCCCTCATGGCTTGGTCCTGTCCTCGTGACAGTGAGTGAGTTATCTTGAAATCTGGTTGAATAAAAATGTGTGGCGCCTCCCCTCCCACTTTTTGCGCGCTCTCTCTCTCTCTCTCTCTCTCTCTCTCTCTCTCTCTGGTATACTTGCTCCCACTTTGAATTCTGCCATGAATAAAAGTTTCTGAGTCCCTCACCAGAAGCCCAGCAGACACCAGTGTCATGCTTGCATAGCCTGCAGAACCGTGGGCCAATTCAAACTCTTTCCTTTATAAGTTACCCAGTCTGGGGTATTCCTTTATAGCAATGCAAGCAGGACCTGATACAATTCTTAGATGAAACATGTAAGAGTGCCCATTTCCCCTCATCTTCACTGGTATGCCCTGATCTGCTTTGCGCCTTTGAGTTATCCTCTTTCCCTGTCAGCCTCTTCCCAGTAGATCCTGCTGGACTCAGCTTGTCGTAACCCACTGTAGGCAAGTGCCAGCCAATCCTAAGTGCATCATATTAACTTACAGAAGCCAGAGCAATGAGATGTGAGATGACCCCCTGTAGGCTGCCTGATTTCTAATCTAATGCCAGTTGGTTTACTTATAAAATAAGTGGCATTTGTTGAAAGTATCTGTTCTTCTTACTTGAAACATTGCTTCTTTAATCTTGTTCGCCATTCTCTTCACTATGTGGAAGGTATTTTCTTTCTCTTAACTTGTATTTTAAGTTCAGGGGTACATGTGCAGGTTCGTTAGATAGGTAAGCTTGTGGCATGGGGGTTCATTGTATAGATTATTTTATCATCCAAGTATTAAGCCTACTACTTATTATTTTTTCTGATTCTCTTCCTTCACCCTTCAGCACCCTCTACCCTTCAACTGGCCCATGTGTTTGTTCCCTTCCATGTGTCCATGTGTTCTCATCATTTAGCTCCCATTTAGAAGTCAGAATATGTGGTATTTGGTTTTCTCTTCCTGCATTAGTTTGCTAAGGATAATGGCCTCCAGTTCCATCTATGTTCCCACAAAAGCCAAGGTATTCTTTTTCATGGCTGCATAGTATTCCACGGTGTATATGTACCACATTTTCTTTATCAAATCTATCATCTATGGGCATTTAGGTAAGATTCCATGTCTTTGATATTGTCCGTAGTGCTGCAATGAACATACACATGCATGTGTCTTTATAACAGAAAGATTTATATTGCTGGGTTAAATGGTATTTCTGTCTTTAGGCCTTTGAGGAATTGCCACACTGTCTTCCACAGTGGTTAAACTAATTTACACTCCCACCAACATAAGCATTCCTTTTCTTTCACAAACTCTCCAACATCTGTTATTTTTTTGATTTTTTAGTAATAGCCTTTCTGACTGACGTGAAAAGCTGGTAAGTGTTAAAAACACTTTCGGGATTCTTGAGTTGCTTAAATATATTTAGTCAGAACCATGACACATTGTGTTTTTAGGGAAATACAATTAACTTCAAAATTAAAGCATTTAATTTAATTGACGAGTTTATCCTCAATTAGAAAATACTTTATTTCAATAAAGTATTAGAAAATACTTTATTTCAATAAAGTATTAGAAAATACTTTATTTCAATAAAGTATTAGAAAATACTTTATTTCAATAAAGTATTAGAAAATACTTTATTTCAATAAAGTATTAGAAAATACTTTATTTCAATAAAGTATTAGAAAATATCTTATTTTATTTCTAATAAAGTATTAGAAAATACCTTACCTTATTTCTAATAAAGTATTAGAAAATATGTTATTTCTAATAAAGCATTGGAAAATACTTTATTTTCTAATTGAGGATAAACTCATCAACTAAATTAAATACTTTAATTTTAGAAGTTAATCGTATTTCCCTAAAAATACAACATGTCATGATTCTGATTAAATATATTTAAACAACTCAAGAGTCCCAAAGGTGTTTTCCATACCTGCTTCTGGTCACGATCCCACTCTGTCCTCGGCAGGCAGCAGGAGTGGCTCAGGACACCGAGAACGAGGTCGGTGTGCAATGGCACGTGCACAGAGAAGCCAGCATTCTCACAGCCTTCAGAGAAGCCTTGGCTGATGTGGGGACTTGACAGTGCTCCCATGTGACCACTCAGGCAGGGGTCCGAGTGTGCAAGGCAGGTGAAACAGATTTTTAAAATAAGGTGCCAAGACCAAGTCATAATCAAATATCAAGGTGGGCCTTGCACAGCTTTCATGTCTTCTTGTAAGTGGCATTTTCTCCCGTGGGTTGTTGTGAACCTCCAGTTTCCCTTAGGTATATTGTTAAACCATTTCACAATATGTTGTAGCTGCATATTCTTCTGTAGCTCTTACTGTAGCTACCACTGTAAAATTTCCTGTGTGATTGTGGACTCTCCTCCCAGTCTGCTGCAGGCTTCTAGAGAACAGGACTGGTGTGTGCCGTCCAGCTTGTGTTTCCTGTCCCAAGTAAAATGCTCAGCCCATTAACTGACTTAGCAGAAACAGAAGTTGAGAGAATGAATGACTGAATGAGTGAATGAATAAATAACTAAATGTGTGGCTGGATGCTAAGCTTCAACATAAGCAATTTGATTACCTCTTAGGAAAGCTTTTGTTTGGTGAGGAATGAAAGCGCTCTTGAACATGTGTCTCTCCTAGTGCAGACCCTGCTTTGCTGCCTGTTGGCCGGGGCCCTGATAGAGTCCTCTGATGTCAGAGGGATCGAATGCCAATGCCTTGGCCTGGGGGCACACCCTAGAAACACAGGTCTGAGCCTTCATAATTGCTCTTTAGGGGGAAATCCCAGGTGTGCTGGGAGGGGTGGGGAGTGCCACTAGATGGTTAACCTGCTAGTCTTATATCTTCATCTTCTCAATCTCACTACATATATATCAAAAAAAAAAAAAAAACTCTGTTGGAATAGGTAACAGCTCTTTCTCTCTACTGACTTTCAATCTGATGAGTAGTCATATTCTATAAGTATGTGCAGAAAAGACTGAATACAGCATACCCCAGCTACACGAATACACAAAAAAGTGCCCACCCCACCTTTCCGGAGAAAGGACAGCTATCAATCAGTCATCCAACTGAAGCACGTGTACCTGCACCTCCAACTGTGGCGGGCCTCTCTTTGCAACAGCTCAGCAAAGTGCAATGGAGCCATCAGGTACCAGGTTTCCACAATACCAAGTTTAAGCCACATAATATTTTTTACATTGATTTGCACAAGAATGAGGGTAGAGACTTTAATAATGAGGCATTTAAGCAAAATTGTCAATTAAAAGTTATCTGAGAAAAAATATTCTATATACAAAGAAATGTAAACACCAAGGCAGCTGGAACAATGGGCACTTTAAAGAAACAGCAAGAAGGCCAGGTTGGTAGGAGATAAAATCAGAATTTATAACTTGTGACACACATTTTATTGTTGTTTTGTTTCTCTAAACCTTGATTAGCTTCAAGACTTCAAAGACATGTAGAGCTTCTCAGAGGAGATTAAGGGTTCCATGGGAATGCTTGGCAGTTGTGAGGGTGCCTTGCTGGTCTAGTGAAGCTTGAAGGGGAAAGGATGTGGTGAGCAGAGACAAGTAACTAAATATTGAATGTGGAAAGAGTTTATGGTCCCCTCAAACTACCTCAGTTCCCCTAAACCCTGACAGATGTGAGCTACAGTTGCAGAGGGATCTGAAGTGACTGACCGAGACACAAATCCAAGAGGAACAAATTTTTATTTTAATAGATATTGATTCACATTCAAAGTTTTCTTAGCCTAAGACGTGTCATGAAGTTGCTGAGACTCTTAAATCACAGTTTGCATAAGACTGAGAGCAACAAAAGTCAAGACATCCTGAGAGGAGGAGGGAATTTCTAATAAGCCTATGAAGAAACTTTCATAAGGGTACAGCATCCATCATGTTGTCACCAATTTTATGGTTAAAACAGAGTTTGAAATGATCTTCAATAAAATTTGAAATCTAAAATGTGGTTCTCAAAATACATTTCAATACATCAACATTCTTCAGGATTTCATCAGCAGTTATTACAACTCTGTCTGCAACAGGGAAATCTGTTTAGGAATATGTCACCATGGTGAATTCTTAGACGTTCTGAAGATGATGTGTGGCAGAAACCTCAGAAACCTAGCTGAGTAAAAGACTATAGATATGTTTTTATGTTAAAAGAGTTATTTGTAAAGTAAGGTAAATAATTACATAAATTACTTATGTAATTATGTAAATTATCACATAAATCATATTTAATGGCAATGTGAGGGATATGTAGTGTGAGAAGTCAGCAGCCACTGTGAAAGTGGAATCACGTTGATGAGAAAAAGCACAACAGGATTTTCTCATGAAAAATCAGAAAAAAAAAAAAGTTTAAACCCACTGAATATTTAACAAGTAGAAAAATAACCACCAATTATAAAATAATTCTGAAAAAGGAAGTTGGACTGACTTGAGAAGTTTAATAATTGAGTTTAGTCTTTGATGTACAACAGTTCCAGGCTGATGGAAATTGTCAATAGGATGGCTTTTATATTGTAATGCTCAGTGGGTCTCAGCACACGCCTTTTTCCCAACACTGTCTATATATTCGTTATATTGGTTCTGGAATTCTTGAGACGTGGAATGTTGGATATCTCCTATCCATCTTGTGGCACAGACCCCTCTCCCTGAAATGCATCTTTTAATCAGGACACATATTCAAAGGTAAGATAATCAAGGGTGATTCACAGATTATGTCATAAAGGAGCTTAATCAGAAACCACCAAAGATGAGAGGTGTACTGTGAATTGGGGCACTACTTTGGGTCAATAGGTAGAGCAACGCTCTGCTGTGACCTGCTGTAGTGGTGGATGTAGATCATGCCTGTTGACAAGTAGCATTTTTATTAAATCACAGAATCAGTGTCTAGAAGCATCCTACAAGGACAGTCAATGAGACAAAATTTTCTTTGGACAGCAGGCCATCTTCCTTTGGACAGCATCTTTGGACAGCAGTCCAATATACTGAACTTACATGTAAACAAGATGGAACACCCACTGGTCAATGAACAATATATCCATGTTGAGGTGATTCACAGCCCAAGAAAAAGGGTCAGGAGGTGGTGAATCTCACTTTGGGTACGTTTGTTAACAGACCACCTCAGCACCATGACGACAGACATGTAAAAAGACCAAGAAAATCCTGGTACATTTCACACTGAAAATGTTCTAGTGAGGATGCATTATTGACTTAAGAACAACAGGAAGATATAAGGTGAAACAATGTCCCAGAAAAGTTAGAGAAGGCTAGTTGGGCAGGGAACCTATAAACTCACATCTGTAAAGGGCTCAATCATAGGACAGAGACCGGGCTTTTGATGTCCCAGCAATGCACTGCACTGGCCTGATTCATAAAGTATGTCTGTCAATGCCTTCCAAAATCCCATATATTTGTTAATAGCTGCATCAAGATATAATTCACATGCCGCATAAATCACGTTAAAGTGTAACATTCAATGTATTTGAGGATATTTACAATTGTGCAAACATCACCATGATCTGACTTCTTTCACTTATATTATGTTTTCAAGGTTTATTCATACTGCAGCATGTTTCCGGACTTCATTCTTTTTATTTCTAAATGATACTCTATTGTATGTGTGTAGCACATTTTGTCCAATCACTAGCTGATGGACACTGAGTTGTTTCTACTTTTTGGATACCATAAATAATACCACTATGAACATTTGAGTACAAGTTTTTTGTAGACACATTTTCATATTTTGGGGTAAATACCTAAAAGTAAAATTCCTAGATTACGTGGTAACTCTATGGTAAATATTCTGAAAAACATCCATCCTGTTTTATTAAGTGACTTCATCATTTTGTATCCCCACAAGGAAATTTTGAAGGTTAAAATTTCTTCATATCCTCACCAACATATTATTGTCTGTATTTTCTATTATATACATCGTACTGAGGATTTCAATATCCAATGAAATGGTATTTTGCTGTGATTTTGATTTGTATTTCTCTAATAACTAATAACATTAATCATTTTTGTGCTTATTGACTACTTATATATTTTATTTGAACAAATGCCTATTGATATCATTGCCCATTTTTAAATTGTGTTACGTTTTGTTGTAGTTGGGTGTTAAGAGATCTTTACACATTCTTTATATAAGTCCCTTTTCAGAAATATAATATGAACATATTTTCTCACATTTTGTGAGTTGTCTTCTCAGTTTGATGATGTCATTTGCAGTATAAAAGTTTTTGTTTTGATACATTCAAATGTTTAAGGATTTTTTGTTTGTTCATTTATCACTTATGCTTTGGTGAGATAGCTAAGAAATAATTTCTTTTTTTCGAGACAGAGTCTCGCTCTGTCGCCCAGGCTGGAGTGCAGTGAAGCGATCTCGGCTCACTGCAAGCTCCGCCTCCCAGGTTCACACCATTCTCCTGCCTCAGCCCCCTCAGTAGCTGGGATTACAGGCACCTGCCACCACGCCTGGCTAATTTTTTATATTTTTAGTAGAGACGGGGTTTCATTGTGTTAGCCAGGATGGTCTCGATCTCCTGACCCCGTGATCCGCCTGCCTCAGCCTCCCAGAGTGCTGGGATTACAGGCATGAGCCACCACGCCCGGCCAAGAAATCATTTCTTAACCCTAAGTTATGGATATTTCCTATTATTTTTGTTCCAAATGTTTTATATTTTTAGCTTTTATATTTAGGTCTGTGGCCCAGTTTCAGTTAAGTTTTGTGCACGTTGTGAGGTAGGGGTCAAACTCATTCTTTTGCAAGGGGGTATTCAGTTGTTCCAGCATTATTTGTTAAAAAGATTATTATTTCGCCTATTTAATTTTCAGTGTGCATCTGGCACTTTTTTTGTTAAATTTATTCATACATATTTTATTCTTTTTGATACTATTACAGATGGAATTCTTTCCTTACTTCCATTGTTGGCTTGTTTATTGCCAGAGTATAAAATACAAATTTTTAAAAACATTAACCATACATCTATTAAAACCTTGCTTAACTCATTTATTAGGTGTAAAAATTATACTTGATACCTTAAGAATTTCTGTATACAAGATCATGTCATTTTCAAACTGAGACAACTTTGCACCTTCCTTTTCAATCTGAATGCCTGTTATTTATTTTTATTCCCAATTGCCCTACTAGGAACCTCTAGTACAATACTGAATAGGAGTTACACAACGGTCATTCTTGTTTTGTTCTAGATTTCTGGGAGTTATCAAAATCCCAGTGATGTTTGTTACAAAAACACCCATCACAAAAGACCTATGAATTCTCAAAGGACCCTGAATAGTCAAAACATAATGAAAAAAAAAAAAAGCTGAAGAATTCAAACTTCTTGATTTCAAAACTTATTTTAAAACCACAGTAATCAAAATAGTGTGGTAATGGCATAAAGACAGACATATATAGCGATGGAATAAAATAGAGAATCTAGAACTAAATTCTTGCATATATTACAAAATATTTTTTGACAAGTTTAGCAAGACATTAAATGAGAAAAGAGAAATTTTCAAGAAATGATGCTGGGAAAACTATATATCCAGATGCAAAAGAATGAAATTGGACCCTTACATAACACCATATCCAATTAACTCAAAATAGATCAAACACATAAATGTAAGACTTAAAACTATAAAACTCTTTGAGGAAAACATAGGGCAAAAACTTCATGACACTAGATTTGGCAATGATTTCTTTGATATGACACCAAAGACAGACTACGAAAGAAAAAATAGACAAATCAGACCTCATAAACTTTTAAATTGAACATTAGAAAACAATATAAACAAAATAAAAGGGCAGCCCTGAAATAGAAGAATTTGTAAATCATATGCCTGATAATAAGAGTAATATCCGGAATATATATAAAACTAAAACTCAACAAAAGGAAAAAATATTCCATTAAAAAATGGGCAAAACACTTGAATAGTCATTTCTCCATTTCTCCACGGAAGATATACACATGGCCATAAAGCACATCAAAAGACGTTTAACACCACTAATCATTATGGAAATGCAAATCAAAACTATGATGAGATATCACCTCACACTCATTAGGATGCTACTAAACACACACACACACTCACACACACACAAATAATAAGTGTTAGTGAGGTGGTGAGTATGTGGAGAAACTGAAATCCTTGTTCAGTCTCATTGGGAATATAAAATGGTACAGCCGCTGTGGAAAACAGTATGGTGGTTCCTCAAAACACTAAAAGTATAATTACCATATGACGCAGCAATTCTGGTTCTGGATATATGCCAAATAGAACTGAAAGCATGGTCTCAAAGAAATATTTGTACGTTCATGTTCATAACAGTATTATCCACAATAACCCAAATCTGGAAGCAAGCAAGTGATGAAAGATGATGAATATATTAGTTAAAGGTGGTACATACATACAATTGAATATTGTTCAGCCTTAAAAAAGAAGAAAAGTCTGCAGTATGCTACACATGGAACTTTAAGGATATTTTGCTAAGTAGAGTAAACCAGTCACAAAAAGACAAGTACTACATGATTTCACTTATATGAGATATCTAAAGCAGTCAAAATCATAGAGACAAAATGTATAATGGTGATTGCCAAGGGCTAAAGAGAGAGGAATATGGGGATCTATTGTTTCATGGATATTGAGCTTTGGTTTTACAAAAAAAAAAATATGGAAATGGATGGCATTGATGGTTACACAACATTGTGAATGTATTTAAAATAACATTTCAAATAGTCAAGATGTCAAATTTTCTGTTATGTGTACTTTAAAAACCTGAAAAAAAGAGTATTTTAGGGAGAAAAAAATCAGTCTTTCAACATTATATATTCCATTAGCTACGGAAATTTTGTAGATGCCTTTTATCAAGTTGAGTGAGTTTCTATTTTTATTGCTTTTACTCTAAAAGAGTATTGGATTCTGTCAAATGTTTTTGCTGCATTTTTTATGTAATCTTGCGGTTTTCGTTACCTTTATTCTAATAATATAGTTCATTGCATAGGTTTTTTTTTTTTGTGTATGATAAACCACCTTTGACTTCCAGGATTAATCCTGCTTGGTTATCGTGTATAATCCTTTTTATATGTTGCTGACTTTAAATTGCTGTTATTTTGTTGAAGATTTTTTATATATTCATAAAAGATATCATTTTTTATTTATCTGCCTGGTTTTGGTACTAAGATATTACTGATCTCTAGAATGAGTCTCTGTATATTATCTTCTCTTTAATTTTTTGGAAGCATTAGTGGAGAATTGGTATTAATTCTTATTTTTATTTCTTTTACAAGCTAGTCTTTATAACTGAAAAGTAAAAAGTGTGTGTATATATATTTATATACAAATAAGTATGGTATGCAACATGATGTTTTCATGTATGTATACATTGCAGAATGGCTAAATCAAGCTATTTACCATTTGCATCACCTCACATATCTTTTGTGTGTGTGTGTGCGTGTGTGTGTGTGTGGCAATTCTTTTAACCTTGTGTAAATTTCTTCAATGAAGTCATCTGAGCTGGGGCTTTTCTTTGTAGGACGTTTTAAATTACAAGTTCACATTCTTCTTATACATCAAATTTTCTATTTCTTCTTGACTCAGTTTCAATAATTAGTTTCTTCCTAGGAACTTGTCCATTTCATTTAATTCATTATCATTCAGTTGTTCATAGCATTCTCTCCTACGACGTTTTTATTTCTGTGAAGACAGTAGTGTTGTTCCTGTTTTCATTCACATTTTTTAGTAATTTGAGGTCTCCCCTCTTGTTTTCTTGGTTAGTCTTTTGAAACTTTGTCGATTTTATTAATCTTTTCAAAAAGCCTGTTCTAAGTTTTATCCATTTGCTCTATTGTTTTTCCAGCTCTATTTCATTTGCTCCCACTCCAGTCTTCACTTTCCCCTCCTTTCTTCTTGTTTGAGATTTAGTTTTCTCGCTTCTTTTAAGTTCTCTAAGGTGGATGCTTAGGCTACTGAGGCAACATCAGCTTCCTTTTTTAATATGGATGATGATAGCTATAGGTTTCTACCTAAACAATTTTTTTGATCTGCAACTCAAACAGATTGAATGTTGTGTTTTCATTTTATTCATAGCATTTTCTAATTTTCTTGTGATTTATTTCTCATTCATTTTTTTATTTAATTACCACATATTTCTGAATTTCTCAAATTTGCTTCTGTTACTTATTTTTAGTTTTCTTATAGTCAGAGAACATGATTTGTATGATTTCAGTGCCTTATAAATGTATTGAGGCTTTTCGAAGGGGCTAGGATCCTTACAAAGAGAGGGAGATTTGGAGACACGAAAAAGACCAAAAGGAAAAAAAAAAAAAAAAAAAGCCACGCAACGATGGAGGCAGAGAATGTACTTGTTCCGCCATATATCAAGGAACACCTGGGGCCACCAGAAGCGGAGAGAGACAAGGAAGGATTCTTCCCTAGACCCTTCATTGGGAGCACAGCCGCACTAACACCTTAAATTTTAGGTTTCTGTCCTCCTGAATGGTGAGATAACAAATTCCTGTTGTTTTAAGCCAACCAGTTTTTCGTCATTTGTTACGGCAGCTTGTAGAAACTAATGTAGCCGATTTTTTTTTAACAGTAAAAAATCATCTTTGTTTTGTATATCTGGATTTGCATTTTTTTGAAAGACAGTTTTTTCTGGATATGAAATTCTTGACTGACAGATTTTTATTTTTATATCATTCTACTGATCCGTTTTCACCGTTTCTGATGACAAACTAGCTGCTGATTCTTTCGGGTTCTCTTAATTGTGATGAGTTAGTTTTCTTTTTCTCCTTTGAAGATTTTCTCTTTGCCTTTTCCTTTAAATGTTTTGACGCTTATGGGTCTGATTGTGGATTTCCTTATGTTTATTCTACTTAGAGGTTGATGAACTTTTTCGATGTGCAGGTGTTTGTTTCTTTGTATTTCTGTTTTAGCCAAATTTTGGGGGTTTTTCAGCCAATTTCTTGGAAATTCTTTTTCTGTTCTTTTCTCCATCTACTCTCCTTCTGGTACTTTCCCATTACGTATCTGTGGTGTACTTAATGTCCCACATTTCTCTGAGTCTGTGCTCATTTATCTTCATTCTTTCACCTTTCTGTTCTTCACATTGCATCATCATTATCAATGTATCTTCAAGCTTGCGGATTCTTCTGTCAGCTCAGATCTACTGTTGCACCTGTCTAGTTGATTCTTATTTCACTCATAATGCTAAATTAGAATTTCCATTCTGTTCTTTTTAATAACCTCTATCTCTTCACTGATATTCTTTATTTAATAAGACATGGTCAATATACCTTTCTTTAATTCTTTAAACATGATTTCCTTTAGTTCATGGAATACATTTAGAAAGGTTCATCGAAGTCTTTGTCTGCTAAGTCCACTGTTTGGGCCCTCTCAAATGTTTCTGCTGTCTCACTTTTCTACTGTGCATTAGGAAGGTCACCTATTACTGTTTCTTTGCATATCTTAGGATTTGTTGTTGAAAATTGGATACCTTGTATAATCTATTGTAGTAACTCTGGGTAATGATAACTCCCTGGGGCTTGCTATTGTTGTTGTTTTCTTTCTTCTTGTTCACTTGTCTGGTGGCTAGCTGGACCATTCAGGAAATTGTTTCCCCCATAGTGTGCTGCGCATGGTGTTTCTCCTCAGAGCCTGTAATCCGTGGTCATATGTGGAGTTTTCCTTTTCCCCAAAAACACTGGTGGTTTTAGAGGAACTCTCTTGCCTGGCTGTTTCCACGATCTCATCAGTAAGCTTGTGGATTGTCTGCTTCTGTTGGCATCACACTAATCTATCCGCCTCCACGAATTGCTGAGTGTTTGCCAGTTGATTTCTACAATGTCCTATGACAAAAATTGTTCCATGGTCTGAACCAATTAAATTGAATCTCCATTGCAAGGTCGGGTATTGCTCATTTTTGAGACTTCTCAAAGTGTTTTTCTTATTTTTAATGTTATTACTACTGTTGTAATTGCTCTTCATTGCTTTCAACAATTCAGTCCATTGGTCCCCTTCTCAGGGTCAGTGGAAGATATTTTGCATTCCCATCTAAATTTCTTTATCCTTCCTATAAAAGACCCACAGAGCTAGACGGCTGGTTTACGCCAGTCACCATATTCCATGTTCCTGGCCACAGTCACAGTGTCAAGGACAGGCCTGAGCCTGGAGCTCCCAACTGGGGAATCTCAGAAGAGGTGACTGGAGTGGAGACCTCTTTTCCCTTCCTCTGGATCACAAGCTGTGCAGAGACGAGTCTACACACACCGGCAGACATCCTGCATCCACACAGCAATCAGCCTAGGGCCAAAGCCTGCTCTGTGGGGAGAGCACAGGAAAGGAAAGTGCAGACAAATGGAGCCACAGTACTTGCCTGGAAGCTTGATACCCCCACCGGGCTTCCAGCAGCGTGGAAGAATAAATGGGCTCTAGGTTTCTGCAAGTTTTGGAAAATTTTCTCTCACCTTCAGCCAAACTTGTGCTGAATAATGCTGAGCTTTTTACGAAACCAGGACTCCTCTCCCTCTCACTCATGATAAAAGTGGGAGTGAATTTCATCTCCAAAGTCCTCCAAAGACCTTTGTTTAAGACATTTAACTTCGTAAGTATGGAGGACCTTTTTTGCCAGAGATACAGTCAATCCCACCAGGCACCAGGTCCCACTAAGCCTCATCTTTTAACACTGTTGCTGGTGGCACTGCGTACTGGTTGGGCTCAGCAGAATATTAGCTGCCCCGTCTCCATCCCATCCTGGCTCAGAAACCATTAAGCCACAGTCCTCTGGGTGAGTTTACATTCACATTTTCCACCACAAAACATATCAAATTTGTCAAAATACACCATAACCATCCCCTGATAGATGGTGGAATGCAACTTACTCTTGTTTGCAAAAAGGGACATCTGCAAAATCCATAATACCAACCTTGCTTCTAAGCTCTGAAACACAGCAAAGATAGTGTTTGTAAGGTCCTCCCCTCAAAATATAAATTTTACAAACCAATTCAAGAACTAAATTTCAAAATTTGAAGTTATAAAATTCAGGATAATTTATTAAAATATTATTATACAAAAATTATTACAAAAATTATAAACCTATAATTCCCTTTGAATTGTTGTTCACATTGGGAGCATATAGTTTTAGGGCAATGGACTAACTTGTTGCACATCTTTATTTCTGTGTGATTATATTTTATTGATGAGCCCAGAAAATTAATGTACATATAAGATGACAAAACATACCCAGTGAGTACTAGAATGCATTTCACCACATGGGGATCTATGAAAGGAGAATCCTTATTATAGTTATCACATGGTCTTTGCTCCGACATCTCCTCCATCCAAGGCCTACCTTGATCTAGAGCCCTGGTCTCCTGTCTGTACCAAAAACAACTGCAGAAGAAAAGCAGTGGGTGCTTGTGCCATTCTGAATTTTTACAATCTTGTGAGAGAAAGCAAAATACAATTCAGAATTTTTCTTCATGCCCAAAGCCATTAGCCCTGAGAAATGCTGTTATGTTTTCAGTGTTGTCATAATGACAGTCGTACTATGGTAATGACGTCATATCATGATAATGTCAATCACAGCACAGTAAGATTATGGAGCACGGCCACCCCAAGAAGTGAAGCATCCCCATTTTCTCCACAACTTAGCAACCAATAGTTCTCTTCCAAATCAAACTCAAAAACCTCAATATTGCCCAATTGAATTTTCTTCTGTAAAGAAAACCTGATCCCCATGACCTGCTGAACATTTGCCTTAGTCCAGCAATTGACCGTGTGCTCTTAGAGACATCTAAGAACTGCAGCAAGGCTGAATGGCCATTGAGGAATTAGAGTGCACCAAGGGTCTACCCAGCATCTTATACCAATATTATCACTGTGAATCTGGCCTGCCTTCACTAGTAAGTGGTGCCAACTGTACAGTCCCAAGTTGTGATCTTGGAATATGCTCAGGGTATTATAAAATCACCAGTCCCTAACTGCAGCTGGTGCAAATTGCTGGGCCCTCTATCGCTGTAAACATTAGGCAACACAATTGTGGGCCTGTTGTTAGGACTCTAAGGCCAGCCAAGAGATCTTATCCTATGTGAGTTAATTGTCATATCAAAGAGTTCTGAGACACACTGGGTAGCTCCTTGGCTTCTGAAGGAAAGCATGCTCAGTGCCTTGAGATCCCATGGTTCTGACAGCCACACCTGGGAGCTGCATTTACTTCTTCTCCATGTCCTCAGAAGGTCTTGTGAATCACAGGATATGTTGGAGGCTGTGCTGGCAGTCTCTCAGCATCTGACTTGTTGAGCAAGGAGACCCTGTGTTAGACTGGAAACATGGGAGGACAAAACTTGAAGGAGATGCCAGAATTAGTGACTCTGAGATGTTCTTAGCACTCACATCCCCTTTCTTGACAATGCTACAAGATGTCTGTACTTTAAATTTAATTTTTAATGGTTCTGACTTGAATAGAGTCTTCACTCTCAAACTGCCGCAATGTCTTCCATTAGAAAAATATTTCCTGGGAACAATTCAGTCTTCTCTTTTGAGAATAAATGGACTGAATGAATAAATTTTAATTGTACCAAAGCACCTTGTAATCTTTAAATAATGAGCTAATTCTGTATACTCACATCAATGGGGGCTCCTTATCCTTAGCAAAGTCTTTCTGCAGCAGACAATAAGGTGTGGGCTGCAGTTACCAAATTCTTAATGGTGGCATTTCCTTACCTCTGTCATGTAGTTGTACTTCTTTAGCACTCCCACAAGTCACCTAATTAACTTTCTCTGGTGGTCACAGATTCCATGCATACTTAATGTTATTAAAATAAGCTTGGTCAGCCAGTGCTGAGTGGTGTTCAGCACGCAATTAAGGCAGCCCATCTTGACTTCACACAGTGGGCTGCTATAACCTGGCAGAGAATTATTCTGATGCATCACATGAGTCCTCCTCCTCCTCCATTGTTTTGTATCACATTTGGTTTGCCAAACAACTTTGACTGCTGCATGTGCAAAAATTAAAATGCCATCTGAAACCATCATTATGCACATAAAGCATACATCCCATGCATGACTCCTATAGCTAAAGATCTCTGCTATTTTCATGTACTTGAACTTCTGAAGGGAAGGTTTGCCTCCAGGTCCCCATGGTGTAAGGGTTATGGGATATGACTGCTCTCAGTTCTGTGATTTCTGAAACTATTTGCAACAAGCTACCATTCTCTACTATGAAACATCTGAAAACCATTTTGTTGAAAAAAATCGGCTCACCCAAAGGTATTGGGCATTGCTACTCCTGAAGACTGCTGCATATTTATGGTGATTTGGCATAACAACAAATACAGAGGGATTGTGTTTGCTGAGGTTAGCAGTAGTTCAGTCTCTGCATTGCAATTCACTGAAGAGGGGATGTGGTTGCATGTTTTGAGAGATGGTGAAAAAAAAAATCTCATTTTACCAACAGCTGTGTAGAGATTTGAAATTAAATGGCCAACAGTTGTGGATACTGAAAATTAAATGGGCTGGGGAAAGTTGGCAGCAAATATCCTTTAAAGTTATTGCTTATTTTCTTGTTTATTTGTTTTACAAATTAGTATCATTATTTTACATTTGAGAAAATTATAGCAGAAGAGGATAAATGTATTTGCCCACAACAACACAAATAGCATCAGAGTTAGAATTTGAATTCAGTCCTCTGGCTTCAAATCTCACTTTTGAACCCCCAAGCAACACTAGCCCTCTGCTGCTTCCTCCCTCCCTCCCTCCTTCCCTCCCTCCCTCCCTTCTTTCCTTCCTTCCTTCTTTTTTTATTCTTATGACAGTAATTTTAAATTTCTCTGACAAGACCATCACAAGACTAAAATACAAAAACAAAAAATAGCTAACTAGAATTTTTAAATAATGGAAAAAAACACAAACACTTACTTCCAAAATTTTACCATAGTTGGAAGATATTATTTTTAATGCCATCTTTAACACCTTAAAAATAATTTCATTCCCTTGATGGAATAGGAATTTCTCAAATACAGTATATTATCCAGAAGAAAGGGGCTTTGGGCAAGCATGGATCTCTTTTCTATTCTCCTTACAAACAGCTTCATGAAAATTTCTAGAGACAGAAACACACTGATGTGAAGCTTGAAGTGTATGTGTGTGTACGTGTGTTATGTATGTTAATATGTATGCATGTATGTAAACTTGTGTGTGTATGCATGTATGTAGACTTGTGTGTGCATTTATGTGTGTCTGTGTCTGTGTGTGTGTACATGTGCGTGTTTGGAGATGTTCTTGACATGATGCTTTGTAATCACAATTCCAAACATCAACGGAAGGATTTTTCTGGGCATTTCTTGCCACCAAGTTGGAGAACAATGGCCAGAGGGAAAGTAGGGCTTTGCCGCTACCTCCATAATCTCCAGCTCCACTCTTAAATTCCATTTGAAAGATGCCCAGGAGGAGACCACATTTCTGAAGCATGGCATGTAGGATCACGGCTTCCCTTGGAAAATCTTGCCTGGGAATACTGTCCTGCCCTCTGAAGCCACCTGCCCCTACAGAGGCCCTGCCACTCATTATGAATCCCTTGGTGGAGAGAGATTAAGATTTACTGGGTCAGGTACCACTCTCCTTTTTAAAAAACGATGTTTTGGAAAAGGGGTTTTAGAAAAAAGGATATTAGTGTGGAATTCTCAGCCTTTACAAAACATAATACCTTCATATTTTTATTAAAACATTTAGTTCTATTTGTTTGTGTTTGTCTTATATTAAAAAATACTTCAGAAACTTTAACAAAACTTGTTTTTAAGAAAATCAGAATCCTGAGAAAGGTTACTTTATAATGTAAAAGCATTTGGCTTTACGATTGCCTTGTTTACAGTAAAAGCAAAGATATATGTGTATACATGGTTTTGAACGCATTTCTTTGAAAAAAAAGATATGGAGTTTGAATACGGGTAATGTTTGATGATGAAGTTAGACTGGAATAGGATGTAGGGTGTTTGGAGATGGAGGTGTTAGCTAAAGTAGGTGCTAAGGTTTCAGTCTGGGGTTGGGGTTGAAAGTAGGAGCTGGGCTCACAGGGTGGGGGGTTGATTAGGTCAGAAGCTGAGTTGGTGATGGGCTGAGAGAACACTTAGAAGCAAACTGATGAGTTAGGGCTCAGGCCTCCCTTAAAACCACACGGTTTCCTTATCACCCTCATTGAAGTGTTCCTTTCCTGAGAGTTCCTTGTGCAGGGTCAGGCACCATCCTTGGATCAAGCTTGTGGTCCAGTTTGATGGTTCAGGCATTTCTTTTATTTTATAAAGAAAAATCTCTCTTTTCCCTTGACTTCCAGATAGCCACCTTTCCCCATGTCCATAGGGGAGGCCCAGCTTTTTCCATTTCTCCTTGCAGTTTCTGTTTTTCCTGTGATCTTGGCGAAGCAAATTAATTTACTGCTTTCAGTTATCTTAGAGTCTTTGATTCTTACTTAAATACTGTGAGTGAAATATGATTATTTTCCTCCTTTAACAGAGATAGAAACAAAGCTTCAGATATGCCAAGGTCATAGAGCAGGTAGGTTACACATAGTTGGCATTTTATTTTAAAACTGTGTACATGTACATGTATAAAATCTGTAGTCAAAAGGGAGGGAGGAAGAAAGGAAGAGAGACAGGGAGAAAGGAAGGGAGAGAGGGAGGGAGAGAGGGAGGGAGGGAGGGAGGGAGGGAGAAATGGAGAGGAAGGAGAAGGGAGAGAGAGAGAAGGAATAATAAATTATACCAGGTCTTCTGAGACCCAAATCTCTAATTGTTCAGTTGTACCTGCAGCTTGATGATTTCCTACATCACCTTGTTAGCTATGATTCAGTGAGAATTAAAGTAGTGACCCCTGTTATCTAAAATATCACCACCTATAATGCACATATTTGTAAATGCATATAGGAAATGCAGAGACTTAAATATAATATGCTAGAAACATTAAACCAATATATAAATGGAAAGTAGGAAAGTAAGATTTAACTTTAAAAGGAAATTTTAAATCTTGCTATATTATTATCTACTTTAGGACTCTTTAAATATACGTTTGCTGGAGCCCTGAGAAGTATATCCCCATTACCGTAAATTCCACTTAGATCGTGATGGGGATTAGTGTGAATCAAAAACCAAGCCCTCCTTCCATGTGGAGTGGCAAACCTTCGCTGCAGCCTCATTTCCACTAATCTGAGGCTGCTGTGTGATCTTTGATCACACCAAGTATTACAGATGGAAAAGTACTCTTCTCAAATCCCCAACGTGTTTCCAACTGTCAATACAATCCTTTTTAAGTGTCAAAAGCAATTGCTCTGGTTTCTACTTATACTGCTAACCATAGCAGTACATTTCAGTACTTCTAAAGCAAAACAACAACCAAATGGCATAACTGCGGGCCAGAATTCTGACAGGCACATTCACCTTCTGCTTTAAAGGCATTAGAAATCCATTTCCAAAAATTGCCATTTATGTTAACTGCACTTTAAAGATTAGGTATTTCACTCTGCAATACCTTATCTGGGAGGCAAAACACCCCCACTCCAACCCTTGAATTATACAAACAAATCACACAGGTTACATGTCTAGCAAGATGTTTAAATCCACACAGAAAATGAAGCGTTCCTAGAAAATGCAATAAACATTTTAATATTTGGAAGCATATGAACAAAGGATGTCTCCCATTTAAAAGATTATCTCAATGAAATTGAATTCATCCCCATAAATTATACAAGACAATGGTTTGCAGTAATTGATGTAATAAAGTAGTGAGTAGAAAGAGTCACAATTCCCTAAACTAGATAAAATAAGCAATTACTCTTGCTATCAGAATGGCAGCATCAATGGGAACGTTGTCTGTGTCTGAACACAACCCAACCAGCCCTGTTGCATTTAAGCATCAGAGGCCATGGCCTTATTATCTTTCCAGGATGTGCATGTATAATAAGCTTCTCCAACAAATGAAGGGGGGATGTTTCTGGCAAAATGAAAAATGGTGCTAAACTATGTCCAGATGATTAATTCACAGAAACTCTCCATCACACAGCGATGACATATGCCCATCTCCTCTGTTGTCCCCTTGGAGATTTTCCTACTAAACGTATGTGCATATTTTTCATGGCCACTGATATTTGAATTGTAGCCTGCTCCCATGCAGAACATGAAACACTTCAAACTGCATAATGCTGACTAAATTATAAAGTCTCCAGTGGCCTGAGGTAGCAATAGCCATGATAATGAGTGTGCTTAAGTGGTTTGTGTAGATCTCCCCGCCCCCTTAACTTTAATGCCTTGACTTATCAGGTTTTTTTTCTTTTTCCCCATATAACATTACTGACCACTTTGTGTTGGGGAAATGCAATTGTCTCTCATTGTATAATGACTATGCAAGAATAGAAAAGGTAGTGGTCAGTGGCTGATTTATAGGCATGGTTTAATTGAATAAAGCAGTCACCTGGCATGTTTTCATCCGTTGTTATTCCATCTTGTTTAAATACAGATAATGCAAGGATTTGTGCACGTTAAAGTGTAGCACTTACATTACTTTAAACGATATCATCCACTTGCACACCTAAGTTGGTGCATCAATCTTGAATAATTTTCTATAACTTATAATATTTTGCATTAATTATTTTCTGAAGAAAATGAAAAGTGCAAAAAGCAAATACATATATTTAATAATTTAGTAAAAAAAAAAATGTGTTAAAATGTTGATGGTATTCTGGTTATCCTAGTCTCTTTTAATGGTTGTGCCAATTGAGGCTCAATTTTTAGCATGGCATGGGATAAAACAAAAAGTAGTTTAATATTGCGAATTTATGTAACCCACTATGTGCCAAGCATTGGTGAAATAAATACTTTCCAGTTTTCATAAGTCTTTTATCAGGCTAAAAACAGAAAGCACTATGTGCCCAGAATCTGAACAAAGAGAATCTTGCCTGGTTGGAAAAAGAAATGGATTCGATGAAGGTGAAATGAAGAACAAAATTGAAAAAGGTGTTGTATCAACCTGGCCCCTCTCAGTCCTGTGACTTGGCATGGTCAGCCCAGCCTACATGTCAGGAGCTGGATTCGAGGCTTAGTCTCACCAGTGAGGTCTCCCCGTTCACCCAGCCACAGCAACTCTGTCAAGGGTGGGGGCACGCGCAGGTCCTGCATCAATGGACCTGGAACCTAGGAATTGCATTGGGGAAAGAGGTACATTCTTCCACTGGAGGCTGCCAAGGTGATAAAAGGTAAGGCTGGAGCAATTGGGATTCACTTTTTCCTGCAAATAGGAAGACCTGTTTGTATGTAAGCCACCTCAAGGAAAACAGACCTTAGAGAAAGGAGCAAGAATTTCGGCAGTGACTTTCCTTGAGTCTTCAGGTGACTGTATCCCCGAACATTTTATCTGTGTAAGCCAATAGGTTTTCTTTTATGCTTTAACCAGTTTGAGTTGATTTTCTCATTTGCAATCAAAATACTTCTGACTCTTTTGGTCCCTTCTCCTTTACTTGAATCTCATGAGAATCGGTGCTAGCTGAGAGATCTCAGTTGTCATAATGGGATAATAAAGCTGCGGTTACCCACTGGGAGCACAGTACAAGAAAAACTCATCTCTCCCGGTGCAAAGGCAGGAAGCAGCCCTGGCCCAAGCCTCTGAAGACCTAGAATGCCAGATGGAAGGCACTGGTGAACCAGGGGTATATAACAAAGATTTCCAATAATAACACCACATGCTTAGAAAAAAATCCGGATTTTCCACCAAAAACTAAATGTTTCTGTTTTTCATCCAATTCTCCCAGCATGGCCTCTTTATAGATTCTTAGAGTGATGTCTACATTTATTCATGGTATCAAACAAACAAACAAACATTCCTGCACATCTGTCTGAGAAGTGAGGGTGGAATATACGGACAATTCTATCTAAGGCCATTTAGGGAAACCAACCAAGAAAGGAAGCCACATTTTTTGTTTAGTCCTAGGGAAACTCTGTCCTTTCACCCTGACCGCTGTTAGCTGTAGAGTCAGTACAACAGCTTTCATCAGAGGACCCTGCCCTCAGGATTTGGCCACTGTGTGGTAGAGGTGAGAATAAGTCAGTCCCAGGAGTGTGCAATCAGGTGCTATGAAAAGAGCTGTAAGCTCTACTTTAATAAACTTCAGCACTAAGACATAGAGTTACAAGTGAAGAAGACAGTGAGATCAAGCAGACAGGGTGTGAGGTGGGATTGGGGCATAGAGGCCCTCACCAAGCTGAAGAAATCATTTTGCTTCTACAGGACTCTATACACTCATTCCTAGTGGGTTTTGCCCCAAAGAATGAATAAGGGCGATTTAGCCAATGGTTCAACTAATGAATCTGTCCAAGTTCTGACCCAAGGTTGGCCTGCATCTCTTATTCATTCTTACTTCCTTTTCCTCTGCAAACTGCAAGAATTTTAAGAGTTAATGCCCAGGTGTGGTTGACAAGGTCAGGCAGAACATTTGCTTCTTTTCTTTTTTGTATTAACGTTTTCCTTTGAATAATAAATTTGAACAGTAAAGAAAAATATTTAAAAAGCAAATGGCACTAAAGGGGAAGCAGTGAAGACTCTACATTTTGCCACCCATAGGCTGGACCCACCCACAGCCTTTCCCTCAAGAGAGGCATCATGGCCGCCAGTTCTAAGCAGGAGGTCGTTCTAAGAAAGATCCCTAGAAGAGGAGTTGCTGGGTCAAAGGGCATGTGGACTTTCAACACAGAGAGATATTGACAAATCATCTTTCATAAATGGTATTAAGTGGTACTTTAGAAAATGGCATCCATCTTGTAAATCTTTGCTGATCTGATCATGTGAGAAGTATTTTACTTTAATTTTACTTTGCATTTATTTTTAATGAATAATTTGATTGTTTCACATATGAAAAGATATTTATATTTTCTTTTCTAAAATCTGTTTTCTTTGATATTTTTATTGTATTAATCTTTATCTTATGGATTTATAGAAGTTTCTTATATGTTAGTCCTTTGATATGAGTTATGATTATTTCTCCCCATTTGTCATTTGGCTTTTGAATTTGTTTATGATTTGTAGTCATCAATAGTTTATTCCATAGTGTAAAACCTATCAGTTCTCATCTTTCATGGCTTCTGAGTTTTGTTTCATGTTTAGAATTTATTATGCGATGATATTTAAAAATCCATCATGTTTTCTTATAGCATTTTCATTGTTTCACGTTACTTTTTCTACTAACATTTTGTGCATTTGCACTTTATTTTGGTGAAGGATATAGGGTAGGATCCCACTCTACATTTCAGATGTTATCTGGTTGTTCATACGGCATCTACTGAATAATCTATATTTCTCCTAACAATAGTAGCAAAAGCCTTTCTTTGTGATATTACCAACATCTTGTTAACTAACTTTTCTCCCACAGTTTCAGTTGTATTTTGTGAACATATATTTTACTTGGATTTTGTTTCTTGTATCCACTATTATTCTTTTTCAGTTTCTGAATCTAAAGCATTTAGATAGAACTATGTCATTTCATGTAAGGAATAATTTTTACACCTTATTTAATATTAAAACTCACTTTTGCTAGCCTCCAAGAAAGGGAAAGAGAGCTTACATACAATATGTATTATGTTACAAAACATTATGCAAAGCATGTTTTTGAGAATACTGTCATATCCACTGTGGTCATTAGAAACAATTTGAAGTTTGAAATACATTTATATTGTGTTCTCTTTTTTCCCCTTTATTTGAGGTTGAAAAGATAAGAATTATTTCCTATAAAACACAGATAACATTTGAATGTCTTATACTTTATCATTCCAGAGCCAAGACCCAGAATCAAGAGTTTCTGATATATTGTTCTGGCCCAAAGCATTGTTAAAGAAAACTAAAATTTTACACATATCTACAAATTGAAGGACTCATAATTCAACCTTAAACAGAATACACTGAGAAATGAATTATCATTTCTCATCTCTCTCCATGTTAGCTATAAAGGAGATCCTGATGGCTATAAATTTCAAATACAGGACAATGCCTGGACATCTGTGGATGGCCACAATGGCATTTAGATGCACAGCCAAACAGGAGCCCAGCCCATATTTGGAAAAGGAACAAAGCATGTTTCTGGTGGCTAAAATTGATGCACAAGGTGACTGAGTTTTAAGTCTTTCTCACATGTGAAAAACAAGCAGCCAACCAGTCAATCACAACCACACACTGAAAATCTTTAAAACTGTATGAATTTGAAGATAGATCCAGAAACTACAAAATTGTCTGGCATACTCTAGACAAAAGAAAAATGACTCAAACTGAAATTTAAGATTCTTGCTTCAGAAAGAGACCAGTACTTAGTCCTGCTTTTTTTCGTAATTTAATGCCAATGATAAACTAGAAGCTTAACTCACAAGCATGACTTCTCTCATGGCAAGGCCATGTCATTCGAAGTTCCTGATCATGTCCCACTGAACCATGTGTATAATGGTTATCTCTGGAACCTGAGAGAGGCTATCAGTCAGTGGGATAAGGGAGTCCCTATGACAGGGAGAAAGCCTGACGAAAAGCCTGAGGAAGCCTACATCCCTCTCTTGTGGGTGAGCATGAAACATCTCCTCCAGAGCTTACAAATGGTAGAGACCAGGAGAAAACAAGCGGATGGAAAGAATAATGAAGAGGAGGAGAAAGATTCAGGTATAAAGGCCCAGAAACAAGTGGAATTAAGGATCGTTCCCTATTGGAGGTAAAATGAATAAGTCAAACGTGGAGATAAAGTGAAACTATTCATTTAGTACAAAAAGGGAAGGAAAAAAAGAAAAAAAGAGCAAGGGGCCAAGAAAAATTAAATAGCAAACATATATTTAAATTCAGTCATGTTAATATGTACATCAAATGCAAATGATTTGAACAGACAAAAAGGCAGAGATTGTAATGAAAAAAGTAATTTGAATTTTTTAAAGATAGTATCAAAAATAAATAACATATATATATAATGCATACACTAAGCAAAAGAAAGCTGAAGTGGTTACATTAATCTCAAAGTAAATTTTAAAACAAGAAATAAAGAAAGATATTTCATAATTAAAAAGGAATATATTGATAAAGATTAGTTTCGCATCTAAATATGTGAGAATTAAATATCAGAGCTTCAAAATAATAAAAGGAAAATGTACAGAACTGAAACAAATAGAAAACTTCATAATTATAATAGTAGAATTCTGCATTCCCTCCTTAATAATCAACAGATCACAGACAGAAAATTAATAAGGATCTAGAAGACATAAAAAAGCGCTATGTGACCTAGCTGATATTCATAGAACACTTACAGTGCTCCACTCAAAATAGCACAAGACAGACTCTGTTAAAGTACATGTGAAACATTTATTAAGACATACAATATTCTAGACTATAAAGCAAATCTCAACACATTAAAAAAAATGCAATCCAAGTGTAGTCTCTGCCCACAGTGAAATTAAACTTAAAATCAATTACAGCACTTTAAAATTCCAAAACACTTGGAAATTAAACACACACACACACACACACACACACTTCTGTATATCCCAGGGGTCAAATAAGCAATCAGAAGTAAAATTAGAAAATATTTTGAGTTAGATGACAATGTAAAAGAAAAGAAGAAGAACAATTACATATAAACATACGTGGTACACAGCTAAAGCAGTGATAAGAGGAACATTTATAGGATTAAAATTCTTACATTGAAAACAGGAAATACGTCAAATCAATAATATCTACCTTAGAAAGAAAGAAAAGGAATGGCAAATTAAATTTAAAGTGAGTTCAAGTAATGATAAAATGAAGATAAATATAAAAATCAGCAAAATTGATAACAGGAAAGCAATAGAGAAAATAAAACAAAAAGCTCATTCTTTATTTATTTACTTATTTATTTGTTTTGAGATGGAGTTTTGCTATTGTTGCCCAGGCTGGAATGCAATGACACGATCTCGGCTCACTGCAACCTCCGCCTCCCAGGTTCAAGTGATTCTTCTGCCTCAGCCTCCCGAGTAGCTGAGATTACAGGCATGTGCCACCATGCCTGGCTAATTTTTGTATTTTTAGTAGAGATGGGGTTTCACCATGTTGGTCAGGCTGATGTCGAACTCCTGACCTCAGGTGATCCACCTGCCTCAGCCTCCCAAAGTGCTGGGATTAAAACAAGTGGAGGAATATGAGTTCTTCAGGAACTGGTGTGGGTAAAGATGGGTTTTCTGTGGATCAAAAGGAATGCAGTTTGACCATGATCTATTCTGTGATCACCAAATGGGTTGTGGAGAAGAGGTTTCCCAGGCGCTCTTTAGTCCAGCTTGTGAGGCTGTTAGGGGTGAGATCTGAGTCCGTTTTTGATGTTTTGCTTTAAACAAAATGCCCTAAATAGTGTCTGATGTTAGCTATGCCAAGTTCTAATCTCAAATCAAATCAATGAAGAAGCATCAGAATTCTTATCAAAGTTAAGAAAGGCTTAAAACAAGAGCACTATCTGAGGAAGATTACAACACACACATAAAAACCAATGTGTTAATGTGTATCAAGCTCATCCAAAATGGCTCAGGTCATTTGAAGCTGTAAGCCTTTTTCTTTTATGGTTCTCAAGAAACAATTAGGCCAAGTGCAGTGGCTCACACCTGTAGTCCCAGCTACTTGGGAGGTAAGGTGGGAGGACTGCTTGAGCCCAAGAGTTAGAGACCAGCCTGGGCAACATAGGGAGATCCTGTCTCTACAAAACATAATTAAAGAAAAAAGAAAGAAAGAATTAGAAATAAAACAATTAAGTGCAATTTTAAGCATTAAAATGTTTATAGAAGAATTATTTACAATAGTGAAGAGTGGACACTCACACTTAATATTTGACAGTTGGAGATTGGTCATTGTGTTGGATCCATTAAATTAAGAGAATCTAATAAAATAAAAAGATCATCATGTTACAGCTTCATGGAAAACTAATGTGAAAAATCACATAAAATATGACACCAAGATTATAAAACTATGTGGGAAAAAAGACCTAGAAGAAATCCCTCAAGCTATTAAATTCATGAGCCATATGCAGTAGCCTTAAGGCTGGTTTTAATTTTATCTTCAACTTTATTTTGCATTGTTTCTACACTTATATAAGGCTATTTTTAAGTTAAATCTCCCTAAAATAATACCAAAGTAAATGAGGAAACCAAGGGAAAAATAGTAACTTGTTCATCAATTACTTATTTATTTAGTACTTAGTGATTGTTGAATATTTATTTGTAGAGATATTATCCAAAGAGTACTTTTTTACTACTAAAATTTACATAAAAATGAGTAAATCAAGATGAGAAAGAAAAACTGAATGATCTAATTCATGTACCCCATCTTCTCTGATGCATATCCTCTTGGTTTATGTCATATAAGCAAAATTTTTTAGAAAATAATTAGTGACCTAATTACCTGCAGAAAAACTCCCCTACAGGCAGTTTATAAAGTATTTTCCAGAGTATGTGAATATGCTCAATAACTTCAAGTGCGTCATTTTAATTTCTGCCAGGCTCTGGAAGCAACATTATTGAAGGCTGTGTGTGTGTGATAAGAGCCAGGCTCTAGGCTAAAGAGCTGGGTTCAAGTCCTTATTATTCCTTATTACTTCTGGGGCCTTGGCTGAGTTACTTGAATTGGTTTTCCTCTCTGACCTTCACTTTTGGCATCTGTAAAATGGATATAATAATCCTGAACTCCTTGGATGGTAGTAACAATTCAAGAAAAGAACTTTTCAAAGTGCACATGGGCGCGTGCACACACACACACACACACACACACAGGTAGTTCTCTTTAATGAGAAAACCTGTGGTGCATTGCACAAAAAACTACTCTTCATATCATTTGAAATAAAATAATACAACTAATGTACATTCTGTATGTGCTATGTGCCAGGCACTATATGCATATATCACTTCCTCTACTTTTCATGCCATGTTCAAGTTACAGAAGAGGAAACTGAAGAACTAAGGCAGTGAAAAAGAAGTAGCACCCATCTAACACAATAATAAAAACAACCTGTTAGATACAAACACCGAAACAAACAGACCCATCTAACACAATAATAATACAAACACTGAAACAGACAGGCCCATCTAACACACGAATAATAACAACCTGTTAGATACAAACACCGAAACAGACAGACCCATCTAACACAATAATAAAAACAACCCGTTAGATACAAACACCAAGACAAACAGACCTATCTAACACAATAATAAAAACAACCCGTTAGACACAAATACCGAAACAAACAGACCCATCTAACACATTAATAATAACAACTGGTTAGATACAAATGCCGAAACAGACAGACACATCTAACACACTAATAATAACAACCCGTTAGATACAAACACCGAAACAGACCCATCTAACACACTAATAACAACCCGTTAGACACAAACACTGAAACAGACAGACCCATCTAACACACTAATAGTAACAACCCGTTAGATACAAACGTTAGATACAAACATGGAAACAGACAGACCCATCTAACATACTAATAGTAACAACCCGTTAGATACAAACACTGAAACAGACAGACCCATCTAACACACTAATAATAACAACCCATTAGATACAAACACCAAAACAGACAGACCCATCTAACACACTAATAGTAACAACCCGTTAGATACAAACACGGAAACAGACAGACCCATCTAACATACTAATAGTAACAACCCATTAGATACAAACACCAAAACAGACAGACCCATCTAACATACTAATAGTAACAACCCATTAGATACAAACACCAAAACAGACAGACCCATCTAACACACTAATAGTCACAACCCATTAGAAACAAACACCGAAACAAACAGACACATCTAACACACTAATAACAACCCGTTAGAAACAAACACCGAAACAAACAGACCCATCTAACACAATAATAAAAACAACCCATTAGATACAAACACTGAAACAAACAGATACATCTAACACAATAATAACAACCCGTTAGATACAAACACAGAAACAGACCCATCTAACACAATAATAATAACCTGTTAGAAACAAACACCAAAACAAACAGACCCATCTAACACACTAATAATAACAACCCGTTAGATACAAACACCGAAACAGACCCATCTAACACACTAAGAATAACAACCTGTTAGACACAAACACTGAAACGAACCCCTGTTTTAAACTGTCTTCTCTATTTTCTTCCCCTTTTAAATCACTGCCTTCATGGTAAGAGTTTTGAATACTTAGCAACACAACTGTAGTGTAATAGTAAGAGAAAGGAGAGGAGAAACAGACACACAGAGACAAAGGGAGAGATTTCTAAATAACAAAGAGAAAATAGAGTTTCAAGTTGTATAAAAATAAATATTATTTGATGATGCATGTTATTCAGAATCATAAAATGAAAGGTCAAGCACTATATCAATTAAACCAATAATCTCCATCCAATAATTATTTTGATTATAAAGTATAAAATTTAGCATCAGTTGAATTTTATTTTGATTGTTCAAATTTTAAAGAATAATGTAAGACTTAATTAGTCAGTTAATTACCTATATAACCAATGAAATGAATATTGACAAAACTCTAAATTTTTTCCTATATATGAAAATGATCTCCAAATGTAAACATGCACTATTGTACGAATACTCACACCACCTGCATTTCATAGAGATTAAACAAAAAATATATTTTAAAATGACTTTATTTATCAATAGTAGAAATTTTTTCCACACGAAAATATGTAATATGTGATTATTATATTTTTAGATGAATGTTATAATTGAATACACTTTTTCAAACTCCTGATTTTATGTTTTGTGATTTAGTCATTTGAAAGTTGGCCCCTAGGTTTTCTTTATTTTGATTTATGATTTCAGTGTCTCTCCGGGGCTGGCCAATGTCACTTTAAGAGATGAGTGGTTTACATGAAAGAGGTTTGTTTACGGCTACATTCTAACAGCAAGCACGCAAAGAAGAAAAATTAATTGTTCAATCTGACATACCAATTATACGAGTGTTTGTTAAATTTGCCTAATATTTTCCTTCTTTCCTACGTCATTCAATTATTATTGCAAGGAAATAGAATAGTCTTCTAAAATTAAATATTACCAGAAGATGTCCAATCTTTTGTTGCTCCTCATGTGAAAGATTTTTAAATAATTAGATTTTTCCACAAGTTGAATTGTTCAGTTAGAGGAATTTTTAAAGGTCACAGATTTACATCATTTTTTGTAACAAATTACACAATGAAAATCAGCTGTTACCTGTTTTTCAAATGTTTGCTCTTCGTAGAAAACATTTCTCTTTAAAATCAGCCACTGCCTTGTTCACTACAATTTCATTTTAAAAGGTGCCACCACTTTAAACCAAGCATTCCAATTTATTTAAAAATATCTACCCAGTTAGCCAAGCTTGCAGCCTGCTCCCATCTCAGAGCCGACTGGCAAAGCTGCAACATTTGTCTTCTATAGAAGAAAACTGCATCCCTCATCTATACATTTAACTCCTAAGTTAAAAATGTCCCATGTATTTAAGCATCATAGATCCTTTGTGTTAGAAAAGATTTTCATTACAACTTTCCTTTTATTAAACATTTTGCAAACCTTTCATGGTATCTCTTTTACAAAACAAATTCACTATATTGAAGATAACCTGTGCACTTGGGCAGTTCTGTCTTCAATATTTTAACTGGCCAGAGCTTGTCTATAAATGATGTAGCAGATAAATTTCACATATGGTGCTATCTTGATAATTTTAGTTGGGAATCTTTTTTCTTTCTCTTATTTTTGGCTTCCCCCTCACCTCCAATACCCTGTCCCAATTCCAGGAAATATAGCCACTTCATCAGTGATTACACTTACAATTTTGTAAGTTTTTATTACACTTGCTGTTTTCATTTGATACTGTTTTTGTTAAAGAAGACTGCTGATGCTGCATGTATCAACTTTTGAGTTATCTGAGGTTTATACCGAGCCATACACACATGAGCACACCTTTAAGAATTGCATTACTGAAACAAATATTGCAATCTAAAATCTGTTTAAGATACCCATATTATTATCCAATATGGGAGAAATTATCTCAGTTTGTAAATTTTTGTCATATTATCATCCAATATGGGAAAAATATCCCAATTTGTAAATCTTTGTCAATGCAAAGACAATGATATCATAACTAAACCTTTTTTTCCTTTTGTCCCTCTGCGCAAGGCAGCCTCCCCCAACTAGATTAATAAACTTTAGCTAAGGCCTCCGTGAGGTAATAATGTTTAGCTGCCTGAAGATTGGTAGAGGTGTGCTATCACCATGTTGCAGATGCTTAATTTTGAATTGTTTTGCCAATTGAGATGGTTTCACACAGTCAATAGTTCATTTTTCAAGGCATAATCTTCATAAAGGGTAAGAATTAATGTTAAAAATAGTGGCAATGATATTTACATTTCAAATAATTTACTTGATAATTTCATATCATGTTGGGGTCACCTTCTTCATAACCATAATTAAGGCACCATTTTGTTGCAACATGGTTGACAATGGGCCCATTCAAAGACATTTTCTTGTAACTTTTTCATGCACAGCGTATTAGGAATTTCTTCAAGCTCCAACGTTTGCAGGACTTTTGAAAACAAATTTTCCTTGTATATGGACACCGCTGAGCTGCACTAAGTCACAATATGATGTATGCAGAACAACTAAAGTAGCCAGTGTCTTGTTAGTGGTATAACCCCACCATGCTTGGGATACCTGAGTACCATTAATTGTAGACCATCATCTGACCTTGACAAAGGATGGGCCCAAGGTCAACCCACATATTAAGTTCCAATGAAGCTAAATTGCATACTCATTTTTGAGATTAAAATAAATACAGAAAAAGTTGTAGAATTCTTTTCCTGGAGCCCAGTAGATCCTGCAATTCAAGTGATGTTCACATCCTACTCTGAAGCCACTGGTTTAAATCTCTCCATACTAAATCTAAAGTTTTAGATTTTTAATCTCTATAGTTTAAAAAAGTTCTCACATCTATGAGCTCTGGGCTGGAAATTCTGAAACCAACAAGAGTCAACAATGAGACAGTCCAATAGTAGCTCAAGAATGCACATCACCTTATTCCTTCATTTGAAGCAGATTGGAACATTTTTCTAGTGATTTTTAAATTGTAATGGTCCCATCAAAGAAGGAGCCTTTTTGCTGGGTGTAGTGGCTCATGCCTGAATTCCCAGCACTTTGGGTGGCCAAGGCGGGCAGATCACCTGAGATCAGGAGTTCAAGACCAGCCTGGCCAACATGGTGAAACCCTGTCTCTACTAAAAATACAAAAATTAGCCTGGTATGGTGGCGCACACCTGTAGTCTCAGCTACTGGGGAGGCTGCAGCCGGAGAATCGCTTGAACCTGGGAGGCAGAGGTTTCAGTGAGCCAAGATCATGTCACTGCACATTCCAGCCTTGGCAACAGAGAGATTCCATTTAAAAAAAAAAAAAAAAAAAAAAAAGTGTGCAGGCGAGGGCCTTTTAAATTCTTGACTTCTCACTCTTTATAAACTACTTTGGAAAGGTGGTTTCATTCATTCTCATACTTTTCCGTTAAAACAGTCCTTAATCTGAATATAATCAGGGTTGAGATTTAAATAAAAAGAGAGACTTCTAACCCTTTTTTAAAATGAACTTTTAAAAGAAGATAAAAGAATCAAGGGGAAAACTAAAGAGATGGCCGTATTTCCTAGAGTTAAGCATGCAAATCAAAGGACAGAACATATGGGTGAAGAAAACTTCTCAGCAGGGTCAAATCCATAGGAGATTCTCATTGCTACCAGATCACGCTGTCCTCCAAAGACAGCCCGCTCAGATCAGGTTACCATAGTTTATGTACTTTATAAACTGAGCAAGATAAATAGTGTGTTAAGGCTTTATGGACTTGTTATGACAGCTAATTTCGTATTGCCTGACATAGTATCTGAGCAAATGTACAGATGTTCATTCATTTTCACTCCACTATAGATACTGTAAATTGAGTACCTCTGGAAGTCCAGCCATAACAGCTGACAAATATCCCTGCTACCTAGAAGAACGAAAGTTGTAAGTCACTGGACTTCCACCAGGAAAGTTAGCAGGGAACATGGGGGCCCATGCATCTTTTTAATGACTGTATTGCAGAAATCTAGTGTGGGTTTCCTATGACAGTTTACCTGGAGGCTCGGAGGCCACCTAATGAATCAGCCATAACTTTAATTTAAGTGACGCAAGGCCTGATAAATGAGGGGTTGCTGGCGTGCCTTTGAGTTTATCAGCCTCTCCATGAAACCACCCATTGGGACCCAAACCTTGCCTTTGTTTTCTCCTTTACTGTGATCCTTCCTAATTTTAAAAGGGTCAAATAGCTTTTACTGAACACAATGGCACGCAGTCCTTCCTAAAAGTGTCACATGGCACATGACCCTAGCATATTTTCCTGATCTAGAAGCTGACCAATCATTCTAACGGGATTGTTTCCCAAATGTTATTCTCTGCAAAACATGCCAATATTTATTTGATTCTTATCCACAGGCTATTTATGACAGTTCATCTTTGATTTGAGGCTGAATCTCCAGTTTTACAAGTTTCTAACCTGGACTCTGAGCATCTGTTTCCTCTTCTATGAAAGGGGCGATGATAATAACACCTCCTCTGCAGAAAAGAGTTAGTCTAGCAGGCTTCAGGATGCATATCCTAGAAAAAAGCCTGTTTGCAAGGTTGGCCCTTGGTTGGCATCTGGGAACTTGGATTTTAGCAAGTTCCTCACCATTCCCTGATAAAGAATGGCTTGCTGTGCCTAAATTGTTTATGCAAAAAAAAAAAAAAAAAGAGGTTTAAGTTCAACCCGTTTTCCTCCTGGAATTTAAATATGGACTAAGCAAGGGGTGCCTATGTGACCAGTACCAAATAAAATCCTCAGGCCCTTCATCTCCGATGGGCTCCCCAGTAGATGGGCTTCCCCAGTAGATGGCTTTTCACGTGTGTTGTTACAATCAGTCCTGGGGGAATTAACCACAACCCGTGTGAGTTCACTAGGAGAAGACTTCTGAAAGCCTGCACCTGGTATCCTCTGGACTTGACCCCATGCACCTTTTCCCACTGCTAATTTTGTTTTGTAACCTTTCCCTGTAATAAATCACAGCCACAAGTAAAAAACAAAAAAAAAAATCTCCGTGATAAAATACCAATTTTAAATCTTTTCCATTTATTAAAGGGAATGCAGGAGTATCTCATAGCCTATACATCAATAATTCCATGTAACTATTTGAACTGCTTATGATTTCCCATTTTCCATATGATTCTTGATTCCCAATCAAGAATCTCATGATTGTTGGTTTTCTTGGGGTGTATTTTAAACATCTTTGAAAATAAAGAATTTTAAAGAATATAAATGATAGAACTGATTAGATTATATATCTATATCGTGCATTTTTGTTTGCTTTGAGTGTACGACTTAAAAATGTTTATGTCATTTTAAAGAGTAAAACAATAAATCGGTATTTTCAGATGTTGTTTGAGATTATCACGTCCACATTTGGTGTGTGTGTGAGGGTGTGTGGGACTCATTTCACCTTTGGCTATAAACCAGAGGAAAGCAGTGATTAAGGTAATTGTGATGTTGTGAGGTTTTGTTGTTTTTCACTTACGTATATGTTTGTTGTTTGTTTTTATTTATGTATATGTCTTTATGTATATATTTGCTTTTTAATGATAAATTGTGAGGAACAGAAACCAACACCAAAAAAGAATTGAATTGTAAATTGAGCCTAGTATTTATATTATTGTGCATACAATGTGAATAAAGCAAATTTCTTGTTATCATGGTGCTTCCCTTTACTGGAAAAACAAACAATAAAAAATTAAATATATACTACAATCTGAATTTCTCTAAAGACAAAGCAAGGTAAGATAATATAAAGAGAATATGGGTGACTTTTGTAGAAGATTAAGGGAGAATATATATGTGCACAAATGCAGAAAATAGTGAAAAAACATTTTTTTAAATATGAGTCACCTTTTTAAGCAACAACATTTAATAAGATAGTATTTAAATCTTAAGAATCAGTATTGCTTTTACCTCTGTGTCCCAATATAACACACAACCAAATAACACTTTAACATCCATCTCAAACTTTTTTCCATTTCTAGTTTGCCAAAATTTGTGGAAGCATCCTTCCTGTCAATATAGTAAGACAGTATTTCAACTAGACAAAGAGGAGAGATTTATCTATATGCACTTTCATCCATGCCTCAGTTGATTTTATGTTGCTTTTTTTCATATTTCTTTTCCTATATTCCTGAGGAAATATTTTCAGAAAGAAATTTGGAAGGGTAAATGATACCTCTATGTTGAGAACCAATGGAGATGTTGAAGTAGCTTTTCTTAAGGTAGAAGAGACATTGTAAGGTTCTTCAGAGAAAGTGTTGACAGATAATGGTAATGATGATAATGATGGTGGTGGTGGTGGTGGTGATGAAGAAGATGATGGTGATGATGATGATGATCGCAGAATCAACCAGAATGATGTTAAAGGGGACAAGAGGACCCAATAGAAAAGTTGGATATTACATGACATAAAAACAGAGATGACATTAGTCCTGAAGTTAAGGGGCTAGCTCATGCTCTGCCTTTACTTAACCAAATGACTCTGGGTTCCTCCCTTAAATTACCCGAGAACTGGATTTTTCTAATGTGGGCAAATGGGAGAAATCAAGGCATGTTTGCCCTTCCCATAGGTGAGTAGTAGATTTTATTATATATGTAGTACTTTTTGCTGAGCCTAAAGATTTTTTTCAGCCTTTATTTTAGATTCAGGGGATACATGTGCGGGTTTGTTACCTGGGTATATTGCGTGATGCTGAGGTTTGGGGTGCAAATAAAGCAGTGACTCAGCTACTGATAAGTACCCAAGAGTTAGTTTTTCACCCCTTTCCCCGCTCCCTCCCTCCCCCATCCAGTAGTCCCCAGTGTACGTTATTCCCATCTTTACAGCTCTGAATGCCCAATGGTTACCTCCCTCTTATAAGTGAGAACATGCAGTGTTTGGTTTTCTGTTCCTTTGTTAAGTTACTTAGGATAACGGCCTCTAGCTATATCCATGTTGCTGCAAAGAACATAATTTCATTTTTTGTTATGCTGAGCTCAAACTTAATTCCAGAATACAAGGTATATATTGTAAATTGATTAGATATACCCTTAAAGATGAAAACACATCAAGGATATTTTTGGTGGAGTGTTAGGAGGCACAAAATGTGAAATTGAAAGTATTCTAAGATCCAACATTATATAAATGGCAGTATTTCTTTCTTCTTTTAAACTGGATAATTTTTTTTATATATACCCTAAATTTCTTTATTCATTCATCTGCCTATGGACACTTATGCTGATTCTATATCTTGACTGCTGTGAATAATGCTACCATGAACACAGGAGTGCAGATATCTTCAAGGGGGGCTGATTTCCTTTTCTCTGGATATGTAACCAGAAGAATTCCTGGATAACATCATAGCCCTAAAAGAAAAATTAAGGAGCTTCTATACTGTTTCCTTTTATAATGGCCATTCAAATTTACATTCCCAACAGTGTAAGTGTTTTCTTTTCTCCATACCCTCTCCATACACTTGTTGTCTCTTCTCCTTTTTACAATAGCCATGTTAATAGTGAAATGATATCTATAATGATTTTAATTTAATTTGCATTGTCCTGATTATTAGTGATGTTGAGCACTTCTTCACATACTTGACCATTTTTATTTTTTCTTTTGAAAAATGTCAATTCAGGTCCTTTGTCCATTTTTTAAATTGGATTATGTTTTATTTTTGCTATTGAGTTTTGTGAGTTCCTTATTAATTTTGAATGTTAACCTCTTAACAGATATATGCTTTACAAATACTTTCTTCCAATCTATAGCTAGATTATATACCATGACAAGTAGGATTTATCTCTGGCATGCAAGGTTGGTTTAACTATGCAAATCAATCAATGTGATACATCATATTGGAAGAATAAAGATAAAAATCACATAATGGCAACAGACGCAGAAAAAAGAATGACAAAATTTAACATCTTTTCATAATAAAAACTCTAAAAAATGTATATAAGACAATTTTCTTGACATAATAAAGGCCATTTATGTAGAGTTTATTGCTAACAGCATAAAAAATTGGGAAAAACTGAAATCATTTCCTCTATGATCTGATACAAGGAAAAGACTTTCATTTTTTCACTCACTTTTTCACTTCTTTTTAACACAGTACCAGAAGTACTAGAAAGAATGCTCAGACAAAATAAATAAACAAATAAAAGGCATCTAGAAAAAAAGAAGTAAAATTGGCCTGTTTAAAGATTCCATGATTCTATAGGTAGAAAACTTTAAAGACTCCATACACACACACACACACACGCACACATATACACAAACTGTTAGAACTAGTAAATAAGTCCAGTAAGGTAGCAGGATACGAAACCAATATACAAAAATCAGGTGCATTTAATTACACTGATAAAAATATATCTGAGAAAAAATAAAGGAAACAATTCCATTTATAATAGCATCAAAAAAGAATAAAATACTTAGAAATAAATTTAACCAAATTAAAAAAAAAATTTACACTGAAAACTATGAAACATTGATGAAATAAATTGAAGAAGTTACAAATAAATGAAAAGACAGCTCATATTTATAGTTTAGAAAAATTAATATTGTTAAAATGACCATAAAGCCATAGCAATATACAGATTCAGTGCAATCCCTATCAAAATCTTAATAGCATTTTTTTACAAATATAAAAGGACAGTGCTAAAATTCTTATGGAACCACAAAAGACTCTGAATAGATAAAATAATCTCGACAGGAAAAAAAAGTTGGAGGCATCATACATCACACTTACTGATTTCAAGTTACATTACAGAGCTATGATAATCAAAACAATATGGTGGTGGCATAAAAACAACACATGGACCAGTGAAACAGAGTAGAGAACCCAGAAATAAATCCAAGCATGTGTAGTTAGCTGATTTTCACAAAGGCACCAAGAAGACACCATAGGGAAAGGATAATCTCTTCAGCAATGGTGTTGGGAAAAGTGGATATCCGTAGGCAAAAGAAGGAAGTTAACCCCTTACCTTACACCATACACTCATGTCAAATCAAAAGTGAATTTAAAACCTGAATATAAGACTTGAAACCATACAATTCCTGAAAGAAAGCCTAAGGGAAAAGCTTCCTGATATTGACCTTGGCAATAATTTTTTGGATATCACCAAAACCACAGGCAACAAAAGCAAACCTGGACAAATGACCTGAAATCAAATTAAAACGCTTCTGCACAGCAAAGAAACCCATCAACAAAATTAGAAAATCCAAATGCTCTTTAAAGGTTCTCAAACAACAAGAGTAATTGAAAGATTAATATGAATCTTATTTATGCTTAGCTCAAAATCAATTCCATTGAAATATAAAATAACTAAAATCTTAAACTGTGATTAAGATAACCCTTCCCTACTATATCTTCTGACCTTATTACTTATATTCCTATTTCTCCATTGTCATATTTAATAATTATTTCTGTTCTATAACCATAATTTCCATCATGCTCTTTCTTTAGTTTAAGTTGATTCATCTTTTCTCCAATTTTTTTACTTATTTATTTGCAAGTGGGAATTAGCGAATATGTATTTTATTTAAAAAACTCTTGCAACCTATATCCCTTGAATTCCTAAAGTTAAAATATATGCATGTGTTCTTTGTATCTGAATAACCATTTGGCTTGTTACTTTTTGCTATATTTACTTTTTAACATTTGTTTTTTAATAATTATAGACCGACAGGACATCTCAAAAATAGTCTATAAAGTCCCTTGAGCCATTCACCCAGTTTCTCCCAATGAGGACATCTTACATTAATCTAGAATGAGATCAAAGCTGGGAAACTGGCATTGGCACAATATGGTTAACTGGACTACAGTCTTTATTCAGTTGTTACCAGTTTTTCATGCATATATTTGTAGGTGTGTGATGTGTGTGTGCATGTGCAGTTATATGCAATTTGATCCTGAGTGTTAGAACCACCACCATTGTTAGACAGATGAGTCATTGCTTTAGACCAGCGGTCCCCAAGCTTCTTGGCACCAGGGACTGGATACATTAAAGATGGTTTTTCTATGGACAGGGGTGGTGGAGATGGTTTTTTGAGATGAAACTGTTCCACCTCAAATCATCAGGCATTAGTTAGATTCTCATAAGGAATGTGCAACATAGATCCCTCACATGCACAGTTCACAATAGGGTGTGCACTCCTGTGAGAATCGAATGCCATGGCTGATCAGACAGGAGGTGGAGCTCAGGCAGGAATGCTCGCTCACCTGCCGCTCAGTCGGTTCCCAATAGGCCACAGACCAGTACAGCTCCATAGCCCCGGGGGTGGGGGACCCGTGTTTTAGAGGATCTCCCACTGCAGCCAGTTATGTCTCCATCCCTGTTCCCTGGCAACTACTTATGTGTTCTCAATCTCTATATCTTTCTTATTCCAACAAAATTATATAAATGGGCCCATGTGGCATATACAATTTGAGATTGACTTTTTCATTAAGCATAATTCCCTGGATATTAGTTGTTACAAGCATCAGAGGTTTCTTCCTTTTCATTGCTGAGTAGTTTTCAATGGTACGGATGGCCTATGCTTTGCTTAACCATTCAGTCACTGAAAGACAACTTGGTTGTTTCTGGTTGAGGGCTATTCTGAGTAAAGCTGCCATGACCATTCATGACTAGATTTCTGTGTCACTATCAGGTTTCCTTTCTTTAGAACAAATGTCCAAAAGTGCAAATGCTGGGTTGTATAACAAGCATTTTTTAATTAAAAATCTGACAAACTGTTTTCTGGAATGGCTTTGTCACTTTCCATTTCCACAAGCAGTGTAGGAGTGAGCTAGTGGCCCTGCAGCTTCACCAGCAGTGGGTATTTTCACCTTGCTGGCAGATGTGTCCTAGTATTTCAGAGTGATTCTAATTTATATTTCCTTCATGGCTAAAGATATTGGGCATCTTTTCACACCCTCTGTAGCGAAATTGGTTGTTTGTACCTATTGCCAAGTTTCTAATTGGGTAGTGTGTTGTTTCTGTTGTTGTTTTATACTTCAGAGTTTTGAGAGTTCTTTAAGTTCTTTATATATTCTACTTACAAATTCGTTGACAAATTTGTTGTTCACAAGTATTTTCTCCAAGCTGTTACTTGTGTTTTCATCCTTTTTATGGTCCTTTGGAGAACAAACATATTTTAATTTTGAAGAAGTTCAATGTAGTAAATTTTTAATGTATGGATCATGCTGTTACTGCTACATCTAAGAATTCTTCACCTAGTGCAGGTGAAAATTTTCAAAATTGCTTTAGTTTTAATTGTTCTAGGCCTTTTGCCTTTCTATGCAAAGTCCAGAATAAGCTTATCTATCTCTACAAAAAAGTTCTTGCTGGGGTTTTGATAGGCATTACATTAAACCTGCAGATAAATTTAGGGAGAATTCACGTCTTTAATACGTTGAGTCTTCCAGTTTATGGACCCTGCATGTATTCTATGTATTTAGATCTTAGACTTCATCAGTGTTTTATAATTTTCAGCACTCAGACCTTTCACATGTTTGGTTTGATTTATACTTAAGTATTTCACTGTGTTTATTTTTCATCATCAGGTAACCGGAAGTGAAGTTCCGGTTAAAACTCTGCTTTTCAGACACAAAGGCTGCCGCTCCCCCTCTGCCTGGCTGCCACTCCCTCAGGAAAGCATTTGTAATTGCAAAGCATCTCTTTACCTGGGGAAAATTCCAGGCACTGAGGCAAGCTAGTGCATAGTCGTGTGCATGGGCTGTTTTTGAATGGGGAGGGGGCTACAGAACGTGGCGGCCTGGAGTAGGGTCTCTGAACAACAGCCACGGGCTCGCCCTCACCTTTCACAGCCTCTTCCTTTCATCCTCACTTAGGAACCACAGACTTTCTAGAAATACCTGGGTTGTCCTTAGGGTTTCTGTCAGTGGCTAAAGAGGCCATAGGTTTTACAATAGAATGAAGGTAACTTGAAGGACACAGGGAATCAGTCTCCAGTCTCCTTAAATGTTCCTTTGGATTCAGAGACACTTAAACCAGAGAGAAGGATGATCTCACAGCTCCTGTAAGGTACCGCGTGCCTACGCTTGGTTTGAGCAGCCATTTGGATGTGGAATTTTTGCTTTCATCAGCAGTTTCCATGTGCAGAACACATGTCCTGAAGGGCTTCGGGGTGTCCGGAAGTTGAGGTGCAACATGTTGCAGGGACCAGTGCGTCATGAGTGAGGGAGACGCAAATCTCTGCACCCCGTGGGATCATCCACATGGCCTGTGACGCAGAGATGGCTCTGCAGCCTGAAAGTCCGCTCCCTGACAACCACAGGGATCTGGAATAGATAATCACACTTGTGAGAGTGCGTGTACATTCATATATGTAATTTTTGTCTGATTTGTGGTTCACTAGTTTTTATTGGAATTCCTTTCTCTATTTTATAATTACACTAGCTCTAGTTTTTCCTTGTGGACATGAAACCTGACCCTCTCAGTACTAATTAGAGATGTCTAATAGGAAAACCACACATTCTACCTGTGTCCACCACAATAAGCCTTTCCAGTAATTGATGTACTCCAGTGGGTCACATTTCATTACATGAGGTGACTTCATAAACCGATTTGACAGGTTATGTGACCACATGATTCATCAACTTCACAACCAGGTTTGGGTGGCACCTGGCGGAGCAGCAATGCAACCTTAAAGCGGGTGAGTAGGAAAGAGTAATTTGCATTATTTCATAAATAGTCAAATACTTTGATATCTACACTAGGAAAAAATGTAGCTGCAGCTCACATTCTCTCTCAGTGCATAAAATGGAGCTTTGTGTATCACAGACGAGCTAGGAATAGGGAAACATTTTAGACAGATATTCCATTTCCCACGGACTTTGGGGAAAAAGTAAATGCTCGCTCCCTAATTCTCAGTGAAGACTCTTGGTAGGACTTTCATTACGTAGAAGAATAAGACGGCAAAAAATCTTCACATCCCCTTTGTAAATCTCCTGAAGTCTTCTCTGTTAAGGAAAATGATGCCCACGTTACTACTTATAAAGTGATTCTACGTGGGAAAAACAGATAATATTCATGCTAATCATTTGTTGTGAAATTTGATTATTGGTAAATTGGATTTTGGTACTTTTTTGAAATTTGAATCAATATAGATGAATAATTATAATAATAAAAGATGTATTTTCTGGTTTGAATATGTTTTAAAATTAAGTTTCCCTAATAAAGAAATACACTCAGGATTCTATATCATCTAAAGGTAACATAATGCTATCAATTAAAATGGTTTTTATTACTTTTTAGAGATAACTTTTTAGGTAACACATTCCAAATATCATTTGTTCCACTCACTGATATTTACCAGCTAGTTGAGGTCTGATGAATAGATTTAGGAGACCAAAAATTTGGAGCAATATGCTATTAAAAAAAAATCTAGGATTTTTGTGTGGGTGTGAAAAAGCATTCTTTTCTTCAGCACCACTGACATAAAAGACAGATGATATAGAAATGTCCCAAAAGTCAGACTCATTGGAAAAAAAAGAATAAACAGGAACATGCCTGAATCCCCCACAGACGCTGCCAATTTTCCAATCCCTGGATGCAGTTCCATAATGCAATGAATTTCATCATAGCCCTATTCACCTAGGATATGAGTGCCTTGGAAGTATAATGAATCTGGGGTGATGTGGCTCCAGCCTCCAACCCTGAACAACCAGGAGACTCCTGGAGTCTAACTGATGCACCAAAACTCATGAGCCTGATCCCTGTCTCTGCATGAGAAGTAAACTGTTTGTGTTCTCTTTGATTTCTAGTACTGCTGTCAGAAGATGGCCCTCTGATTTGATGTTAGGAGCTCAGCTATTTCAGGGTGGTTCCCTCCCACCAGCACCCTCTGATGCATTCCTATCCATAATTCCCTGTTTTGGGGGTGGTTCCCTCCCCCCAGCATCCTCTGATGCATTCCTATTCATTATCCCCTGTTTTGGGGGTGGTTCCATCTCCCAGCACCCTCTGATGCATTCCTAGTCATTATCTCCTGTTTCAGGGGTGGTTCCATCCATCCAGCACCCTCTGACGCATTCCTAGTCATTATCCCCTGTTTCAGGGGTGGTTCCATCCACCCAGCATCCTCTGATGCATTCCTATTCATTATCCCCTGTTTTAGGGGTGGTTCCATCCATCCAGCACCCTCTGATGCATTCCTAGTCATTATCCCCTGTTTCAGGGGTGGTTCCATCCACCCAGCATCCTCTGATGCATTCCTATTCATTATCCCCTGTTTTAGGGGTGGTTCCATCCATCCAGCACCCTCTGATGCATTCCTATTCATTATCCCCTGTTATGGGGGTGGTTCCATCTCCCAGCACCCTCTGATGTATTCGTATTCATCATCTTCTAATCTTCCCCACACTCACATTGTTCTCTGAAGATTTTCTGCTCCTGGTTTTCCTCTTTCCCTACGTTTCTCTTGTCCTAAGCAGCCTCAAAGTTCCCAGGACTCACTCTCCACCACACCAGTCAACCACATGTAGCTGAGTCACGCCCTGCATGTTTATGTCCTGGGTTAGAATCCTGCCACCACTCTAATCCCTCACCAACATGTGTATTCATTGACCTCAGCCTACCATTTATCATCATTTCTTCTTTCTCTCCCATTACACCTGTTGTTTGACCTCACTGAGGCTTACATCATGCGCCCATGAGAGTATACATTCAACCCAGTGCCTCTGTTGTACCTACTCTGGAAAATGACACTGTGTTTCATGTAATACGTCTGCTGAGGAGCACCTACCTATTTTGCCATGTTGCTATCCCATTGCTTCCACCCATCAAATGCCAGCCCTTGATGATTTCATGTGCCTGCTTTCTCCGGGCAACACCAACAATTCCGAAAAATCACACAACTGTACAGATTGGTGCCTTTAAAATTCCTGATCTCCACTCTAAACTGGACAATTATCAATAATATTATCTGCTGACATTTATATATTTCCCTTGACAAATCCCACTCCCAAAGGCTAATTCAAAACTTTCTTCTTTCTTAAAACTTCAAACATGACTACCTTCCTAATCAGTCCAAGAAAGTCATGTCTTCTCAGAGCATATAGGCTGAAGATGGAAGCGTGAAACATCTCTGCTTACCTGAATGGCAAACGAAGATTAAAGAAAAAAAAACTTTTAGGAGAGAGGGGTGTGAAACACAGACATGAATCTCTACAAATTTCATGCAAAATAAAGAGCTGCTCAAATCGCTGAGCCCAGGAAGGTGCCATCCACATTGGTTGTGTGCAAAGATAAGCTTCAAGAACAAGACCAATGCCATGTCACACTTTTGATAAGAAATCAAAGCTGGGCAAGAGGAGTAACTGCATGCGTACACCATGTCTCAGAAAAGCCAACAGGAAGAGTGCAGGAAGACAAATGAATGTACATGGGCGTCAGCTTGACCAAAACTGATGACGGTTGAGTGCCAAGTGATCCCATAGAAATCTGCCTCCTTACAAACTACACGTGTGTCTCCAGCTCACCAAGCAGTTTGGAATGCAGAACAGTAAGTGGAGACATGTTCCAGACCAAGGAAGGCAAGAGGTTTCATGAGAAATCGTCCTGAGTCAACATACCTAAATTAAAATTTCCTCTGGCCTAGGGCAGGCCTCACTCTGTTCCTCCCTGCAAAATTCTTTAAAAATATCCAGATATGACTTTACATTCAAAATCATGAAAAAAGTAAAAGGAAAATGGAGTGAGTATAGGTAAAGACAGAATAAGAAGAGTCAACAATTCCAGAACCACTGTGTGAGCAGAGGGGCATTGAGGAAACTCATAAAGATTTGAAAAATAAATTTTAAAAGGATTAATTTAAAACCATGAATAGAATGAAAATAATTTTCAGTAGAGTCAAAGCAGATTCAACGTCCTTGACCCAGTTATGATAACTCAAGCTGTAGATGTTTCTGTGCTGTGATTCCCATTTATAAAAACAAGCATTAGCAGCTCCGAAAGACAGAATACAACGAACAACTCATAGGAGTGACAGGAAGAGAAGATGAAAAGATATGGCCTTACAAATTATGTAATCAAGGTTCCAGTTAAAGTGGACTGTATTATGGCAAGGAAACAAAAGATGTCATGATTCTTTTTATAAAACCAACATAATTGTGATACCAGAACCTGTCAAGGACACACACACACACACACACACCCCCCGACCATCACCACAACAACCAACAGAACAACCTCACTGCAAGTATCAGTGTAAAATTCCTCAGTACATTATTAATAGGGAGAATTAAGCAGTGCTTCAAATAACTAACGAGGTTCAAGGATAAAAATATTCAATTATATGTATTTATTAACTAATCAATTAAATGTTAACAAAGTAATATAAATCATTGCAATTGATGTTAGTGTGGTATTTATGCTTAAACAAAAATACTCTTAAAATGAACATATAAATATCTTCCAAAATATAAAAATGTATGGCCAAATGTGTAGACAGATGCATCTTGAAAGATAAGAGCTGGGTTCTATATTGAGCAATAGCTTCTAGTTATCCTTTAGCTAATTTGGCCATGGTCAGAGCCCAGAGAACTAGCAGCATGGAGGGTTCATGTTAGCCCTCAGTGCAGACAAGAGCTCGAAATACAAAGTCAGAGTAAGTCCCATTTCAACAAATCGGAGCTCACGCCAGATCATCTCGAGGAAGTAGGCAAACTAAAGAGTGAAAGCAGAAAGATGTACAAAAGGGACCCCCAGGGGTTCCTGGCCTTGACCCATCCACAGCTATCAAGGAACCCTCGGGAGAGCCACGTGATAGGACACCCCAGGTAATGCTGAGGATCTTACAGCAGAAAAGAATCGTCCTGACTTCCTGCCAGGATTCTGGGAGGAAGCTGCTGGGGCGATCCCAACATCCACAGGGGTCAGCTGTCACCCAAGGGAAATGGTGATGAGAAGCTGTGGACAGAGGGTGCCTGGGGTCCTTCCCTCACAGGCAGTGAGCGTTGTAGAGGGTCCCTCCTTCTTCAGAGATGGAGAGAGAAGGTAATGACCACCACAGGAAGGCTATCAACACCAGGAAGGGAGCACCCACGTGCATCGGGCTGGTGGTGTGCCAGGCACGGTTGGAAATATTTTATATACAATAATTTACTTTTAATAGCAGGACTTTGAGCTGGTCTTATTTTTTTCATTTTACAGACTCTCGCCTTCTATGTGCTCATGCACTGTGATAATGCATGCTTTTCGTCATTCCTCTTGGCCCATGGCCTCCTCAACATGCATTCTATGCACACCTTTATCACCTGCTTTTTTTATCGCCTGAGTATTTTCTAGTTCAGCCTCTCAAAATAGATACACGTTGGCACATCTCCTCTTTGTTTGCCAGCTGAGATCATGGACATGGGCCAGCCCATGGTCTGGCTGCCCTTGGTTCAAGTCTGTTCCAATCAACAAAGGACTGGAGCGTTAGTCTTGGAATAAAATGAGGCAGTCTAGGTCTTCTCCATCAACAGGGCAGTGGGAAAAATGGTCACCCTGTCTGGCACAGCCCGTGCAGACTTTATTTTAAAGATGAGGAAGGTAATACAGAGAGGAGAAGCAATAGGTGAAAAGTCATCACTAACTCACAAACCTGGTTTCAGCATCTTGAAAACTATAGAGTCGTTATCTGAACTAGATGTCTAAAACAGACGACCACTTTCCACTGTGACATTTTGACATCCCTTAACCCCTTTCTGGCTCATCTCTCCTTCTAGTAATAAAGTTTATGATTTATAACATTGTATCTTTATTTTTTAAATAAATCTGAAGTAGTGAAATAGGCTTCTATCTCTGAATCATGTAAAAGGTAGCTGTTGGAGACCATGAAGAAATACTTTTGCCGGGCGGGCGTGGTAGCTCATGCCTGTAATCCCAGCACTTTGGGAGGCTGAGGCGGGCAGATCACCGGAGGTCAGCCTGAACAACATGGAGAAACCCTGTCTCTACTAAAAATATTTAAAAAATAGCTGGACGTGGTGGCGCATGCCTGTAATCCCAGCTACTAGGGAGGCTGAGGCAGGAGAATTGCTTGAACCTGGGAGGCAGAGGTTGCGGTGAGCCAAGATCACGCCATTGCACTCCAGACTGGGCAACAAGAGCGAAACTCCATCTCAAAAAAAAAAAAAGAAAGAAAGAAAAGAAAGAAATAAAGAAATACTTTACACTCGGTGTTGCTTTCCTCCCTAAAAGAGAAAAGAGTGTTTTCATACACCTACCCCCCACCTGCCACATCAAATACTGTCAGAAAATACGGTCTGATTTTTACTCAATACTTTGGAGAAAGAAATTTTAGTAACATAAAGGTCTCAGTCATGTTAAAAAATTTAATTTACAAATGATTTACCAAGTTTAGAAGGATGTTCTCTCTTCGACTATAGTTACTTCTAGGACAGCTAATTTAAATGTATAAATTGACTTAAAAACAGTATTAGATAAGTTTATCTGTTTTCTAGATAGCTGTCAACTGGTCAATTCATATTCAGTAGTTGATCTAAGTGAGAAAATAACCAGCAAATAAAATCCCCTTGTCCAATACAAAGTAGGCTTTCAGATTAGCAACATTCTTGGAGATCTCCTTGTTAAGAACACTGTGAATACAATATGAAGTTCTACACAGGCAGCCTCTGAGATGACACATTCTCATTTTGAGTATTTTAGGAAATTGAGACTGTCTTATATATAAGGAAACCAAAAAATATTTAAAGAAACTGTTTTCTAGATAACCCTTTATTCTCATTTATTTGAGAATACAGAGGGTCCATGTGATAGAAATTATACTCATAATTATTTAATCTCTTCTGGTATTTCCTTATGAGTTGTTCAAATGAAATTATAAATGAATTAAATCAATTATGTGAAAGTAATAGCAATCACTCAAAATACTTTATCTCTGAATGAGAGTAAATTGTTTCAAAAAGCTTAGCCAACATCTTTGAAAAATGTTACACGTTGTTTCCTTCCAACAATCCAGGAAATTTCTATTTAAAGAATTGTTAAATGTAAAATTATTTCAAAAAGAGGACCCTGGAGATATTTTTTTAAGTTGAACACATACTGTGTGTTTAATTTGTGTAGATGTTAAGAGAGATAATCCCTTTATTTATTTATTTATTTATTTATTTATTTTGGAAGAAACTGCAGACACACCTAATGCACACAGATGGAGCTCTAATTGATTTGTGCTTGTTCTCAATTTACAACTTCTTTAAAATCAACAGTAGCACATTCCAAAGTTTAGCTTGGAGTGCCCTCTGCTGTTCTTAAGACATTAATACAAACACAGGTTAAATTTATTTTTCTATTTAAAAGAACAAATTGTTGATAGCCTTATAACTTTAACCATCTAATCATGAATGTATGCTTTCTACAGGGTCCTTGGAAAAGTGATTGCTTAGTGAATTATAACATATCTAATTAAAAAGTCTTCCCAGTTAGAAGATAGGTAGATGATGATGATAATAGACAGATAGAAAGATAGATGATAGACAGTTAGATAGATGATAGATAGATGGATAGATACTGAGATAGATTTGTATTACAAAACCAGTATTCCAAGCTTACATCTCCAATTTTTGATATAAAGATAAATTTTCCAGTGTCTGATATTAAGCTGGATGTTGTAACTAATACAATGTAGCACTGGATTTAACTGTGTCCCCTTAAAAATGCATATATTGAAGTTCTAACCCCCAGTACCTCAGAATGTGACCTTATTTTGAAGCAGGTTCATTGCAGGTGTCATTACTTAAGATGAGGTCATACTGTAGTAGCATGGGCCCTAATCTGATATGTCTGGTGTCTTTACAAAAAGGGGATATTTAAACACAGAGACACACAGAGAAGCACACAGAGAGAACACCATGGAAGGCCGAGGACTGAGGGGATGCGCCTACAAACCAAGGAACAGCAAGGATTGCCAGCGAACCTCAAGGAGAGGGGAGGGGCCCGGAGCAGATCCTGCCTCACAGCCTCAGAAGGAACCTGCTGCCATCTTGATTTTGGACTTCTGGCCTTTAGAACTGTGAGATAATACACTTCTGTTGTTCTAAACCACCAAATTTGCAATACTTGGCAATGCCAGCCCTGGGAAACTAATACCAATGCAAAGTTAGAAATGCAAAATTAGTGTCGCATTATGATTGAGAAAATTCGAAGCCCAGTGCAACAATCCCATGCGATGGTGCCAGGGGTGAGCCGGGAGCTCTGCAGCTGCTCCCTGCAGGGATGCTCTACAATCCTGCCGGGTCAGGCCCTCATCACCACTAACCACGCAGGACGCTCAAAGACACAGGTGGGGTGGTTAGAAGGGGCTGATCTTGAAACGCAGATGTGGCTGATCACTGAAACTGCCTCTTCTGCAGGCCCATGATGATTCTGCTAGCTCACGTGCAGGTACACATTCACATGCATGCATGCACACACATGCACAGACGCGCGCACACACATGCACAGACGCGCACACACACATTGTGCATATTACTATCAGCATTTTGGTCAAAACCATTCAACGTGTCTCTAGGAAGTTCCAAACTTTCCCACATTTTCTTGTCTTCTTCCAAGCCCTGCAAGCTGTTCCAACCTCTGCCCATTACTCAGCTCCAAAGTCCCCCACTCTTCTGACAATTTTCTATATTAGTTCGTTCTCACACTGCTATAAAGAACTACCTGAGACTGGGTAATTTATGAAGAAAATAAGTTTAATTGACTCAGTTCTGTGGGCTTAACGGGAAGCATGACTAGGAGACCTCAAAAACTTACAATCATGGCAGAAGTCAAACAGAAAGCAAGCACCTTCTTTACATGGCAGCAGAAGACAGACAGTGAGGGGCAAGTGCCACACACTGTTAAACCATCAGATCTCATGGGAACTCTCTCACTATCACAAGAACAGCAAGGGGGAAATCAACCCCCAAGATCCAATCACCTCCCACCAGGACCCTCCTCCAATTCGACATGAGATTTGAGCAGGGACACCCATTCAAACCATATCAGCATATATCGTAGATATTAGGTTACGTGAGTGAGCATCTATGAAGAAAATTTCTTGACATGACATTGCTAGCAAAAGCATGTGTACTTTTTAATTTTTGAAAGTTAATAACAAAGAATCCTCCCGAAGGCTGTGATAATTTCTACTCACTTCAACCATACACGAGAGTGTCATCAAAAGCAAAAATTGACAAATGAGATCTATTAAAACTAAAGACCTTCTGTATAGCAAAAGAAACTATTAATAGAGTAAACAGACAACCTACAGAATGGGAGAAAATTTTGGCAAACGATGCATCTGAAAAGGTCTAATATCCAGCATCTATAAGGAACTTAAACAAATTTACAAGAATAAAACAAACAGACCCATTAAAAAGTAGGCAAAGAACATGAACAGACACTACAAATGAATACAGACATGCAGCCAAAAAGCATATGAAAAAAAAAACTCAGTGTCACTGATTATTAGAGAAATGCAAATTAAAACCACAATGAGATACCATCTCATACAAGTCAGAATGGATATTATTAAAAAGTCAAAAAACAACAGATGCTGGTGAGGTTGTGGAGAAAAGGGAACACTTATATACTGTTGCTGGAAGTGTAAATTAGTGCAACCATTGTTAAAAGCAGTATGGCCATTTCTCAAAGAGCTAAAAGCAGAAATGCCTTTCAACCCAGCAATCCAATTATGGAGCATATATCCAGAGGAATAAAAGTCATTCTACCATAATGACAAATAGACATGAATACTCATTGCAGCACTCTTCACAATAGTAGAGACATGGAATCAGCCTAAACACCCATCAATGACAGAGAGAATAAAGGAAATGTGGTACATATATACCATGGAATACTACACAGCCATAAAAAAAAGAATGAGATTATGTCCTTTGCAGGAACATGTGTGGAGGTGGAGGACATTATCCATAGCAAACTAACCCAGGAACAGAAACCAAATATTGCATGCTCTCACTTATAAGTGGGAGCTAAATGATGAGAACACATGGACACAAAGAAGAGAACAACAGACATTGGGGCTTCCTCGAGGGTGGAGGGTGGGAGAAGAGAAAAAAATAACCACTGGGTACTAGGCTTAATACCTGCGTGACAAAATAATCTGTCACAAAACCCCTGTGACTCTGACTTCTTTGCCAGGTTTATTCTCAGATCTGATTCCTGCCATGATCCCTCGTGGAACTGTGGTACTTTCAGAAGAATGTGGAATCTGCGTTTGTAATTATAACCCTGCTAGAATGATTACTTGATTAAGGTTCACTTTACTCCCAGCCTGTAAACTTGAGATCAGCTTATTCGTACTTAAATGGTAGCACTGGCTTCCATGCTGTGCCTGCTGTCAGTAGGTACCGGGGTAATAGGGAGTAAACCAGCAAGTTCTATGTTCTGAAAATCCGCTCGAGAGCCCATGTTAGCTGGAAAGGTTTGGGGAAATAAATTACTGTCTTAGTTCATTACGGTTGCCATAACGAAATACCAAAAACTGGGTGGTTTATAAACAACAAAATTCATTGCTCACAGTTCTGGAGTCTGCAAGTCTAAGATCAACGCAGGGGCAGTGCCTGGTGGGGGCTTCCTGGTTCACAGATGCTAGCTGTCCTCTGTCTGCGCCATCACGTGGTAGAAAAAAACAAGGGCGTCCTTTGTCTCTTTAATAAGAGAACGAATTTCATGTACCAGGGTTCTGCCCTCATGACCTTCCACGTACGAGGGTCCCGCCCCCATGTCCTTCCGCGTACGAGGGTCCCGCCCTCATGTCCTTCCGCGTACGAGGGTCCCGCCCTCATGTCCTTCCGCGTACGAGGGTCCCGCCCTCATGTCCTTCCGCGTACGAGGGTCCCGCCCCCATGTCCTGCCGCGTACGAGGGTCCCGCCCCCATGTCCTTCCGCGTACGAGGGTCCCGCCCCCATGACCTTGCGCGTACGAGGGTCCCGCCCTCATGACCTTTCGCGTACGAGAGTCCCGCCCTCATGACCTTCCGCGTACGAGGGTCCCGCCCTCATGACCTTCCGCGTACGAGGGTCCCGCCCTCATGACCTTCCGCGTACGAGGGTCCCGCCCTCATGACCTTCCGCGTACGAGGGTTCCGCCCTCATGACCTTTTCACCTGCCGGAGGTCCTGCCTCCTAGCCCCATCACCTTGCGGGTGAGGATTTCAACAGATGAATTTGGCGGTGGGGGGATGTAAACATTCCGATCGCAGCAGCCACCCACCTATCACCTTGGTCTGGGGTGTGGCAGGCATGGCCAGGGCTCAGCCAAAGCCAGGCTCCAGCTGCTTGTGGAGATAACAAGGGCTTCTGTGGGCTCATCTACTTCATTGTGACGAGGTCGAGGCTGTAAGGGGCCAAGTGGATGATTTAGCTCAACAGCTAAATGATGTTCTGGGAGAAAGGGACTGAGGCTGCTGTGGACAGTGTTCATCTCGGGCTTCGAAGTATCTATTCCAGCTTCCTAAGGGCTCACCCTTGTCCTGGGGTGAAATGATCCTCCCACCACGCCCACAGCCCACGGTGGAGGGGTCATTCCTGGCACCTCCTCCCGCAATCGGATTACAAGGGTTCCCAGGCCGAGTCCACTCCGCGGCTTCGTGAGAGGTGGGATGTGGGCAGAGCTCAGCCGCCTGCACCCGCTCTCTCAGGGCCCTTAGTGTTGAGCAGCAGTGGGAGAACCGTAAGGCTGGCTGGAGGCGTAGGTGGAATCCTCCGTATAAGTCTCAGCTGTCCTCTTCAGTCAACTGTGTGCGCCTGCTGCACCTTTCCCGGCATGGCCGGTTCCCACCACCCCACCCCCTCCCGCCCCCGTCAGCCAGAGACCCTTTTCCTTTAACTTCTTAGATCAATGTGAAGTCAACGTCTAATGGACCCGAGTTCAGGCAAGAACACACACTAGTTGTTCCAGGGAAGAATCTCATGGTGAAGCAGTAGTGAGCGTCCAAGCAACTCCCAGCCTCAGGGATCTGACTGTGGGGTCCAAGCAACCTCAGGGGTCTGACTGTGGGGCTGCTTCTGCCACGACTCCTGGCTGGCGATGGGGCTGTCAGCGTGTCAGCCAACCATGCATTGCAGATGCACTTTGAAGAAAATTAATGTACCTGGGTACTTATGGGACTCCCTGCATGAGTGGGTATAATTGAAATAGCCGGGACATCAAAAAGCTGGAACACTGGGAGCCTGGCCCTAGGGTGGTGGAGGCCACAACGGAACCCCCAGCCGGTTGGAAAGAGGCTTCCTATGCTCTCCTTTCCATGCCACTGCGGAAGTGTTAGGGAACAGGAAGACCAGGGCATTGCTAAGTGAATAATAACAAGCATGCGTGCAGCGTTCACGATATCCCAGGCTCAGTGAGCCTTTTACTCAGGGTCTCATGTGATGCTGAAAACAGTCCCACGAAGTTTAGAAGCCTGTGCACACGAAGAGATGTGGTGTTTCCCTATTGATCCAGACTGCATGCTGACCTGTTCCTGTCGGGGCTGCGCTCCTCCTGCTTTGCCCTGGCTCTCCCGTTCTGTACTCCCTCTCCTGCCGGGAATTCCTGGAAGCACCTTTTATTCACAGTGCCTGCTTTCAATAGATACAAATACAATTTGCATCTTATGTAGTCCATTCCACACAATTGAAAATATAATGTAATAAAAATCAGAAAAGTAAATCCAATAAAGTCTGTAACACATATTAGGGCCTCAATAAAGGGACCCTAGGAGGGTGGGGAAATGGCTTTGGTTTTTAACTGTTCCCCTTTTGAGCTTGATGCTGTTAACTTAGTACAATCTATCAATAAATATTGTCATCAAGAAAATATTGAAGGTGTACCTGAGTCACAGGGGAGGAGGTGCAGGGCTTCTGAGAAAATGTCCTTCGGTCACCAGCCGGTGAACAATGGGACTCGTTATTGTCCCCTCGCCCTGCATACCACCAGGGGGCACTGATGAGCTGAGAAAGACTTTGTGGTCCAAAAAATGTACCAAATGAAAAGACCACTTCCCAGCCTCTGTAATAAAGGTGAAAAGCAGACAGGGAATTTAGTCAAGACCTTATTCAGATGGCGGGAGGAGAGGGGGCGGAACAGCCAGTGTTGACAAGAGTTTTATCCAAACCAGTTTAATATCTTTAAAAAAAAAAATGTTGGGCAATTTTTTTTTTGAGATGGAGTTTCACTCTCATTGGCCAGGATGTCAATTTTTACTTCTGATAATTTTCTTCTCACTACTGTCCAATCAAGTTTAGCTTAAAGCTGCCTTCTTACATATTTTCAATTTCTCCTAAAGGTTTTTTGGTACATTATAAACTATAACTGTGTAAACAGACCGTAGCCCATACACTGAGTTTGGCCAATCAAATGTAGCCAACTCTTTGAACCTTGTTCTAATAAGGCCAACACCAAGCTGTAACCAATCTAGCTGTTGCTATACCTCGCTTCCTTTTTCTGTCCATAAATCTTCTTCCACCACGCGGCTGCACTGCAGTCTCTGAGCCGACCCTGACTCAAAAGGCTGCCTGATTCATGAATTGTTCGTTACTCACTTAAACTCCTTTAAATTTAATTTGGCTGAAGTTTCTCTTTTATCAATACTTTTTAAAAATCTCCAAATGGGTTATTCTCTTTTATCTCCTAATTAGATTTTATTCTCTTTTATCCCCTAATTAGATTTTATTCTCTTTTATTCTCTAATTAGATTTATGTATATTCCCTAATAAGATTTTATTGGGGAAAAAAAACAAAAAACCTTTTTAATCATCTTTTTTGGACCAGGATGTACAAGGTCACATCCATAGATGCGTAGTTGGTTTTCCCAGTGCAAATTCATAGGTGCTGGGCAAAATGGCCTCGTGTAGGGCTCAGAACTCCAGCCCTGTGAGCACCATTGTTCTAGAAAGATCTGTGTTCTAGGAAGAACACATAACCATTTCTAGAACCTTTGTTCTAGAAAGAACAAAGAACCATTGTTCTGTGGTTCTAGAAAGGTGCTTCCACAAATCCCCGACCAGGGGATGAAGCACAGAAAGGCAGAACAAGAGAAAAGCAGGAAGAGCGAGGCTGCTGAGCGCCACAGCAGGAGTGGGTCAGAATACAGCCTGCAGGGTCAGCACCCTGGAGGAGACGCAGGTCTGAGAAGAAGCGGCTTTCCCCAAATCCTCAGCCTTCACTGACCGCCTCTCTCCTGACAGCTAGGACGATGCAATTTAACTCCTTGTTATTTACTGCTGAGTTATCTAACATAATTTCAGGACTGGTCTAGACTTCCAGAGCCCACTAACTCACATGAGGCATGAGAACCCAGCAATCTGTGCACTTAATGTCTCCGACGCTGCATTCGGGCTCTGAAACCCTCATGGCCCTGGGTCTCCCCGGTTGCTTGGAGGGCCCTGCATTCTGCATCAGGGCATTTTGTGCCAGCCCTGTACTGTTAAGTACTAGACAGACTTTCTGGACACATAGGATGGGGCTTCTCCTGAGCTTCAGGACAGATGCAGGGAAGTGCTGTGCCTCCTTCCCAAGAAATGGGTGTGTGCTTGGCAGGACTGGGTCTAAGGCTTGCCTTCCTTGTGCCACTCTTCCTGGGAGTGAGTTCATGTGGAAACATCTCCGACCCACCTAGAGTAACCAACGGGCACACCAGCGTGAACAATACAGCGTCTGGCAAAAGAGAAGCCATGTGCGGGTAAGCTATGTGTGCCTTTGTGCCTTGGGGTCTCCATCTGAAGCTTCATTTAGTGGCTGAACATTGAAGCAGTGGAGGACTCACAAACTCATGTGCAAAGTCAGCTACTCCATGAAAGCCCTCGGGACCACGGAGGTCAGGATGCCAGGGACTGTCTCTGCCAAAGCTCCCTGTGGGCCAGGCTGCATCTTCCTGCAGTGGACACTGTCTGGCCCACAGCTTCTTCTTCACTGCAGTGGGGTCAGGGAGGAAGCCCACTGTGACTTGTCCCCACCTAGATTGTTAGCACTGGTGTCCTGGCCTTCAATAGCAGCACCCATCTCCCTCTCTGGAGAGGACAGACACCAAAGGATGCTGAACAAAGCACAGGACCTGCACGGAGAGGACCAGGTTTAAACATAAAGGCACTGATATGGTTTGGCTCTGTGTCCCCAGCCAAATCTTATCCTGAATTGTAATCTCCATAATCCCCACCTGTCAAGGGCGGGACCAGGTGGGAGGTGATTGAATCATGGGGGTGGTGTCCCCCCATGTTGTTCTTGTGATAGTGAGTGACTTCGCAGGAGATGTGATGGCTTTATAAGGCAGTTTTCTCTGCTCTTCCTCGCTCTCTCTTTCTTGCCGCCACGTGAACGAGGTCTTTGCTTCCCCTTAAACTTCTGCCATAATTGTAAGTTTTCTGAGGCCTCCCCAGCCATGTGGAACCATGAGTCAATTAACCCTCTTTTCTTTATAAATTACACAGTCTCATGCAGCTTTTTATAGCAGTGTGAGAACTAACTGATACATGTACTTCTGGGTACCAAGAGATGCCAGCTACAAATACTATACCATAAATTTAATTCTATATGAAATGCTTAATAGGAATTGGCTTTTAAAAGAATTATATGATGCAGATAAACTCAAATTGAAAAATAGTCTGCAAATGGTGGCACTCTTCAAAAGCACCAATATGGTGAAAGATAAACAATGGCTAGAGAACATTACAGAATAAAGGAGACTAAAGAACATGGCAACTAAATGCAATGTGTGAAAAAAATTACCATAAAGATGCCACTGGCATATTGGAAAAGCTTGAATATAGATTGTGTATTAGATATTAGTTTGTATTGATGTTAAATTTTCTGAGACTAATAAAGAAACTTAGGTAATTTGAGAGAATACTCTTTTTTGTGAGATACATGCTAAAGATCACAGGAGTGAAAGATTATGACACCTGTGATTTACTCTCAAATAGTTCTTCCAATCAGCAAAACAACTACATGTGAGTTTAACTGTGTATTCATAGGTGGGGAGGGTGATGGTTCAAATGCAGCGACATTTTGAAAAGAATATCATGTGGACAATGTGTTTCAATCCTTCGGCAAAATTCAGTAGATTTGCATTTCCAAATCGTGAGTGTCCTGGCATAGGAGAGAAATGAGAAGAGACCAATGAGGGCAAAAGGCGACAATACAGCAGAGAAGGCAATTCTGAATTTTTCTTAAGTGAAAATGGAATTAAAGAGCTTTTCTTTAAAAAAAAAAATTAATGTCCAAATGGAACAGATCTGATGATAAATTTCTAATTTTTAAAGTTTTAGTTAGCTTGATTTTTCATCTAAAACAACTCATGAATTTCGCAAATTTTGAACAGAATTCCCAAAGCCTGGAATGAAGCTGTAGGGTCCCAGCCGTGTCTTGCTACTCATCTCTCACTTTTGCTGCTAGCCAAGAAGAGGGTGGAGAAGCTTTCACAGGAGGGAAGGGAAGCTGAGGAAGAGGGGGCTCCGTCATAAAGAAGCAGTGACAGGGGACCCCTTAGAGAAGCCAAAGAGGGAGAAGAGATAAGGAAGACAGAAACCAGCACAGGCCAGGGAGCCCCCCTGGCCACAAGATACAGGGCCCAAATGACGCTGCCTCCCCATAGGCTGCAGCACCCGGGAGGCTCCAAAGGCCTGGCCCCACCACCCAGCCCCACGGCCGTATGTTCAGGAGTCATCCAATTAGGCTGAGCTCAGCTTGCTTCTGATGGGGAACGGAATCCTTCACCCATGTTTGGAAGTCAGTTGACTAGAGATTTAGCCTGGAGACAGGTGGGTTTTCCTGATTTGAGCCTGGAAATGTGAACCAGGAGGATTTGGTTATCATCTCCATACAGCAAGTGTGAGCCATCTGGGACTTTGTACCCAGGTGTTCCCCAGCCAAGGGGACATGTGCCTACTGTGCTGTGTGAGTGTGAACGGGGCAGTGGGCCGCAGCACCTAGCAGTCATGGCTGGGGAACTCCTCCTTTCCTCCCAAATGCTTCAGCCACTCCCTAGTGTCAAGTTCCATTAGGGACTCATTTAAAGGTAGGAGTCTGAGATTCTCTTATTCTACTTCCAGTTTACAACGGGAAAGCTGAAATCCTAAAAGAAGTGCCTCCCAATGTCACCCAGGAAGTGGTTACTAGGCTCAAAGCTTCCCAAACTCTAACGTGCATGCGTGTCCTCTGCAGATTCTGAGTTCCCAGGCAGGGGCGAGGCCTGAGGTTCTGCAGGTCTAACCGGCTCCAGGGCTGCTGCCGCCTTGGGGGCCGCACTTGTTCCATGGGACTGCCAGCCTCACCCTGAGACGTTCACTCCTGCTCAGCACAGTTGGACATGTAGTAAGTACTCAGGAAATCAATGTTTAATGAAAGTCCAAGGCTAGTCCTGAAGTCCCACACAGCGAACTTTTCTTAAATGTTACTTTGTAATGCTTTTGTAAAAATTCTGTTGTGGTAAGAACACCTACCATGACATCGCCCCTCTTAACAGGTTGTGAAGTGTCCACTACAACAGTGTTAACTGTTGGCACACCAGACCTCTAGAACGTATCCATCTTGTAGAACTGAAATTTTGTACCCATTGATGTCCTGATATTTAAGAAATGCACAGTTGCTTTTTTCAGTTTGTTAAAGCAAACTGCATATGGCCAGAGAAGAACTCCGTATTTCTATACCTGAGTCCTTTGGATGAACTGCAACCTAACTTAATAGGTAGACAAGATTGAAAACAGAATTTAGGAGTATGTGCCTGTAACAATCGCTGAGTCTTGGCCAATCCCAGCAGCCGTACTTCAACCACTCATATGCTTCTGAGTATTCAAACTGTGTTCAAATAAGGGAAATGACAACCTGTAACCAATCCAGCTGTTTCTGTAGCTCATTTCTGTACCTCACTTTCTGTACCTCACTTTCTGCATGTCATTTTATTTTTTTTGTCTATAAATGTGTTCTGACAACAAGGCATCCCTGGAGTCTCTGAATCTGCTGTGATTCTGGGGGCTGGCCAATTCACAAGTAGTTCATTGCACAATTAAACTCCTTTAAACTTAATTCAGCTGAAGTTTTTCTTTTAACAAGCTAAATCTTGATTCTCGACAGAAGCAGCTCTGTCTTCAATTTATTTTAGTGTCATCATACCAAGTAGAACAAAGCACCATCAGTCCTCAACAAACTCCTGTGCATGAAGGACTGAGGAGCTCTGGCAGTCCTCTCCATAGGAACAATTAGAAGTCTTTGCAGATAATTTTGGAGAAACTCCAATAATTGAGAAAGAATAAGGATGCTTAAAAGAAAAGGCAAGAAAGTGGAAACTCTTTACAAAACTCTTTATAAAATTAAGACACTCGAAGAGTGAAGCACGATGTACTGTGCGGGTTCTAGACGTGAGACACTGCTGGGGTGCATGTCTGTGTAGCTCACAACTTCAAACCCAGCAGCTCAAAACCACAATGCTCCAGAACTGGGCTGTGTAGCTCAAAGTCTCTCACAGGCACAACAAAGTTCTAGGCAGATGCGGCAGGCATCCCCAGGCCTGGCTGAGAGGGGACCCCACCAAGCTCAGGACATGAGGGCTGGCTCAAGCTTGCCTCGGGGTGCAGGTAATCTGACTAGCAGCACATCATCCTCCGTCTCCTCAACTCCATCTGGCAAAGGGGAATTTAAACCTCAGCCCAGAGAAGTGACGCAAAGCTGGCTTCCCCAAGCCCTTTCCACCCCAACCTGTCCTGTGCCACAGAGCCCACGGGTGTAGTGCACCTGTGGCTGCAAAACACCTCGCTTAGACACACACACACACACACACACAGAATCACAGCCACAGACATATACACAGTCACAGTAACACATGGTCACACACAGTCATACACACAGAATCACACAGTGACAAACGCAGAGTCACACAATCACACACACTGTCATGCACACTGTCACACTCACAATCACACCCAGCCATACAATCACACAACCACACACAGTCATACATACAGAGTCCCGTTCACAGTCACATACAAGCACACACTCACAGTGACAAACACAGCCACAGTGGCAGTCACAGAGTCACACTTACAATCACCCGCAGAGTCACACAGAGACACAGTCACTCACAGTCACAGCCACGGACACACACACAGTCACGGGAAATCACACACATTGTGACACTCACAATCATACAAACAGTCACACAGTGACACACAATCACACATTCAGTCACACACAGAGTCACACACACACACACACACACACACACACGTAGCTGATGTTGTCAAAAACCAAACAGAACTAGCCCCATCTCCGAGCTTTCACCTCTTGACTTTTTGTTTCCTGCCCCCTGTAGCCCTCAAATCAGGAGTCACGTTCTCACACCCAACACCTGTGTTTGAGGGTCCAGTTACCTCCTTGGTTCCTCCCACTTTGCCCAACTGCCAGGCCCAGCCTCCCCTGCCCTCTGGCCCAGTCCTCCCATGCTGCTGTGGTCTGACTGTGTTCCCCAGAATTCATGTGTTGTATTAGTCAGGGTGTTCTAGAGGGACAGAACTAAGAGGATGCATATATACAAAGTGGAGTTTATTAAGTATTAACTCACATGATCACAAGGTCCCACAATAGGTCGTCTGCAGGCTGAGGAGAAAGGAGAGCCAGTCCAAGTTCCAAAACTGAAGAACTTGGAGTCCGATGTTCGAGGGCAGGAGGCATCTAGCACAGGAGGAAGATGTAGGCAGGTTGGCTAGGCCTGTCTAGCCTTTTCACATTTTTCTGTGTGCATTATATTCTAGCCACACTGGCAGCTGATTAGATGGTGCCCACCCAGATTAAGGGTGGGTCTGCCTATCCCAGTCCACTAACTCAAATGTTAATCTCCTTTGGCAACACCCTCACAGACACACCCAGGATCAATACTTGGCATCCTTCAATCCAAGTTGACACTCAGTATTAACCATCAGATGTGTTGAACCTTATTCCCCACTATGGGAGTATTAAGAGATGGAATTTTCTGGGAAGTGTTTAAATCATGAGGGCTCCACCCTGGTGAAAGGATTAACGCTTTAGAAAAAGTTGGCGAGAACTAGCTAGGCCTTTCAGTCTCTGTCCCTTCTGTCAGGTGAGGATGCAACATTGGTCCCCTCTAGAGGACACAGAAACAAGGTGCCATCTTGGAAGAAGAGACTGGGCCTCACCAGACACCAAACCTGCAGACACTTTAGTCTTGGACTTCTAAGTCTCCAGAACTGTAAGGAATAAATTTCTGGGTTTGTTTGTTTGTTTGTTTTTTGAGACAGAATCTGGCTCTGTCACCCAGGCTGGAGTGCAGTGGCGCAATCTCGGCTCACTGCAAGCTCTGCCTCCCGGGTTCACGCCATTCTCCTGCCTCAGCGCCTCCTGAGTAGAGGCTGAGTAGCTGGGACCACAGGCACCAGCCACCATGCCCGGCTAATTTTTTTTGTATTTTTAGTACAGACGGGGTTTCACCATGTTAGCCAGGATGGTCTCGATCTCCTGACCTCATGATCCGCCCACCTCGGCCTCCCAAAGTGCTAGGATTACAAGCGTGAGCCACCGCACCCAGCCTAAATTTCTGTTTTTTATAAATTACTCAGTCTACGGTATTTCACTGGAGCAGCATGAACAGACTAAGACACGTGCCTTTCTTGGACATGGAGAAGTGGCCTGTGCTGGGTGTGGACAGGCATCTCACAATGATGCTTGTGCCTGCCGAGCTCCCATAGCCCACTGCCTCTGGGGCTCTTGGAGTCGCTCTTGTGCTGTCTCCTTACTCTTGTTTTAAGAAGATAATCCCGAGGAGTCTGAGCTTGCCTCACCTCACAGTATCTCCAGTGGATTCTACCCTAAGACTCTATCTGGGGCCATTCTTTGTCACTAGCAAGGTTCCCTCCACTCCATCTCACAGACTGAGCAGGTGTCCTTGTGACCTTACCAGCTGTGATGCTGGAATCCTCCAGGCCTCTCATCACACCTGTCTGAGGATTCCTAGCAAAAAATTAAGGTCATGGCCAGCAACCACATCTATGTGTACACCACACTCAAACCTGGAGGTGAGTCTAGGGAGGTATTGGCAGTCCTCAAGCATTTGAAGTCGTGTCCGGCAGAAAGGGGAAGAACTGGAATTACCGGACGTGGTGCCTTCCACATTTCTCCCTGAGATATGATTTTGAATCCAGATCATGATTTGTCCATGATAATAATTCCTGTCACTATTCTGTCAGGGAAATCAGTTTATCAGATGCATTTCTTAGAGTGTATAGTATAGTGTTCTAAAATAAACATGCTTTAATTGTCAGCTACCTCTTCAGAAATATACTTCTTTATAAACATTCGCTCGTCTGCACTGACTTTCCCACTGGGTAGTTGCCTTTCTAAAGACAAGATATGTATCCTTAAGAGCACTTCGCACTGTGGCTATTATTAAGGAAAGAAAGAATATAAACATAAAATAAATGTTTACGAATTTGAGAAATAGAAAATAAATGTGTAAAATTCCCTAAAATGAATTACATATGAAGTTTGTAGAGTCATACTAAAAAATTTCCTGTATTTGTTAGAGTATAAATATCAGTGTTCATGAGGATCTTTAGAAAAGGGGTCTTGAGAGTTGAGGAATTAAGACGATGACAATATGGAAACAAATGTCCCCGGTGCTTCTGTGGAAATATAACTATAAAAGCCCCCTTTATCTGGCGTACTATTAAAGTGAGTTTGGGATGGGGTAGAAGGCATGCAGTCTCCCTGCTGCCCTGCTGCCCTCTTGAAGTTGTCATTGCTCTCCAACCCCATTGTCTACTGCTCCAGAAGACGCATGGACCTACCAAGGTCACAGCCTCATGAGCCCGGTCCCTCAACCTGGAGAACTGCACTGAAGTTGAACTTGAATGAGAATGTATATAACTGACAATAAAGAAGTCTATGCACACTACTAATAAAAGGCGGGATTTGCATCTCACATGTGCAGGAAGGCCCAGGAGGCCGTATTTCTCTCTGAGCCACTGTGTAAATCATCTGTAGAGATGAGAACGGGACCTTATTCAGTATTCAGCAAGTTTTACCTACACAGCAGGGTGTCAGTCCTAACCCTGAAGCACCCTTGCTCTAACTATGCCCCAGGATTGAAGTGTGAAGTTTCTAGGCTGTGCATCTAATTCACATAGTCACGTGGGGAATGCAGCTATAAACAATCATTACCATGTCACAGGGAGAAGAACAATTCACAAATGCAAGCTTTAAAGTTGCAGGTGTATTTCTACTGAAAAGCAGAGTCATTTTTGGCTTACTGCTCTTCTAGATGAGTTAATTTGGCAAAGTGCTAACTAAGCCCAAATCTCTGGTGTGAAAGGTGAAACACATTTGAGTCCAGAAAAGCAGGGGCTGTCTGTAGATCAAGAAGCCTTCTGCTTTGGGATTGTTGAGAAAATTAAATCAGCATCTGAAGACAAAGAGTGAGCACTCCATAAGTTCCTGGATTTTTGGTTTTGTTTGGTTTTAAACAGTCTTGCTCTGTTGCCCAGGCTGGAATGCAGCAGCATAATCACAGTAGCCTCAAACTCCCAGGCTCAAGGGATTCTCCTACCTCAGTGTTCCTAGGAGCTGAAACCACAGGTCTGAGCCACTATGTTTGGCTTCTTTTAAAAACTTTTTTGTAGAGATTGTGTCTCCCTATATGACCCAGGCTGGTCTCGAACTCCCAGCCTCAAGTGATCCTTCAGCTTTAGCCTCCCAAAGGGGTGGGATTACAGGTATGAGCCCCTGCGTCTGGCCTCTGTAAGTTCCTGTGAAACAAAAATAAATATAAATATGCAAGAGTGATCTTCCTTCTTCTCTCCTCACCTTGCGGATGGGATAAGGGAAACAGCACTTCTGCAGACAAGCATCCCACTCTGTGTCCTCCTGCACTCCACGTTGCGGGTCCCCATTGCCCTGTTCTTGCGACATCCTGGGAAAGCGACCCTGGTGGCCGAGCCCAGTGCGCCTTCCTGGACCCATCACTTGGCACCCTGCACATGCTCCTGACAGCAACTCTACTAGGTGGTGCCCTGGGCTCTCCCTCCGATCCTGTCAGTGTGACTTCCTTTGTTTGGGTAGAGATGCAGGGAGAGGGCTCTGTGAGCATGTCATTAATAAGATTATTCAATGTCATATTGTGTCCTTTTTACCCAGATATTATTCTTCACGTGTTTGCAAGAATCCTAAAGATTGCTGACTTGAGCTTCCAGGTATCCTAAAGTCTGGTTCAAATGTAGTAAGTCCCAACCATACTCTGTGCAGCACCTGGGCACTGCTGTGTGATGGAATATCCTGTCCTGTTCCGGTTATTGATCACTGATCATTACATAAGGAGCTTCTACACATGTGCACCATTAAAGACCCACCACATCATTATGCTCTTGGATTCCACCAGCCAGGAAGTTGCAAGGCGGAGAGGCTGGCTTATCTCTGATCCCAACGTCTGAGGCCTCAGCTAGGAAGTTGCACGTGGCTGGGTCTTCCACACACTCTTTCTCCCATGCATCTGGTACCGGGACGGCCAGACGTAGGTGCTGAGCTCAACTGGGCTTTCAAAGTCCTGGCCTGTCCATGTGGCATGGGCTTCTCTGGGGTCCTGTGAGTGTCCTGAGAGCAAGCAGGAGGAGAATCCCTCTAATGATCTCATCTCAGAAGTCACCTGGCATCACTTCTACCTCACTCTCTTGGAAGGAAACACAAGCCCACCCAGATTCAAGGGGAGAGGAAATTGACCGCATCTCTCCATGGGAGAACTGCCCAAAGACCAGCAACAGTTATTAAAGCCATCCCATGACATTTTGCTATTTGATCAACAAGCTTATCCTCTATGATGAGGGTGTCTGGGTCTCCTATTTGACGTGGCGTAACCAGGGTGTGTGCTGGCTTCAATCCTCAGCCACACCACAGACAAGGGTGGGTGTGTCTCCAGCAACAGCATCCCCACATGTTAGGACAAGCGGTTTCTCCTGGGCTTCTGCTACCATAATTCTCAATGTCTCTGAAAGGAGAGCTTCGTCCATTCTCACATCCCTATAAAGAAATACTTGAGACTGGGTAATTTTTTTAAAAAAAGGTTTAATTGGCTCATGGTTCTGTTCTGCAGGCTGGACAGGAAACACAGCACTGGCTTCTGCTTCTGGGGAAGCCTCAGGAAGCCACAGTCACGGCGGAAGGTGAAGAGGGAGCTTGCATGTCCTGTGGCAAAAGCAGGAGGAAGAGAGACAGAGCAAGGCGCCACACGCTTTGATCAACTAGACCTTGTGAGAACTTGCTCTCGCCAGGACAGCACCAAAGGCTTGGTGCTCAACCATTCATGAGAAATCCACCCACATGATCCAATCACCTTCCACCAGGCCCTACCTCCAACACTGGGGATTATGTTTCAACATGAGGTTTGGGCAGGGAACACACATCCAAACTATATCAAAGATCAGGGAAACTTTAAGTAAATTACATGATTCTTCCCTAATTCTACTGTCCTGTCCATCATATTGAAAGGGAAGGATAATGGTCCAAACCCCAGATTCCCGTAATTCTCGCTTTCTCACATTCAGGGGTAGATGGAGGAGCAGATGACAGTTCCAAGCCGCCATGGATGGGGCTCAGCTGGGAGCCATGGCCCCAGTCCCCAGTATCTGAGCCAATCGCTCACGTGCCTCCATGTACTGAAGTGACCTGCCACTGTCCAGCTCCCAGGAGACAGCACTCCCCCGTGGACTGGCCACCAGCCACCTCGTACCTGACTCTGCCCCTTCAGCACCAAGCAGAAGACCTGTCAGGTATCAGGTGCTCAGTGCAGGCTTTTCCATGTGAGATATCTTTTCGGCCAGGGCTCACGTGAGAGAGAAGCTGCAAGAAGAATTGAGGGCTCTGTCAGCAAGGAAAGCAACTATACTGGACCTCCCTGTGAGCTACTCTGAGGTTGCTCAGGGCTCCCAGATCATTGAGCATTGAGCATCCAGCCTCCCACCCACCCCAGCTGTGAGAGCAGAGTCAGCCTCTAGGCCCCGTCCTCATCCCTGCAAGCTCCAGACCTTTCTCGAGATTACTCAGCATCTGACCCTCAATCGGACACGAGGTGTAAATGAAGAGGCTCCCAGGACAGCGGGAGCTGTGGAAGACATCAGGAAGTGGCGATCTGAGCTGCTGAGAGTTTAGTCAAAAAAAAAAAAAAAAAAAATGGAGCCATTGGAATGCATGAAGGCCTATCCCGAGGGCAGCAGGAGACACTTCACTGTCACCCGAGTTCAGCCCAGAAGCACCTCTGCAGAGGAAAAGAGCTACCTTCCCTTCAGAAGGGAAAATGTGATGCTGATAAAGGTAACAAGCCTGTCCCAGTCACAGAGGATCATCGGATCATCGTACTGACAGCTAAGATTAAGTGAGAGGCAGTGCAGTGTGTCCCTAAGGCCAGGGGTGGAAGTCAGGCCGCCAGCTCTGTCGTTAGTCATCTGAGTGACCTGGGAGAAGTGACTGAAGCTCCCTGTGGCTCAGCCTCCCTGTCAGGAGGACCTCATGAACTTGTGGAGGGGACAGATGACAGTCATGAGTTAGGCTGGCACAGAGGCAGCTTCTTACCAAAGTCAGCCTTGGCATTAACGACAAGGTGCCAGCACCCCCGCCGCATCACTGTCCAGCACTCCAGGGCTCTGTGGAACAGGAATTAATAATGACTTTACTGGGATTCAAACCCACATCAGTCGCTGAATCCAGCACCCAGGCACTTCTCTGCCACTCAGTGGGAGGATCGTGACGGAGAGGCCAGTGGCATGCTGCAATTCCAGTGGGCAGCAAAGCCCCCAGCTTAGCTTACACCCCTGGGCATCCTTCCCACCACCACAGTGCAGGAGACACTCATGGGTCCAGGATCACAACTTCGAATTTTCAAATGGCATGAAATGAGGCTTGCCATGCAGCATTTAAAGAAACTGGGAAGGATATGAAAGGCATTTACATAATGATTTCCTTACATAATAAAAATGCTTAAACTTCATCGCCTTGAAAGAAAAATAAACTTCCGTTATGTGCCAAGTTAGTGTACATGGCACATCTCAGTTTTCTATTATGGGATGCATACGTTATACACTTAGAGGTATCTATATTCGCATGCTGGACCACACGTGCAACAATTCAAGATGCATTTGTGCATAGCGTCCCTTTGTAACTTGTGCTTTTTAAAAATTATTTTACTTGCCATAAAAAGTAACTTTGACAATTTGTCTGCAATTTTATTTAGGACTTGAATGGGAAAACTGTAGGCCTTTAGAAACTGCCGTTTCCTGGGAGCCAGTCATTTTTATAAATATTGGTTCCCATATCCCCTTAGTCGAAGTTTGCTGTGTTTGCTGTTTGTATTAACTGACTTAAATTTTTGTTCTTTTTTTCTTGCTCTGTTTTAGAATATCTGTGCATGTGCAGGTTCCAGGGTGCCCTGCTGTGAGGAGCTGGCAGAGACTGATGCCTGAGGCCAGTCTCCCAGCAACTGCCCACAGCCTTGACCTGTTTACCTAAGGTCAGCGGTTCACATTCAGGGATGGGTACTTTTTTTTTTTTTAATTTTTAACTTCACACTTGTAAATATTTGCTGGCTCTTTTTCTTTTTTAATAAAAAAGGTTCTGTTTGAAAAAGAAGCTTTGAAATTATTGTCTTACTTTAGAAGAAATGACCAGAAACCCTCCCCCACCCTGCCTTGTTGCAATTGTTGATGCTATTAATCTGCCCAGGAAACGCTTCTTTCGGGTTGTTATAGCATCAAGATGAAGAATTCTTGGCTAAAGAGGTTTCTGTCCTCTATGGGGGATCAGAACTGGCGACTCACAAAGCCTTTGGCTTCATTCCTGGTACCTCGCTCTATGCAATGAAACATCCACCCAACCTTTCTCAGCCCGGGGCTTCCCCGAGCTCCTTGTCACAAAGACCTGATAACAGGAGAACTGTAGACTTTCATTTGCTTTCACCCTCAAAAGCATACACACAGCCAACTGGGCGAGCAGATGAAAAGGTTAATCCCCCTCCTGGTCTCCAATCCACTCAGTAGAGAATGACCTCCTGTGATTTTCCTTTCCCCCAACTCCTACTTCTCCCGGGGAAGTGCTGGGGTTCCCACCCCTGGAACTTGGCCTGCCATGAGGAGTCCTGTTTTTGTTTTAACTGTCAGCTCTCAATTGATTCCAAACCAAAGGCAACGGGTTGCCTGTGAAACATAAACTAGGTGCTGCACCACGCACGTTTCGACTGACTGAAAATTTGAATTGCTGGAAAAGTGGTTTATCTCATCTCATGTTTCAATATGATTATTAAGTGAACTTCTTTTTTCCTTTTTTGGCAAGGGTTGAAAGAAAGGGTCAAGAATCAGCCCTGTTTATTTCGTGATGGGCTGGGGATGATGACTGGCAGTAGAGGTGGCCCCATGCAAACAGCAGATGGAAGTGGCGGTGCTCAGCCTCTGTACTCTGAAGGGAAGTGGTCCGGTTGGCCCTGGGCATGATGGGGCCCTGAGGAGTCACAGTTTATCACACCCCAGGTGTGTCTCCGCCTAAGCCACCCTCGCAGCAGTCTCAGGCAGGGTCCTTGGGAGACCAGGCGGGGAGAGAGGGCCTCTGGCTGATTTCCTTGCAGTCAGGGGAAGCTTGAGTCTCCAGGCCTCCCAGGACCAAGTCACTGACAGGGAACCGGCCCCCGCAGCTGGCAGCTGCTCCACCTCTAAAATCAGAAGGGGCTGCGGGAGCCAGGGCCACAGCTGAACTTCTGCTATTACAGAAGATGTTGGTGCAACTGAGGTGGCCTGCTCTTGGCTTTGGGTGGTGACCGGGCTGGGAGGTTGGGCTTCTCCCTGAGATGGTCACTGCGTCAGGTAATGAGGATGCCACACAGTCCTGCCCTCGATGGACGCGTAACCTTGCATGAGGCCGACACATCGACAGATTGTCGCCTGGGCTGAGGAGTGGGCTGCAGCTGGGGCCCTCCTGAGGGTGACAGAGCCGGCTGGGAGGGTGAGCTCCCTGGGGAGCAAACACTGCATCGGGAGGATGGACTGTACCAGCCTGGCCTCCTAGAATGCAGAGCTCAAGCAAGTGGGCTGGGTCCAGGTTATGGACAGCACCTGCTCATAGGAGTCCTTCAAATTAACCTGAAGAACCAATATAAAGCCCTGGCCCAGAGCAAACAAAACATGGATGCTAACACTTTCTAATAGCGGATAACAGCAGAGAGGAAAGTCGACTGTGCACCGACAGTCCCCAGCAGCAGCCACACAGCAATGCACTACACTGAGGCTCACTTCCAAGCCCCCTGCTCCTCTGACGTAGGCCCATGAAGTCCTAGCAGGAATTTATTCATCCTAGAAGGATGAATTACATCTGTCCAACACTGGCCTGATTTTAGTACTGAAGGTCCTGCACCCCAGGAAGCCCCCAACTCAGTCCCAGGTAGACCAGGACAGTCGTTCACCCTAACTTGGAGGCTGGCGTTCAGACCCCCAACACCCGGTGCAGAGGGACAGGAACAGGGCCTCTCAGCCAAGCTGTTCCAGACCCGACCAGAAGAGGGTAGCCAAGGACCATGGCTGTAAAATAGACGTGGGGTTGCCAGGAATCTCCAGAAACACAGGCCCTGGTCCACCTCCCAGGTCGAGGTCTCTTTTATGGACAGGGCTGGGGAGTGCAGACTTCGAGGGGATAGAACTCTAACATAGGTCCAATGAACCCACGGTCCTGGTGTTTGTGAAATGTCCACAATGTCCGGTCTCCCATTCTGATATGCTTCAGTGTAAATTCTTCCTTAGCATTATTTGTTTTTATTAGATGTAAAGAATGAAGACTTCTTGTCATTTAACAAAAATGAAAGCTGTGATTTTTGGAAGAAATAAAAAAAAAATTACACCTTTTCATCGAGTATTTGGAGAATCATGGGAGCCTTTAGAAGTCTTGTTGGTAATTTTTGTGCTGACATTGGTGGGGTGTGCAGCTGCCCCGACCATCAGCCCATCCCCGTCTGCGGGTGGAGATGGCTCATGAACAGAAGGCAACAACCCCGACGGGAACAGCAGCTCTGGCAGGAGCCCACAGGGACATCCTCCTCTTCTTATCTGAGGCCTGCAAGTGCCAGTGCAGGAGCACCTCTTTGGGGCAGAGGGAGTGAGCGACAGGAAGGGGAAGGACTCAGCCCAGCACGTGGGGGACCGTGGCAGCTGCACCAGGGGTGCCCCCGCAAGGTGCTGGCTGAGCTCAGAAGGGCTGCGACTCATGTAGCACCCACCTGCGGGGGTGACTCCAGAAACCAGGACCTTCGCCCAGGAAGCAGACCACCCTCCAGGCCATGCCCTTCCGGCATCAGTGGGGTGTGCAAACTGCTTGGCAACTGGGTGCAAGGCCGGGCGCTCTTGAGGCCAATACATCAGCTGGTTTTATTCGTTAACACAGTGGTGCCTGGCATGGGGGAGGCACTTAATAAACCTTTATTGGATGAAGGGTTATGACCACTGACTAGTGCTGCTTTCTAGAACACCTTTCCTGGGAGTGCTCGGCCCTTGCTTTGCACCCTAAGTACTTTATATTGTCTTATGCTCTGCTAGGTTCCCAGGACTGCCTAAAAACTTAAAATGAAATTGATAGCTTCAAGCAACAGAAAGGCTGGAGTGCTGGAGGGCAGAATTCTGAAATCAATGTGTCCATGGGGCCGTGCTCCCTCTGAAGGCTCCTAAGGAGAAAATTGCCTTGCCTCTCCCGGCTTCTGATCCCTGTAGGCATTCGGCAGCTGGCTGCATCCCTCCATTCCCTTCTGACCTGGCCTTCTCCTATTTTTTCCTGTGTCTCTCTGTGTCCAAATCTGTCTCTTATGAGGACACTCTCATTGGATTTAGGCCCACCCTTATCCAGTATAATCTCATCTCAATTCTTACCTTAATTCCATCTGCAAAGACCCTATTTCTAAGTCAGGCAATGCTCCGAGGTTCCCAGTGTACATGAATTGTTGGAGTACACCATTCACCCACTACACACACAGAGACAGCAGCCTCTGTGGCTGCCGACTTAGCACAGGCAGGCCCTATGTTAAACGCTTTGTTTGTGTTTTCACATTTTATTCTCAGAGTCACTCTATGAAGTAGGTTTTATTATGATCACTCCCATTTTACAGGTAGAGACACTGAGGCAAGTTATGTTCCCTGTCCAAGGTCTGAAAGCTAAAATGTGACAGAGCCAGGGATGGCCTCCAAATAGACATGAGCCAGCTGAGCCCTGCAGCCCCAGACATACCTGCCCCGTGTTGCCCCTCCAGATGGACTCGGCACTCAGCTGTGCCAGAAAATGCCCCAGGACATGTTTAATAGATGATTAGAACTAGTTGAAGTTTTAGTTTTAGTTTTTGTGGCTACTTTGAAAATGCAGGACTATCCAGAAAACTAATAGAGGATAAACAAAACCAGCTGTTGATATGTGGATGTCCATCCCACTCTAAAATACTTGGCCTGCCACACACCAGAGGGAGTTCTCACTGATCTTAGATTCCTCAGTATGCCAAAGATGAGATCTTCCTAAACTTTTTTGCTATAATTTGAAGGAGCATGACAAGTGAGGGCAAAACTAATTTTACAAAAATTCTGAGCTTCACAGACTTCCTATGTAGAATGTTAGCCATGCAAGTAGCGTGACAAGGGTCGCCACACTAACCACCAGCCCTTCCCTGGCACTTACAAGGGTAGCCACACTAATCAACAGCCCTTCCCTGGCACTTACTGGGGTACTAATGTGCTGGTAAAGTTAGGAGAGTCTGGAATGGCATAACCATAGATATTGCCCCAATCTGCTCCCATGGATGACGTCCCCTGGCCAAGCCATCCTGTTGCTTGGAATCAAGGAATCGGGTGCAATGTCAGCTGATCACTGACCCCTGAAATGATGCAAACAGGCCAATTGCATCTTCCTTCTGGAACCAGGGTCATCCCACCCTCTTGTTACTACACAGCCAGCCTGCCCCAGCCCCTGGGTGGATACTCAGTTCCTGAATGTGACTCTGTGGGGCCACATGACGCACGGTGTCTTCCATCCTGGGAATGTGAGTGGATGTGACTAACATATCACTGACAGCTGCATCTGCCCCATGCTGGTGTGTGTTTGGCCATCTTCATGAGCCTGGAGCAGGACTTCCTCCCTCACCAGTGGGATGAGGAGGAGGCCATCTTCATAAGCCTGGAGCAGGACTTCCTCCCTCACCAGTGGGATGAGGAGGAGGCCATCTTCATGAGCCTGGAGCAGGACTTCCTCCCTCACCAATGGAATGAGGAGGAGGCCATCTTCATGAGCCTGGAGCAGGACTTCCTCCCTCACCAATGGAATGAGGAGGAGGCCATTGGAAGCTCTACTCACCAGGTCCTGCAGAAACTCACAGTCCTTGAGGAAGTAGCCAACTTGGAAACATGAGGCAAGAGAGAGGAGTCCCACGCTAATGGCAGGCAGAGAAAACAGTGATTTCTGAAGCAAAGCTTAGAGAAGAGGTGACCTTTGAGATGGATGTTGAAGCCAAAAGAGGTGGTCCCCAGACAGACACAGGGCTGGAGGGCCAGGCTGGAAGGGCATTTGAGGTACAGGACAACACGTGCGTGAATGTGACAACCAGGAGGCAACTCAGGGCCCTGCTGTTGTGCCCTTTAGCACTCCACAGTGTGGACGTGTCTGTATCCAGATTCTGGCAGTGTCTCTCTTCAGTCCACACTGTTAGGGGCAGCATCTGGATATAAGCTCAGAGGTAGCATCACCCTAGGTGGCAGGAAAACATTTAAAGATGGTTCTGAAGCCTGATTGACAAGAACCTGCCAGTGTCCCACGGATAGGGTGGCTGGGCCTTGTTTGTCATCATGAAATGGTACAGGGTAGAGACTTATCTGAAAAGTTTGACTCCAGGCACTGTAGGTTGAAGGTATTGTTCACTGACCTCCCAATATCTTCATGGGGTCTTTGATTACCTGCGCTATAAAGTCCATAGACCTTCAGCGTCTCACTTTTGACAGAACTGTAGAAGTAATTTTTCAGAATCGGTATGAAATATTAACTACTACACTGAGGGAGGTGAGGGGATTGCATTCTGGCACATTTTAAAAAACAAACAGGGACACAAGCAAAGAAAAGCAATGTCCTGAGGCATCCAGTGCCGGAAACAAGACACATCTCAAGTGTGCAAGCCAAGGGTACCCCGTTATTATCACAGGGGAGTAGAGTTCAGCCGGGTAATAGAAGTGTCACCTTGGAAAGGAAGGGCTGGATGCGTGCATAAATCAGGATGTGAATCCTGGATTCACATTCAATGCATGATTCTCGCTCATGTTACTGTGCCAATAACTTTAATTTAATAAGCCCATGTGTCAAGGGCCACTTCAGATCCGTCACAGCTGCTGCCTCCCCTCCCTGGTTCCTTGGAAAAGCTCAGTTCTCTGGCTGGCTGCTCCCTCCAGCATCCACAGAAGGCTCTGTGCTCACACTAGCTGCCTGCATCGCCCCTTCTGGAGGAGGAACTCAGCGTTCCCACAGGTCACTCTGGCTATGATGGCCCAACTCGACCCTCATGACAATAAGCATGGCCATCGGTGTTCCTAGGGACCTTTCTCTGCGGTGAGGCAAAGTGCTGAGCATGCAGGGAGAAAAAGAGAAAACAAATACACGAATCACTTTAATTTGATGCCCCAAATAAAAATTGCTCTAATTGACATTTAAAGTAGGGATTACAGGAGCAAGTTTTATGACTAACCCTTTTACCCAAGAGTAAGCAACAGAAGGGAGACAAAGGTTATTTTTAAGAAATAGTAATGTAATTTAAGAAAACAATATTGAAAATGAATTAATATTGGTCCTAACATTTAACTGGGGCTTGCAGACAACAGGGAGGAGAAGCAGGTTTGCAGTGGATATGTTGCTTATGACCGCACTGTTTATGACTGGCCTAACAAAGCCAGAAACCCGGCCAGGAGAAGGAACGATATTTTCCAAAACATCACAGACAATTCGGACCCTTAAGTGAATGGGTACAACAGAATCAGAGGAAAGGAAGGGTTTAGGTGACCGTGAGGCACGGGGAGCATCACAAGAAGAGACAGGGCAGAGCCAGCGTTTCTTCGGGGGTGTGCCAGCCCCTAAGCACCTGAGCTTCCTGTGCGTGGGGTCCAGCCAAGTGTTTCAGATAACAATTTCTGAACTGTTGTTTGTTTGTTTTGGTTTTTTAACCCGGCAATCTATGAAAAGGCCAATGCTCTTGAGAATAACTGCACCCACACTCTGCAGTGAGACCTGCATGTACTTAATCTGGAGCAAACCCAGCCGTAAGTAACACAACCCCAAGGCACACGCTGCATTCCAATCTTTGGGGCTCTGTAGGCTGGTGTGCACTCAGTGTCTGCTAGAGGGCCAGTCTTCCAGATTCACATCCTCTCTGGGTCTACATTGTGCTTCTCCACAATATCTGAGTTACATTGTTTTGTTTCTTTGATTCACACTCTTTTTTTTTTTTTCCAATGAAGTTTTTCACATATGCATTTTCAGTTCCTCAAACGCTTTCAGTACAACCTTTACATATTTATTGATTGTGATAGAGGGCTTCTTTTTTCCCTAATTAGCAGACTTTGCAAATTCCTTGTTGGATTTCTCTGGGAATATTGCTGTGTGCTGCCTTCTCCATGCCTTTCTCTCTTTTACTTGAGCAATCTGTCCATCATCAGTTCAGTTCAGCCCTCGCTGAAGATGGCTATATCACCCCCCAGGCACCATGGAAACATAGCGCCTGATACAGCAACCAGAAGGACACCCTCTCTGTTCAAGGCTCTGTGCACGCTACCGAGGGGTCTTCTCTATAGAAAGCCCCCAGAGGCCGGCAGTCCTGCATGAGGTGCTTCAGCGTGAGGGGTTGAAATGCAAAGAACTGGGTTTAAAAAGTAAGTAATGAGAGAGGTGGGTATCTGGTTTTCTAGAAAGAAAGAGTTAATGGAGAAAAGAAATTGAGTTTTTGAGTACGGGAAGTCTTGGCCAGAGGAAGAAAACAAAAGCCATATTCCAGAAAAAGAAGCTGTGTGAGCAGAAGTGGATGGAGAGGCAGATGAGCACACTACTGTTTGCTGAAGGTTCACCACCATGGAAGAAAGACCAGGGTCAGGAGTGAAAAAGGTAGAAGGTGGGGAGCTGGGAGGGGACTGTAAGAAGGCCTTCTACAGCCACCAAGGGTGCAAGCTCCTGTCCACAGCAGCAGGGTGAGCCGGACACAGGGGTCCTTGGAACCCGCAAATGAGAAGTGAGCTCAACCCTTGGGCATTTCAATAAAATGAGCCAGTAGGTTCCTGTGTTGACTGAAGCTATTTGGAGTCATCTTGTAGGCTCTAAACTGGGGTGCTAGTAATTGAAATTGGAAGAGAGAAGTTTAAAGAAATACTTAGGAAAAGCATAGAAGTTAGAGATCAATTAGAGGTGAAGAGAGTGAGTGCAGAGGGTGTTGAGATTGACCTCAGGTTGCTGAAGTAGGTAAGTGTGGATAGAGTGACAGATTTGGGAGAAGAGAAGGAGGACATGCCTGGTCTTTATTATTTGGAGTTTGAATAATTGTTGAGGATTTAGGATCCCAATAAATGGAATCTCTCTTCCTTACTTGAGCTTGGAATCCATTGAGAAATAAATGGAGGTGTCAGTCAGTTGGAAATGTGTGAGATATTATTGATAAGCGCTCTACAAGAAGACAGGGCTTAGAAGTAGATTCAGGTGTGCTCATCAATATCTCCCCTTGCTTTGCATGGCCCAGAGAGTAGACGAGAACCCAGAATCTCTGCAGACATAGGAGCTCCAAGGAGGACTTAGCAGAGCTGGAGCCCCACGTGGTCTATTGTTTCTGTGCAAGCTCACCAATCACAGCAAGTGTGAGAAGGCAGAGAGAAGTGAGGATGGGTGCTGGACAGGGAGGCTCATCACCTGAAGCCAGGCGAGCATAAGCTCTTGCCGCCAAGAGCCCCTTCAAGCCTGAAGCACAGAGTCCAGCAGGAAGTTCCAAGAATGCCTCTGATATTTCAGGGAGAGCCCATGGCATGGAATATGTGTGTGTGTGTGTGTGTGTATGCACTTCTGTGCGTGTGTGTGTGTGCATGTGTGTGTTGTGACTTTACAAGAAAAGAGACCTCAGGAGGGCCTGGGCTCCCCTGGTAGATATTTCCCTTAGGGAATGGCAGTGATGTGTAGTGGCTCGAGGATGGAGCCCTTAGGATCACCACCGTCTACCGAGAGAGATCAGAGGAAGAGAATTCTTTAATGAGACAAAACAGACAGCGAAGTCCATGGAGAACCAGGAGAGAGGAGTGTCCCCAAAGTCAGCAAGGGTGAGTGATAAGAAAATGCAATAAACATCATTCTCTGAAGAGCAATTCATTAAGATAAGGCATGAAAAAAGGCCATAAGTCATGGCAACGTGGGCGTCAGAGACGACATCCAGAGAAACAGCCAAAGCAGGATTCTCATCATTTATCCTGCAAATGAACGAGGAAGGCTAAGTGCAGGCCTCTGAATAGAACAGGGGCATTTTCCGTTAGGATCTGAAATGGAAATGGCTCCCCAGCGCCAAGCCACGTGGTGCTGGGTGTTGCCCATTGATGTCTGTCACAGCTCAGAGAGGTGGCTGAGTTTAACCACCTCACATCCCAAATTTTGTCGGCCAGCGGTTTTCAATCTGTGCTCTTGACAACCTGGGGGATCCAGGGATTCCTCAAGGCCAGCAAAAAGGGTTTTGTGGCCCCATAACACAAACACGCGCGTGCGCGCACACACACGCATCTTCCATGCCACGTACTTTCCTTGAAAGGACAGACACATTCTTGAAACTGCCTGCTGGACATTAAGCTTCAGGCTCCAAGGGGCCTGATGGCCTGAGGAGCTTATCCTCGCCTTTGAAACCCCGCTCCCCTTCATCTGGAGCATTTCTGTAGGTAGTGGCTCTAGCTTTCCTTTGCAAAGTGGACGTTTCACTTGAACAAGGGTCCTAAGTTGTTTATCAAAATGGTATCTGGTAGAGTGGACTCTGAATACATTAGGATTTACTTTACCTTTTTGTCTTCTGTTGGTTTTCATTAAGATTTAATATTTAATCTTAATTATATTTAACTTAATAATAATACAATATACAATTGAAAGATTAGTATTGTAATTCTGAAGAAATTCCGATCAAAAGTAACTCATAATTATTATTTTACATTGAGCTGTGCAGGTACATGCTGTATGCATTTGTAGGAAAGATCAGATAATAATTGCAATTTTTTTGCCTGTTTGTTTAAGACTTCATTTAATGTGATCCTAGAGTGTCAACACTAACAAAGTAAGAACATACCTAAGATATGAGTTCTACTCCTAGCTGTTACTTTTTTTTTCAGATTTTATTATTTATTATTTGTTTTTGTTATTTATTTATTTATTATACTTTAAGTTCTAGGGTACATGTGCATAACGTGCAGGTTTGTTACATAGGTATACATGTGCCATGTTGGTTTGCTGCACCCATCAACTCGTCGTTTATATTAGGTATTTCTCCTAAAGCTATCTCTCCCCTAGTTCCCCACCCCTCTAAGAGGCCCTGAAGTGTGATGTTCCCTGCCCTGTGTCCAAGTGTTCTCATTGTTCAATTCCCACCTATGAGTGAGAACATGCAGTGTTTGGTTTTCTGTCCTTGTGATAGTTTGCTCAGAATTATGGTTTCCAGCTTCATCCATTTCCCTGCAAAGGACATGAACTCTTCGGTTTTTATGGCTGCATAGTATTCCATGGTGTATATGTGCCACATTTTGTTAAACCAGTCTATCATTGATGGACATTTGGGTTGGTTCCAAGTCTTTGCTATTGTGAATAGTGTCACAGTAAACATACGTGTGGTGTGCATGTGTCTTTATAGTAGCATGATTTATAATCCTTTGGGTATATGCCCAGTAATGGGATCACTGGATCAAATGGTATTTCTAGTTCTAGATCCTTGAGGAATCGCCACACTGTCTTCCACAATGGTTGAACTAGTTTACACTCCCACCAACAGTGTAGAAGCATTCCTATTTCTCCACATCCTCTCCAGCATCTGTTGTTTCCTGACTTTTTAAAGATTGCCAGTCTAACAAGTGTGAGATGGTATCTCATTGTTGTTTTGATTTGCATTTCTCTGATGACCAGTGATGATGAGCATTATTTCATGTGTCTGTTGGCTGCATAAATGTCTTCTTTTGAGAAGTGTCTGTTCATATCCTTTGCCCACTTTTTGATGGGGTTGTTTTTTTCTTGTAAATTTAAGTTCTTTGTAGATTCTGGCTATTATCCCTTTGTCAGATGGGTAGATTGCAAAAATTTTCTCCCATTCTGTAAGTTACCTGTTCACTCTGATGAAGTAGTTTCTTTTGCTGTGAAGAAGCTCTTTAGTTTAATTGGATTCCATTAGTCTATTTTCGCTTTTGTTGCCATTGCTTTTGGTGTTTTAGTCATGAAGTTCTTGCCCATGCCTATGTCCTGAATGGTATTGCCTCAGGTTTCTTCTAGGGTTTTTATGGTTTTAGGTTGAACATTTAAGTCTTTAATCCATCTCGAATTAATTTTTGTATAAAGTGTAAGGAAGGGATCCAGTTTCAGCTTTCTACATACAGCTAGCCAGTTTTCCCAGCACCATTTATTAAATAGGGAATTCTTTCCCCATTGCTTGTTTTTGTCATGTTTGTCAAAGATCAGATGGTTATAGATGTGTGGTGTTATTTCTGAGCCTTCTGTTCTGTTTGATTGGTATATATATCTGTTTTGGTGCTAGTACCATGCTATTTTGGTTACTGTAGCCTTGTAGTATAGTTTGAAGTCAGGTAGCGTGATGCCTCCAGCTTTGTTCTTTTTGCTTAGGATTGTCTTGGCAATGTGGGCTGTTTTTTGGTTCCATATGAACTTTAAAGTAGTTTTATATAATTCTGTGAAGAAAGTCATTGGTAGCTTGATGGGGATGGCATTGAATCTATAAATTACCTTGGGCAGTATGGCCATTTTCACAATATTGATTCTTCCTATCCATGAGCATGGAATGTTCTTCCATTTGTTTGTGTCCTCTTTTATTTCATTGAGCAGTGGTTTGTAGTTCTGAAAGAGGTCATTCACATCCCTTGTAAGGTGGATTCCTAGGTATTTTATTCTCTTTGTAGCAATTGTGAATGGGAGTTCACTCAAGATTTGGCTCTCTGTTTGACTGTTATTGGTGGATAGGAATGCTTGTGATTTTTGCATATCGATTTTGTATCCTGAAACTTTGCTGAAGTTGCTTATCAGCTTAAAGAGATTTTGGACTGAGATGATGGGGTTTTCTAAATATACAATCATGTCATCTGCAAACAGGGACAATTTGATTTCCTCTTTTCCTAATTGAATACCCTTTATGTCTTTCTCTTGTCTGATTGCCCTGGCCAGAACTTCCAACACTATGTTTAATAGGAGTGGTGAGAGAGGGCATCCTTGTCTTCTGCTGGTTTTCAAAGGGAAGGCTTCCAGTTTTTGCCCGTTCAGTATGATATTGGCTGTGGGTTTGTCATAAATAGCTCTTATTATTTTGAGATACTTTCCATCAATATCTAGTTTATTGAGAGTTTTTAGCATGAAGTGTTGTTGAATTTTGTCAAAGGCCTTTTCTGCAGCTATTGAGATAATCATGTGGTTTGTGTCGTTGGTTCTGTTTTGTGATAGATTACATTTATTGATTTGCATATGCTGAACCAGCCTTGCATCCCAGGGATGAAGCTGACTTGATTGTGGTGAATAAGCTTTTTGAAGTCCTGTTGGATTCGATTTGCCATTATTTTATTGAGGATTTTTGCATCAATGTTCTTCAGGGATATTGGTCTAAAATACTCTTTTTTTGTTATGTCTCTGCCAGGCTTTGGTATCAGAATGATGCTGGCCTCATAAAATGAGTTAGGGAGGATTCCCTCTTTTTCTATTGATTGGAATAGTTTCAGAAGGAATGGTACCAGCTCCTCTTTGCACCTCTGGTAGAATTCAGTTGTAAATCTGTCCGGTCCTGGACTTTTTTTCATTGGTAAACTACTAATTATTGCCTCAATTTCAGAGCCTGTTATTGGTCTATTTAGAGATTCAACTTCTTCCTGGTTTAGTCTTGGGTGGGTGTATGTGTCCAGGAATTTATTCATTTCTTCTAGATTTTCTAATTTATTTGAGTTTGTTTATGGTATTCTCTGATGGTAGTTTGTATTTCTGTGGGATCAGTGGTGATATCCCCTTTATCCAATTTTATTGCATCTATTGGATTCTTCTCTCTTTTTTTCTTTATTAGTCTTGCTAGCAGTCTATCAATTTTGTTGATCTTTTCAAAAACCAGCTCCTGGATTCATTGATTTTTTGAAGGGTTTTTTGTGTCTTTATCTCCTCCAGTTCTGCTCTGATCTTAGTTATTTCTCGCCTTCTGCTAGCTTTTCAATTGGTTTGCTCTTGCTTCTCTAGTTCTTTTAATCGTGATGTTAAGGTATTGATTTTAGATATTTCCTGCTTTCTTTTGTGGGCATTTAGTGCTATAAATTTCCCTCTACACACTGCTTTAAGTGTGTCCCAGAGACTCTGGTACATTGTGTCTTTGTTCTCATTTGTTTCAAAGAACATCTTTATTTCTGCCTTCATTTTGTTATTTACCCAGTAGTCATTCAGGAGCAGGTTGTTCAGTTTGCATATAATTGTGCGGTTTTCAGTGAGTTTCTTAATCCTAAGTTCTAATTTGATTGCACTCTGGTCTTACAGGCAATTTTTTGTGATTTCTGTTCTTTTACATTTGCAGAGGAGTGTTTTACTTCCAATTATGTGGTCAATTTTAGAATAAGTGCGATGTCGTGCTGAGAAGATTGTATGTTCTGTTGATTTGGTGTGGAGAGTTCTGTAGATGTCTATTAGTTCTGCTTGGTGCAGAGCTGAGTTCAAGTCCTGGATATCTTTGTTAACCTTCTGTCTCGTTGATCTGTCTAATATTGACAGTGGGGTGTTTAAAATCTCTCATTATTATTGTGTGGGAGTCTATGTCTCTTCGTAGGTCCCTAAGGACTTGCTTTATGAATCTAAGTGCTCCTGTATTGGCTGCATATATATTTAGGATAGTTGTTAGCTCTTGTTGTTGAATTGAACCCTTCCCCATTATGTAATGGCCTTCTTTGTCTCTTTTGATCTTTGTTGGTTTAAAGTCTGTTTTATCAGAGACTAGGATTGCAACCCCTGCGTTTTTTTGCTTTTCATTTGCTTGATGGATCTTCCTCCTTCCCTTTATTTTGAGCCTATGTGTGTTTCTGTATGTGAGATGGGTCTCCTGAATACAGCACACCGATGGGTCTGGAGTCTTTATCCAATTTGCTAGTCTGTGTCTTTTAATTGGGGCATTTAGCCCATTTACATTTAAGGTTAATATTGTTATGTATTAATTTGATCCTGTCATTGTGATGTTAGCTGGTTATTTTGACCATTAATTGATGCAGTTTCTTCATAGTATCGATGGTCTTCACAATTTGACATGTTTTTGCAGTGGCTGGTACTGGTTGTTCCTTTCCATGTTTAGTGCTTCCTTCAGGAGCTCTTGTAAGGCAGGCTTGGTGGTGACAAAATCTCTCAGCATTTGCTTTTCTGTAAAGGATTTTATTTCTCATTCACTTATGAAGCTTAATTTGGCTGGATATGAAATTCTGGGTTGAAAATTCTTTTCTTTAAGAATGTTGAATATTGGCCCCCATTCTCTTCTGGCTTGTAGGGTTTCTGCCAAGAGGTTTGCTGTTAGTCTGATGGGCTTCCCTTTGTGGGTAACCCGATCTTTCTCTCTGGCTGCTTTTAACATTTTTTCTTTCATTTCAACCTTGATGAATCTGACAATTATATGTCTTAGGGTTGCTCTTCTTGAGGAGTATCTTTGTGGTGTTCTCTGTATTCCTGAATTTGAATGTTGGCCTGCCTTGCTGGGTTGGGGAAGTTCTCCTGGATAATATCCTGAAGAGTGTTTTCCAACTTGGTTCCATTCTCCCCATCACTTTCATGTACACCAATCAAATGTAGATTTGTTCTTTTCACATAGTTCCATATTTCTTGAAGGCTTTGTTTATTTCTTTTTACTCTTTTTTTTTCCTCTAAACTTGTCTCCTCACTTTATTTCATTAATCTGATCTTCAGTCACTGATATCCTTTCTTCCACTTGATCGAATCAGCTATTGAAGCTTGTGCCTGAGTCATGAAGTTCTCGTGCCATGGTTTTTAGCTCCATCAGGTCATTTAAAGACTTCTCTACACTGTTCATTCTAGTTAGCCATTCGTCTAACCTTTTTTCAAGGTTTTTAGCTTTCTTGTGATGGGTTATAACATGCTCCTTTAGCTCGGAGAAGTTTGTTATTACCAACTTTCTGAAGCCTACTTCTGTCAACTCGTCAAAGTCATTCTCCATCCAGCTTTGTTCTGTTGCTGGTGAGGATCTGTGATCCTTTGGAGGAGAAGAGCTGCTCTGGTTTTTAGGATTTCCAGCTTTTGTGCTCTAGTTTCTCCCCATCTTTGTGGTTTTTTTCTACCTTTGGTCTTTGATGTTGGTGACCTACAGATGGGGCTTTGGTGTGGATGTCCTTTTTGTTTATTTTGATGCTATTCCTTTCTGTTTGTTAGTTTTCCTTCTAACCCTCAGGTTCCTCAGCTGCGGGTCTGTTGGAGTTTGATGGAGGTCCACTCCTGACCCTGTTTGCCTGGGTATCGCCAGTGGAGGCTGCAGAACAGCAAATATTGCTGCCTGATCCTTCCTCTGGAAGCTTCATCCCAGAGGGGCACCTGCCTGTATGAGGTGTCAGTCGGCCCCTACTGGGAGGTGTCTCCCAGTTAGGCTACACAGGGTCAGGGACCCACTTGAGGTGGCAGTCTGTCCGTTCTCATAGCTCAAACACCTTGCTGGGGGAACCACTGCTCTCTTCAGAGCTGTCAGACAGGAACGTTTAAGTCTGCAGAAGTTTCTGCTGCCTTTTGTCCAGCTATGCCCTGCCCACAGAGGTGGAGTCTATAGAGGCAGTAGGCCTTGTTGAGCTGCAGTGGGCTCCACCCAGTTTGAGCTTCCTGGCCGCTTTATTTACCTACTCAAGCCTCATTAATGGCGGATGCCCCTCCGCCTACCAGGCTGCAGCCTCGCAGGTCGATCTCAGACTGCTGTGCTAGCAGTGAGCAAGGCTCCATCAGCATGGGACCTGCCAAGCCAGGCACGGGAGAGAATCTCCTGGTCTGCTGGTTGCTACCACCATGGGAAAAGCACAGTATTTGAGCAGGAGTGTCCCATTTTTCCAGGTACACTCTGTCACGGCTTCCCTTGGCTAGGAAAGGGAAATCCCCTGATGCCTTGCTCTTTCCATGTGAGGCAACACCCTGCCCTGTTTCGGCTCACCCTCTGTGGGCTGCACCCACTGTCAACCAGTCCCAAGGAGATAAACCAGGTACCTCAGTTGGAAATGCAGAAATCACCCATCTTCTGCATCAATCACGCTGGGAGAGATGCAGACCAGAGCTGTTCCTATTCAGCCATCTTGGAATGGAATCCAATAATTGCAATTTTAAAAAATGTAACCAAATGACTTGTATTTTCACTACTAAGCATAGAATTGAAATTATGTACATATAACACAAATTTTCTGTGAAGGATTATTTTATCATCTAAGGTTGTATTATCTTTATGATTTTATATTTAGTTGTGTATTCAGTTGTTTGGCCTATAAAATATTTTATGAATGTTACAAAGGTATTTTCTTACATGAAATATGGGATTCTGAGGAAGGTATTTTATTGGAATTACACTTGGGATGTAAGTAAATCACCATTCACCTTTGTCTTATTGTGCTGTGTGGCACAAGAGGAAAGAGGGGAGAGGGAAAAACCACAAAGGACTTTTCAGGAAGGTGCTGGGAGTCACAAGGACTCAGCTAAAGGAAGGAAATGGGATGCACAGGGAGTGCTAGGGTTGGATTCTCCAAAATAGAAGTTTTCTTTTTCAACTCCATTGATTTAAAAAACCAGGTAAGTGAGTTCTAGCCCTACTTTACTTCAAAGAACATCTTATGAAGTTTAGGAGAGGTCTCCTAGGTGTCCTTGTTTTTTGTTTGTTTTAATTTTGACCCCATCTCTTTCCTAATATTCACTGGCATCGAATGCTTAGGAAACTCAAGCAGCCTCTTTTTGATTCTGAGGACCCAAGAGGATGATTTAGAAACTTCATAGATTATCATTTTCTTGATTGGAGAAAAATTGCACAGAAAAAGGGGGTGGGAGTCACGGGGGGCAACAGAGGAACAGCCCAAAGTTTCCAAAGAAGAAGGGAGTCAGAGGGATGGGTCTATCCTGAGACACCTAGGAGCCCACATTGGGGATGCTGGCAGATGAGCCTCAGGTGCACCCCATTTCTCCAGCACTCTCTTGAGTCCCAGGCTCTAAAGGGCCCAAGCAATAGTGAAGGAGCTCTGGGGTAGAAGGATGGCTGTGGCTGCCGTTGCTTCCTGGTGACTCTTGGAAGACTCAGTCATGACAGCAAAAGAATTTGCTCTTTAACAGTTCCTAGCATCTTTCCAACACATTTCCCATTACGTGTTGACTCTTTTCCAGTATTTCAAGATCGAATGCTGAAAAGCAGTAAGGGAAGTGACAAGTCCTTAACACCAGAATGTGATTAAGTTGTGGATTCAATTATTTATACATTTCAACAAATATTTACAGAATATTGGCTAGCTGGACATTAACTCCCACTCTACAGAAAAGAGTATTGGTCTTATCACTGCTTTGTATGTGTATTCCTATAATGAGTTCAGATATTCCAACGATATGGTTTGAATCTCTGTCCCCATCTGTATTAGTCAGGGTTCTCTAGAGTGACAGAACTAACAGGATAGATAGGTAGGTAGGTACGTAGGTAGGTAGGTAGATAGATAGATAGATAGATAGATAGATAGATAGGGGAGTTTATTAAGTATTAACTCATCAGAATGTCCCACAATAGGCTGTTTGCAAGCCAGGGAGCAAAGAGAGCCAGTTCAAGTCCCAAAACTGAAGAACTTGGAGTCCAATGTTCGAGGGTAGGAAGCATCCAGCATGGGAGAAAGATGTAGGCTGGGAGGCTAGGCCACTCTAGCCTTTTCACATTTTTTCTGCCTGATTAGATGGTGCCCACCCAGATTAAGGGTGGGTCTGCCTTTCCCAGCCCACTGACTCAAATGTTAATCTCCTTTGGCAACACCCTCTGAGACAAACCCAGGATAAATACTTTGCATCCTTCAATCCAACCAAGTTGACGCTCAGTATCAACCATCACACCACCCAAAACTCATGTTCAATTATAATTCCCAGCGATGGAGGTGGGGCCTGGAGGGAGGTCACTGGATAATGGGGTGGATCCTTCATGGTTTAGCACCATCCCTTTGGTGCTGTTCTTGTGACACAGTTCTCATGAGATCTGGTTGTTTAAAGATGTGTGGCACTGCCCCCCCAACCCTTCTCCCTGCTCCGACCGTGTGAAGCAATGGCTACCGCTTTGCCTTTCACCATGATTGTAAGTTTCCTGAGGCTTCCCCAGAAGCTGAGCAGAAGCTGCTATGCTTGCTGTACAGACTACAGAACTGGGAGCCAATTAAGTTTTTCCTTGTAAATTACCCAGTATCAGACATTTCTTTATCACAGTGCAAAAGTGGACTAATACACCCATCCTTTCAAAACCAATGAAAGCATCACTGATTGAGAGTTGTGTGCCTGACACTTCATATTCCTACGGCTGCTCTTTGAGGTAGGTATTACTGTTCTCATTTTAATGTTGAGAAAACTAAGAGTCCAAGATGTGAGTGACTTGGTCATGATTTCTCAGCTGGCATGTGGCAGAGATAGAGATGGGTAGAAAGCAGATTTTGGGTTAACTAATGGCTGTATAGGCCAAGAGGCAAGAATAGAGAATAGGTGAAATACAATTTGCTAATTCATATGAAGACATAATCATGCTTTTCTTTAATAGAATCATCAACTTGCAAAGTGGAGCCAATTTCTTCTGCTCTCTTTGCTTTGTCTGCAATTCCTGGGCATACAGATTAACCTGTACATGTTTCTCATCCAGTCATTATCAACTCGAGTGAATGCAATGGTTTCCAAGTGTTTCCCATAGCCTGCCACCTTTTTGAACCCACAGGGGCGAATGAGGAGCGTCTTTACAATGTCAGCAATTGAAACTGATATGAATGAAGACAAGAATGATGACTGCATAACTCTTCGGAATGCAATTTCAAAACTGGACATGAGTCCAGAGAAGTGGAACAAAACCCTGACAGTCCCAGTGCCTGCATGTGGGAATCTCAGTGCCAAGCACTTCATTATGCAAAGTAGGTTCTTCCCAAGTGCTCTGTCTGATAAGGATAACAGGGGTGGATTTTGCCAAATTAAATCTGTACCAAGTAACAGAAACTCTTCTTGCTGCTGAGTTGAGAAGTGCTAAAGAGAACAATAAAATCCCATACCCGAATCCAGAGGGACATAAAGAGCACACAGTCTTCCCAATGGCAATAAAGCTTCATGTCTGGGCTAACCTCCCTTGACTTGGTGGGATTGCACAGATCCCCTGATTCATGTCAAACACGAATCCTAAACTGGCACTCTGATCCTCAGCATGTACAAGATGGAAGAGGGGATTCTTTCAGCTGTTTAGAAACTAAATTACAGAATCTACACACTAGAGTTTTCTAATTTCTAATTAAACAAGAAGTCAGAAAGAGCTTTTTTTTTTTTTTTTTTTTTTTTTTGCCTTTTAGCTACCTTAACTCTTCTTGTAATAGGAGACAGAGTGATTCATGGGCTTCCATTTTGATGATCAGTTGAACTTATTAGGGATTTTTAAAAACAGATTTCTGAGCCTTAGCCCCAGGGATTCTAACCATCAGTTAGAATGGGGCCCCTTAATGTGATTTTGAGGTATTTTCTAGTTCTAACAAAACTAGAAAAGTTTAGGTGGGGCCCTGAAATGTAATTTTTAGGTGGGGCCCCCAAATGTGATTTTGAGGTCTTTTCTAGTTTTAACATCCATTGTTTCTTCCTTATTATAAATGTTCATTTATTTCCATTCTTCTCCTCAATGTAGATTTCACCAGACCCACTCTTCAAAAACAATCAACTCAGTTTGATGATACTCCTCTCAGCTGAAGCCATCATAATTCACTTGCCCTTGGTTTTGTAGACTTATTTTCCAACCTTCAATTGTTTCCACTACTCTTATTTGAGTATTCTCAACTTTCCATCTTGTTACAAATATGATCATCCGTGGTAATGATTATTTTAGAAGCTACATTTGCCATCGTCAGTCTGATAGTTCTTAGATGTATATAAGCTTTCTTTTCAAATTATCTCAGTTAAATTAAATCATCCCTGGGGAAATAAAAACAAAACTATTTTTCCACTGACTCAATACTGTGTACTTGATTGTACCTTTATTCCTACCATCATCTTTCAAGAAGCTGGTCTCCTCCACCTGAGCTCCCCTGTGAGAAAGGGTTTCATTAGAATATTGCGCTGTCTGTGGGGTGGTTTATAAGTTGGAAGAAATGTGATTTAGTGCATTTGGAAGTATATTGTGTGTCCCCATGATACTTATATATCTGTTATAAATAATTTCTTTTACTTTTCTTTTCAGAAAATGATTAGTTCATCCCAAATGAGTATGAATGTCCCAGGTCTATTGTTTCAGAACTGGAGCTGCAATCCATAGCCCTGTGAAGGTGGTTATTAACTTATTTTGGAAATACAATCACAGACCACAGATTATTTCAGTTAAACCATGCCTATTCCACATGTCACATTCCATTTTGTTAGTGAACTGGGTCTCTTGTTGGTGCCACCTACTGTTAAGTTTATTGATGAGAACTTAAGCATTTGGTCTCTAAGGAAATACACTGGGTCATATACGTGCACCTGGTTTCGGTTGGGAAAAAATTCATCTTCCAACCGTGTCTTTGTGGCTGGAAATATTCAACCACCACAACACAAAAGGTAAAATATACGTCATCTCATCTCTAGGCACTAACAAAATAGAAACAGAGAAGGTGTATGATCTAAACAGAACCAGAGAATGATTCAGCTCTCGTGTGCAGAGTAGCATCCTATCATAAAACCTGGCCCCATGCTGCTAAAATGGTGCAAAATGCAGGTTTCCCAATTTTCACATAAAAAAAATAAAAATAAAAGTCAATAAAGAAATGTTGGTGTGTGTTTGTGTTCATGCATTTTATCTAAGTTCAGGACATTCAGCTGATTCTATCCACTACCTCGTGGCTGTGTTTCCATGGTTCCTAGATAAATGTAATGACTACTCCATGGCTTACTCTTGGTTAAGATAATTTTCTTGACTTAAGATTCTTTCTGCAGGTGCAGTAGCTCATGCCTGTAATCACAGCACCTTGGGAGGCAGAAGTAGGTGGATACCCTGAGGTCAGGAGTTCAAGACCAGCCTGGCCAACATGGTAAAACCCCATCACTACTAAAAATACAAAAATTAGCCAGGTGTGGTGGCGGGGGCCTGTAATTCCAGCTACTCAAGAGGCTGAGGCAGGAGAATTGCTTGAACCTGGGAGGCTAAGGTTGCAGTGAGCCGAGATTGCCCATTGCACTCCAGCCTGGGCAACAAGAGCAAAACTCCATCTCGAAAAGTAAAATAAAAAATAAGATTTTAAAAAAGATTCTTGGCCAGGCGCAGTGACTCAAGCCTGTAATTCCAGCACTTTGGGAGGCTGAGGCGGGCGGATCACAAGGTCAGGAGATCGAGACCATCCTGGCTAACACAGTGAAACCCCGTCTCTACTAAAAATACAAAAAAAAATTAGCCGGGCGTGGTGGTGGGCCCCTGTAGTCCCAGCTGCTCGGGAGGCTGAGGCAGGAGAATGACGTGAACCCAGGAGGCAGAGCTTGCAGTGAGCCGAGATTGCGCCACTGCACTCTAGCTTGGGTGACAGAGCAAGACTCTGTCTCAAAAAAAAAAAAAAAAAAAAAAAAAAGATTCTTTCTGTGTCCATACTTTGAAGAATAATATAAAGTCTCAAAGTGACCAGGACCCTATTCTGTGCAGGCCAGCCGCTGGTCAAGGAGGAGTCTGATTTCTTCCATCTGCTCCTTGGTCCTTCTGATTTCCCTGCCTGCAGGTGAGATGAGGGGGATATCCCCTGTGAGTCAGCACCTGCCGTGGAGCCTCCCCACACACGGATCTTCTGCCAGCATATGTCCTGCACAGCATGTGACATGGTTGCACTGAACAGCCTCTAGCTACAGAGAAGCTGGAAGATGGTCTAGCAAGAAATGCACTGGAGGATTTTGTCTGAAGTGGGCAGGCCTTATCTTCTCATGAAGTCCCTCCTGATATGTTCATTGATGAATACTCACATGTCCAGTGAATGATGATTGAGACCCCTGCTTCGGAGGCCTGAGGCAGTTTCTGGGAACTGGAAGCCATTCGTGATGCAGTTCACAGAGCTTCAGCATCAGCCCCTAGGGCGGCCTTGCAATGCGTTTATGGACCACATGTTTTGATAAAATTTGCCAGTCTAAGAATGTCACTGCAATTGAGATCAGTTACATTCCATCTACCCCTTGCTCATCTTCCCCTCATGGCTGCTGGTATTGAACAGCTATGGATAAGTTAGGGATCTCAGAAAGTGGAGTTGCTTTAGAAATACATTTAGATTGTAATTAATCTGATACAGTTAATGGATTTACAGTAACTTACTTGTATAATTAAGTTACTGTTACCTGTCCCTCCCATAAGACACACAGGAAGGGGCTGGACAGAGGTCCATCAGGTCCCAACACCTTCAGGAGTATGTCCTGAAGGTGTTGGCATGAGAGCCTGTGGGGCCGATGAGAAGAGTCTTAAAATACATGGCACTATGGCAGGATGCGGTGACTCACGCCTGTAATCCCAGCACTTTGGGAGGCCGAGGTGAGCAGATCACTTGAGGTCAGGAGTTCAAGACCAGCCTGGCCAACATGATGAAATCCCGTCTCAACTAAAAATACAAAAAAATTAGCTGGGTGTGGTGGTGTGGGCCTGTAATCCCAGCTACTTTGGGAGGCTAAGGCAGGAGAATCGCTTGAACCCAGGAGGCAGAGGTTGCAGTGAGCCAAGATCGCACCATTGTGCTCCAGGCTGGGTGCCAAGCACGAAACTCTGTCTCAAAAAAAAAAAAATATATCTATATATACACACACACACATATATATATACACATATACACACACCCATATATACACATATACACACACACATATATACACATATACACACACACATATATATGTACATATATGTATATATATGTGTATATATATATGGCACTAGAAACCAGTCTGTGGGAATGTCTTCTAATCCCCAGATGTATAAAATTGTAAACAGATTTCCTCAGCAAAATGGATTATCTCTCCTGTCGGAAACATATTCAGTAAGGCAGTACTAATATTAGAAATATATTGATAGTTTTTTTCTTTGACTTTTGATGGAAACTTATGAAATAGAATTTATCAAGATCCCTGTGTCTGTAAAGCACAAGCCCACATCAGAAGTCAAATGCAAGAGTTCCTGCATGTCTTATGCTTTTCCATGTTCAATGATAAAAACAAATAAATGTTACACAAGCAACTTAGAGCAAAGACTAAACTATTTTTTCTAGCTTTCTGTAGAAAATATATAAAAATAAATAAGTTTTAAACAAGCAAGTTAGAGCAGAGACTAAACTATTTTTCTAGTTTTACTGTAGGAAATACATAAACATAAATAAATTTTAAACAAGCAAGTTAAAGCAAAGACTAAATTATTTTTCTAGTTTTACTATACAAAATATACTAGGAAATCACTGTTACTTAAAAAGACAATCAAAGAATATGCAACGGAAAATTGTAGGCAAATATAATAGTAGACATGTAGCAGTTTATTATTTCTGTGTGTGTGTTTCCACTTAAGTTATAATTTGATGTGATTTATTTTCTCATTCAAGACAAATATTTTTATTTGTACCATGTTAAGCTCATGAGACAGGCAGGCTGCGCATAGCTCTCTGCTTGGGCACCAAGCCTTCAACACATGGCTCCATCTGGCACCATCTGGCTCTGCTGTCTCTTGCTCCCTGAGTTGTGAAATGCAAGGCTCTGTTTGCCTACCCGAACTTTTTGTGGCCTCAACTCTTTTTGCTTGTTTTCAGGACCTCACTGCTCGGGGCATAACAGAATACCTGCTTCTTCTCCAGTCCCCTGATTGGGGTTTCTGCGTGTCGTAAATGACCAGCTTATACTCTTCTTGGACTTTTATCCAATGCCTTGTCCTTGATCTCTGGCAAGACTCACTTATGCCTTCATCCTCGTTCACTCCCTGCACACCAGTGACATCTCCCATATGCAAATTTGGCAAGCTCATCACCTCATATCATGGCCAAAGCTTCCTGAGGTCTGAAGCCAGTCGTTCCCACATACCTCCACCCCATCAGGTCTCTGTCCTCTCTTGCAACTCCAAGCATGGCTGGTCCTGCCATCAACGTCTCCCTGGGTCCATCCCCAAGTGAAGTGTCCACGTGAGGTGTGGTTTGGAGACCCTAAAGACAGGGATGGGAAGTTTTCCTCAGCTGTTAGAATAGGCTGAATGGGTACATTTGTGCATGTGTGCCAAAAAGTGACTATATAAGTTGCAAACTTAATACTAAGACTTTCTTTTCTTGTATAATAATCTGGTAGCAAGGCTGTGGGGAGAGGAGGAGACATATTCCCCCATGGAACACCGAGTGCTGGAGACTTTGTTTATCCAGAGAACTGACAATTGCTGGGAGGAGAAATTCACTTAGGTCAGTTTTCACGCTGCTTTACACACTTGACTGGTGCCTCTGGGATCATTCCCCAAACCTCGGTTGTTATTTTTCTGCATACTTAGTTCTGTTCTAGTCTCATATCTCCTTCCAGGCCACTTGGGCTCCCCAACTGGGATCCACTCTTCCCGGCTTTTCAATTTCCTGTCTTTGTAACTACAGTTCCTTGTAATTCTACAATGCAAGCCTTAATCATTTCACCTGGCACAGCTAGAATCCAATCCCCATCACAGCGTATGAGAACCACTCTTCCTTTCCAGGGATTCCCAATTCACATCAGCCTCATAAACCCGATACTCATCCAGACCCCAAAAGTAACAATTGTCTTGCATTGGGACATCTAGTCACTCAATTTGTATTCTCAAATATCAATTGCTAACTCATATCTGGGCTTTATGCTCCACAGTTTCCCCAGGGCAAACCTCCAGGAACTTACGAACTGCTCTTTCTTACTGAAAGATACAGTGGCTGGGACTGCACAAAGCAAGAAGATACTTCTGTAATCAAGCATGATCCCAGTGAGCATTTAGACACACAGGAGATGGAAAGATGGAAAGATGTGTCAGATAGTGACATAGCAGTGCACAGAAGGTAGGCTGTGGAAGATTCATCAGCTCGGGGTTTCAGATGCATGCTGAGAACAATGTGTGGTCTTGCAGTCTACACAGAATTGGATGAGGTTAGAATCCATTTGGAAGGGGCATTCTCTTCACTGTGGAAGGGAAGGGTACACACTTCTAATAGCTCTTGAATTATTTTCTGTTTTTCCCCATAGAACATGAGTTCAAGACCAGCCTGGCCAACATGGCGAAATCCTGTCTCTACTAAAAATGCAAAAATTAGCCGGGCATGGGGGTGTGTACCCGTAGTCCCAGCTACTCAGGAGGCTGAGGCAGGAGGATTGCTTGAACCTAGGAGGCGGCAGTTGCAGTGAGCCAAGATTGCGACATTGTATTCCAGCCTGGGTGACTGTCTCAAAAAAAACAAAACAAAACAAAAAACATTAGAAGGGGTTGCCTTAACTATTTTACAAAAATGTAAATATAAAGAGGAAAAATGTGGTTTGGAGCACCCTCATTGAGCTCTTTGGCCCTGGTGTCAAAATATCACTAGCAGGAGAAATGGGGAAATACATGAGGTGAAAAACTCCAAGGGCAGCCCTAATGCAAGCTTTTATGGAGAAAATATTAGTGTTATTTTTTATCATGGGAATGTTATAGGAAAACATCCTACTGTATATGAACATATTTATTGTCATAGAAAACTGATAACCAAGAGATAACTACTTTTCAATTTTAGTTGTGCAATGGCAGACCCTCTAGTCAAATAGGTCTCCCAAGCAGGTAACAAACCAAGGGACAAACGAGTGTTTTGTAGAGTACACAAGGCTTCAGAGCTCAAGGTGGATGCAGATGCAGCCTAACAGCAGTGAAATCAGCATTAAAAAGTAGACAAATATAGGTTTTCTTAAAACAGCATGCAATGAATTTCAAGGGTTTTAAAATTCATACTTATTTTACAAACTGTGTCCTGAAGGTTCAATGGACTGCATTATAATAAGTGGATAGATTCCTTAAAAATAATGTATGCATTAAATTTATTATCCCTCCCAGATAGTAGAAAATTGAAAGTGTAAATTAAAATCTTTAGTATGAATTAAAATTAATTTACTCTTTCCTCTGCTCAATACCTGCATACTGATTGCTTATTGTGTAACAAGCCTGGGATAAATGGTGTGGCCACCTCATCTAATCAATAACTGAGTTTGGATTATTTTACCTCCCTGTCTCTCCCTTCAATGTATCTCCCACACGGTCTGACAATTCATACTTTTCTTAGTTTGGACCTTCATGATTTCTCTTCTTTATTGCCACAGTGGCTTCCTACCTGGATGTTCTGTATCAAATGCTGGACCATGCCTCCCCGAGACATGCACATACACGTGTACACACACATGTACCCACCCAGAAACACACACTTCTTTACACTTGCACACACTCATTCACACTACATTCTCCCTATGAAAACAAATATGAAGCTGCTAAACATCTAAAATCAGAGCATTGTCTGAGGATCGGATTGGATCCCTTCATGGCCCATCTTGGATTCAGGACAGTTTCCTAGCTGGTCAAAGAACGAGCCTGCCTGTCTCTGGTTCTGCTTTCCATCTCTCCTGGCTGACCCCTCCCTGCGTCCTGCACTGTGGCATGCGCTCCACGGCTCCTGCCTCACCTATTCTCACCGCTTCCCCGCCTGCATCACTTCCTCACAATTTCTCTATCAGGGCAGGTTAGAGCCGGCTGCAAAGACTGAGGCAAACAACAGGGGCTTAGACAATACAGAATCCATTATTCTCTCATCAGAAGGGAGATCTGCACCTTTCCTGTAGCTCTAGCTGGATTTTCAAGGGAATAAACCTAGCTCCAGTTCACAATTTTACCTGGAAGCTGTCAAAACTTCCTTATACTCATTCTCCCCTGTCAGTCTTGGAAAGAATGAGGGCTGTGATAGCACCTTAATTGTACTGCAGAGACGAAGAAGCAGGCAGCCTCCAGATGCTTTTCTGTTTGCTCCCTGTTTCTTCTACTTAGAATTTCCAAAAGGGAAAAGGAAAGGCCCCTGATGAACGAGGCATGGAGAAGAATCCATATTAACGAAGAGAGGAGAGAGAGGACGATGACTGCGTGCCCACTTTAGGGTCCCCAGGCTGGGAGCCAGACAGGAAGACGCTAGCTGGGTGGGGTGGTCAGAGGAGGTGGGGTGGGCAGGGCGGCACTGCAGCAGGCAGCCTGTGTCATCTCCTGTACCTGGGAATGTGAAAGCACCTTTCACTCTGCAGAGGAGCACAGTACCCCTCACATGGCGAGCGATGTCCTCGCTCCTCAGAGGCAAGTACATTCCTGTACATCACTCAGCAGAGGATGCTCGCCCACCCACACTGCCCCCTGTGGCCAAAGAAAAAGGTCCCCGAAAACCACGAGGGCAGATGTGCTTGTGCAGGTGGCCTTCCCATGGGGTTCCAGGGACCTGGGGGTCTTCTCCTCTTGCAGCTGCCTCACCTCATGGCCAACAGAGTCCTCCGCAGGAGCCTGCGCATCCAGCTAATGGAGGAGCGTATGCAGATGGCCACACGGGAAGCTTCCAGGAGTCAGGCCTGGAGGCAGCCCAGGCCTCCACTGACCACGCCCCAGTCCCCACCACCACCCAGAACTGCCCGGGAAGTGTCGACTAGCTCTGTGCCCTGCAGAAAAGGGAGATGGGCCCGGACAACATCTCCTGTTTCCCTGCCATAGGAGAGAAACTCCCTTTCTCCTTCTCTTATTTTGAACAGACAGGACCCTAGAAAATGAAGACAGCAAATGGAAATGTTCAAAGAAATGTGTAGAATGTAGTCAATGAAAAAACTGTAACCTCTGAATGAAAAGACATTTGGGAGAAAGAGAAGCTAGAAAAATAGCAAAAGAAACAGTAACAAAGAAAGGTGAACATCTTTAAATTAGAATCAAATCCATAGATCGTATTTTATTAAGAAAAATTATATTAAGATAAACAATTTTGCTGACCTACTTAAGCTACGCTTCACAAATTATCTTATTTGATAAAAAATTATTTGGAGCCAAATAAAGGCTCTAGATATTTGCAAGTGAGTTCTCATGGTTATGGGTAGAACAAATGCATGAACACACGGACTGGAATGATTCCTTCATGGAATAATTGTATTTTAACTTCTCCAGAATGCTGACAGAGCACTTCAGAATTGGGCAATGTAAAACGATACGTGGGTTTTGCCCATTTCTTAATGATGCTTAAAATGATGCAGAAAATGATGCGAAAGCACTGGAAAGGAATACACACGTGAGCCCAGGCTTAGGGAAGCATAAAGCCTCCTGGCAGCCCGCACTGTGTTAGTCATTGTGACCCTGCCGCCTTTGTCCATAAGGATGGCTTGGGTGGCTCGGGGCCACCAGGCCATGTGGTTTGATCTGTCTCCCACTGGGAGTGATGGATTTGAACCGGTCCGGCCACAATCTCCCACCCAGTCCCCCTTGTGGCCAAAGGCATGTGTTTGTGAAAGAGCTGGATATTGTCAGGGGTGAAAGGGGTGATCATGAAACAGAGCAAAAAACAAAACCGGTCAGCGCGGCAACGACTCCCAAGGCACTGGCCTTGTCTACAGCGTGTGCTCACCCACTGTGCTAGAGCCTCTCTTGCCTGGAGCCTGAGAAAAGAGGCCTTCACACAGGCCACTGGCATGGTGACAACTGCAGCCACAAAGGCTTGCTGTTGCTGTACAGAGACACCGCAAAACATGTTCTCAGGGAAATGAGGATTTCAGCAGAATGAGAAAGAAAAGTCAGACTTCACTGTAGCATAACACTGAAATTAATATTAAGTTAATGTAAACATTACTTTCTGAAGTTTATTCAGCTTTTGCTGATTTCTCAAGGCACTAACAGGAAGACAGAAAAAGATCAATACCTTTGTTTGAGATATATTCTATTCCAAACATTTCCATACAATGAAAATTGTGTCTTATTCTTGAAATAAAGGCGATACATCAGAAAGTAAATCCATAAAAATTGCCAACCAAGTGGAATCCTGAATCTGCATGAAGAGTATCTTTTTTTTAACTATGTCAAACAAAATTTAAAAACAGCTGGACATTTCCTAAATATGTTTAAAGAAATCATAATTTCAGGGCAGAAGGGAGCAGATGGCTGCAAACACTATAGGAACTTAGAGAGACCGAAGGAGGTTTAAAGCCATATTTGATAGAAAACTAAAGGAAGAAATCTTTCCTCCCCTTCTTCATCCTGGACTATTTTCAAAATAGTGAATTATTTTATGAATATGCATTCCCCATTCAGAGCCATGGAAAAAGGCCAAGGAAGGACCTGCCAAGGCATGAGATTAGCAACACAACCCATGGAGATTTATTGCACATAAAAGATAGGGAAGTAAGACAACAGATTCCAAAGGAACAGATATTCTCACATAAATTAAGTGCTTTTAAAATGTAAGGTGCTCTTTCACTGATGTGTCTTAACATAATTTGGGCTAATTTAAAGACAAAACAACTTCATCATCAAAAACAGCCACAATAAAAAATGTTTTATTGATAAACCATCTGCTGTTTACCAAGGCATGGTAAAACCTCTGTAGACATCTCACCTAGATAATTTTCAATAAACATTGAGATCACTGTTATGGCTACACATGCTTATAAGAGCCTAATTCAGTATATTAAATGAAGTTATAGTTATCACTTGATAGTGTCTCAGTGTCTATTGTTCAGGAACTGTCTGCATGCCAACAGAACTCTTGCTGGAGCCTGGGACCCAAAACCCCAGGGAAAAAAGCACTGAGGAGGGCAAGCTCAATATACAGGACCATTTTCTTCTCACGTTAGTCTCTGACAGAATTCGGTAAGAAAAATTCTTGCATTTGTCAGGTCCACAAGCAAGGAATGAGTTTTACACATTTAAATGTTTTTCTAAAGAATCAAAAGAAAAATAATGTTTTGTGATACATGAATATTATATGACATTCAAATTTCAGAGTCCATAAATATATTCTCGTGGAACACAGCCACAGCCATGCCCTTTCATTTACACATGGCTGTGGCTGCTTCCCTGCCACCTCCAGAGCTGCAGAGCTGCAGCAGAGAACACACTGCCCTTGAAGCTGAAAATCTCCATCATCTGGCCCATTACAGGAAAGTCCACTGATTGAGGCCTGGTGCCTATTAAAGGAGTGGAAGGCGAGCCGCTTGCAGTTCCTAACGACTGTCTGGTCCCAGTGGAAGGCTTGGACTGTTCTGTCCTGCCTTGTCCTTCTGCTTGAAGGAGCACCTCAAGGGGATCTCAGCAGGTGGGTTAGAATGGGGTCCAATTAGAATGGGGAAGAAAGCCAGGGGGTGGAGATTGTATTGCCTGCGACGTGTTCATGTTGTATAAAACTACAATAGCACTTACCTACCAAAAGTCAAGGAAGGGACCCTTTCCTTATTTCCCCAGCATTTGACACAATTGCCAATAATAATATCGAACCTGCAAACCACAGCATTAGAACCTGTTGAGTCGTGGAACTGAAAAGAAGGTTTGTTGTATACATCCTGTTAAGACATAGAATTGTCCCGACAGAGACCTGGACTCTGAGGCTAAAATTGCAGGTGCCAGGAATCAGAAGATCTGAAGATTCTCAAAGCAATGCATGTTGGCACTACTTCATGGAAAAAAGATACTTCTCCTTCACAGAAAAGCAAATAGCAAAAATTAGGAGGTAAAAGCACAGGGCACACATCCTGAACACAAATTAAATACTAAAAATCACAAAGACACTCTTGTAGAGGTTCATGCTGAATGGAAGGAAGTCACTGACTGCATTTGCTGTCAGACGTGGTGGCTGCTTGCACTCCTCTTTACATGGAAATCTCACTGGAGTCCCAGTGAGGTCTGACTGACAGGGCCCAGCCACAGAAGCCACTGTGAGGGGAGGCACAGTTTCTAGAATGTACATTCTGCCCTCCCTGTAGGTATGGGTGAGAGAAAGGACTGCCCAGCCTGTCTGCTTCACTGACTCCCAACCCAGGTAGTCTAAAGCAAAGCCAGTAGATTACAGGCTCCAGGACAGCACCAGACCCTCCCTCCTTCCCTTCCTGCTGGCACACGTACTCCAAACATATCAAAACTGAGAATCAATAAGGCCGTGGCAAAGAGCGAAAACACTCAGATCAGGCAGCTTTTGCTCTGGAAGTCCTCACTGCACAGTCCCTTCCTTGGCTCAAACAAGCCTTCTGCCTTAGCTTCCTCAGTAGCTGGGATTACAGGCATGCACAACCATGCCCAGTCATCTTTTTTCTTTTTGTAGAGATGAAGTCTTGTTACGTTGCCCAGGCTGGTCTCAAGTTCCTGGCCTTAGGTGGTCTTCCCACTTTGGCTTCCCAAAGCGTTGGGATTACAGTGATGAGCTACTGTGCCCCACCAGCTTTTACTCATGAATAATTTTCTTTGGAGAGAAATAAGCAAGCATGGGCCCCAGGGCGTGCCATGTCAGTCAGCCTATCACAATGCTGAGTGGAGCGTGAAGAGGCTGCTCATCCTACTTCAGGGCATGGAGGAGCTGAATGGCCCTCAGTGGAAATGATAAGGAAGCAACTGTGAGCAGATGACCTTATCACACATTGGGGTGAAGGGTCAAAGTACTACTTCGCCATGGAAGGGAGGCTGAGTCAGGAGATTTGTATTAGTTTATTCTCATGCTGCTATAAAGAACTGCTTGAGACTGGGTAAGTTATATAGGAAAGAGGTTTAATTGACTCACAGTTCCACAGGACTGGGGTGGCCTCAGGAAACTTACAATCATGGCAGAAGGCACCTCTTCACAGGGCGGCAGGAGAGAGAATGAGGGCCAAGCAAAGGAGAAAAGCCCCTTATGAAGCCATCAGATCTTGTGAGAACTCAGTCACTATCATGAGAACAGCATGGGGGTAACTGCCCTCATGATTCAATTACCTCCTCCCGGGTCCCTCCCACAGCATGTGGGGATTATGGGAACTACAATTCAATATGAGATTTTAATGAGGACACATCCAAACAATATAATTCCACCCCTGGCCCTTCCCAAACCTCATGTCCTCACATTTCAAAACACAATTATCCCTTTCCAACAGTCCCTCAAAGTCTTAGCTCATTCTAGCGTTAACCCAAAATCCAAGTCCAAAGTCTCATCTGAGACAAGGCAAGTCCTTTCTGCTTACGAGCCTGTAAAATTGAAAGCAAGTTAGTTACTACCTAGATACAATGAGGAGTACAGGCACTGAATAAAGACACCCATTCCACATGGGAGAAATTGGCCAAAACAAAGGGGCTATAGGCCCTGTGCAAGTCTGAAATCCAATAGGACAGTCATTAAACCTCCAAGTTCCAAAGTGATCTCCTTTGACTCCATGTCTCACATCCAGGTCATGCTGATGCAAGAGGTGGGCTCCCAAGGCCTTGGGCAGCTCTGCTCCCGTGGCTTTACAGGGTATAGCCCCCCTCATGGCTGCTTTCATGGACTGGCATTGTCTGTGGCTTTTCCAGGGGCATGGTGCAAGCTGTTGATGGATCTACTATTCTGGGGTCTGGAGGACAGTGGCCCTCTGCTCACAGCTCCACCAGGCAGTGCCCCAGTGGGGACTGTTCGTGGGGCCTCCAGCCCCATGTTTCCCTTCCACACTGCGCTAGCAGAGGTTCTCCATGAGGACTCCACCCCTGCAGCAAACATCAGCCTGGACATCCAGGCACATCCATACATTCTCTGAAATCTAGGCAGAAGTTCCCAAACCTCAATTCTTGACTTCTGTGTGTCCATAGGCTCAACATCATATGGAAGCCAGCAAGGCTTGGGGCTTGCACACTTTGAAGCAATGGCCCAAGCTATACCTTGACCCCTTTTAGCCACGCCTGGAACTGAAGCAGCTGGGATGCAGGGCACCATGTCCTGAGGCTGCACAGAGCAAGGGAGCCTTGGGCTCAGCCCAGGAAACCATTTTTCTCAACTATGCCTCTGTGATGGTAGGAGCTGCTCTGAAGGTCTCTGACATGTGCTGGAAACATTTCCCCATTGTCTTGGCTATTAAAGTTTGGCTTCTCTTTATTTATGCAAATTTCTGCAAGGGCTTGAATTTCTCCCAAGGAAATGGGTTTTTCTTTTCTGTACCAGCATCAGGCCGCAAATTTTTCAAACTTGTATGCTCTGCTTCTCTTTTAAACTTAAGTTTCAGTTTCAGATCATCTCTCTCAAGTTCAAAGTTCCACACATCTTTAGGGCATGGCAAAATGCTGCGAGTCTCTTTGCTAAAGCACATCAAGAGCCACCTTTGCTCCAGCTCCCAATAAGTTCCTTATCTCTGAGACCACTTCAGCCTGGATTTCATTGTCCATATCACTAGCAGCATTTTGGTCGAAACCATTCAACAAGTCTCTAGGAAGTTCCAAAGATTCCCACATCTTCCTGTCTTCTGAACCCTCCAAGTCTCTAAGAAGTTCCAAGCTTTCCCACATTTTTCTGTCTTCTTCTGAGGCCTCCAAACGTTTCCAACCTCTGCTTGCTACCGAGTTTCAAAGTTGCTTCCACATTTTGGGTATCCTTGTAGCAGCACCCTACTCCCTCGGTACAAATTTACTGTATTAGTTCGTTCTCACGCTACTATGAAGAAATACTCAAGACTGGGTAATGTATAAAGAAAAGAGGTTTAATTGACTCACAGTTCCGCAGAGATAAGGAAGCCTCAGGAAACTTACAATCATGGCAGGAGGCACTTCTTTACATGGCGGCAGAAGACACAATGACTGCCGAATAAAGGGGGAAAAGCCCCTTATAAAACCAGTAGATCTCATGAGAACTCCCTCACTATCATGAGAACAGTATGGGGGTAACTTCTCTTATGATTCAATTGTCTTTCACCGGATACCTCTTACACAACACATAAGAATTATCAGAACTATAAGTCAAGATGAATTTGGGTGGGGACACAACCAAACCATATCAAGGTCCTCATGATCTTTCATGCAGGGTGAAGAAGGAAAGGGGCCTGTCCTGATTCTGTTCCCTTGGAGCCTGGGAGCTATGGTTCTAGGATCAGAAAAAGAAGTCAGGCATGGACCAGGAGAGAAAATGTGCCAGAAGAATGGGCTCAGGCACCTCAGAGGCTCCACTCCCATCGGCTGTGGTGAGGGACACCTGGTCAGATTGCAGCTTCCTGACAGACTCCAGAGCATCTACCCTTGAGAAGAGAGCTGGGACTTGATTGCTTTGTGGTGACATTGTGTGCCAAATGTGAGGGAGATTTGGAGCTAAATATTTTATTTATATTTTTCACTTGATTTAAAACATGTGGGGACAGAGTGTGACCAGCTGGTGTACAACAGAAACACAGGACAAAAGATGACAGTTTTTATAACCCTGACACTTGTTCCTACCACAGCAATCAGTATTTGGTGGGGACCAGACACTCTGTGCCTGTCACTTTCAATATCAGTTAGCTACTTAACATTATAAAGTCCCAAACTTAGCATGAGGTCACAATCCCCTGCTGTCAGTTACAGATGCTGAAGACCCAAGAGACATGCCTCTGCAGGGAGTCAGAATGATTGTTGGGCATTTTTCTCTCAATAGAAGATTGCATCTTCGTGATTTGTCATGGAGAAGGAGCACTGGGCTTATTTGTTCTCCTGTCATCACCCTGACACATCTCCTCTCCAGCCAGCAGCCAGCCCACCCTGGGTTGCCACAGGCTCCAACCTCCTCCATGCCTACCAGCCAGCAGTTGTCAGTGGCAAACAATGGGGGCTTAGTCCCCTGGGCTCCATGCTGCATGGCAGTCTCCATGAGCCTGGTCCACAGAATTGCAGGCTTTTGCTGGGCACTGGGCCTGGGCCTCAGGTGCAGCCAGAGTTGGTTCATGGCAGCTTTGAATTCAGATGCCGAGAGAAGCTGCGAGGAGAGTGCTGGTCAGCCAAGAGTTCTTCTTTGTTGGAGATTTGTGTTTTGGTCTGGAAGGGCATCCATATTCTACTCTCTTCTTCCCCTGTAAAAAAAGAAAGAAAGAGAGTGAGAGAGAGGAAGAGAGAAAGAAGAAGGAAGAAGGAAAGAAAGAAACGAAGGAAAGAAGGAAGGAAGGAAGGAAGGAAGGAAGGAAGGAAGGAAGGAAGGAAGGAAGGAAGGGAAGGGAAGGGAAGGGAAGGAAAAGCAACACCAGTGTTTATTTTGGGTCCAGGCACTGGGTCAAGGGAGAAGGGAGGTTTGACATGGGGAAAGGAAGATTCTGGAGCAAGCTGGCTCCACACCTTTGAATTATTATGTTTGATTGTGATGGCTCCTCCCTTACCATTCCTTCCCAAATTCTTCCTCAGATTTTCTTTTAAAATACAGACAAATGCCATTGAATTCTCCAACTCTCCACAGTATATCTTTTCCATGTCTTTGCAATATACCAAGGGAGGAGTAGTTCAACAATTAGAACTAATTAACATCTGTGGTTTATTAGAGTCATATTAATTTCTTCAGCTAAGCAAACAACCAGAAAGTACCAAAGGACAGATAATGCTGAAACCACTGAATCTGTGCCTTCCAGCCTACAAAGCACGAGGGGAATATGGAGTGAGTTAAGATCAGATGTCAGCATTTCCTCATACAACTATGCAGCAATGAAAGCAAAATATTTAAGAACCTTGAATGGGACATGGTTATAACATGTTTTCAATTTTCAAATTCTTAAAACTGAATCCTTTAATATTTCCATATTTAAACTCAATTATCAAGTTGAGTAAACTGTTTTCATGATAATATAGACCAGTTTTTCATACTAAAAAAACATGACTTCACATGCAAGTAAGAATGTGCTGTTGGTTGACTCTCTTTAAAGCCTAACATAATATTAAGAAAAAAATTGTACCATCATTAGTGGGACTTTTAATGTTGACAAGCATTTCTGTGTGAATCAATCAGCAAGCTGTAAGTAGGTCTTGACAAAAGGGCAGAAACACAAGCTAAAAGTATTAATAAAAAGACAAACCTGATTCCATGAAATATTTAGTCTTGTTATTGGTCATTGTACCAGTGTTTCATCCCAAGCTTCTCTCTGGTTCTACAACCCCATGAAATTTAAGAAGTAGTTTTTGTAAGTCTTGGGCCCTCCCTAGGATTTTTTAGGTTGACACCAATAGTCCCCAACACATGCATGCACTCCCAACAGATGACTAAACAGAGCAAAAGGACACTCAACTAGCCATGATATGTTTCAGCAGCGTGGGTTGGGGAGGTGGGACACAGGCCAGATGAGAGGGACGATTCTCCTGATGTGTTTGATGTAGATGGCACTTTACAGTTTCATGAACATAAATGTAAAATTGTCCCCCCCTGAGTCATTCTCTAAGAAACTGAAAATTGGAGCACTGGCATGAGATTATGTGTCATTCAATACACTCATGAGGTGTCCCGATGCCAAGGAAATTTGCTATTTTATTTGCTTACTGGTACGTACTATATTTTTTTATTAGAGTGTATTTTATATTTTCTTAATAATTTTGCCCTGCATTTTAAAGAGCAAATATTTTGTTTTATTGCATTTTACCTAGTAAAAATTACATTCTACCCAGATGAACAACTCAGAAATTATTATAGTAACATTATTCTCTGAATTCTAATATTTATAGAGTTGAATAAATAGATCACCCATAAAGCAAAATTTTCTTATAAGTCATATATTTAAGTTAGCCGATAGCTTATTGCACCACAAGAAAGAGAACACGTTTTTTAAGTCTTGTTTATAAGACTCATAGCATAAATAAATGTATGAGAAAAATTTCTGCTTCCCGTCAGGAAAGAGACAATTTTTACCCTCCTACCTAAAGCAAACAAACAAACCAAAAAGATAAAACATATGAAACCCACATTGTCAAGAATGGACATAAAGAAACAAAAGCTACGAACCCTGAGAGATGAAAAACAAATGATGTGAGCTCTCCAACTGTCCTAGTATGTTGCCTTGAGGGAGTTCCCAGATGGGTAAAGGCAGGGGACCTAGCTGGAGGCCCTCAGACTCTCTGAGTTGAGGAGAAGGCAGAATAATCCAGTTAGGCAAAGCCACGTAGAATCCACAGTGCAGAATACCAGAGAGAGACTGAGCACAGAGAGAGTGCTTCAGAGGTGTCAAGAAGGTCCCTGTGGAGTATTCAGTTGAGTACTCATGAATGCACCCATGTGTGGAAACTTCTTGAGGCTGGGGAAAGAACCACCCAATGGATGAGAGGAAAGGGTACCAGAAACTCACACAGGGCTGAGGACAGTGCTTGTTCCTGCCAGCCAGATAAGAAAAACTTAGAATTCATTGAGTATTGGGCAAAGTACATACACAGTTCTTGTGTAAGTCATGAAGAATAATTAGTCCTACATCAGAGGTTTTCAATCTCAGCACCAATAATATTTTGCCCTGAATAATTATTTGCTGTGGGAACTTTGTCCGCTACACTATAGGATGCTTAGCGGCACCTGCAATATTAGCCCATTAGATGCCATAACTCCTGTAGATGTTGCTAAATGTCTCCTGGGTACAAAATTTACCCTGGTTGGAAACCACTGTCTTAGTCTGATCACTGCTCTAGTTCTTGCACAAAAAATCTTATAAAGCAAGGCACAAGGGTTCAAACTATTTTCAATAAAATTAATGGCATCCCAAGACAAAGCTCAAGGATATTCCTAAGAGAACAAAAACACCCAGGACTTAACAAAATCAAATGACAAAATCTTGCATTAGATAAAAATTACTACATTTTCAAATAAAAAGGAAAACATGTCCCATAAAAAGAAACAATTGAAACTGACCCAGTACCAACACAGGTTTTAGAATTAGCAGATCATTTTAAAAGCCATTATAAATGTGCATGTGTTAAAAGTACTAAGTAGAAACACAAAAGACCCAAATCAATTTTTAGAGATAAAAAGTGTAATATGTGAGTTTGTGAAATGCACTGGATAAGAATAATGGCAGATAAGAAGAAAAGAGTAGTGAACTTAGAAACACATTATTGGAAACTGTAAATGAAACACAAGAATAAAACTATGACTTAAAGAATTATCTAAGCACCAGTGACCTCTAGAAAACATGTAAACAGAATAATATATAAGTAATTGAAGTTCCTGAAAGAATAAAAACAGTAAGGAGGAAGAAGAGGAGAAAAAGGAGAAGGACAGTAGGAAGAAAAAACAAAGAAGCAACTGAAATGACCATAAATTTTTCTAATTTCGAAAACTACAAACACATAGATTCAAAAAACTCAGAAACATGAGAATGAGAAATATAAAGAAAACTATGTCAAGACATTTTATAATAAAACTGCTCAAAACCAATGATAAAGATAAAGGCTTAGAAACAACTGGAGAGAAAAATGATTACATAAAGAAGATCATAGTTATGATGACAGCAGGTTTCTTGTTAGAAACAACACAGCCAAGAAGACAGTGTAACAGCATCTTTAAAATACTGAAAGAAAAAATGTCAGCCAATAGTTTTATACCCAGAGGAAAGATCTTTCGAAAGTAAAAATTAAATAAAGACTTTCAGACATAAAAAGCTGTAGAGATGTATTACCAATAGAATATTGGTACCAGAAATATTTTTAAAAGTTCTTCTGGGAGATAGGAAATGACCGGATAGAAATGTGGATCTATGGCAAGAGAATGAAGAGTACTAAAAATTGTAGCTACATGGGTAGATACATGAGACCATTCTGATTATTAAATCCTCTTTTAAAGAGCATTTAACGAAAGCATTAATAAAATATAACAATGAGTGTTAAGTTTTCAACAAATATACATTTAAAATACATGGCAAAAACAGCACCCAAATCAGAAGGAACAAAGGACAGTATGCTATTGTAATTTTCTTATGCTGTATATGAAATATATATATGAAACATCACTTGAATGTTGACTGCAATAAATTACAAGTTTATATTATTAACCAAAATGAAACCACTAAAGTAATAAAACAGAGTTATAGAGAATAAAAAAGAATTGATTTAAAATGAAATCATAAATATATTAAATTACTTCAATAGATGACATAAACAGAAAAGGAAATGAAAAACAAGTGGGACAAATAAAATACAAATGATAAGTTGGTCGATTTACACCTAATAATATCAATATTCACAGTAACTGTAAATGACCTGAATACACCCATTAAAAAGCAGAGGTTATCGTATAAGATAAAAAGTCTCAACTCAAATACATATTGACTACCAGAAACACACTTTAATTATAAGTACACAAGTAGGTTAAACAATTTGTTAAAGTGCTATATCATTCTAAAACAAATCCAAAAATGTTAAAAGTATATATTCATTTGAGGCAAAGTATATTTCAGTGTGAACAATATTGCCATGAGTAAAAAAGGTCATTTCATCATGATAAAGTTGTCAATTTATCAAGCGGATGTAGAATCTTAAGCATGTGTGTACACAATGAGAGCTTCAAACCACACAGAGCAAAAACAAATAAAACTGCAAAAAGAAAACGATGAATCAGTAGATATAGCTGGAGATTTCAATACCTTCACTCAACCATTGAGAGATTATGTGGGCAGAAAATCAATAAAGATACAGATTTGAACAAAATTATCAATCAACTTGAATTAATTAACATGTATAGAACACTCCATCCAACAATAGCAGAATGCACATTCTTTTTAAGTGGCCACAAAAGAATTTACCAAGATAGACCATATTCTGGGCCTCTAAACAAATCTCAGTATATTTGAAAGGATTCAAGTCAGGCTATTCTCAGACCACATTGTAGTAAAATCAAAAATGAATAAGGCAAATAGCTCCAGAAAAAATACTCTGAAACTAAATAATACACTTCTCAATAAACCATGGGTCAAAAAAGAAATAAGTATAAAATAAGAAAATATTTTGAACTGAATGTAAATACAAATACAACCTACAGACTTTTTTAGAATGCCCCCGAAATGTGTGGGAAATTTATATCATTAAATGCCTACATTAGGAAAGATGAAAGAACTCAAATTAATAATATCAGTATCTACCTCAAGAAACAGAGAAAGAAGAGGGAATGTAACCCAAATTAAGTAGAAGGAAATAAATATAAGGATGAGAACAGAAATCAATGAAACAGAAAACAGAAAAACAATAGATAAAATGAAAAGCCAAAGCTGCTTTTGGAGGTCAGTGAAATTGATAAGCCCTTAACCAGGCTGGTTAGGAAAGGAGAATTACAAATTACCAATATCGGGAATGAGAGAGGTGTCATCACCACATAAAATATAGATAATGAGAGACAATAAAGAATGGGCAAGGACTTGAATGGATATTTCCTCGAAGATTCCATACAAATGGCCAACAAGCATGTGAAAAATGCATATCACTGATTATTAGAGAGGTGCAAATCAAAACCATAATTAGATTTCACCTCACACCCATTAGGCATTGGTCAAGATGTGGAGAGACTGAAACGCTTGTGCATTTTTGATGTAAAATGGTGCAGTTGCTATGAAAACCAGTATGGTAGTTTCTCAAAACATTAGAAACAGAATTATCATATGATCCAGCAATTCCACTGGATATATCCAATACAACAAAAGCACGGTCTCAAAAAGGTATTTGTGTGCCCATGTTCATAGCACCATTATTCACCATAGTCAAGAAGTGGAGGCAACGCAAGCATCCATCAATGAATCAATGGATAAACAAAATACAGTATATGCATCAAATGGATATTAAAGGAAGAAAATTCTGACACATGCTACAACATGGATGAACCCTGAAGACAGCAAGCTGAGTGAAATAAGTCAGTCAGGAAAGACAAATATTGTATAATTCCAGTTATAGGAAGTACCTGGAGTAGTCAGTTTCATAAAGACAGAAAGTAGAATGTTAGTCTCCATGGGCTGAGAAGATGGATAGAGGGTTATTTTTTAACCAGTAGATAATTTCAGTTTTACAAGATTAAAAGAGTTTTTGGAAGTAGTTGTACAATGATGTGGATATATTTAAAAATGGTTAAAATATACTTTAAGAGGGTCAAGATGGTAAATTTTATGTTATGTGAATTTTACAATTAATTTTTTTAAAGATAATAAGGGAATATTATGAACAACTTTGTGCCAGTAAATTTGACAACGCATGTGAGATGGATAACTCCCTTGGCAGACAGGAACTACTAAGCTCAGTCAAGAAGAAGGAGATGACCTGAATGAGCCCTGTGTGTTACTGGATGGAACGTCTGGACTGTGAGTTGTCCAGGTTCTTGGCGTGTTGAACAAAGATTTGAACAAAACGTACAAACAAAGCAACAAAAGAATGAAGCAATGAAAGATAAAGCAACAAAAGAACAGAGTAACAGAAGCACAGATTTATTGAAGCAAAAGTGCGTTCCACAGAGTGGGAACAGGCTCAAGCAAGTGCCTCAAGAACCCCCCGGATTACAATGTTCTTTAGGGTTTTTATTAAGATAAAAGAATTTGGTAACATCCCTAAGTGCCCTTTAGAGGCGTCCAGTTGGTTACACCCTAGGAAGGATTGGCCCATGACCCATCAGAGGCTGAAGTGAAGACTTGGCCCCCAGTCAATCAGGGGCTGAAATGGAATCTTCTGTTTTGTTATCACAGGAGCGAGCATGTGGCCTGGATGCTGCCCAATCTTGTCTGGAGCTGGCTACACCTGCTGTTCTCCTTCTCCTTAACCCTTGGTTCCCTTATTCCCTATTCTCCTACCTCTTACCTATTAAAGCAAGTGAATTTGTAGCTGATCACCTCCCTTCAATGATTATATCAGAGACAGATAGCTTCACTAGTAAATTCTACTAACATTAGTAAAAGAAAGTATACTATTTATATAGAAACTCAGCTAGAAAACTGAAGAGGTTTCTCATTCTGTGAAGTGACATTACCCTGACTTAAAAAAAAAAAATTAATGATATTATAAGAAGAGAAAACTACAGACTTTGGGAGCAGGGAAGAATAAAAATCCTAAGCTAAATCTTACCAGTTAAATTCAACATTTAAAAATACATAATGACCAAGTGAGCAAGTGAGGTTTACCCCAGGAATACAAGGTGAGTTTAACAATCCAAAATAAATGTGACAAACTAAAAGTGAAAAGTCCCATGAACATCTGAGTAAAAGAAGAAAAAGCCCTTCACAAAACCCAGCATCCATTCTCATAAAAGCTTTCAGCAAGCTAGGAATAGAAGGCTTCTTCCTCACCCTGGTAATATGTATTTGTGAAAAAAATATGCAACAGGTAATATCACGGTTATGGTGAAAGATGAAATGCTTTCCCATTAAAATGAGTAGTAAGATATGGATGTCTGGCACTGCTGATTGGAATATAAAATTGTGTAATCATTTTGGAAAATAATTTTTCTCTTTTTTAAAAGTTAAACCTCACACCTGTAATCCCAGCACTTTGGGAGGCCGAGGCAGGAGGATCACGAGGTCAGGAGATCGAGACCATGGTAAAACCCCATCTCTACTAAAAATACAAAAAATTAGCCAGGCGTGGTGGCGGGTGCCTGTGGTCCGAGCTACTCGGGAGGCTGAGGCAGGAGAATGGCGTGAACCCGGGAGGCGGAGCTTGCAGTGAGGCGAGATCACGCCACTGCACTCCAGCCTGGACGACAGAGCGAGACTCCGCCTCAAAAAAAAAAAAAAAAAGTTAAACCTATGCCTACCATATGATCTAGTTATTCTGCTTCTAGACATTTACTCGAGATAAATGAAAGTATATGTGCAATACAAATCCTTGTAAACAAACGTTCATGAGTACTTAATTTGTGATAGCCAAAAAGTGGAAACATCTCAAATGTCTGTCAATAGGTAAAAGGATAAACAAGCTGGGTATAAGCATACTGTGGAACACTACTCAGATATGAAAAGGAAGGAACAATTGATACAGGCAACAACTTTGATAGATCTCAAAATAATTATGCTGAGTGAATGAAGCAAGAAATAAAAAGAGCACATAGCGCATTATTCCATTTTTATAAATTCTAAAGAAAATGAACTAATTTATAGAGATAGGCAGAAAGCAGATCAGTGGTTCCCCAGGTTTGGGATGGTGGCTGAAGGATGCCATGGGCAATTTGTAGAGGTCAGATCTTTTTCAGCTAAAAACCCACCTTCCAAAGAAGAAAGAGAGTACTTCCTCTAGGTGGAGCAATGCAAAATAAAATTTATAAAGGGAGCTTTTTTTTTAATGTGCAAAGCCCAACTTATTCTTGAAAATGTCTTGGAAGCCATGGTGCCAATTTACATCCTTCTGTTTGGGAAAAGAGACAGTTTCCGATAAGGAATTACAGAGCAGTGGAGCTGAACAGCAGGTGCTTATTAGTTATATCCTTGGCTAGAAAAGTGGCTTGAGCTTCAAACGTAAGACTCTAAAATGAACAAGCAATTCGAAGCGTGTAACAGAATGGTGGAGTGTGAATTAGTATTTACTTCCCAAAACTAAATTCAGGTTCTGGCGGCCCCCATAGAGTGCTCTGGGAAAGAGAACAATAAGATTTTCTTGTGCACTTTAAAAGCAATAGACAGTTCTAAAATTGTCAAAGTTAGTGGGGAGGTAAACCTACCTAGGGTCAATAATTCTCTCTTCAACTGTGAAAAACTGATTTGAGAGATCACAGGGGGTAAAAAAGAATGTGCACCCCCAGGGTTGCAGAGGGTGTAGAATATATCATTATTATAGCTATTTGCTTCACAATAAAATATGAATGCAAATTCCTTAGACACAGTAAATAATGGATCACATATGCAACACTGGAATCAGACTAGCATCTGTAGTTGCACTAAATATGATAAAATGTCAAAGCCCATTAATGATCACAATTAGGATCTCAGTTGCTGCCTAGCTGGGACGATGAGAACATTCCCCATGGAGGAGTATTGTCCTCAGCTCTGCAACAAAGACACTCTGCCTTTCTCAGAGTGTCCGGTCATGTACTGAAACTTCTGGAGACAGGAGACTGAGATAAATTGACCATGTTATCCATGATTCGTTTCGATAAAATAGTGCCAGGATCTCGAAGAAACCTCCAAGTTATTAGATAAACTGATGCATCCATCATCGGAAAGATTAGCTAAGCTTTGATAATAATGGCTGGACTTGTGTTTGCATTTTTTTCTATACAACTAAAAATAATTCTTGAAGCAAGAGTGGCTTTAATGCTTTCATGTGAGAAATATGATGATTTCTGTGTGGTTGGAAAGGGAGCAGCCTCTGCATTCTCTGTTTCTGCATCCGTGTTTCACTCTGACCTGATGAGATATTTCTCTCTTGGTGATAGATTCCATGGGGATGAACAGATGGCCCGAAGCTCAGTCCCGTGGACAAGACTACATTTGTGGCTAGGCACATCTTGTTTCATGAACAAAAGAACTTGGTTAGCAAAAGGAAAAAATAGAATTTCCTTACATACATACACACACACACACACAAATACACACACATGTGTGCATGCACATGTACAGGTTAGAAATGTTAAACATGAAAACACCCTTCTCATTCTCTTTTATGCCGTGTGGCTTTGGATTGCTCTTCCGTAGGATGCAATATGATACACCATAATCAATAATCACAACACCTGAAATATTAACACTGCAGTTGCTTTTATTTACCTCTGAAAAATAGATCCCTCTCTTGCAGAAGCCAGAACAGTCCAGGGACCCACCTCTGACCTGCAAGTCCCATGACTGATTGTTTATCGGCTCTTGGCAAAGCAGGAACCGTCCCACATCAACAGGCCCAGGATGCTGACCTTCATTCATTTTCTCAGCCTGCTGGTACTGATTTAGTAGGAACGTATTATGTGCCAGGCACTAAGATGCAGTTCGAGCAAGACTGGTGAGGGTGGTCCCTCCTTATATAGAATCACATTCTTGCAGGGAGAGAGATGGCAAATAAGTAAACATATAAACACCACAGTAATGCAAATATAGGCTGGCAGTGCACATTGTGCAGAGACTTTCTAAAGGGCGAGGTTATGTGGAGCAATTAGGCAACCGTCATCCACTGGGTAGTCAGGAAGTGCCAACGGAGCTTAGATTTGAATGGTGGATGGAGGAACATTTCTGGTGGGGAACAGGCACACAGTAATACCCTCCCTTGAGTTTGGGTGGATCTGTGACTTGACTTCAGCCACAACAGAATGTGGCCAAGGTGACAGGATGCCAATTCATGATTATATTTTATTATAGAAGAAGCCATCATCTTAGCAGGCTGAAGCAAGAGACTTTCATGCTGACCTTGCAGAAGCAAGTCACTATTTCTGAAGACCTAGAGAAGACCACATCCAGGAAGCTGTGGGGCTTTTAGATGCTCAATGCAGCTCCTGGAAAACCACCATCAGTGAAGCAGGGACCTCTGTTCTGCAACCGTGAAGACTGAGTTCTGCCAATAACCATGCAAGCTTGGAAAAGGATCGATGTGAGACCTGGATACAGGCCTTGCCAAGGGGTGGACAGAAAGCAGTGTGTGATGCTTGGTTCAGCACTCACCGTGAGAGGAAAAACCACTGAATCTCAAGCTGGGGATATAGAGAGAATTCCTTTGGGGAAAGGTATTGCAGAAATATGGCTTTTTCCCCATGCATGCCTTCAACCTCCAGGTGCTGAGTTCTTACCCACACCTGGCGTCCTGTAGAAAACACAGAGATGAAGTCCTCAGCGAGCTCCTGGCCTCAGAGGAGAGAGAAGGCTGCACATGAATCATGATAACATAAGGTTGAAATGCAAAAGTACCATAAAACAGTAAAATATTAGGGGGGCTAAGAGGACAGGGGTTGCCCTGCAGGAAGGGAGACCCCACAGGCTTGGCAGAGGAGATGCCCACCTGAAATGCATTTGCATAGCAGGCAGAGAGGGCTCAGAGAACAAGAACAGAGCACTTCTGAAACTGGGATTGAGGAAAGAAAAGTCACCAGGATGGAAGAATAAGCATAGTTCAGCAGCAAGGTTCTGTGGTGGTTAATTTCATGTGCCAACTTTACTGGGTTGCGAGATGCCCAGACATTTGGCCAAACATTATACTAGGTGTGTCTGTGGGGGTGTTTCCAGAGAGGATTGGCATTTGAATCTGTGAACTGAGTAAAGCAAATGTAGATGGTCCTCACCCAATCCATTGAGGGCATGAATAGAGCAAAAAGGCAGAGGAAGGGAGAGTTCAACATTTCTACTTGACTGCATGAGTTGGTTATCTGTCTTCTCCTGCCCTCGGACTCTCAGTCTGGGCCTCACACCATCAGCACTCCTAGACCTCTGTCCTTTGGATTAAGATTGGAGTCATGCTACCCGCATTCATGGGTCTTAGCTTGCAGACAACATGTTGTGAGACTTCTGGCCCCTGTTGATTGTGTGCACCACTTCTTATGATTGCTCTCTCTCTCCATATATCGATAGATAGGTGGACAGATAGACATACACATACACTAATGGTTCTGTTCTGCTTCTCTGGTGAAACCTGGCTAACAAAGGGCCCATGGATGGGACAGCAGGAGTGGAGGCTGAATCGTAGATGGAGACAAGAGCTCAAGGCCTTGACCTCCAGGCTGAGTTAACTTGTGATCAGGGCAGTGACCTCCAAATCACAGCATGAAAGTGAGGCATAGCAAGGACCGTCCCCAGATGACGGCTGCACTTCATTGAGAAGGATGGGTTTGGAACAGTGACAAGTAAGACGTGTAAAGGGAAGAAGGTGGGGGCTCACTCCTGTGCCCTGCGCCCTGAACCCTGGTGGCTACAGGCATCCAGGTGGTGATCCACAGCAGCAGGGAGAAACAAAGAGAATCAGAACTCCAAAGAGAAGCCACAACTGTAGACACAGATTCATTAGTCATCTCCACCAGACAGATAAATGGAACCATCCATTCTTTAATGCATACCTCAACAGGATATGATGTAAGCATCATTACTCTGGGCAGTACTGATAACAGTTTCCAGGCCCTTTTTGAGAAAAGAAGGAAAAGGAGAGTTCTGGAGCTTGAGAGCAGTGTGTGCACTGATGTGATGTGGCAACTTGGCTCAGCTCACTGTTTTGTTCTGGGGCAACTTAGAGTTGAATTCAAGGGATAGGATATCTTGATAGTGATCACCTGCTAATGGCAACATTTATGCTAACAGTTTCATCTTAAATTCTAATGTACATTTTTTTTAAAAAAATCCAGAGTTTCAGGGCTGCAACAATTCCATCTTCATGATTAATGATATGAGACTGTGACATCCTAAGTCACAGCCCTTTTCCCTGGGACGAGTATTGTCATTGATTATCTTTTCCCAGTAAATATGAGTAGACAGTGTCAGTTGTTAATTAGGCTGCCTTTAGAGGTGAAGCTAGAACATATGTTCTACTTATCAAGATGGGGTTGTTGTTTGTGTTTGGCACTGCAGACCATGACCATCTGAGCAAAGAAACCCATTGACATTAACTTGTAACTGTTTAATAGTATATGTGTTTTTAAAGCCAGCCTACAAGAATGATTCCTTGCTCATTGAGGACAAATGTGTGGCCACCACTGCTACATCTGTGCACTTACGGTCTTGGTCTGTTGTTTCCTCAAACTCGTCAAGTGATGTGGAAAGCAGAGTAAACCTAGTGGTGAAAACCAATGATGTGATTAGGCAGAAAGTTTAAGAAAATGTCACACTGCAGGAAAGCACACTGCCCTCTATAACATGAGAAATCTTGATCAGCCAATCAGGTGTCAATTGCAGAGTCAAATGCTATAGATATGTACCTGGTGTACTGGTGTATGCAGTCATAAAATTACATTTTCTAATCAACATTTCTGTTGTTACCATTAAGTGTACTTAGCGTGAGAAACTTTCTTGAGATATATTACAATAGGAAAGAAGATATTGAATGCTCCAATGACTTTTAGAAACTAATTTTTAATGCTTCTTCTACCAAGAACTGTTGCACTTTTGTTTTCCTGAAGTCTTGGCTCGAGTCAAAGGTTCAGAATTTTTAAGACCACCACGCATCCTGCTTTTAGACGTTCCCGCAGGCTTATCTGATGGGGAAAAGCTCTCAGCACTGAAACAGCTTTGCCGCTCTTATAAGAGGGCTCTAGTGATAAATTCCTGCCCTGGAAGCCTGGACAGGTTGCCAAGAGTAGAGAGGACCCACACCAGTATGTCCTGGAGAAGGATAGACCTTGTCTATGACACCTGTGTGGCAGCAGTCAATGTCTTGGCAAGGAGAAAAGTGTGAAAATGAAGAGAAATCAGGGCTGTGATGCAAGCTGGAAACAGCTTTGTGCGGCCTCATGCCTTCAGCAGTCCTCCTGCTTTTCTCTCCTCCCTCTGTGATGTCACAGCAGCTGGTGTCTATGTGTCAATTTCACAGGTTGATGGGGTTGGGTTTTAAGATGATGTAACATCCCCCAAGAAAGCTGCCCAGGGACCAGAGTTGCTGTTGTGTTCCACATTCCCCTCCTGCTCCTCTGCTCTGCAAGATTGCTCTATTTGAGAACCACGTGGGTGCCAGTGTGCAGCCATGATGTATTGGTGTGAGGCTTTACTTCTGAGGCAACCTGCTATTAGCTATGGTATTACCAAGAGTAATTCTTTCCAGTGTAATTTTGTAGCTCTTGCTGCATAAGACTAAGCCACTGGGGATGCAGACACACTTTAGCAATAGGCTCTGCCTATGGCAATAGCCCAGAAGACCAGTGGGCAATTCTGTCATTTCAAGTAGCTTTCCAATCATTAACCTTGAGTGGTGAAATCAACTATAATTATGGAAATGATATGGGTGATGTATCTGTGAATTAGACAAGCTTTCATTTTAGTGGAAAATCTTAATGCTTTGCTCATGCTCCTGTGCATATGTGTTGTACAACATAGAGAAGTGTCCAGGAACTGTAAGTTTCAAACATGCTCGGTACTGCTCACGGCTCAGAGGCATACATTAGGAAGATTTCATGGTTTTGATCTTTAAGATGGGGCTTGGGAAGAGGCATATTTTTAGCATGGTATAGAGGTCTTGAGACCTCTACAGAAAGTGTTTTGCATCCCTTTCTGTTCTGTAATACATGCTCTCTATTGGACAATGAGGGAAGGCAGACACAGTGCTAACAGCTGCGCTTTTCCAGATTCATTAATAGGTAAGTAGGAAACTCAGAATTCCAGAGTCTCAGAGACTGTAAAGAGACTATATGTCCCCACTTGCAGTAGGGATGAAAGAATGTTCCAAAGCCCACACCCTCTGAGACTGTTGGTTTCTCACACTGTTTTCCTCATTCCTCGCATTACTCTCTGTAGAGCAGGGTTTCTCAACCTTGGCACTACAGACATTCTGAGTGGAATAATTCTTGGTTGTGGGGCTGTTCCGTGTGCTGTAGGTTGTTTAGCAGCACCCTTGACTTGTACCTACAAGATGTCAATAACCCCCCCACCCGCTGTGACAAACAAAAGTGTCTTTAGACAATGCCAGATATCCCTGGGAGAGCAAGACTGCCCCAGTTGAGAACAAGTGCTCCAGGATAATAATGAAATAACTGGATAATAATGAAAAATAGGACCATGATGATAGCTATCATTCATGGGTACTTCAACTGCTTCAAGTACATTATCTTTTTGTAATTATTCAAATAACTCATAATAGTTGCTGCCATTATTATTCTTATGTGATACATGAAGAAACGGAAGTGCAGGGATCCTAGGTAACTTTCTTTGGTGAACCAATGGTGGAATCCAAACTTAGAATCACTGCCCTGGGCATACCGTGCTGTGCTGTGATGGATCACAGATGTGCATAGGGATAAACTGAAGAAAGGAGACAGCATTCCCTGCTGCAGAGCACACCATGCTGTGAATAGGGTTGGTGCTTCAAAGATCCTCATAAAATAAAACATTGAAATAATAAAACTATTAGAAGATATGGCTTGTATATTATATTTAAAACTGCACAGAGAGCTTCATTTGCTTGGTAAGCAAGGAAGATAGTGCCTTTCCTAAGGCAGAAGCCTTGTTACTCTGAAGGCTGCTCTCCTGAGCCTGGCTTGCAGGGCTGTCATCAGCTGTGGGGGGCTCTAGCTCTTCCTACTTCGACTGTTCAGCAGCCAAAAGAGTGTTATTTGGAAAACCACCACCCCTCCAAGTCCCAAATGTCCTGTCTCCTGCCCACCCAGTACTCAGTAGCTCACAACATTCTCCTAACGGAATGTGTGTGTCTCTTCAGGGCCTAAAGAAATGTAGAACTCCATCAAACACGTCTTGTGCAGATCTGAGGATAAAATCATTGATTTGCATTCACGCGAGGCAGGCTCTTCACAAGGAGGCATCCAGGACCTTGGCACACACCGCTTGCCCTGTGGGGGAAAGAGCTTCGTACAAAAAGTCATTTTTTCCTGTGAGCAGGGATGGGTGCAACACTGAGGAGGGAGAGGTATGAGTGCAAGCAAGAACATCTGGGAAACATCGAGTCCGATCAAGGGCCAGCCCGGCAGTAAAAGCAACCAGAGTGCAGAGGGTGAGTCGCTCTCTAACCAGGCTGTAATCCCTGTCTGAAGAGGGGAGTTTTGATTTTAGCCCTAGCAATGGAAATATGCTCTGATCTCACTCAGCCTCCAAGCCAGGAACAAGCGATGCCCACCTCCAAGCCCAGCCCTCTCTGATGCACAGCTCCAGCTGTCATTAGGAAGCAGCTTTCACAGAGATCTATGGAAAGCAGAGGAGGCCACTTGTGGGTGGGATGACTTCAGAACAGCAGGGTCCAAGAGATGTGTGCTTCTGACTTTCCACCGACGCTCCAGTCCCACAGTTAGTTCGAGATTTATGACTTTAGCTCAAAGCTTTGCGTTTCTCTTTGAGAAACAGACATGCAACTAGTCAATTAGTTTCATTAGCTATGTTAGGTAGAATTCTCCAGAAAGAACCAATAGGATATATACATAAATGACAGAGTATGTACTCTCTCTCTCTCTCTCTATATATATATGTATACACACACACACATATATATGCCTGTGAGTGATATATATATACACACATATATCCCGTGAGTGATATATATATATGTATCCCTCACATATGTGTGTGTGTGTGTGTGTGAGAGAGAGAGAGAGAGTGTGTGTGTGTATGTGTATGTAGAAAGAGAGAGAGAAAGAAAGAGAGGAATTGTTTTAAAGAATCATCTCATGCAATTGTGAGAGCTGGCAAGTCTGAAATCCCATGGGCAGGCCAACAGCCTGGGGATGCAGGTATGATTCGATGTGGACTTCTTGAGTCCAAAATCCTCAGGGCAGCAGTCTGGAAACTCAGGCAGGGTTCCTCTGTTGCAATCTTGAGGCCAAATTCCTTATTCTTTGGGAAACCTCAGTCTTGTAAGGCCTTTGACGAATTAAATGAGGCTCACCCACATTATGATGTGTAATCTGCTTTATTTAATGTCTTATAATTTTAATGTTATTCACTCCTGCAAAATATTAATACCTCCCCAGCCATGTTTAGACTAAGGTTTGACCAATCAGCTGAGCACCACAGCTGAGCCAAGTTCACACATAAAATTAACCATCACACCAGTCACCATACCTGGACAGATTCTCTTCTGAGAGCAAGTTTAAGGGGAGGAGGGTTTGGAGAAGTGAGTACCCTGGCAGCCCCAGCAAAGAAAGGAGAGAAGTTGAAAGACATTGGAGGCTGGGACACTAATTGCATAGGAGGCATAACACCTCCTGCAAAGTAGTCTAGCAAAAAGACAGAAAAAATATATATAAAATATGTCATAATACATGGATGCATATTTGTGTGTATGCATGTGTGTATAGGTATGATATATGTGTATGTGTGCATGTGTGTGTGTCCATATGCATGTGTATATGTCAACTTAGATAACAGACAAAGCTGTCTAGAAGAAAAACATGTTTATTTGGGAATAAAGCATTACAATGAGAATGTGCACACCATAGTAAACTATGTGCCTATTAGGGAGATAAAGTAAGATAGGGGTTTTTAAAGAAAAAAGATTACATAATTGTTTTGGAATAATTATCCTTGGCTACAAAGTTCAATAGCAAAGGTGATTCCAGTGCAAGGTTGGACAGGCAGCTGCTGGGCAAATGTCCTTGCAGAAGTATTTTTTTTGCAAGGTCGAGATGACCTTTGTGCAAGTCATCTTGTGGTCATCATGTGGTTCTCATAGTCTTTTTTGTTATCAGGCATAGAGTGTGAGAACTCTCTCTCTTCATGGTGTCACTATCTCTATTGGTCAGGGTTTTCTTAACGTTAGTGACTCAGACTAAATTTTGATCTTGAGAAATTTCACATATCTGTATATTCATATATCTATGTACATATATGTATGTGTGTCACCTAACAAATTTCAGGAAATGCAGAGGGCAGAGGAACATTTCAATTGCACCATAGAAGTGCAATTAATAAACTGGAAGCTATACAAATTCTGCAGGACAAATAACAAATTTCTCCAATGACAAAATAGCTAGGAAAAAAGAGTTCAAAAAGAATTTGTATGGGATATTAAAAGACATATCAATTAATCAAAATGTTGGAACTAATTTGGATTCTGATACAAATAAACTCTAAAAAACAAACAAGAACATTAATGAAAATATTGGAAATATGAACACTGGCTATTCACTGGTATTAAGGAATTATTTATTTTAATATAATTATGTAATGATTTTTAAATCTATCTTCACAGACACACTCGGGAATATTTGCTTCAAATTAATAAAAGAATGGGCAAGTGGAATGAAGGTTGCATAGGACAGGATTGGTCACAGTGTCCAAGTTGTTGGCACAAGATAATGGTATATTGAAGTTTAGTGTACCAGTCTGCCTATTGTCATACATGTTTGAAATCTTCCATAACAAAAGTGTGTTTATATATATATATATGCACTATATATATATGTGTGTGTGTATATATATATACATACATATAGTCACATATGTAAACCAATCTATATTATATACATGCTGTGTGTATGGTATATTGTACTTAATACTACTATATGAACCATTATATAATGTATATGATGCACTAGGCAATACTGTGTGATGCTGTGGTTGTGTAACAACTGCACTGCTCATCTCTACTGATAAGGTAGAAATTCATACAAAGACCTTGGTTAGTGATTCTTATAACAACCAGAAGGAATTTTTACTCATAAAAGTTTGAATAAGAGATGCTAGACACAAGAGGACATGTTGTATCATCTAATTTATAGGAAGTCCAAAAAGAGACCTAAATGGGTAATGCAGATTGAAGACATAAGGAAGTTTCCAGGATGCTGCTGCTGATTTTCCTGACCCAGGTAGAGGTTACCAGGGCATGCTCATTCTGTGACACAGGAACATGTTATGTTTTAATAAAATATTTAAATATTATTTTCTTACGGATATACAAAGGACAAATATTCAGATGATACTATTATGTCTAACTAGAATTGCTCAAGTCCTCCAATTTGTAATTATGTAATTGAAAATGCTGACTTGTACCAATCTATGTTTCCACCAATAGTGTACAAGCCTTGTACAGCTTCGCCGACACTTACTATCCGTTGTCTTTTTGACAACCACCATCCTAACAGGTGTGAAGTGGTATCTTGCTGTGGCTTTGATTTGTATTTCTTTATTAGTGATTTTGAGCATCTTTCCACATACCTGTTGGCCATTTGCATGTCTTCTTTGGAGACTATATTTAATCCAGTTATTATTCTTTTTGCTATTGAGTTGTGTGAGTTCCTTATATATTTTGGGTATTAATTCCTCTTCAGATATATGATTTTCAAGTATTTTCTCCAGTTTGTAAGCTGTCTTTTGATTGTTGATTGTTTCTTTTGTAGTGCAGCAGCTTTTCAGCTTGATGTAGTACCACTTTATTTTTATGTTTGTTGCCTGAGCCTTTGGTGTAATTTTTTGAAATCATTATTGATGACTGCCAATGTCAAGGAGCTTCTCCCCTATGCTTTCTTCTAGGAGATTTAGCATTTCAGGCCCTGAAGTTAAGGTCTTTAATCCATTTAGAGTTGATTTTGTGTGTAATGTAGAATAAAGACCCAACTTATTTATTTATTTATTTATTTATTTTGTAAGTGGACATTGTTTTCCCAGCATCATTTTTTGAAGAGACTATTATTTTCTCATTTGTCTTCTTGGTGGCATTATCAAAAATTAGCTGACCATGTAGTTTATTTCTGGGCTTTCTATTCTGTTTCATTGGTCTATGTGTCTAAAACATTACCATACTCTTAGTACCACACTGTTTTGATTATTATAGCTTTGTGATCTAATTTGAAATAAGCATGTGTAATGCGTCCAACATTTTTTTTTTTTCCTCAAAATTGCCTTGGCTATTTGGGACCTTTTGGTTCCATATAAATTTTAGGTATTTTTCTATTTCTGTGAAAAACACCATTGGAATTTTCATAGGGATTGGTGCAAACATTATGGAAACAGTATGGAGATTCTTCAAAAAATTGAAAGCAGAACTACCATATACCACAATGATTTATCTGCTGGGTATATACACAAAGGAAATTAAACCAGCATCTTGGAGAACTGTCTGCATTCTCATATTCATTCCCCCATTATTCACAATAGCCAAGACATAGAAACAACCTAAGTGTCTGTCAACAGATGAAGGGATAGAGAAATGGTGGTATATGAATGAACACAATGGAATAATATGCAGCCTTACTAAAGAAGCAGATCCTGCCATTTGTGACAACATGGATGAACTTGGATGGCGTTATGCTAAGTGAAATAACCCAGATATAGAAATAAAAGTGCCACATAATCTCACTTATATGTGAATCTGAAAAAAAAAGGTTGAATATGTTAAACAGAGAATAGAACAGTGGTGACCAGGGGCAGGGAGGAGGAGGAAACGGAGAGATGTAGGTCAGAAAGTACAACGCTTTTAGGCCAGGTGCAGTGGCTCACTCCTGTAATCCCAGCACTTTGGGAGGCCGAGGCAGGTGGATCATGAGGTCAGGAGTTCAAGACCAGCCTGGCCAAGATGGTGAAACCCCATCTCTACTAAAAATACAAAAATTAGCCAGATGTGGTGGCGGGCGCTGGAAATCCCAGCTACTCGGGAGGCTGAGGCAGAGAATTGCTTGAACCCGGGAGGCGGAGGTTGCAGTGAGCCGCGATCTCACCACTGCACTCCAGCCTGGTGACAGAGTGAGACTCTGTCTCAAAAAAAAAAAAAAAAAAACAGTTGCAACACTTTCACTTATGGCGGATGAATAAATCTGGAGATCTAATGCACAGCCTGAGGACTGTGGTAAATAATGTACTGTGTATTGGCAACTTGATAAGAGAATGGTTTCAGGTGCTCATACCACAAAAACAGGGATAATGATGAAAGGTGATGTATAGGTTAATTTGCTTAACTGTAGCAACCATTTCACTGTGGATCTGTAGACCTCAACAGCATGTTCTACTTAAATATATACCATTTTAAAATGCTTACTTGTAAATGAGTCACAAAAACTTTTCATAATATGAACTGAGTTAATATTTGTGTAGTTGTTCCTAAAATTATAAGTAGCTGTACAAATTTAGGCTATTACTGTCATATTTATTAATTCAAAGTTTCTATAAATAATGTATTTATAAATGACTTCATTTCAGTTTCTTAAAAATGAACAAATTTCAATTTAGAAAAAGCCAATGGAATTAAAAGTTTCATGGAGAAGTTTTGCAGCATCTTGGTTTTGATGGCTTCCTCTTCAATGAATTAGTCATTTCACCCCAGGGTGAAATCTTTTCACATCTAGATGCTTGCACTTTTAAATTGGTTATGTAAGAGCCATGGATTTATTCTGAGAATTAAATAACATAATGGATGAGAAATCATCAGAATTCTGCCTGGCACAGCAATGAAAAACTATACATATTTTAAGACAAAACAAAAGTTTAGCTCACTCCCCCAAAGATGGTTTATGGGGAAGTTGAAGCCAGGATGTATATAAGGAGTTTTTGGTCATCTTTATGACACTGGTCCACTTCTGTCATTCAGAAGAAGCAGGACAGTGTTGACAAAACTCTAATGCATACCCTGTTGGTTTCAACATTATATCATTCATGTCAGTGTGCAATTTAGAAAGTCATTTCGTTTTTGAGACAGTCTTGTCCTGTTGTCCAGGCTGGAGTGCAGTGGCTGATTGTAGCTCACTGTTACCTCGAACTCCTGGGCTCAAATGATCCTCCCACCTCAGCCTCCCAAGAAAGTAATTTTTTATTAATACTATTTTTGGTTGACAAATAAATAATTGCATGCATTCATGGGGTACGATGTGATGTTCTGATATATGTAAATAATGTAAATGATTAAATCAAGTGAATTAACATATTCCTCACCTTGCTTACTTATTATTTTTTTGTGGTGAGACCTTTGAAATTTACTCTATCATTTACTTTGAAATAACAATAGGTTACTGTTGACTGTAGTCAACTTTCTGTGCAACAGATCTTAAAACTTATTTCTCTTGTCTAGCTAAAACTTTGTACCCTGTGACCTACATCTCCCAGTCTTTCTCCTTTCCCGCATCCCCAGAGGATCTTCACTCTACTAGGAGTTCAACTGTTTTAGATTCCACATGTAAGTGTGATTATGTGGTACTATATTTGTCTTTCTGTGCTTGGCCTCAGAAAATAAAAAATCAGACCTACTGTATTATCTGGCAAGCCCACTTCTGGGTATATATTCAAAGGCATTGAAATCAATCTGTCAAAGGAATACCTAAACTCCCATGCTCATTGCAGCACTAGCCAAGTGCTTGGTCAATAGGCAAGATATGGATCAACCTAAGTGTGCATCATGAGAAAATGAGTAAAGAAAATGTGGTACATAAACACAATGTTATGCTATTCTGCCTTGAAAACAAAGAACATTCTGTCATTTGCAATAATGTGAATGAACCTGGAGGGGCTTAAGCTAAGTAGAAAGTCATTTCTGAGAAACAATAGTGTTTTGTTGTTGTTTTGATTTTGTCCTTGCAGGAAGGGGTCAGCTACCGGAAACAAGAGCGAGGAAAAAGAGGAGCGTGTACTGTGGACATTCTCTCCACGTTGCTCAGCTCTTGCTCCAGGTGGGACATTAGGGTTTATGACCAGGAGAGGCTTGCATGCTCATGGAACCCCATGGCCTCCATCAGCAGCTCTGGGGCTGGGAAGTGCTCCAGGAAGCTTTGTGTCCTCGGATGAACATGGACTGCCCCAGGAACACCTTCAAGGGTTTTGTGGGACTCAAGGGAGAAGATGAAGCCCTCCCAGAAGGCCCTGTTGCTACGAGCTGAGGACCTCCTTGGGCACAGACCAACCCTGACTCCAGCTCTGAATTCCATTGCAGCCAAATGGATTTTTCTCATCCCTCGGCCCTTGGTTGTTTTTCTTAATATTTTTTATTTCCAACCTACCCCTAGGTTTTCAGTGGCTTCCTTCCAATCAGTAAGCAGCCCTGCCAGTGCCGAGCACGTGCCTTTGCTTCTGCCCCAGTGCCTTCCTAACAGTCCAGAGATAGCCATGTCCCACCAAGCCAAAGCCAGGACACCCTCTGGATCTCTCATGCTCTGCCCAAGAACACTGCACCACAGTGAGTGCCAGCCTCACCAATTTCTCCAGGTAAACAAACACTCCTAAAATTATTGGAAAATTGTTCCTCACACCTTTTATATTTTCAGTAAAAATGTAATAGAAAAATGTGTGGCTTTCATGCTGTATCCAAGGAAAAGACATATGACTTCCTTATTTTCCTTAACAGATGCCTGAATGTTCTAACAACTCAAATTTCAGGCAGGGAGTTGTTGGCAGTCAAAATAGAACCCTGGCTAAAAGTAATTAACTACCTTGTAGACATTTTTCTTTAGTTAGGAAATTCAGAGAACAGATCTTCAAATTTTTATGAAAATATGTAATAGTCTCACTTCATCTTATTTATTTTTATATGTTGATATTGTCAAAAAAAAGTCCTCTATTTTTGTGATCTGTATGTAAAGGCCATGCATGGCAAGCCTGGTTCGGCAATGTCCTTGTGCAGTAGAGGGCATGTCCCCAAACCAGCCCATAGTTGTGGGCAGCTCCCTGCAGCTGAGCCCCAGTCAATGGGTGGTCAATGCTCTTCACCAATGATGGGACTAATGAAAATCTCCCACAAGGTCCTTTGGACATTGTCCCTTTCTGTAATGACATTGGAGGCTCTTTCCCTCTGACGATGGCAGACCCTCAAGACAGCTCCTGTCGTGAGTCACTGCAGACAGGATGAGGCCTGTCCACCTGCATCCTTGTGAATAAGAAAGAAACTCTGATTCTTTAGAAGCCAGGGAGGTCTTAGGGTTTCTTAATTTATGTTTATCAGTACCGTGGGACTAAAATGCATTCTATTTACAAATAAGTTCAGATTTTATCTTAAAAAGCTTCAGACAGGAACACCCAAAGAGTGGGAACCTCTCGAGATGTTGACATCAGGTATGTGCGTGTGTGTTTGAATCCAGACAGAATGCCAACACAGAGCCAGGCACTGTCCTGGGGAAGTGATTTGGCTCTGCCCTTCAGAACAGTCGTGACCACAGTGATTGTCATTGAGATGTGTCATGAGAACTCAGTGAGATGATGCCCATCACATTTTTCTATAACCCTCTAATTCAGTAAGTACAAAATTAATCTTCTTTTTACTCTGCTATCTTTCACTTTCCCTGACAGAAAACAAGTCCATTTCCTGAAACAGAGATCAAGGATGTCATCAGTGCAGCTTCTGTCTTTTAATGATTTGTCAGTATTTTAGAAACACAGAGAAGACATAGAACGTCTATATGAGATCCTCCCTGGTGGCTTGCTTTCTTGTCCTCTTTTCCAGCATAAGTACCACTTCCTTCAAATCTTAGTTTGGACGTCATCCTTCTCGGGCTGGGGCCTCAGTTAGCCATGCTCCACCTGCTCCCTCAGCAGCCTCCGCCTCCTCTGGCTTTTACTCACTCTCCTGCATCAAGGTCTCCCACAGCTCTGAGAATCCCTGCACTGAGCTTCAGCCCCAGAGGAGAGCCCTTTCTGTCAAACGCTTCATCCAAACGCCTGCCTTCCAGACAGGGTTTAAGACGAGACGAATAAAGGAGGGAATGAAAAAAGCAGCATTTGGTGCAAATACACTATTGTTGAACACATGTGTCTGCGGTGTCATCTTCTAATATGCAAGTCACTGACACACTGTCTTCCAGTGTTGTTTAAATCATGATTCTGGGCTATTTTCTACAACACTAAAGGGTGCATTTGTTAAACTGCTTAGGACGAGCAGAAGGCTTTACTGGTTTTCTTTGTAAGCATAAAGCATGCTATTTCCATTTTAACCCATGTTACTAGTTGTCTGTGATGTTATTATTCCTGAAAGTCCAAACAGAACCCTCTAACTCGTTTCTTGCTCCTATTTTGTTCAAGCTGCAGCTGCTTATTCACATATGTGCTAGCGATAGTCAGTGAAGCCATTGCTTCCAGAAGAATATACACAAATGCATAGATCAACGGCCAAATCCCTTATATCTGAGCACCTAACTTCCTGCAAAAAGAAGTTTCAGGATGGAATTTCAAAATGCAATAAAGGAGAATTTCTCAATACCCCTCTTTGAGAGTCATCTTCAAATTAAAAGACTTACAGATGTCTAAGTCACCTCCCAGGGAGGTGTTTCAAGCAATCGGTGCCACCCCAAGGCATAAAAGCATAAAGAAGAAGCTGTTTTTGTCTTTGAGAACATCATTGTGCAGTCTGCTGGCACGTGCCACATTATATACAAAGTGATCCAATCATGTGAGGCCACACTGGATCTTGCAAGACAAAGTTTTTATCTGTATTATGGCAAGTTGCTAATGTAACAGTAATGAAAATCCGACAGCTTTCGGGACCTTCATTCAGGGACATCACCACTATTGTGAAGTATAGCATAAACATCTTGGAGAGGCACTTTGTCTACTTCAGCAAAGAATAAAGAACTCAGTGGCGACAGCACACACCTGAAGCTGACTCTTCTCTTTCCAGAGCACACACCCCAACTCTGCTCCTTCCTCCTGAGGGTCTAACGTAGCATTTCCTACTGTTGGGGAAAGTAAACTCGATCAAATGACTCAGGCCCTAGATGTTGGAGGACCAGGATGTGGCATAACCCCTCCACAGCTGGTGTTGCCCAGGGGCAGTAGCCAGGGGACTGTGAGGTGACGCCACCAGTTGGGGCCAAAAATATTATGGTCATGCGTGCACGGGCACTCTCCAAGTACTGCACACCAAACTTGTAAATGCCCCATGCCTAGATGCAGCCAGATGTCCAAACAGCTGACACACAGATGGATTTCTGTGTTATATTCTCAGCCTGAACGTCAGAAGGGCCAGAGGCACAGAGTTCGTGTGCTTGCCTGTCAGGCCGCCATCACGAATCTCTGTCATCTCCAGCCTTGGATTCATTTACACACACATTCAAAAGTCATAGCCAATGAGTTCTTCATGCCCGTGACTCTGAGGCATTACACGTAGATGTGGGGAGACCAGACGATTCTCCACCTGCCTCTTATGTTTCTGCACATCTTGCCAGGAGAGGCACTGACTGCTTTTTGTTCCAGATCATCTTTTCAAGGCTATCTGCATAGCAAACCACCTTACAGCGTACAGAAATTGTCTCCCTGCAGAGCAGAGGGCAGGCCTACTTCCTGCCGGGATAATAAAGATAATGTTTTCCTTCCATGTGACATGGCAGGTGAATCACATTTTTCGATACCTAAAAATTTTATGCAAATGAAATCTATTAGCCACAAGCAGCAATTCCTGGTAAAAGTTTCTTAAGGGTAAAGATAACCTATTTTTTTTTTTTTTTTTTTGAGATGGACTCTCACTCTGTCAACCCAGACTGGAGTGCAGTGGCACTATCTCAGCTCACTGCAACCTCCGCCTCTTGGGTTAAAGCAATTCTCCTGCCTCAGCCTCCTGAGTGGCTGGGACCACAGGTATGCCCCACCATGCCTGATCAATTTTTGTATTTTTAGTAGAGATGGGGTTTCACCACGTTGGCCAGGCTGGTCTCGAACTCCTGACCTCAGGCAATCTGCCTGCCTCGGCCTCCCAAAGTGCTGGTATTAGAGGTGTGAACCACTGTGCTCGGCTACCAATTATTTTTTTTACATCACCCAGTCATGTTGGTGAGGTGAGACACCTAGGCAAGCCTTAGTGTTTATCAAACATGTCTAAATCAGTGTGCTATGATTATGCAAATTATAGACAGTGTTGTAGACACAGTCAGTATATCCACTGAATTCCTTGAACAGGTCATCACAAACACTATTTCGTGACTTTTTATGTTTCTAAGTTTTATGTCATTGCTTTTGCCCTGCTTTCTAATTTATAGGTACAATCTTTATGGACAAAATGTGCTTAAACATCTTAGGGCAACAAAAGAATGAATGCATTTATAATATAAAACAATATTTCTTTTTTATTTTTTTGAGATAGAATCTCACTCTGTTGCCAGGCTGGAGTGCAGTGGCGCAACCTCGGCTCACTGCAACCTCCACCTCCCAGGTTCAAGCAATTCTCCTGCTTCAGCCTCCCAAGTAGCTGGGACTACAGGTGTGTGCCACCATGCCCGGCTAATTTTTGTATTTTTAGTAGAGACAGAGTTTCACCATGTTGGTCAGGATGGTCTGGGTCTCCTGACCTTGTGATCCACCCACCTTGGCCTCCCGAAGTGCTGAGATTACAGGCGTGAGCCACCGTGCCCAGCCTAAAACAATCTTTCCATCAATAAAAAGCTCAATTATTTTTAAAATACCCACTGCAACAATTAATCCAAAGCCTCACTGCTGAGCTCTGCTCACTGGTCCCAGCTCTGTGCACAGCTGGGAAGCAGGGAAATCCTTCTAAGGCTATGGAATTAAATGGGAGCTGGAGTGAGTTTGGGAAGGACAAGAATTTTCCACACGAGCATGGTCGTTACCCAGTGTGGTGAAGTGGCAAGGCCATGAGGCACAGAAAACGTGGTTTTTGTGTCAGAACTGTTTTGCACAGTTCAGGGGTGCTGCATATGGTTTCCTAGAACTAAGCAGTTACTTTCCTCATCTCTTTTATGTATCTCTTCAGTTCGGGGATGGAGCGTGTAATTTGAGTAAGAAACAATATTGTTAGAAGTAAGTCGCAGACTAGAGATATACCCCATTTGGGGTAGAAGCTTGCACAGAATATAATGGGGAAACTGAGACAGGCCTCATTAACAGAAGAGCTGACGCAAAAACCATGTTTTCTGTGCCTCACGGTCTTGCCACTTCACCATACAGGGTAACAACCATGCTGGCGTGGAAAATTCTTGTCCTTCCCAAACTCACTCCAGCTCCTGTTTAATTCCACAGCATCAGGATTTCCCTGCTTCCCAGCTGCGCACAGAGCTGGAACTAGTGAGCAGAGCTCAGCAGTGAGGCTTTGGATTAATTGTTGCAGTGGGTATTTGAAAAGTAATTGATTTCCATACTCAGTTTGAACTCAATTGAAAAATCATTTATAGACTTCACTTTATGAGTCAGAGGCAGAGCCAAGTACAGTGGGTTCCAGGCCACAACAGCTGAGCGGAGGAGGCAGCGCGGCCCCTGCCCAATTGCGAACTATGTCAAATAATGAAAATAATAATAAGTATTATTCTCTGAATTATATTACTAACAAACTAAATGCCCTATTGAGTTGGCACACGATAGCAATAATACGTTTTGTCTCACTTCTCTGTAGAAATCAGTCCGTGTTTTTGTAAGATCCTTAAAAGCAATGCTAACCGGCACTCACATTTCAGTACTAGGCTGAGATTTCTAACGGTTTTCTTAAAACGGACCACTGAGTGGAACCCACGAGCTATTTGGGAACACATCGCTGCAACCTCACAGTCCCCCTGCAAAGGCAGAGGCCTCAGGTGAGGCAGGGCGGGGGATGAGTGGAACCCGAGTCTTCAGCGAGGACTCGCTCTTCCTCTGCACTAAGTTCTGTGAGCAGTGGCGGCAGGTGCGTCTCCAGAGATTCTCCTGCCACAGACGAGCCATCCAGTGACCACAGCGGACGCCCTGGCCTCTCCCTCCCTCTCCCAAGCCCGTGGCTTCTCCCTGGCTTGGCTTCCCCATGGAGATGCTCTGACCTCCGGCCTGCGGCCGCTTCTTCTTCTCCATCTTCAGTTGCTGGTGCTCCTGGGTGGACTCTTCGAAGGGCTCTTTGAAGGCCACCCAGGAGCACCTTTCTCTCGCCCACCAGGAATCCCCAAGTCCCATCTCAGCACCTGCTTCCTTGGCTGGGAATCCTTCTCAGGAAAAGCTCGATGTTTTTTTGTTTGTTTGTTTTTCCAGCTTCAGTCCACTCCCAAGGCGTTGGGTCCCCTCCCCTCTGGAGACAGCGCCCGCGCGGCTGCCCAGGCTGCAGGGCCTGGGGACACTCCAGGACCCTCCTGCCCTGAGGACCCTGGGCCAGGAGGGCGCCCTTTATTACCCCCCCGGGCGACCGGTGCTATGCTGCCACCTACGGGCCGCTCTACGCACTGCAGGTCAGCCGGGCCCTCAGTCCCCAGGTGCTAACAGTCTGGTTTCTGCTGTTCTTTTGTTGTTCAATTTTGTATTTTAATTTTTGTGAATACATAGTAGAAGCTTATATTTATGGGGTACATGAGATGTTTTTATACAGGCATGCAATGTGTTCTAATCACATGAAAAATGGGGAACCCCTCCCCTCAAGTATCCATCCTTTGTGTTACAAACAATCCAATTACACTCTTTTAGTTATTTAAAAATGTACACTTGCATTATTGTTGACTATAGTCACCCTGCTGTGCCAGCAAACACTACATCTTATTCAACGCTAACAATCTGGGCTGTCAAAAGGAGAAGGGATGCTGTAGCAGAGGGGCTTAGAGGTGAGCATTTGTTTGTCACACCCTTCCCCCTGCAGAGCAGTGCCTGCTCTTACAGCCATTTGTAAATGCTGGCCTTGAGCCACACCAAGCATCCAGGTAGAGCTGGGAGCTTCACCCATGGGCTGGAAGCACCGTGAGGGGGACCTGCAGTCCAGGATGGCCACAGTGGTGCAGGGAGGTCCCGCACTGAGAGGGGGAGCTGGTCATGATCCAGGGCCAGCACCAGAGTGGCTGCCTAGGGCGCCAGGCACCCATAGGACTGGGAAAGCCAGGAGAGGCCAGAGGGGGGAAGGGAATTGGCAACTTCTAAAAGAAATGCGAGAAAGAGCCTGGGAAGTACCAGAAGGAAGAAGGTCGTCCCTGGGGCTTGAGCCATAGAGAGAACTATGTCTCAAGTAAACCAAAGGTGTTTTCACGGTACCTGGAATTTTTTTTTTTTAAGTCAGGGATGATAGGACTCACAGACACAGAAAGACTGTCATGAAGAAAGTTTATCCTTGCAGATCCCTGGACAGAGGAGTCACGCCTGGCCACACAGAGACGCACAGCCAACCAGGTGGGCAAGGGAGCGAGGCGAGCGTGGGCCAGAGAAGGCTCAGATCAGCTAACCTGAATCATTGAATCATTTGAGCCAGCTCAGGCGTGAGGGGCTCTCCCTTCCTGTCTGGTCCCTGGCCTGGGGTGATTTGGGCAGGTGCATGGTGGCCTGGAGTGTGAGGGCCACAGAGAAGGTGGTTGGAGCATGGACTCCAGGTGATTGGTTTGATTTGGAAAGCACAGCCCTGGGTTCTAAGAACCAGCTCATTCTGGCAAGGGCAGTCCCTCCAGGGTCAGCAAGACCCCGGATGTCCAAGCACCAGAATTCAGAAAATAAAAGAATTCATTAATACAAAAGACAACATGCAGGCATTGCTCAGGAGCCCTGCCTGGGGCCCAGGCTGCCGGCCTCTTGTCACCCAGGTCTCTGTACCCAGTGTTCAGCAGCAGGCACTTGTGGAATCGGCTTTTGAGAAGCAAGGGGCTGGGCTTTGAAGAATGAATGCCAAAGGGTGAATCCCAAGGCAAGACATACTGCAGCTGGACAGGAGGAGATGCCTGCATCCGCTCAGAAGTTCACACCTAAGGAGGGTTTCAAGCGTTTCAAGATAACAAAAAGTGCTCCCCAAAATAAGACTTACCATAAATAACAGATGAACAAAATAATCAGTCGAAAAGTCTGTCCCATGTCCAACAGTAGTCCAGGCGCTGGGGTAGGGGATCCAAAAGAAGGGGGAGGATGTCACTGACTGCCACCTCCATTCAGCTGCCCAGGTTAGAGGTAAGTTAACACAAACACAGAAATCTAAGCATAACAGAGACTGAATCCGGAATATTTGTGTCTCTTTCTCCACATGGCAACTCAAGCCATTTTATACAATAATATTTATGTATAGATCCAAACCTTCATGGCAGCATGTACATGCTGGACTCTGGAAATAGTTTTATAAGGAGTTAAAATTCCCAGCCATTGTCCAAGGTCCAAGATCCCTGCATTTTCCTCATTCTAGTGTTTCAGAGAGTGGACAAAAAGAGTATCATTTACTTAACCTTCCCATTTTATTTGGCATTGGATTATTTCCTGTTTTCATGATTACAAAAACTTCTGCATACGTTATGTCCATATGTATATTTTGTACTCAAATATATACACAAACATACAAGTATTATATAGGTACTACAGGTATTATGTATTCTAACAGTATTTATAATCATGAATGTGTGTATATATTACAGATATTAGCTTATGGGAATGAGCAACTATGAGAACATTTACCTGAAATGAAATTGTTCTCTCCAGCAGCAGTTATTCTGAAAGATTCTTCCTTGCAGAACCCTCTCCAGCACTGGGTACTCACAGGTCCATCTTTCCTCCAGAGTCCTCTCCAGCACTGGGTACTCAAGAGTCCATCCTCCCTCCAGAGTCCTCTCCAGCACTGGATACTCACGGGTCCATCCTCCCTCCAGAGTCCTCTCCAGCACTGAGTACTCACGGGTTCATCCTCCCTGCAGTGTCCTCTCCAGCACTGGATACTCATGGGTCCATCCTCCCTCCAGAGTCCTGTCCAGCACTGGGTACTCACAGGTCCATCCTCCCTCCAGAGTCCTCTCCAGCACTGGGTACTCACAGGTCCATCTTTCCTCCAGAGTCCTCTCCAGCACTGGTTATTTGTGAGTCCATCCTCCCTCCGGAGTCCTCTCCAGCACTGGTTATTTGTGAGTCCATCCTCCCTCCAGAGTCCTCTCCAGCACTGGTTATTTGTGAGTCCATCCTCCCTCCAGAGTCCTCTCCAGCGCTGGTTATTTGTGAGTCCATCCTCCCTCCAGAGTCCTCTCCAGCACTGGTTACTCATGAGTCCATTCTCCCTGCAGAGTCCTCTCCAGCACTGGGTACTCATGAGTCCATCATTTCTGTAGGGTCCCCTCCAGCCATGGTTACTCACGAGTCCATCCTCTCTCCAGAGCCTTCTCCAGCACTGGTTACTTACTAGTCCATCCTTCCTGCGGAGTCCTCTCTAGCACTGCTTACTCACAAGCCCACCCTTGCTGTACAGTCCTCTCTGGCACTGTTTACTCATGAGTCCATCCTTCCTGCAGAGTCCTCCCCAGCACTGGTGGTTACTCAAGAGTCTATCTTTCCTGCAGAGTCCAACTCCAGCACTGGTTACTCAAGAGTCCATTCTTCCTCCAGAGTCTTCTCCAGCACTGGTTACTCAGAAGTCCTTCCTCCCTCCAGAGTCCTCCCCAGCACTAGGTACTCACGAGTCCGTCCTCCCTCCAGAGTCCTCCCCAGCACTAGGTACTCACGAGTCCACCCTCCATCCAGAGTCCTCTCCAGCACTGGGTACTCACGAGTCCATCCTCCCTCCAGAGTCCTCCCCAGCAGTAGATACTCACGAGTCCACCCTCCAACCAGAGTCCTCTCCAGCACTGAGTACTCACGAGTCCACTTTTCCTGCAGAGTCCTCTCCAGCACTAGGTACTCAGGAGTCCATCCTCCCTCCAGAGTCTTCACCAGCACTGGTTATTCAGGAGTCTCTCCTTCCTACATTTTCCTAGATCACCACATGGCCCTGTCCTAGCTGTCAGGACACATGCAGGCCTCTGAGAGGATCCTGTAACATTGATTATTTCCTATTTTATAAAATTACTAGACTTATTAATTACTATTTCTAAAAGTATGTGCCTGTTATTTTTATAATGTTAAGCATTCAATCTGTGAGTGTGCAGTGCTCGGCATATAATATTTGCTATGCTCGCTGTGCTGCTGGGCACTGGTCCAAGTGGTTGCCATTTCTTAACTCTTCTTCCCCCCACAAATCCATGTGATGGGTTTTTTTGTCTTGTTTTACAAATGAGAGAGAGAGAGAGCAGAAGCACAGAGTAATCAGGTAGCTTGCCCAATGCCTCCCGCTGGCATCGGGCCACCTGCTCCCAAGCCCACATGCTTCACCACTGACCTACGCTTTATAAATTCCTGGTTAGACACATTGCAACCCTCAGTTACAGGGGAGGTTTTGATTCACTGAAATGTGTGAAGATGTTCTTAAGTTAATTGGCTTATAAAAGTTATTTAACAGAAAGATAAAGCTGTTTGCACCCCTACAGAAAATAGTTCCAGAATTTGTTATCTTATTAAATGGATGTAAATCCATTTTTTGGTTGATGAGCTGAAGATCGTCAACTCTTTTATGTATTGAGTTACTTCAGGAAAGTTACTTTACTTCTTTGTGCCTAATTTTCCTCTTCTCTAAAACAAAAACCAAAAAAAAGACAGAAAAAACAAAACAAAAGAAAACACTGAGGCAGGAGAATCGCTTGAACCCATTGAACCCAGGAGGTGGAAGTTGTAGTGAGCAGAGATGGCACCACAGCACTCCAGCCTGGGCGACAGGGCTAGGCTCCACCTAAAAATAAAAAATAAATAAATAAAATGAAAGAAACTACTCCATGAGTTTTTTTGTGAAAATTAAATGAGTAAGTACCTTTAAAAGTTTAGCAAAATATATGGCATATAGTAAATGCTCATTAAGCATTAGTGTGTTTAATGGATTTTAGGTTCCAATGTACAGTATCACAGTCGTGATAATTAGCTGTATAGCTTACACAGGACCTTTAATATCCACGTGAAGCACCATCATTTTTTTCCAATCAACTGAGAAGGAAATTGGCTCAAGGGAGTTAATAGTCTGGCTAATATCACAAACCTATTATTATCCAAAGGGAATAGAAACCAAGTATAGACTTTTCCCCCTCTAGTTTCATGGCCTAAGAGATTAGACATGCAGAAAGTTTTACCCATGACTTTATCATGGACATGTTGAGGTGTTCACTAGAGAGATGAAAATCAGTCTCTTTTTGTATATTTATTTGGTTGGTTTCCAATTTTATTTATTTATTTTTTTGGATTGGCATTCCCCTCTTACTGATTGTTTAGGGTCTAGCTGCCCCTTATGGATTTCCATAACCAGCCCTCAGGCCTGGGAGACAGCGTTCCCTCTGTCAGCAGCGAGCCCAGAGCAGGATCCGGGCATGGAGTCTGGTGTTTCTCCAGCCGGGCAGCCCAAGCATAGCCTGTCCCTGGAGCAGGAAGGAGAAGCTCCTTCTGTACCTTTACCAGGAGCACAGACACACTGTTCTGAAAGCAAACTCATGCTGGACGCCTGCAGGTTCCGGAAGGTATGGTCTCCCTGGCTTCCTGCCCTTCCGGGATCTAGCCTCATTGCTCAGACCTCTGCAAAGTTGTCCTGCGAGGCTCCCAGGCCTTTGTGGAGCAGTGCACATGGCCGAGCTCTGCATTCCACTTTCTTGTTCCTCTTCTTTAATATCTTCCTTCCTAGGCCTTTTCCATATTTCCTGTCTCTGCCCTCACCATTTCTCCTTTCCAAGCTACAGAGATGGATCCCCACCTTCTTCTGCAATGTGAATGTCCTGATCCTGCCCCAGCTGCCACTGCCAGGGAGGAATTTTCTGCGGCAGGTGGAGGCTTGGTGTGCATGGGGGTCTCAAAGGCCCCTGGCCAAGGCCTGGGAGAAAGGAGAGGGTGGGCCAGAAAGGAAGCAGGGTTGGGTGGGCGGGGGACCTTCCCTTCCACAATGCAGCTCTTTATCTCATACAATATCTAAAATAAAGCCCATCTCTTCTCAAGAATTCCCTTTTGAGTGTGTAGAAGACAGGAGCGGTTAATCTTCTCTTTAAAGGTGACCGTATTGACCCAATGCTCTGCCTTTGTTATGCTGAGGACACTCCCACCCAGCCGACCATAACAGAAGTCACAGCACAAGGCATCCTCATGACTCAACCAAGGGACCAAGGTGGTTCCCTGTGTTTCCCAAGCAGCATAAAACCTCAGTGAGGCCCCTTCCTCAATAACAGCTTGAGTCCCCAAACTTCTAGAACACTACTGTACTAACAACAATATTTCTTATTATCAACAGGACTAACTTATTTTAGCTCTCCATAATCTGATTTAAAATATACTTTTTTCTGTTTTTTCTGAGGAACGAATCGATTCTATTTTACTGTCTTTCTTCTGACTTCTGAAAGGCCAGGAGCCAAAATAGAACGTTCAATATCATATTTCCAGGTCTGCAACTGCACACTCATCGCAGTGAACTCCCTGAAGAGGAATAACACTGTTCAATTCCAAAACACATTGTATTTTTATATTTTTCATCTACTAATGAAGAAATGACAAGTGCATTTAGCATCATGATCTCCAACATGATGAGATGAACTGGAGTGCCCAGAGTGGTCAGCACCTTACCTCTGTCCATGGGGACACCAAGCTCTTCTGCTCTGGAAAACACACAACGTTTGGCAATGAGAATGATGTATTTGGCATAAAGAGGTGCTGCTTTGTAAAACATTTTAATTTGCCAGGAATGAGTCAAAGATTTCATTTAGTCACTTGTCACGAATTCAACACAGACTCGTGATAAAATGCTGAGCCGCCTTTCTCTCATTACTCAGAGGCCTCTGCTGTGTGAGTCTTCTGGGGCAGTCACGATTGGTGTCTCATCCCCACGCTGCCTATGTGGTTCACACCCCCTCCAGCCTCTTCTTAGTGAATGTTTTGGGAATCCCAGGTGGATGGCTCAATTAGAGGGCGGGAGAGGAAAATCCCCAAGGGAGAAATAAATAGCCTTAATGAATGAAATCAAGGTTCCCTTGATACAATCCATAGGCCTGGATAGTCCCTCAATGAGTTAAACAATTATGTAGTAACTGTGTTATCAAGATCCTGAACAATGCTTGGATTATTACCTCCACCAGCTCACACATGTCCAGAAATGATGGTGATGTCATCCTTAAATTGTGTTAGTATAAAGGAAGTAGCAATAGTATCACAGTGGTCTAGAACTCCACAACAAATCTTTGCTTCTTATAAAAGAGTAAAAATGGTGCAGTTGGTAATTGGTCTGTCTGTTGGGCAGGGTGGGCTCTGAGATTTTATATTAATTATTTGTGTATTAGTTAGGTGTAGGTTGCAAGTGATGTAAGGCCAACTCACACAGCTTTTTGTCAAAGGTTCAGAGAATCCCCGGGCCATTGTACACCCAGACCCTGGGAGGGGCAGAGGCATGAGTGGGCATCCCAGGGAGTCTGGGACTTGGCTTCGTATTTTACAGAACGTGGCTGCCCAGAGTGCCTACCGACCGATAGAGTGACCTGGCTTTCTTTTTCCCCCATATCCAAACATCCCAGAGAAACTCATCCTTGGAAGTCAAGCCTGGATGGATGGAACAGGCCAGGGAGGGATTCAAGGGCAGAGGAGCAGGGTATGACGGCTGACTTAGGTGGGCCCACTTACTCATTCCTGGGCCAGGCCACAGCAGCCAGGTGGGGTTGGATCAGGCAAAAACTGGGCAGGTTCTGTAGCACTTCCTAGAACAGAAATTCTGGAGAAAAAATTACCAAGATGCACAACAGAAAAAAGTTTCAGGCAACGTCTTATGGATCCTGCAGTTTACAAAGCTGTCTCTGATACTTTTCCATCTGATTGCCACACTATGAAATGCAGGATTTACACTGTCCTCCTCTTAGAAATGAAGAGATGAAGACTTTGTTAAAAATCTAGCTCTTTGGATTCACATTTCAGAAAATGTTAGTTTATTAAGTAGGGCAAGAAGTGAAATCATGATTTGTAATGTAAAAAATGCAGAGGAGGAGGGAGCGTTTCTAATGTGTCTGAGCCCACTAGAGTAGGGGTTATGAGAGTTTGCAGGGCAGGGACCTCATGCTATGAACACATAATTGGTCTTTCAGAGAGTAACAGCTTCCCTGAGACTCAGCGTAATATTCTTGATGAGGCCAGGCCGGTGTAAAGTAAGCCATATGATCTTGCATAGCATGGTACACGTTTTATGAAAGAAATCAAGCGTCTTTTTTACCAGATAACAATGTGAAGCATACTGTCATGGCTACATAAAGAAAATGCACCCAACAATGGAAGGGCAGCACCATCTGTGAAGCTATTTTTTTTTCTTTTTTGAGATGGAGTCTCACTCTGTCGCCCAGGCTGGAGTGCAGTGGTGCCATCTCAGCTCACTGCAAGCTCTGCCTCCCGGGTTCACGCCATTCTCCTGCCTCAGCTGCCCGAGTAGCTGGGACCACAGGTGCCCGCCACCACGCCCGGCTAATTTTTTGTATTTTTAGTAGAGATGGGGTTTCACCGTGTTCGCCAGGATGGTCTCGATCTCCTGACCTCATGATCCACCTGCCTCGGCCTCCCAAGGTACTGAGATTACAGGCATGAGCCACCACGCCCCGCCTGTGAAGCTAATTTTTTTACAACGTGGAAGGTGGACTGAGGTGCCAGCTGGCATCAGCAGAAACTGAAATATAGTCCACTTTAGACGCATCACCTGAGAGTGCGGGTGCAGGTCTCCTGTGTGCCGCCAGGAAGCAGCATCCACAGGAGCAGCACTTTTCCAGTCCATGTCCAATGCTGGAAGGAAAGGATCCATCTTCTCCACTCCTTCCTGGCTGTAGGAACATGAGAAGGTTAATTCTAACCCTATCACGCCAGAACTGCAGCAAGGACCACAGAGACTGGGAATGTCCAAGTTTACAACAGAAGCTCAAATTGCAAGCTGGGTGAAGGAAGCCCTCTCTCAATGACACAAAAACACATGTTTTTGTGGTTGTTCTAGAAACAGAGGACTAGAAAGGAATTCAAAGATTCTAAAACAATACATACACTAAATTATCTCAAGTCAGGTCATTAATATCTATTGTTGGGTATGATTTTAATCTCCTTGGAGGCAAACATTGTCATCTTTTTCTTTCTGTATAGTGCTTAGCATGCAAACAGCTGGAAGAGGTTGATAGATGCCCTTGGGGTCTGAAACGTCTTTGCAAACATCCTGTAGCTGACTAGCAGGCTCGGATGAGTGCTTAAGCGACAGACTAGGTTCTTCATCAGATGGATGATGAACCATTCTGGGGCATTTTCTCGGAGGAAGCATGGTGCAGCTCCAAACCTAGGTAGGAGAGACCACAAGATCAGCACTCAGGCAACATCAAAAGTGTTTAGAAGAGAAGGAGTACATCAGTCCACTAGGGCTGCCATAACATTTCATGAGCCCAAAGGCTTAAACAACAGGTGTTTATTTCTCACAGTTCTGGAGTCTGGGAATCCAAGATGAAGCTCTCGGCAGGTTTGCTTTCCCTAAGGCCTCTCTTCTCGGCTTGCAGATGGCTGCCTTCTTCTGTGTCCTTTCTTCTATACCTGTACGTCCCTGGTGTCTCTCTTTCTTTTTATGAGAACACCAGTCTTATTGGATTAGGACCCCACTGTTATGAGCTCATTAACATCAGTTACTTTTTTAAAAGCCATATTCAAAATCCAGTTGCATTGGTGGTTAGAGCTTCAACCATATGAAGATGAATTTCAAGGGGGACATCATTCAGTTCAACCTGAACCTGGCCATGCTGGCACCCTGGTCTCAGACTTCTAGCCTCCAAAAGTAGAAGAAATAAATTTCTGTTGCTTCAGCCATAGTCTATGTTAGACTAAGACACATAGTCCTAGTGTTTCCTCTTCTAGGGCTCATTTTTCCTGAATGTGCAAAACAAGAAAACAAACTCTTTGTAGCTAGAATTACTTTGTTATTACCAATTTATGTATTAAGAAATGTCACCCACAACACCTCCAGAGATGTTAAATAAATCAACGGTGACATTCTTGACAGGGATGAGATCACCACCAGCTTCCAGTTCAAGAATTTCTGAAAGATCTTTGGCACCCAGAGCTAGTGAGATGAAATGATCCCGGAACTCTTGCTGATCTCAGAAACTTGCTGCTGTTTTGCTTCATCTGGGATAAAATTGAAACAGCTTTTAGACATAAAGCCCTTCTTTCAAATAGCTAGGTGGTGTCATGCAAATCAAAAACATTAACTGAGGGTGAAAGGTTTCTAAATAATGCAGAGGCTGAAATCGATGGTTATATGTATTTATAATTTTTTAAATCTCTCATTAGAATGCATCTGACTTTGTATTCTGTGTTTAAGAACTATTAAAGATTCTTTTGAAATTTGAAAGCTTATTATTAAGATGACAAAGTTCCCCTTTGTTTTTGTAATCCTTTTCTCACAACCATTCTGGTGAGAATGTTAGACAATTTAACCACAGTAGTTCATTCATAAAATTCTTAAACTCAGTGAAAAATGCATCACTTTCTAAAATGTTATAAAACTAACACAGTTTTACTTGAAGTTGACAAGTATGAAAAAAAGATCAACACTTTTGCATGGATCCTTTAGTCAAAAAAGTTTGGAAAACACTAACTTTAAAAAGTCTCTGCCTCTCACCCCCCACCCCCTTTATTTCAAGTTCAGTTTCTAGAGCCCGTTAATATAGGAATATCCCTTGCACACCTTCAGCGGAACAGAGCATCCGATATTTTCCAAACTTTCTCTGGTCCAAAGATTGCGACATTAATTATAATAAAAGGCTGCAGGTGATTATTCCTGGCTCCGGACTTCAATATCAATGACAGAAGTGTGGGACGCTGGTCTATATGTCAAAATTTACCTAGAAGGAAAGATTTAAAATGGTTCCCCAAGTGGGAAATAGAAAGAGGTGGAGAAAAGAAAAACAACATTCTTTAGGTTTAGTTAAAAATAATAAACATATTGGGAATAAGCCAAGGTAAACACTTTGGCTTAGGGGGAAAAAAAATCAACACTGAGTTCTATGTCTGAATCGTGGAGAGAGAACATCCCAACACCATGGTAGCAATGGCCACTGGGCTTAGTTAGGAAGGAAAATTAGGCAACTTGAAAATTCGGTGATTCAGGTCAGGCGCAGTGGCTCACGCCTGTAATCTCAGCACTTTGGGAGGCCAAGAGGGGTGGACCACCTGAGGTCAGGAATTCCAGACCAGTCTGGCCAACATGGTGAAACCCTGTCTCTACCAAAAATACAAAAATTAGCCTGGCGTGGTGGCGTGCACCTGTAATCTCAGCTACTCAGGAGGCTGAGGCAGGAGAATTGCTTGACCCTGGGAGGCAGAGGTTGCAGTGAGCCGAGATTATGCCACTGTACTGCAGCCTGAGGAAAAAGAGTGAGATTTCATCTCAAAAAAAAAGGAAACTGGACGACTCACAAGGAACAGAGCCAAGAAAGAACGCTAATTGGCACACTGGGGTAACTGACTGTAGTAATATTGGTACCTATTAAAAGAACTTCCAGTTACCCTATTTTATGTACCAATTGTGTAATTCCAAGTGAATTTTTATATTTAAAAGTTCAGAAAACAAGGAAGGAAAACTCAATGCAGTATTCATGAGAATTTCTGGAAAACTCTTCTATTTTTTTGCATTCCACTTGGTATTGTTATTGAATACGCACATGTATAAATATTTTTAGTATTTACTTAAGAGACTTTATAATTTTATTTTATTATAATAAAATAATAGCTTGATTCCACATTATTTTGTGCATATATCTCATTACAACTAATGGAATCATAAAACAAATACATTTCTATTTTTTTTTTTTTGGGACAGGGTCTCACTTTGTTGCCCAGGCTAGAGTACAGCGCTGTGATCTTGCCTGCTCACTGCAGCCTCGACTCCCTGAGCAGGTGATCCTCCTACCTCAGCCTCCCAAGTAGCTAGAACTACAGGCATGTGCCTCTATGCCTGGCTAATTTTTTATTTTTTATTTTTTTGTAGAGACGGGGTTTCACCATGTTGTCCGGTCTGGTCTTGAACTGGGCTCAAGCAATCTACCTGTGTCAGCCTCCCAAAGTGCTGAGCTTACAGGTGAGAGCCACTGCGCCCGGCCACAGATACATTTCTAACACTCTGCTTTGCCCTCTTGATTGCAACACAATAATTAAAAAGGCATTCTTGTGAGTGTTGTTTTCCGATTTCAGCTAAGTCATAGATACCATCTATATGCTGTGTACCAACAACTCTCACAGACCAACACCCTTCCCAATGTGCTGCTGCCAAAGACAGATGAAACACAGAAACAAGAAATTCTTCTAAACCTTTTGTTTAGTTGCTGTTGTTTTTGTGTGTTGGATTTAAATTTTTCTCAATAGATGTATATTTTGTTAAAGGCGGGCAATACAATAATTCTGTTCGTGCCACCTGGATGGAGTTAATGAAGTTAGCCATGCATCATTGCCTCTTAATAGGATACTCGATCATCTCCGTCCCATTCTTCAGTGATACATTTTGAACCCTCCACGCAGTCTATGTGTGCAAATGGGAATGTGTCCAGATATATAATTGTGAAAACAAAGATCCATTTTGTTCTGTGTCAGAAATAAATTCACACAACACACACACACCTACTACTCAATTTCAGAGGTCAATTTTACTGACAATCACATTGTTGTTAAAATGCCTTTGTTGATCTAAACTTAAAGAACAGAATGTACAAACTGGGTCAAAAAAGTGTGGCCAGTCTAAAACTGAAAAGACAAGTCAAGTAAAAAAGCAAATGGAAGCAGAATCAGAATTAAAAATGTTTTAGATATGGATTTTTTTTTCTTTTGAAGGCTAATGAACTTTTATTCTTTTCCAGGGAAAACAGAGAGAGAGAGAGAGAGAGAGATGGCCTGGCTTATATACTAATGTGAAAATGTACATTACCAAGGGCGGGGAAGCTTTTCTAGAGCCATCTGCTGCCCCTTCAGATGAAGGCACTTGCTTTTCGTGTTTAAAACTGATTCCAAGAGTCATCTGCAATATTTCGCTACTTTAAGCATAAATCACTGATAACACTAATAGCCCTGATGGATCCATTTTATTTGATTAATCAAGTTACTTGATGTAGTTCCAATTGCTCAGATTCACCAGGGACATTCGATTGCATGATGCACAATTTTTCACGCTGATTCTTCTAATTACCAAAGTTTAATGCAGTTGCTGGTCAAAAATCACAAATGTATTTGATCTAACAAATGCTCCTTTCACCATGAACAAAGCCCTTGAGGTATGCTTTTAGAGGTGGGGATGATTTTCTTCCTAGGCATGACCTAATCTGGTAAAGTGCAGCCAGATGATTCCAAGGGAAAATTCAGATGCAGAAAAATACTTCAAAAATTTTGCAGTACTTTTAAAAATTCTTCCTGGCTACCCAATCATGCTGTGTCATGGCAAGTTGCCATATGCAATTTAATATAAATTAGTGGTGGAGATAATGGAATTAATATAGCTAGCTATAGTTTGCAAGGGTGCAAGTTATATTTACTGAAAATCTAGGACATCTGATGTCAGAATTTGCTCTAGAGGAGACCTTGAAACACAGATTTAATCTAGCTATGTAGAACATGCGTTATGGAGACAAGTCCTTTGGAAGTCAGTTGGAAGGAGGTACACAAGAAAAGCTCTAAAGTATCTCTTTTTGGTGAAGAACATGAAAAGAGAACACACTGGTAGTTAAAGGAGGAGAGTCAGCAGTGTCCATCAGATATATGGGTGGCCATGAGTGGCAGAATAACCACATGGAAACTGTATTAGTCAGGGCTCCCTAGAGGGACAGAACTCATAGGATAGATGTATATATAAAAGGGAGTTTATTAAGGAGTATTGACTTACACGATCACCAGGTGAAGTCCCACAATAGTCTGTCTGCAAGCTGAGGATCAAGGAAGTCAGTCCAAGTCCCAAAACCTCAAAAGTAGGGAGGCTGACAGTGCAGCCTTCAGTCTGTGGCTAAAGGCCTGGGAGTCCCTGGCAAATCACTGGTGTAAGTCCAAGAAACCAAAAGCTGAAGAACATGGAGTCTGATGCTTGAGGGCAGGAAGCATCCAGCACAGGAGGAGGATGAAGGCTGGAAGACGCAGCCAGTCTAGTCTTTCCACGTTCCTCTGCCTGCTTTTACCCTAGTCATGCTGGCAGCAGATCAGATGGTGCCCACCCAGATTGAGGGTGGGTCTGCCTCTCTCAGTCCACTAACTCAAATGTTAATCTTCTTTGGCAACACCCTCACGGACACACCCAGGAATAATCCTTTGCATCCTTCAATCCAATCAAGTTGACACTCAGTATTAACCATCACAGAATGTGAGTTCCCAAGGGAAACAAAAAGATCTCTTCCTTGGGGGCAAACAAGAGATGGTTATTATACTTTTCCAGAGTACAGAGGGGCATCTTCTCCAAGGAGAAGAACTCTGCCATGGAAGTGAGGGGTAAAGAAAGTCTGTATGAACTCCAGTGCCCTGAGAAACATGGGCATCTGGACACAGAAGCGAGTGAACCCCGAGTCCTCTTATGTCAGCTGAGAAAAGAAGAAAACTTCACAGCTGACACATGTTTTTGAGTGTTGCTATGTATTATCCTTGTTTCCATGAAGCTTGCATAGTTAATAGGGGATATACTTGGACTCCATCATTTTCTGTTAATCAGATTGTCTCCTGTAATTTTATGGGGACATTATTGACCTGATGTAGCTGGAAAGAGAATGCCACTTAGTTCAAATAATCTATCAAAGCAAAAGTTGCACCAGACAAGATTAAACAGTCAAGGAAGAATTTATTAAACACTATTGCAATAAGGAGAGGGATCATAACTCAGTCAGAACTCATCAGGCATAGAAAAACAATTTTTAAAGAAAACGCTCACAGGAAAGGGAGGTCAGCTGGGAACTTGAGTAAGGAAGAAGCCTGTCTGAAGTTAGCCAAGCTGAGGGCAATGTTAAGGCCATCTTGGGCAAGCACACAAAATTTGGTAAACTAGTTAAAATTTCATGAAGGAAAGAGCTATATTTAAAAAGATTATACAGGAGAAAACAAAAGCACAATCACAAGATAAGAGAATAGGATTCAAGACCCTACATAAGGGCACTTCTCGGAAGAGTCTGACACAGCTGCGTGTGTTCACCACAAACTACAGAAGAGTGCCTGGGCTTAGCAAGCTGCATCAAAGCTTATTGCTGACCTTGCTTCGTCCATTTCCCAGTCTATCAAAATTAGCAAGTGGAACTCTTCAGAAAATTTCAAGAGCTAGGCTTCAAATGCAGTGAGGGAGTGTCAGCTGGATAGGGTAAGATTTCAGGTATGGCACATAGCAAAGCGGTCCACCTTTCACAGCAGAAGCCCCTGACTTGTAGTGACACACATGCACAGGATGTTGAGTCAGCATTGTGAGCTGTACAGTGAGGGTATCCTCAAAGGTGGCAACCGTGGCTTACTAAGCAGCTGCAAGGACATTGGCCCACTACCTGCAGCAGAATGGGCTGCGTAAAGAAGGGCACAGTGAAGCAGAATGCAAGTGCTGCTCTGGGAGTGTGGTGACCCACACACACAGCCTTTTCTCTCAAAAAGGAAACGTAGTGGACAGCAGTGCCCTGTCCACAAAGGGTCCATAATATCATGTAAAAGACTGTGTTCAATCAGTGTCCAGCCTGAAGATACACTGGCAGACATGCCTAATAGCTAATTAGGTACATAAATTTAGAGATTGGAAGACTGAGCACAGGCAAAGAAAAATAAGTAAAGCAGAACTGAGGGAGATGAGACTAGATGTGTCAGATTGAGCAACACGTTAAATTATCCCAAGAGAGGGTGAGATGTGAGAAGAGCATTTAGGAAAGGGACTGAAACACCAACATGTGAGACATAAGGTGGGTAAGAGAAATTGGGAATAGAATTGAGAAGATAGTAGAGAAGTAGCTAAAACCTAGAGAGAAACACACACACACACACACACACACACACACACACACACACACACCAGAAATTAAAGCGGAAAGATGTTTTACAGTCAGCAGTGTTCAATATATAATGATGTCAGCAAACATAGAAGAAGTTGGCTGTTTCATCTTTGCTGGCTGGCTCACTGTACTCACTGCAGACCTTGTTGTGTGGTGTCTCGGTAGAGTGCAGAGTATAAAATAAACTGTCAGCTACAGGTGAATTGAACCAAAGTTGAGGAATCACGGACAACTAATATAGCCCTGTATTTCTGAAAAAGTAACCATGAAAAGAGGGAGAACTCCCAAATCATATCTGAAAAATAGCTATCACCCAAGAGACGGTTTGGGGTGTTTTCATAAGTTAGTTATTCTGAATAGAGATGTGTGTTTCCATTGGGAAGAAAGCAATGGAGAAGAGCCATTTGAAGAAATGAGAAAGAAGCAAATTCATGATGAGGAAGGGCAGGGCTCCGTGGGACAGTGAGAGTAAGTGGGAGGAAGGCAGTGGGGAAAGTTCAAAGGACAGTCAGTCACAGGAAGGTCCAGCACCCCAAAAGCTTCCCGCCTGGGCACCCCTGCATTCTCCATGGAATAAGATGGGTCACTTCTGAAGGTCAGCAGGGGCTAACGGACTTGCAACTCTTGGGAACAGTTGCTGGACTGATGGGAGACGGCAGTGATAAAGGATATATGATGAAAAAGCCAGTTTTGAGGATGTAACAGACTAAATCCAGAATCATGCACTGGCCCAAGGGTGTGACTGTATGTGATTTCTCAGCAACGCTCACCCACCCTGGTGTTGGTGTGTGGAGAAGCAAAATACCCAAAGCTGTTAAAATAGCCAAAACAGCAGGCATGTGGGAAGGACTGCAAGTCAGGAAGCTGAAGCTGCACCACCAGGGGCCTGTGGAACTGTTGAATCCTGAGGTCAAAGCTAGAGCATGAGAGATGGACAGGGCTGAATGAAAAAATGGGATATTGGTATCCACAAAAGAACAGTCAGCACTTGTTCCCCACTCCTCTGGTGGAGAGCCTTCCTCTACATGCCCCAGTCCCACAAGAATGTTTCTAGTCTCCTCTCACCTCTTCTTCCCCACAGGCTCTTTCCCAAAGAGAAAGAGAAAGTGATCTAACTTGAGTTTGGGATGAAAGTCACCATGATGAAGCTGGATATGGACTCCTTTGCTTTTCTGGGATCTCTCTCCCGTCCTCAAGGAAGCCTTTTTCCTCTCTGCCTCATTCTCCAAGTTGTCAGCTGGGTAGAGCGGGGCTTTTCCTGGCACCTAGGAGCACTTCATGGGTCCAGTCACAGAGGCAGAGAGTGTGAACATGGCCACAGGCAGCCTCCAGTCACTCCAAGATCACCCTGCAGCCTCCAAGCCTGGAATAATATCATAAGTGAGGTGAAACAATATCGAAGCCAGTGCCCTGTCAAATGGGGAGGGGAACCAAAGGGAAGCATCATCTCACATTTTCTACCATCTGACTGGTGACGAGCAAGTGATTCCAGGATCAAACTCTCATTGGCACCTTCCCATCCAGGCCCGTAGGTCTGTGAAATAGAAGGGAGAAGGGAGAAACAGCTTCCTCTCTATTCTCAATTACAACAGGCTTCCCGTTTCCTCCTGCAGAGATGCTTCTATTGAGTCCAGTATTCGTATTGAAGCTGAATTCTTCCCGCACACTTGACAACTCACTCAGGCAAGCAAAGACACAGGCAGTGACCCTGGGTGTAAATACCAGCCTGCAGCGATCAAGGGAATGAGACCACAGGGAGCTTCTCCAGGGAGCTAGGATCACAGACTCTGGCTCAGGCACTGAGATGAGGCTTATTCCCTGGGAATTGGAGCATTTCCATGCTCCTACAAAACCACTTCTAAAGGAGGGAGTATAAATGCCATCAATATGGGCAATGTTCGTCATTGAGCTCCTGTGCCATGTTGTTGTTTAGTAATGGACAGGAGCAGACTCAGGAGAAAATTAGATCTAATGGAATCTTCTGGATTAACAATCTGCCCACATAACTGCTGGAGTCCTTGACTTGCCTCTGTCCACCCTCCTTCCCTGCTCCAGCCACTCTTGGAGTCTTCTGCCTCCTTGAGCACACTAGACTCTGTCTTTCCTCAGGCTTTGCTCATCCTTACTCCTGCTTATTGCACAGAGTCTCCCTCTTGCCTTCCAGGGCTCAGAGAGGCCCCCTTGACCCCTCCTATTCAGGTCCTGCCATTCTCATCTATTACAAACTCTCCTGGCTTTCCTTTGTAGTGTTTGCCACAATTGCAATGACTTAGCTTCTGTTATTTGGAAGAGCAGGGAGCTGATTTATCTGCCCTGGGTCTCAGAAGACAGAACTCCTGGTGTTGAACAGACTGTGTTATTTTCTGGAGGCTCTGGAGAAGAATCAGTTTCTAAGCTGACTCAGGTTGTTGGTGGATTTCAGTTCTGCTAAAAGAAAACAATCATGACACTGTTAAAGATGATAAATCAGACATTATCCAAGGGGAGCCACGGAGACTGGTATAGGGACCACTGCAACAGGGTCTTGCAGTACAAGAGAGCGATTGGAGCCAACTTCAGCAAGGACAAGTGGGGGTTTATGACCAAGGAGCAGGGTGGACTCAGTAAATGGAAAAGTATTAAGAGAAGCTGGATGCTTCTTTTATGTTTCCAGCCTAAGGGGGTCTTGGCTAAGCTGACTTGGTAGGATTATTGCTGAAGGCAATGTGGTAAGATACATAGGGAGCGTGGTCAGATACCAAGGGTTGGGGGTGTCCTTGAAGGATTCTTATTCAAGCTGCATTCTACAAGGACATAAAAAGAAGCCCAAGTTTGGACCTATTCAACAAGGACTCATGAGGTTGAGTAAAGTTTTGGTCAAAGGAGAGAGGTCTTTGTCAGTTCCATGTTGCAGGTGCCCTTCCCTTGTTAGCTGCCAGAGGAGATTGTTCTTGCCTTCCAGGGGCAGCCCACATTCATGCTCATGGCACCTGTTACATAAGAGCTAGCATGGGTCCATCACAAACATATGCTGGAATCTCTCCAACGGCTACTTCTGCCACATTTCTCTTCTGCCACCAAGCCAGAGAAAGTTCTCTGCATTTTAGGACTCGTGTTAAGCTTAGGCATGCTGGAAAATTTAGGATAATCTTTCTATTTTAAACGATGTCATCCTAATTACATCTGCAAAGACCTTTCTCAGCAGTACCTACATGAATGTTTGACTAAATAACCAGGAGTGAGAATCTTGCAGGGAAATCTTTAGAATTCCTGCCACACCCAGAATGCTGTCCTCCCTAAAAAATATATTAACACAACAACTCTAAATGACTATGCACCTAACCTGAAGTGCAAAAATATTTGAGGCAAAAACTGATGGTATGGGTAGGAGAAATCAACAAATAACTGTTCATGGTTTGAGATGCCAACCATCTCTTAGAAATTGAGAGCTCTAGCAGGCTTAGGGAGACAGTTGGCCTGAATATAATAGACAGTTATAGACTACTTCAGACAACAATGGCAGAAAACATTCTTCTTTTTTTTTTTTTTTTTTTTTGAGACAGAGTCTCACTCTGTCACCCAGGCTGGAACGCAATGGCTCAATCTCAGCTCGCTACAACTTCTGCCTCCCGGGTTCAAGAGATTCTTATGCCTCAGCCCCCTGAGTAGCTGGGACTACAGGCACATGCCACCATGGCTGGCTACTTTTTTGGATTTTCAGTAGAAATGGGGGTTCACCATATTGGCCAGGCTGGTCTCAAACTCCTGACCTCAGGTGATCCACCCGCCTTGACCTCCCAAAATGTTGGGATTACAGGAGTGAGCAACCGCAAGCAGCCCAAAAATATTCTTCTTAAGTTCACATGTAATATTCACCAAGACAGAGCACATTTTGAGTCCTAAAATGTGTCTTGACAATTTAAAAAGTAGAAATCATACAAAGTATGTTCTCAGGGTTAAACCATAAACTGATGACAGAAAGATAGCTAGGAAATTCTCTAATATTTTGAAATTTAAAAACATTCATGTAATAGCATATGGGTCAAAATGAAGTCTCAAGGTAAATTAAAAATCATTTTGAGCCAAATTAAAATGACAGTAGAACTTAACCATAATTGTAGATATAGCAAAATTACTGCCAAGGAGGCAATTTATGGCATTAAATGTACGTGTTAGTGAAGAAAAAAGACAAAAAATAAAATTGACAGTATAAACCTCCACCATAGGAAAAGAGATAAGAGTCAGTCTAAAGCAAGCAAAAGACATAAATAATAGAAATTAGAAAAAAATGAATAAAAATGAACTAGGAAACAATAGAGAAAAATCAATGAGACCAAATTTGATTCTTTAGAAATATCAATAAATTCATAAACTGTAGACAGACTAAGAAAGAAGAGAGAAGACACAAATTGCCCATATCAGTAATGAAAGAGACATCATTACTACTGGTCTTACAGATATTAAAAGGGCAATTAAAGGTTACTGTGATGAATTCAATGCCCACAAATTTGATAACTGAGATTAAATAGACCAGTGACTTGAAAGACAAAACTATCAAACCTCACACAAAGAGAAGCAGACGTTAGGCTGCACCTAAAGAAAGCACCCAAACGTTTTATAGGCAAATTCTACCAAAAATTTAGGGAAAAAATAAAACTACTTTTATACAATTTCTTCTAGAAAACGGAAGCTGATGGAATACTTTCTAACATCATTCTCTGAGGCCAAGATAATCGTAATAACAAACCAAATAAATGTTACAGGAAAGAACTACAGACAACATCTTTCCTGAACATAGGCATAAAAATTCTCAACAAATACTAGCAAATCAAATCCAACACTGTATTAAAAAATCATACTCACAACACAGTGGGATTTGTTTTAGTTATGCAAGGCTAATTTAACATTAAAATACTAATCAATTTAATCAACCACAGCAACAGACAAAAAAAGTGTTCTAACCATATTAGTTGTAAAGATAAGTGATTGGACAAAAGACAACACTCATTCATGATAAATACTCTCCATAAAGCAGGAATAAAGTGGAACTTGCCTAATTTGATAAAGAATTTCTACAGACAACCAATAGCTAACATCATACTTTGTGAGAAACTGGATGCCGTCGCCATAAGATTGTGAATAAGGCAAAGATGCAATCTCCCATTCCCCCTCTACAACTCACTGGAAGTACTGGCTAATGCATCAAAACAAGAAAAGAAAATAAGGTGTAGAAACTGGAAAGAAAAAAGTAAATCTGCCATTATTTTCAGATTATGTGATTTTTTTCTACATGGAAAATCTCAAAGAATTGATGAAGAAAACCTTTTGGAACTAGTAAGTAAACAAATAGCAAGGTTTCAGGATAAACAGCTAATATATAAAACTCAATTGCTCATTTCCAAAAAACAATTGGAATTTAAATTTTTTAGAAATAGTAACATTTTCCATAATGCCAAAAAATTTTAAAAAGTATAAGTTTTACAAAATATATATAGGATCTTTAGGTGGAATACAAAATCTCTGATGAGAGAAATCAAAGATTTCAAGAAATGGGAAGATATTCTATGTTCATAAGTTGGAGACTTAATACTATCAAATTGTTAATTCTTCTCAACTTGTTCTACAGTTTTGGCATAATCCCAACCAGAATCCCAGGAAGGCAATTTGTAGACAATGACAAATATATTCTCAAGTTTGCATGGACAGGCAAAAGACGTAGAATAGTTAACACGATACCGAAAAAGAAGAAAGTTGGAAGGCTCACGTGACCTGATTTCAACTCTTACTATAAAACTAGTCAATGAGATAGTGTAGCAATGGTGAAAATAGACACATAGATCAAGGGAACAGAATAAAGAAGCAAGAAATAGGCTTATATAAATATGGTAAACTGATTTATGTAAAATAAACACAATACCATGAAAAAGAGTAGTCTTTTCAAGAAAAGGCACTGGGATATTTGGAGATATATATTTTTTAAAAAATGAGCCTAGACAAAGGTATCTCATTTTTCCCCAGAATTAACTAAAATGCATTTTTGCCCTAAATGTATAGCAAAATTCTAACACTTGTAGACAAATCATAGGAGAAATTTTACATTACTTTTGGTTTGGTGATGGGCTTTCAGATAAAATGCTAAAAGCATAATCCATGAAAGATAAACATTAAAGTGGAGTATATTCAAATGAGAAATGTGTACTCTATGAAAGATAATGATAAGATAATGAAAATTAAAGCCACAGAGTGGAAAAACAATATTCACAAATCACAGAATTTTGAGACTCAATGATAAGACAAATAACCCAATTAAAAACGTGCAAATGACCTAAACAGACACCAAAAACATACACATACGGCAAACAAGCAAAGGAAAAGATGTTCAACATCATTTGTCATTAGCAAATTAGATACTGTTCACAGCTATTAGAATGGCCAAGACAAAACAAAACTGTCAAACCTAATTGCTGCTGAGGATGCACAGAAGAGGAATTCTCCTTTCCTATTATGGGGAAAGCTAATGGCACAGCCACTTTGGAAAACAGTAGAGCAATTTCTTACAAAGCTAAATATAGTCTTAACATGCAAACCAGCAATCTTACTCTTAGGTGTTGACTCAGCTGACTTTAAAATTTGTGCACACAAAAACTTACACATGAATGTAGTAGCTTTATTCAAAATCACTCAAAACTAGAAGCAGCCAAGCTGTCCTTCCATAGATAAACAGGTAACAAACTAGTACATCCATACAATGGAATTTATTCATCAATAAAAGAAAGAAAAGACAAAGATGAATCTTGCCAACTGAACAAGAAACATACTGTATGAATCTAATTACATGACATTCTAGAAAAAGCCAAATTAGAGAAAGAGTGAAGAGATCAGTTGTTGCCAGGTGCTTGAAGGAATAAGAGAAAAGTTGAATAAATGATGCACAGGGTATATTTAGGGTGTGGAACTATTGTGTATGATGCAATAACGGTGGAGAAAAGATATTATTCCTTTGTCAAAACCCACAGAAATTTACAGCACAAACAGTGAAGCTCAATGCTTGCAAATTATTTTTTAAAATTTGGGAAGTCAAAAAAAATCCTTGAATGGAATGCATGATGTGTTAAAGCAATTTAACTGTATTATGAATGTATGAAACAATTTCTCTGAAACAGATAAGGAAAAAAATTTCTATCCTAAGCATCTTTGGATATTAACAGAGTTTGTAAGAAAAAGGCACAATAAATTGGACATAGCTCCGTAGTGTGTAGTTGATAAAATTATTTTACATGAGGCCACAGGTTAACAAAATTGTTACTGCCATACACAAATACTGGAATTGAAAAATTAGGTAAGTGAATGGCAGGGGTTGGCAGTCAGGTTTCTCATGATTGGAGTGGGAAATTGCAGATGAGCAAGGGGAGGATATGGGAATTATTCACGAGGTAATGGGGTAGAGTTGAAGATACCAGTACAAACATGCGGTATAAATAGAAGCAGATGGTTATGTATAAAAATACCTACAAATATTTGATGTTTCATGTGGGTGTTAAAATACACTATAGTTTTTGCCATGTCAACTGAGAGGGCCAAGAAGCAACGATACCCCAAATCTTGGTTTCTAAGTTAAGTCTCTATAAGGGAAACTTTGGAGAAAGGGCTGATTCTATGACTGGAACTAGATATATGCAAGATGTGCTCAGAGTATCCTATACAGCCAGAAAAAAAAAAAAGAATTTCTCAAAAACAAGCAATCAAATGAGAAAACAAACAAAAACCACAATGGTAAGATATGTCAAAGAGGTATAGAAACCAACCAAAAGGACTCCCTGTGCCCTAAGCTGGAAGAATCTAAGCAACAAATGTAGTACTATCAGTTTCTAATCCAGAGTATAAAGTAAGTATAAGTGAGTCCATACTGATGACTGATGAATAAGTAAATGGGGGCAGAGTGGAGAAGTCTTCCATGCAGAGGAATTACAAATAATCTATGCATATGTTCCACCTCCAAGATATGACACCTCACTCCGTAAGTGTGGGCTTTATGTAGTGACTTCCTTCCTGACAGTGCAGTAAGAAGAAAGGGGGAAAAGAGTAACTTCACAGTGGAGAAACCTAAGAAACATTTCCTCAGCCAGGCGATCAAGGTCAACACCAGCAGTGACAAGTCACGTTGTTAGTATGGCCCCTGCATGAGATGTGATGAAAATAGAACTTTATCTCCATGGCCTTTCTTCCCAAGTTCCATAACCTCAATCTAATTGTGAAAAAAAAATCAGATACATTTCACTTGTAAAGGAAATTCAACCAAATACCTGACTAAAACTTCTCAAAACTAGTCAGGTTATTGAGAACAAGATATGCCTGAGAAACTGTCACAGCCAAGAGGCAACTAAAGAGACAAGACTATTAGATGTAATGTATTCAGGATGGAATCCTGGAATATAAAAAGGAAATTAAGCAAACAACAAAAGCATTCTTGATAAGGTATGCACTGTACTTAATAATGATGTATCAGTAATGGTTCATTAATTTTAATGTAAGACGTTAATAATAGAGAACACTGGTCTGGGAACTCTGTGTACTACCTTCTCAATTTTTCTGTAAATCTAAAACATGCATTATTTTTAAATGAAGAGGAAGTCTCTGAAGAATGGATGCTTACCCTAAAGAAACAGAGGTGGCATGGAAGAGATAAGCAAGACAAAAGCAATTCTACTTTAAATATTTAATCCCCTGAGTAGAAAAAGGCTCATGGGGCTGGGCACGGTGGCTCACGCTTGTAATCCCAGCCCTTTAGGAGGCAGAGGTGGGTGGGGGGGCGTCACCTGAGGTCAGGAGTTCGAGGCCAGCCTGGCCAACATGGTGAAAGCCCGTCTTTACTGAAAATGCAAAAATTAGCTGGGCATGGTAGTGGGCGCCAAGCTACTCGGTAGTGTAATCCCAGCTACTCGGGAGGCTGAGGCAGGAGAATTGCTTGAACCCAGGAGGCAAAGGTTGCAGTGAGCAGAGATCGCACCACTGCACTCCAGCCTGGGCAATAGAGTGAGGCTCAGTGTCAAAAAACAAACAAACAAACAAACAAAAAACTTTATCACTTTGTGTTAGCTGGGCTAGAACAGTCATTAATGAACCTCTAATTTTTCTTTTTCTTAAGGGTTTCTACATAATCCAATTATCACCATCATGAGGCCCATCATGAGAGTCATCTTTGAGGGTGATGATGGCCCTCCTATAATGCTTATGTGGGTCAGGCACTAGTCTCAGGATTTACCCAATTAATTCCAGGTATCCCTTCAAACACCCTAAGAGGTATATTCCATGATGAAATTGAGACACAGAAAGACTAAGTTACTTTCCATAGAGTACAATCAGGTAGTGATGGAACCAGGCCTTAACTGTCCAGTTCTAGAAGGCAAGCATATATCCACCATGCAATTCTGCTTTTGATGGGCAGCCTGACCCAAAAATAACAATATTCTGACCTTTAGGGAAGCAAAGGATCTGCCATTTGTTGAGTATATTATGGGCCTGTCTGGGAAAGGTGCATTTCATTTTTGTGCTACAGCAATGAACATACAATAATGTTTTGAACTGCATTGATTACTAGAACACAAGAGGGCTTTTGTTACACATGGACCACTTCTAAACGTCATCTCATCTACTTAGCACTGAAGCATTGGGCATGGAAATGGTAGAGAATCGTGCTGGGCCTGCTCCTTACAATGACTCCATCACCCGAAAAACATATGTTTGGCAGCTGAGGGAATGCATTAGTTCAAAGGAAACAGTAAAAGGCAAAGGAAAAGAAGGCAAATGTGTGTTCTCCAATTATTTACTTGTAACACATGTTAAATGATTGTAATATGCTTGTTTGCATGTTTCGTTACTAGGAAATTTTACCTTATCTCCAAAGAACAGAAGACAGCCAAGTCACAACGTGTCTTGACTCTTTCTAAGTAAGTCATTTACGAGCAGTGGGTGTAATGCTGACTCTGACTCTATTAGCAGCAAATCCTGGCTACTTAATACTGGGAAATAGCTTCCAGACACTTAATAACTAGCAGACTGGTTCTACTTAAAATGACTTTGTGAGCAATACTTGTTAACTCTGCTTGTCAGGGCTCTTCAGAATGGGCAGGCCATCCTCCTAGACCGGCAATTAGTCACTCTAGAGAAGGTTTGTCTCATCACTCCAATCCCAAAAAGATGTTCGCCAATTTTGAATGAACCAATGTTCTACACTGACCCAAGGAACTACTGAAAAATGATCTTATGCTCTTACGAGAGTTAGGACAGTACAAGAGACAGAATTTGAATTTTGAAGTGAGGATGTAAAATGTGACTCTGGCACTTGCTAATTGAGTGACTAATTATTTCTTTTCCATGCATTTCAGTTGTCTTATCAAAATGTTTTACAAGATAACCCATACGCTACAGGATAATGTGAGAGTTAAAGTAAACATGTGTTGGTATATTCAGCCGTGATAATAATGTACTCAGTAGAGCAGAATCCAGTTGTATTTATTCATGTATTTTTCTCTGCACCATATCTCCACAATAATGAGATGGAATTAGATCTAGTTGAATCTCAATAGTAGGATTTCACAGTAGTCCTTAGAACCAGCATTTGAGGAAGTAAGACTTGTTGCCATGTGACAGAGAAACCTAACCAATTCATTAGCCATCTGGAAACCGTTTTCTCTTATTCTAAGTAGATGCACAACTCCCTTCTTTTGGCTGAAATGTGAAAGAAAGTAAGCAGTTAGGTTAGAGTGGCTACCTGAAGTAGGAATGAGACTTGTTGGAAGAGTCACAAAAAGTTGGCAAGATAATCAAAAGCCAGAACAAACAATGTCCTAAGTGAAATGAGAGATCATCTGGATATATACAGAATCGTGACCACTGCTGATATCTACTGAACTCTTGGTAGCTTGTTCCTTGTTTGACTTCTTGCATGTAATCCTCATAACTACTCTATGGTAGGCAATCACAATTTTTATCTGTCAGATGAGAAAAATGGAGCACCACAAGATGCAACCATGTGTCCAAGTTTGTATGTCCAGTGAGGACCACAGCTCAGTTCTGCTCAGAGAAGGATCCTGGGTCCCAAACCATAATGCTCCCCTGTCCGTCACATCTGGCTAGACTCTGAGCATCCTGAGGACAACACATACAGCTGATTCAGATTTGCCTTGCTGTAGCTCAGCAGCCCAGACTGCCAAATCATAAATATTTCTTAGATGAATGCTGTCTAGGTTGTAACTGTTTGACCCAGGAAATGTCATGATGAAATGGGTGCTTGGGGAGCATTAGTCTGATAGAATGCAGGTTGGTTGGACCAGAAGTGTGGGAGTGGAGATGAGAACTAGAAAGACGTCTTAGGAAACTATTACAGTGCACTGATGTGAGGATAGCTGAGGCAGCCTGAGAGCTTAACTCTCCTTTTCCATTGCATATAACACAACTTGAGGAAGTCATAGGAACAACTATATATCTCGCTAGTTTTCACAGTCATTGTCCACTTTCCATACCTTACCTTTTTCTCTGTGGAGATAGAGACTTCTGCCTCACCAGCAAGGTTCCTCAGTGGTAGAAATTTATTCCAAGAGCCATCCAAAATGTCACAGGAAGGTGCCATTAGTGACTAAAGAAGAACCACATCCATATTAAATATCCTACAACCTCAGTGTACATCTGCATAAGTTACCAAGTGTAGGTTCATTCTTACGTAATTAAGGTTTCGCTGTGGCTCTCTAAATACGATTACTAGCATTGTTTTCCAGAATCAACAAAAGGATGGACTATAGTGGTTCTTTCCACTTGAGGCCTTAAAAAAACGCATGTCCATTCATTTGTTCAGCTTCTATTTCTCATATACCTACTACATACCCGGCATTCTCCTTGATTCTAGAAGCAAAACAAGGTCCTTGTTCTTTAGAAACCTACATGTTAGAGGGATAAATAAACAAGCAAGGAATAATCTATCCATATCTCTCCTTGTTATAAGTCTCCCAATTGTTTGTCATTTTACTTAGGAAGAAATCTAAGCTCATTAGCATGGCATAGGAGGTCCACCAAGATCTCACGCCTGCGTCCCTCTGCAGCCCCCTACTCTATCTCCTCCTCTGGAATTCAGTTCTCAAGTCATGCTGAAAGGCACATGTTTCCCCAATGTTTCATATCTCTTCTGAAATTTTCTGTGTTTCTGTCACTCCCAGGACTTGGAGCAGATTCCTCCTCCTTCATTGTTCACCAGCTGCTCATCTTCTGACACTCAGCCTAAATGGCCAACCCTTTTCCGGGAAGACTCTGTAAAGGCCCCAGCATCCATTCCATGTGACTGCTTCCCCTTTCTCTGCCATAACATTTGTGACAGTGTCTTATAATCACCTCATTTGAGAATGAGGATTTTACTGTTTATTTCTGTGAACTCCCAATGACTTGAACATAATGGTATCTCCTCAATATATTTCTACTGAAGGAAAGAAGGAGGGGAAGGATGAAGAGACGGAGGGAAGAATGCGGGGAGAGATAGAGAAAGGGAGTAGATCAGGTCTTTGTCATTAGTTTATACTATGATTAAATCCTCTTCTTCCCTGTGGGGCAATTCTGTCCTTATTCCAGGGACAACCAAACAGGAGGTAATGAGCACCTGACCTCACTTTATTGTAGTAGCAGTAGAGAGAGACAATCTGGAAGAAATCAGAATGGGAGAATCAACAATAGTTGGTGACAGGTTCAGCAATTACACAAAAGGAAACAGTATTTTCCTTGTCTTGTGAATAGAAAAGACAGAGACAAAAAAGTGGAAGCCATACCTTTTTGTGTCTATTAGTGAGAGTTGGGTGCCTGGATTTTCTCATTTAAATCAAAGTATTCAGAAAAACATAAAACATGCATTAATTTAGAGGCACACAGGAAAGCTTTAACATAAATACATAAGAATAATCACTGTGTTAAATTAAGTTACAAATGTATAGACCATCCAAAAGCTTTCCTGCCAAGATTCAACCAAGAGTATATTTAACAGAAATCACATCTTGTCTGATGTGGTAAACTCCTTGCCTGTGATTCACTCCTCTTGATGAACAACTCTTGAAGCCTATCTTCAGATCAGGAATAACCTCCAGCTCAAAGTCTGAATTTTCTCTGGAAGTATATTCAAGGTCTTGAGCAATCCATCATGTTGTTATCAGATTAGCAATGAAACAAAAGGAAACAAATATGCAAGAAAAATATTAAGGATCTGTTCTATGAGAGTCAAGTCAGCGTTCACGAAACCACTGTGATCACACTCTAGAGCAAGCTTGTCCAACATGCAGCCCGCGGGCCATACGTGGTCCCGAACAATTTTGAATAATGTTCAACACAAATTTGTTAACCTTCTTTAAACATTATGAGATTTGGGTGGGATTTTTTTTCAACTCATCAGCTATCATTAGTGTTAGTGTATTTTGTATGTGGCCCAAGACAATTATTCTTCTTCCAGTGTGGCCCAGGAAAGTCAAAAGATTGGACACCCCTACCTAGAGATATAAGATAAGAGACCTGGGAAATATGAAAGCGTTGGTGGATGGGAGACTTGCTGGGACTTACTTGAGGAAAAGCTATTGGCTGATCAAGAAGCTGCAATTCACAAAGAAACTGCAACATGCGTTTGTTATCATGCAGCTGGACACGATGGGAATGACTGCTGAAGTAACAGACATTTCACAAATGGGACAGTTTCACCCTGAGGGAAATCTTTTAGATTATGTTATTGCCAATACTAAGGCATTCCAAATAGAATAATTCTAGGATCCCAGAGGATTCCAATTTTGTTTGAGGATTCCTGTTAAAATTCCAGCCCCAGGACACTCCTGAGGCCTTCCTGGGTTAAGAGAATGGATGTCTAGTCCAAGAGTCTCCTCTTTATCGGGGGATGATACTTACTAACTTCTGCCACTCTGTAATATCCCCATCCCGTTATTAAGTTGGCATATATTTCCTCAGCTTATATTGATTTGCAACTGGGCCTATAACCCTCAAAACGCTCGGGAGTCTCTGAGCCCCCACTTCTCTTACTGTTTTGTCTGGCTTTGTTCCGTTTGCTTCCACTATTTGTAATAACTTGTACTATTAGAGCGCTTTTGAGTTTACAATGCTTTCAAATACATTATCTCATCTGGCCTAAGGATTTGGCACTGTTGCTAGGCATAAGCAACCATCTGGGGATCTCTGATTTACAAGTCTATCATTAACTCATCAACAAACAGTCACCGAGCAGCTACTGTAGGTCAACCACTACATTGGGTTTGGTGTGACCTGTGGAAAGTTGGAGAAGAAAAAACAAAAACAAAAATGGTATTATGATAATATTAGCTTCAACAAATTTTAAATTAAAGAACCAAAACAAACAGCTATGAACACTCAAGTTTCAAAAAATACTAGTGTTGTCTGAAATTTCACCCCATCTTCTGTCATTTCTCTACACAGAAACTACATAGCTTTCTCATAATATCTACTCATTTAATGGCAGTCAAATGTAAATCAGGCTGGGCAGATGGGCTTATGCCTGTAATTCCAGCACTTTGGGAGGTCAAGGTGGGTGGATCACTTTAGGTCAGGAGTTCAAGACCAGCCTTGCCAACATGGTGAAACCCTATCTCTACTAAAAATACAAAAAAAAAAAAAATAAATAGCCAGGCGTGGCGGTGTGCACCTGTAGTCCCAGCTACTCGGGAGGCTGACGCAGGAGAATCTCTTGAACCCAGGAAGCGGAAGCTGCAGGGAGCCGAGATTGCACCACTGCACTCCAGCCTGGCAGACAGAGCAAGACTCTGTCTCCAAAAAAAAAGAAAAAGTAAATATATCTTTCTTTCTTTTTTTTTTAATATATGTATTTTTATTATACTTTTAGTTCTAGGGTACGTGTGCAGTTTAAATGAAATCTAGATCTCCTAAATTGTACTCACTAAAAAAAGGAATCCATAGATCATTTGACCATAATACTCACTTTAATAACAGTTCTTCAGGAAAAATGATAAATATGAAATGTATGGATTGAGTATAACTTGGGCTCACCAGCTTCAGAAATGTAAAAATGTCGACATGTGCCTTAGAATTAAATGCAGACCACATACACCTAATCTTCCAGTTCCTCAGGAGGGATGCCCTACATGGCTGCAAAGAACACTTTGAGATACTAAAAATTAATATTATTAAGAGTCATTTAGAAATGTTAAGTTATAAATCTTCAAAATTCGAAATATTTCTATTAGAAACAACATTCGCTGTTTAATTGTGAGTTTTAAGCTGGATATTTTGTGAAATTTTTAGTTTGGGGCACCCATATAGCCCAGAACAGCAGTAATTTTTCATTCTGAACACAAGGTTATTCACGTCTTCAGACAAGGTTGACTTCGAAATCATATAAGATCTTTTAGCCAATTAATTTTCACTATAAAATTTATGAGGAGCTTGTCCAACACTAGTATTTATACCAATAGTTACAAGTCAAAAAGAAATAACTTCTCTAGCATTTTCTTCCAGAAGCCATCTAAAATGCATGACTCCACCTTTAGACTATTTCAACCTCTATTATATTAAACTACTTGACTAAGAGTATTTAACCCACAGCTTCTATAAATGGCCAACAAATAAAAAGAAAACAGCAAAAACAAATGTCCAGGAACAATGTCGGGTGATATTAGAGAATATCCCAGGAAGCAGCAACTAGAATAGAGTCTGGTAGTTAATTTTCAGCTACTCAGAGTATATTGGTTACTTATAAGAACTAATTTGTAACCATTATTGAAGTGTGCTTTTTATGCTAATGAGGGAAATTATGTTTTTGCTATGAACTTGGACCACTTGCATGGGAAAATACGCTTACTTCCATCTCAAACTAATGGCAGTTTCTCATTCATTCTGGGTTCCTCATCAAAGTGGGTTTCCTGAATTGGAGATAATGTCTCTAGTAGAGTTCATTCTTGTGGATGCTCTACTTATGAGAATTGTAAATCCAGGCAGGTATTTTAACTCTGAGAACATTTGAAATGGGCTTCTTACTGGTACCTACACCCATACCTATCCCTATCCTATGTGTAATTCTATACCTACACCTATTCTTATATCTACACCTATACCTATATCTCTACCTATACTACACCTATATCTATAACTATATATTTACACCTACACTTATCCCAAATACACCTGTATCTACACGTATACCTACACTTATAATGACATCTACACATACTCCTACACCTATACCTATACCTATACCTATACCCATGCCTATACCTCCAATGACACTTTTGTCTATACCTATACCTACACCTATATATATACCTCCAACTATGTTTATGTCTATATGTATACCTACACCTATACATATACCTCCAACTACACTTATGTCTATATTTATACCTACACCTATACATCTACCTCCAACTGTACTATGTCTATACCTACTCTTACACCTATATATATACCTATATCTATACCTACACTATATGTAAACCTATTTCTATACCTATACCTGCACCAATATGTATACGTATGCCTACACCTGTACATATTGCCTATGTGTGTGTCTCTGCCTAAGCCTATCTATACCTACGTGTACTCCTACACCTTTCCCTATGTCTATACTTACATCAACACCTATACCTACACCTATGCTCTACCTATACGAATCCTGTACCTACTCCTAGACCTATACTTATACCTACATCTACACCTATACCTACACCTACAATGACACTTCTACCTATTCTTGTAGCTATATCTACACCAATACTGACATCTATATGAATACCTACTATGCCTGTACCTCCAAGTACACATATATTTGTACCTACACTTGTATCTAAATGTACACCAATATCTATACCTACACTTATCCTACTTATTTTTATACTTTTACCTATACCTACACCTATGTTTATACATATACCTACACCTATACTTATACCAATCCTATACCTACTTTTGTACCTATACCTATACCTACACCTATATCTACACCTACACCTATACCTAAACCTGTACCTACAGGCATGCCTATGCCTGTGTCTCTGCCTAAGCTCATGTATACCTATGTGTACTCCTACCTCTGTACCTATACTTACACCTACACCAATACCTGTATCTATAGGCATGCCTATGCCTGTGTTTATGCCTAAGCCTGTCTACGCCTATGCCTACTCCTGCACCTATACCTGTAACTGTATTTCTCTCAAAGGGTTGTTTTGAGGATTGAAAGGCGAATTCAGGTATATGATACCTAATACCTCGTAGTCATTGTCTGAATGTTGGCCCCAAAATGATTTCCTTGATAGACTTAAAATTGATGGATTTCAATCTCTGGTAAGTGGTCATTGCTGGACTTTGTGAAGAATGGGCCATCCAAATGAAGTTTGCAGTGGCTGCCAGTGGCCACAAAACATCCAAGTTCTTGAAAACATCCATTTAAATCAGCTTTGATTTACTTAAGTGAATAATGTGAATCTGCAATAGAATATTCTTGTTTACTTTTTTACTTGGCATTGAGTGGCCTGGCCTCACCCTTATCAGGAACAGGCACCATTCCCCCTCCCAGCCCACGGGTCAGCTTTAGTGGCCAGAGTGAAAAGCAATAAATTGCTATGAAAAAGGCATATAGCCAGAGGCCTGGAGTTCAAAAAGGACATTTCAACCACGGGCAGCTGGAGAACCCCAACAGAATGGCAAACAGGGTCAGAGTCCCAGCACCTGGGCACAGGAAGGAGAGGAAGAGAGGTTCCTAGATGTGGAAGAAGTCACAGTCACTGAGAGCAGGCCCATGGATGTGTCCCTTGGGTGGACAGTGAATATGCTGCAGAAATTACAGCAGTCAAACCTTCCCAGGAGCTTGCATATCCACAGAGACTTTTCCAACAACTACTGCATGCTGAGCCTGGGGTGGGATTCTGAAGATACAAAGATAAGTAGAAAATCGTCCAGCCACTTCACCTCTTCCATGGAGAAATATAGAATGCCCCTGTAATATTAGCTGTAGGAGAAGGCCAGATAAAGCTTCTTTCTTAACACCCAGAGATATTGCTTCATCTCAGGGTTGGGGAGATAAATTCATAGAAGTGACATTTGAATTAGAACCTGAGATGAGGGAGACTTTCTACAGAGGCAGGTGAACAACACTCCTGGAGAGGCACAGCAGAGGCAAAGTGGTGAGGGGCAGGGCTGCAGGCACAGGACCCTGACCACTGATGGAGAAGATAGGAAGGTTAGCTTAAAAGTAACAACAGGCCAGGCATGGTGGCTCACGCCTGTAATCTCTGCACTTTGAGAGGCCAAGGCGGGTGGATCACCTGAGGTCAGGAGTTCAAGACCAGCCTGGACCACATGGTGAAACCCTGTCTCTGCCAAAAATACAAAAAATTAGCCTAGCATGGTGGTGGGCATCTGTAATCCCAGCTACTAGGGAGGCTGAGGCAGGAAAATCACTTGAACCTGGGAGGCGGAGGTTGCAGTGAGTCGAGATCGCGCCATTGTACTCCAGCCTGGGCAAGAAGAGTGAAACTCCATCTAAAAAAAAAAAAAAAAAAAAAAAAAAAAAAGTAGCAAGGCAACCTGAGGCATCTAGGGTTTAGACTACCCTAAATCTAACCCCTCCAAGTATTGACACACATTAGTAAATGTGCATCTTTTCTAATGAATTTCACTTTTATGTGTTCTGAGGTTTACTGAAATGAAGTTACTTTCACAGCTGCCTTGTGCAGAGAACCTCAGAATTGCTTATTTAATTGCTCACAATTGCCCATTTAAAATAAAGCAAAGGTATAATCAAAAATTCTCAGAAATAAAGAAAAAAAGCTGCATATAACAAAACATATAAGATTAACAAAGTGCAAGAGGATGTTTGAGAACTTCTCCTGCTCTGTGCTATAAGAAGGTTCTCCTGAGTCTGTCTAATAATGCATCAACAAGAAGAGTTACTTTCTTACAAAATATCTTATTTCTGTGCTCAGGTCCCCAGGAACTCCAGTTGTATCCCCATTAGGTACCCCTTGCATAAATGGATCTATTAAAATGTGCTCAACTCTGCTGCTTTCTATTGTTTTACACATTTGCTCAAATGAGGTTTGAATGAAGAGCACATTTTCTGATCTTTATTAAGGATGTTTCCATCTTCTTACATTTCCTTGGCTTAGGCCCATTCCACACCACTATGTTTGGTTTAGGGTTTAGTGATGCTCCCTCAGTACCAATAAATCCATGCAAAAGATATGCATCTAATTGGAATCTTCTTTGGGATGTTTCCTTGACATTTTAAGAGAGCACAGCTTTCATCCCCAATAGTGAACATGCTCTCAAAAGCACTGAAGCACATTTCCCTTTGCAGAACAACAAAGGCCCAATTTTCCTTCCGCCTTCAGCTCTACAGGCAGAGGAAAGAGTGTCAAGAGCCAAGGGGTGGAAATATGATCTGTGGCACTCCTCACACAAGCACTCACCCTCCTCATCACAGCTTCAGATATCTCACCCTTTGCCCTCAACCCTGGTGTCTGAGAGCCACCATTTTCTTCTTGTCCTTCTGAAAATGAGGTGCTCACTGTTGTTTTCTTTGAATGCTTCTCTGTGAGGTTTAAAGATCAATTGCACCAGGATGTGTGGACTGTCATCCACACCATTGAAACTAGAAATGCAAACAAGAAATGCACGTCTTAGGAGTAACATAAAAAGTGATAAGTAGATTAATGAATGGATGTATGGATGACTGAATGATTCAGTGAGGTAACTGCAAAGACTTGGGCCCAGGCCACACTTTGAAATTCTAAGTAGATGAGAACACCAACAAATCATTCAGCTATTTGTTCTGGCTAATCATTTCCCCTTCTGAAAAAGGGTAAACACAGACTGAGAATTCTGATGTGGTTTGCAAGTTTATTCCTCAGAGGTAAAATGTGGGATGATGACTATTTTATTATCTCTAATTACTACATTATACCATGTTTAATAAAACAGAGTGTTATCACTTCATGCTTTTCAAAATGTTTCACAACTGTTATCTCACACTATTAAAAAAAGAGAGGAGAATGAGTTCTGTGTCTTCTTCAATTAATCTTCAAATTTTCATGTGTTATATTTTCCTTTATTGTATATTTCTGTTTTATCCCAAAAAATCAGTGTTCCTTTCTTGTGGAAGCAATTAAAAAAATCACCAATTACAATATAAACTTCCTTTGTTAATTGTCCATGGACATTTTTATCAGGTTTTCAGAACTCATGCTATCCTAATTCAGAAGCTGGACACGGGACAAGCATTACTTCAGCATCCAGAGCACTGCCATAGGAAACAAATAGAAGCAAAGGGGAAAAGCCATAGTGAAACCAAAGTCTCCTCATTAAAACATGACAGAGAGCTCGTTATACCCAACCAGCTTTTACTGCAATGGCAGCAACAAATGTGAATGGAAAACACCCCAGACAAGAAGCTGTGTTGCTGGATGGTCTCTGGAAAGAGTTAGGCATTGATTAAAGAACCCACAGGAGCAGGCTGGGAACTAGTCTCAGACATCTTTCCTCTCCTCCAAGTCAGACACTCTTCTGAGCAGAAGTGTGTGTGTGTGTGTGTGTGTGTGTGTATTTGTGTGTGTGCCGGTAAGAACCTTGAGCACTCGGCCACCTTCCAACCATGGGAGGAGGAAAACGTAAGTTGGAAGGATCTGGAAGATCATCTGGTGAAATCCTCTCCCATCTTGTGCATGAGTCACACTGCAGTGTCTGACACAGGGCATTTCAGCCTTGGCTTGAATCTACCTCATGATGAGTGGCTTATCACCTGAAGGGGTGGTTTGTAGATGCACAATTCTTATAGCAAAGTCCTGATCTGATTCTATTGAAGTGCACCTACTTGTACCCAACATAGACTTATTCAAGTCCTATTCTTGGAGGTCACCTGTATCCAGGGCTCTTCCTAGGGGGCCTCCAGTCCATCCTCATGTTCTCCACTGGGTTCTTTCTCTGTGGGCATGCAGAAGACAGAAGTCACACTGCTCAAGATGTGAGCAGCCAGCCCTGCTCAGCACTGACAGACACTGTCCCATACCCTACTAACCCACTAACGCTTCCATAAATGCACTGTCAGGTTTATTGAGCTTTAGTCTAGAAAAAGTATGTGATACAGTTTGGGTATTTGTCCCCAGCCAAATCTCAGGTTGAATTGTAATCCTCAAGCTGGAGGTGGGGCCTGGTGGTTGGTGATTGGATCTAGAGAGCGGATCCCTCAAGGCTTGGTGCTGTCTTCATGAGAGTGAGTGAGTTCTTGTGAGATCTGGTCATTTAAAAGTTTAGTGGCACCTCCCCCCTGCCAATCTCTGTCTCCTGTTCCTGTTTTTGCCATGTGACATGTTGCTTCCCTTTTGCCTTCCACCATGATGGTAAGCTTTCTGAGGCCTCCCTGGAAGTTGAGCAGATGCCAGCATGGGGCTTCCTGTAAAGCAAATTGTGCAAAACTGTAAGCCAATTAAAGCCTTTTTCTTTATAAATTACCCAGTTTCAGGTATTTCTTTATAGCAAGGCAGGAATGGCCTAATACAGTATGGAACTCTGATTGCTGGCAATTGTGTGAACAACTATGCATAAATACCTAGAAACTCCTAACTTTACATGACCCATTTAAATTGAATCCTGTGTATTTGGTTGCAGTTCTCTTCTTTTTTTCATTCATTCTGAAGGTCAGTTCTGTCATCTTCTATATCAGCTATCCCTTTGAGTTTGTGTCATGTGCAAATCTTTTTAATTTTTAATTGTAACTTTTATTTTAAATTCAAGGGTACGTGTGCAGGCTTGTTATGTAGGTAAACTGCATGTCACAGGGGTTTGGTGTACAGATTATTTTATTACTCAAGCTATAAGTATAATACTCAAAAGGTATTTTTTCTTATCATCTCCCTCCTCTCAACCTCCAGTAGGCCCGGTATCTGTTGTTCCCCTCTTTCTGTCCATTTGTTCTCCTTGTTTAAGCTCCCACTTATAAATGAGAATGTGAAGTATTTGCTTTTCTCTTTCTGAGTTAGTTTACTTAGGATAATGGTCTCTACCTTCATCTACGTTTTTGCAAAGACATGACCTCATACTTTTTTATGGCTCTGTAGTTTCCATAGTGTATAAGTACCACATTTTCTTTATACCATCTATTGTTGATGGGCATTTAGGTTGATTCCATGTCTTTGCTATTGTAAATAATGCATGCATGTGTCTTTATGGTAGAGTAATTTATATTCTTTTGGACATATACCCAATAATGCAATTGCTGGGTCAGATGGTAATTCTGTTTCAAGTTCTCTGAGGGATCACGACACAGCCTTCCACCATGGCTAAACTAATTTAGTTTCATCAGCAGTGTATATGTGTTCTCTTTTCTCCACAATCTCATCAGCGTGTCTTATTTTTTGACTTTTTATAATAGTCATTCTGACTGGTGTGAGATGGCATTTCATTGTAGTTTTGATTTGCATTTCTCTAATAATGAGTAATGCTGAGCATTTTTTCATATGCTTGTTGGATGCATGCATATCTTCTTTTGAAAATGATCTGTTCATGCCTTTTGCCCACCTTTTAATGGGGCTGTTTGTTTGTTTCTTGTAAATTTGTTTAAGTTCCTTACAGATGCTGGATATTAGACCTTACTCAGATGCAAAGTTTGAAAACATTCTCTCCCATTCTGTAGGTTTTCTATTTACTCTGTTGATAGTTTCTGTTGCTGTGCAGAAGCTCTTTAGTTTAATCAGGTCTGATTTATCAAATTTTGTTTTCATTGCAATTGCTTTTGGAGTCTTCATCATAAAAGTTTTGCCAGGTTCTATGTCCAGAATGGTATTTCCTAGGTTATCTTCCAGGGTTTTTATAGTTTTAGGTTTTACACTTAACTCTTTAATCCATCTTGAGTTGATTTTTGCATGTGGTGGAAGGAAGTGGTCCAGTGTCAATCTTCTGCATATGGCCGCATGTGCAGATCTTATAAGCATGTTTTTTATGCCTTCATCCAAACCACTGAATAGAAGTTAACACATGATAAAGAACAAGACCTAACAGCATGCCATTAAGGGTTTCCTCTTGATTGACCCCAATTAATTAGTAACACTCTTTGAACAGATTGTTAAGGCAGCTCTGATCTGTTGAACTGTGGCTCCATCTAGTACACAGGAATATCAAAAGGACAGCTACCTGCCAGGTGAAGTGGGAAGCCGGAAGTTCACCAAGCTGTTTGATACACCAATTGAGAATGCTCCTTAAATCCAAGGATCATTCTTCATTAATCTTTATGTAACTAGCACCCAGCAAAGAAAGTTGACTAAATATAAAGAGAAAACATGTTGCTTGTTGTCAAACTAACTGGTCTGGACCTAGAGATCACTGCTCCTTTTCAATTGCTCATCTGCCTGTTAATAATTCCTTCTGAATTGTTGTCAGTGATCAATGTTGAACTGACTGGCCCAGCATTTCTGGAATTCATCCTTTTGCCAATTTTGAAATTGGAAAAATATTAGCCTTTTCCACTCATCTGACCCCTCTCTCACAATTCAACATTTTCTCATGGAAAAATAACTCCTCTTTCCTACTTGCAAATACTTGAAGGCCCTGTGTTGTGACTCTGGTGGGCCTGAAGCATTGAAACTTCCTGGAACATCTGATCTCTTTCTTTCTTGCTGTCCCCACCCTGGAGTGGAGCAGAGCACTCTTACTGACACGTCTCTGCTGTCAGCCTGAATGTTGTCTTCTGGTCAAAGATGATGGGAACACAATGGTCATCTAGAGGTGCTGCCCTCACTCTGTCCTCTCTGAGTATAATAAATTTTCCCAAGTGTGGGCCTGTCTTTTTCTTTCTGTACTTGCTTTGCATGTATCAAGTAGTTTCCATCTGATGGCTGATAATAAAGTGGTGGATTTCCCAGAAATTGAAAAGTGGAAAGAAGCTTAGGGTGTTGCCTTCCTCACTTTAATTTTCTGGAGAACAAAAGTAAAGTAATAAGTACTAAAGCAGTCAGTGGTATGGTCAGTAATTTGTAAAAAAATAATAGAACCTGAAACACACAGATGATGAGTATATAAATTACATGTTCAAAATTTGAACTTATAAAAGAATCTAGCAGAAATTAAATGCAAAATTTGTTAGTGTTAAATCTTCTGTTTGTTATCATGGATTTCGTTAACTATAGAAAATAACGAACTAATTTAAATATTAATTACAATGATTATTATTAATTGAACTATAAGTAATAGTTATTTGAAAGTTTTGCTATATTGTTATAAAAGAAAAATATCAAAATACACAAGAAAAACAATATGTGCATGTTATTTCTGTCTGTGGACACGCATCTCTCAGAGGGACCAAAGCTGAAATAATTCTCTGTGCCAGCTATTTTTCCAAGATCCTGACTTATTTCGAATATGTTTTGATAATTGGTTCCCATTCTTCTGGCAAGCCACCTGTAAGCTAAGGCAGAAGCTAAGAAGGAGTAAAATGGGTGGAGTTGATATGTTTTTAGCATTACTTCACAATACTGTAATGCAAGCTCTTAGCTCCTGAGTCCGCGCATATTTTCGCAGGGTGTGTGGTTGATTTATTAAGGCTATTCAGGTCAAGCAATATGAGTTTTTATTGCATTTAAAATTTAAAAAGATATTTCTTCAGAGAAATATTGAATTTGGGATATTTATCTATGATTTAAAACAATAATATAAGTCAATTTAAAGTCAGCAATTCTAGTGTAAGACTTATTTTGTTAAGAGAAGTATTGGTGCCTGTAAGTGAATACTAATTTTGCCTCTATTATATCAATGTAATTTAATTGAACCCAAATAAAGTTAAACCCAAGGCATGTGTTTTATTTTGCTTCAAAATTTGAAATTTAATTATATAAAAAAGAATTGGCCTTTTTTTTTTAATGCTTTGGTACTCCTCTACACCTATGCTATGTGTTAAGGTTGGGCTACGAGGAAATTCTCTTGGAGAGAATCAGCATGGTACTGTGCTGTGGCAGCTGCTGGATGGTAGTGTGGACAGTCCTCACCAGGCCTTGCTGCTGATGCTATCCAAATCCAGTGTGTGTGTCTGTGTGCAGGGGGCAGGGGGGTGGTGGTCTAGGTCGCTGCTCTTCCATGTGTAATCCCAGACCAGTGGCATCAGCATCACCTGGAAACTGGAAGACACCCCGGGATCCCTGAGTCAGAAACTCTAGCAACAGAACGCAGCAATCTTGTCTTAAGAATCCCTCCAGGTGGTTCTACCTATGCTAAAGTTCAGAAACCACTGATCTAGGTCACACTCCCTAGAGACTGAACAATTTTGCTGGAAGCTGCTTAATTCAAGATCAACACAGGACACATGCCTGTGAAGCACTGTAAGAAAAAATAGAAATGGTGGAATCTGGTTTTCATATATGCCAAAGACAGGACCAAGTCCAACAGCTTCAATATTCCTTCAAGGCCAGAAAATAATGTCTTACAAATCACAGTTCCGGGTAGGAAACAACTAAGCACAGCACTGGAGAGGTGATGATGTCCTTCAGCAGTTTATGGTCTCAGGGGATCCTCTAGTACAAACAGCTTCAGGTGTTTTTCAAGGTTATCTGTGTTATTAAGAGTCTGCTAAATAAGCTAAGTGTTTTATTTTACGTATTCCAATTGGTGAATCAAGACTTTTTTTGAGGTTATCTAAATTATCATCAAAGTCTGCTAATCTTCAAACAGAGTATTTTATTTATCCCTCATTTTCAAGTCATTGATTAACAACTAGCTATAACTAACATTGCTTCCAAATGCTTGAAATTAGTGAGTCCACAGCAGGGCAGTGCAACCAGAAAGAGGACTCCAGTCAGGTGCACGTTGGCTCAAGAACAGTGAGACGATGAGTCAGGAAACCAGAGATGCAGCCCTTGTTGTGTGCTCACCTCTCCCATGCCTGTATTCAGACTCACGCGGAAGTTTCCTACGGTAACTTTGCATGTCCGCAGACAAAAAGGACAAGTAAAGGCAGACATGTCTATTTAAACATTTAGCAGTTTTAACAGGCATTTAGAACATATACCAAGTAACACATGGCCACTTGAGCTGTTGGCTGCTCTATGTGCTAGAGAGTTCATCCATACCGGCTTCAAGACACAATCTTCCTTCTACCATCAAGAGTTTATTAGTGATACCTTGTAATATAACACTAAAGACTACTCAAAGAGACTCATGCACTCCCTTTCACATGCCTGAGAGTTTGAGAAATAGACATGCCGCGAGTGAATGAAAAGTTAATGCTGGAAAGACTCAGAACATGCACAGCCCACCTTCATGATTTTGTCCAAAATAGCCATCCTGGTTCAAAGCAGATGGTGACTGACAAACAGTTTTTACTAGAGGACCCTGAGACCATAAACTGCTGAAAGACAACGTCACCCCACAGTGCTGTGCTTAGTTCTTTCCTACCCAGAACTACAATTTGTAAGATGTTATTTTCTGGCCTTGAAGGAATATTGAAGCTGTTGGACTTGGTCCTATCTTTGGTTTATAAAAAACCAGATTCCACCATTTCTATTTTTCTTACAGTGTTTCACATGCATATGTTCTGCGTTGACCTTGAATTAAGCTGCTTCCAGTTGCATGTAAGTTGCTTGCCAGTTCATGATCTGTACTTCAGCTTCTTTCAGAAAAGGTTGCTGACAGCCAAGAAGAAAGTGGTACTAACATCAATGCTGTGGTTCCAGCATCAACAATAGCAAAATCCCTCATGTTCCCCCAGCAGCCCCAGCAGGGGGATCTCCTGCAAATGATCCCACAGTGCCCTGTACTGCTTGTCCCCCACATTTGTGATACTGTCATTGAGTATCTGTGTTTCAACGCATCTTTTCCACCAGAATGCAAGTTTCAGAAAGGCAAACAGCACATATTTTATATTCTGCACTCTATTTTTCACATCCAGTAGCACATCAAGCCTAGCATATTGTAGGTACTCAATACGTTTTTGTTTAATTACTAAACAAATACATAATAATGTACACATATACATATAATATATACGTTATATATTGATATTACAGCACATATCACATGGTAGTTTTTCACATTCATTTTCTTGCCTGGGTTTCTTGCTGAGCTGAATAGAATTCATTCTTCAACCTACATCTAGTGCAATGCCTGTTATCCGGGGGATAGCAAATAGTTTTATTATTAAGGGATAACTCTTGAGATCTAGGAGTGAGTAAATATGGCCTGAATTCTCATTCTCACTGCTGATGAAGGACTGTTAAATTAACCATTCTATGTTCCAGTGTTCTCATCCATTATATAGACGTAATCATATTTATTTTTATTTCCCTAAGACATTCCAAGGCTATAGGGAAAAAATGATGGGACAACACAGTGAGCCTTGAAAACAAAGGCATTATGTGATTCTGTAAAAACAATAAAGCTATTATTTCTGGTCTACTTTTTTCCTTTTGAAGTATCTACCCTATTCTAGTAACTTAGGCAGAATCTGAATAAAATACTTTTCCCATTTTACTGATTATATTCTCTAAGTAGCATTTTCCTTCTTAGCACATGACTAAAAACTATGCAATGAAAGACAGAGATCTGCCATATAGACCTATCCTGTTTCAATTTCTTCTGCAGATGTTTCAATACTACTTAGAGTCTCCCAAACCCAGAGGACTAATCCTAAGTCACCCATGATTCCTTCTGCAGCCAAAACGTGAATCAGTCTCCCTAGAAGCCCACAAAAGAGGTGGCCGAGAGGCCATGAGAAATGCAGCATGTGATGGTTAATTTTGTGTGACAACTTGGCTGGGCCATGAGATTAAACATTACTGTGGGTAGGTCTGTGAGGGTGTTTCTGGATGAAGTTAATATTTGAATTGCTGCAGTGAACAGAGCAGACTGTGCTCCCCAGCATGGGTGGGCCTCATCCAATCCATGGAGGGACTGAATGGAACAAAAGGGCTAAGAAAGAATTTACTGTTTTCCTGCCTGAATGTCTTTGAGCAGGGACATTCGTCCTTTCCTGCCTTTGGACTCAGACCTGTACAGAAACTTACACCATCAGCCATTCTGGGTCTGCAGTTTGCTGGATACAGATCTTGTTACTTCTCAACATCTTTAATTAAATCACACAATTCTTTATATTAATTTCTCTCTCTCTCTCTCTCTCTCTCTCACACACACACACACACACACACACACACACACACACACCCTAATGCTTCTGTTCCTCTGGGGAGCCCTGACTAATACATGGTGCATGCAGAACCTCAACATCACTAAAACCCTCATGGTGACCGCAACTTCCCACCCTGGTGTCCAACTCCAGCATCAGGGATTTTCCTACAGTAGCTACAAATTAATAAGAATTAAAAGGCCTTTTGTAACCCATAACCTGATTGCCAGGCCACATATTCATGATTGAAAACATCCACCCTGTTAAGTGTCTTCTCACGAAGGTGATGAAGATCAGGATGGCAGAGAAATTGTAATCATAGAGGTAGGAACAGAGGACATATTTTTAAAAAAATGCACACATTAAATAACGTGGGATGAGTCTGAGGAGGGTTGAGGTGGAGAAGTGTAAACCCATATAAGCCATTTAGAAAAGCAATGCTAGGCACCGCCTTCTTGCCACTGCCTTAACCACATTCAGGCACCTCTTCTCTCAGAAGCATTGCTGGAGTGTGATCGACCCTCCAGTCCACAGCCTCTTCTGGGTTGGAATGGTGAGAACAGATACCAGGTCTAAAGCCAAGCTTGGAATAGGAATTAGACAAATTCAAAGAACTAAGAATGTCAACATGATCTTTTCATGACACTTTGGAACAGAAAGTAAGTCATGTACAGACATATTGTGCTCTGCAGTGGTGGCACCATGGGGAAGCTGCTCCCTTCCCCTTGGGAGGAGCTGGGCCATCCTCCACCTCCAGTCTATGGCACTGCTGAGCCTCCAGTCATCCATTTGCAATTTCTGTGTTCTCACGCATGTTCTCCCACCTAGTGCATGATACTTAGAAATGGAGAGGTACAGAGAGTTGTGTAGCCCAATTGTAAGCATAGGAATATTGGTGTAAAACAGAAGGTATAAAGAAATAAAGCCTCTTTCTATCTCCAGTAATTGCAATTTGACTACTTTCTTTTTTTGAGACAGGGTCTTGCTCTGTCACCCAGGCTGGAGTGCAATGGCGCAATTGCAGCCTCAACCTCCTGAGCTCAAGTGATCCTCCTACCTCAGCCTCCTGAGTAGCTGGGACTACAGGTGCATGCCACCATGCTTGGCTATTTTTTTTTGTAGAGACAGGGTCTTGCTGTGTTGACCAGGCTGCTCTTGAACTCATAGCCTCAAGCAATCCTCCTGCCTCAGCCTCCCAAAGTGATGGAATTACAAGTATGAGCCACTGCACCTCACCTAACTATTAATACTTTCTTGATAGAAAGAAATTGAAAAGATAGCTCTTGCTAAAAGAATGAGGGAAAGGGTCTATAGCTGTAAAATCTAACTCTAACAGCAAACTTCATTAGATGACACCAGGCTTCTCATGAGTCTGAGAATGACAGTAGCTGAAAGTGAGCCCAGAACTGTGATTCCATATTCAATGTGGCAGCTCAGATCATGGTGTGCCAAAAGATTCTTGGCATCAGAGGTGTTCAGGGTGGGTTCCATACAATCACCATAAAATAATAATAATAAAAAAAAATCGGTGATTTTAAACCTGACAGTGGTACTTGGCCTGGGATCAGAATAATCCTGATGAGTGTCCCAACTATGTGAAGAGAACCTCAGGGCATAGCTGGACAAAGTACACAGGTCAAGAGAAAGCTGAGCTGCTCTGCAGTCCAGAGCATGGGGAGTCTGGGAGGAAGTCTGGTGATAAAGAGGGGCAGGAAAACGGAGACGTGGCCAACTAGAGGAGGCTCCTCAGAGGCTGCTGGGATGAGGAGTGACAAAAGATCAGCAGCCGTGGCAAGCTAAGTGAGAAGGGGTAAATGTCCCGTGGAGGTCACTTGGTATGGTAATGGCAGAAGATCTCTGAATGCAACAAGGTTTAGTGCTCATTCTTAAGAAGTTTCCTGTATTGTCCTAGATATTGAACATTGCCGTTGCTCCCAAAACATTCCTACTAACAAACATCTTACATATGGACTGTTTGAGGTATTGAGATCAAAGAGAATGACTTCTGTTTTGGGGACTGTGTGAGGAGTAGAAAAGAGACCAGGTGCCTTAAGAAATACAGAAGGGAGATGAGAAGGAAGGAGGTCTGAGTTTCTGAAACCCTGCACATTCCCCAGAAATGACTATTTTCAGGACTGACCCTTGGCTAGTTCTTGGGAAGCAAATGCTGAGTTTTGGAATGTTCTGCCTAGGAACAGTGTTTTTGTACGGCTGAGGCCTTGGGCCGCATGGCACCAGTTGAAGAGCTTGTTAATGCTAGCAATGTGATTTATGCTGAATGCCTAATTCTGCTCTGGAGAACTGGAATCTGAGTATCTGAGTTCAGCCATATAAATGCTTCAGGTCTGCAGGACTGGCTCCCAATAAGAACCCTGGACACAAGGCTCAGGTGAGCTTCCTAGACACCAATGCTCAGGTGAGCTGTATGGAAACCAGCGCTCAGGTGAGCTTCCTGGACTCCGAGGTTCAGGTGAGCTTCCTGGACTCCAAGGCCCAGGTGAGCTTCCTGGACTCCAAGGCCCAGGTGAGCTTCCTGGACTCCAAGGTGCAGGTGAACTTCTGGACTCCAAGGCCAGGTGATGTTCCTGGACACTCAGGCTCAGGTAAGCTTCTGTGGTTGGCAACACTTTGCATATGCTGTTGCACAATGTTGGGAGAATTAAGCATGTCCATGGGACTCCACTGTAAGAGGATGCCTGGAAACTCTATTCCTTTGCTGGAATAATTCCTATTCCTTTGCTGTAATAAACTGTAACTGTAAGTATAATAGCTTTTCTGAATCCTGTAGGTCTTTCCAATGGATCATAGAAGCTGAGGATGGTCTTGCGACCCCCCCAACACAGAGAGGGAGAAGTCAACAGGTGCAGGATAACAGCTTAAGGAAAAGAAAACAGGGAAAGGCTGATTCCTGCAAATCCTATGGGGTAACTGTAAAGAGAAATGATTTCCACTGTCCGGAAGTTTAAGCCTTTATTTTCCAAAATAAAAATGAACAATCTTATACAAAAGATAATAGAAGCAGAAATAATTTTATGTGTTCTTTCCTCCTTTTATGGTCTAGATTTTTCTTCATTTATCAACTTTAACTGTTATTTTATCATGCTATGTTGAATCAATTTTTGTTAGCTATGTTACATTATTTTTGTAAAAAGGTTGGGGGTGCAATCATTAGTCAATTTTTCAAATTAATATCTTGCCAATGGCCCTTTTGACTCAAATCAAGTAAATATGACCTAAGAATATGTAACTCAATTTTGTCATATATGCCCACCACAACAGCATGCTTCCAAGAATCCCCAAAATCCCACTGTCATAGAAGGACAGCAATGTCAGCTCTCTCTGGTATCTTATTTTCCTTTCCAGCTTAAAAGTGAATTGGGTTTACTACCCACATGAGTGGATTTACCCACTTCTTAGTCCCTGATGATTGCATATACCGAAGTCACACTTGAACTGTTCTGCTCAGTCTCTTCATATCTAAATAAAGGCAGACATGTGGATTCTGGAGTGGGCTGCACTGATTGACCCACTGCAGACTGAAGGAACTTCTCTGTGGATCCATGGCCTCTCTTTGACTGACAGACAAATAGAGAAAAATGTACAACCAGCAGTTCTTAAGAGGCTTTTTTCCAATTATAGCATATTTTAATATGTCTGTGCTTTATGAATCATTCCTTTGAAGTCATCCTAGTGTTTTGTTTTGTTGGGTGTTTTTTTAATAAATTGATGGCTATAAGCTAGTATTTATATTATTTAACAAATCTATTTTGTATGTGTCTATTTGTTTTTTTGTTGAGCACACTGTTTAGTCTGAGAATCCACAAGCACAAACTGTTACATCAGGATAAAAGCTCCTTACAACCTGGCCTGGGGTTGGGAAGTGCCTCATAATGCTTGACTCATTAATGCAGTCTATAAATGATTGTCGAGAGTTTTACAGATGGTGCATATTTTTACTAGCCTCCCCTTTCTAGATACACTAACTAATGTGGACTTATTATTTGCTGCCAGCTAAGCACACAGCCTTGGTTGGTTCCAGGTGAGAAAGTAGTTGGTGATTCAGTGGGGCCTCACTGTAGATCAAAGGAAGATTCTCTACTGGGAAAATATATGTTGTTTGCAAAAGCTCCAGAAAAATGAAGACAATTCTCACAGAAACAGAGCATTGTTTACAAATACATTCCAGAAATATGTGAGCTAGGTCGGACTTTTTAAAAATCTTTTTTTCAGTAGAATACTTTTAAAACTTCAGTGGGCCTCTCAGACATCTATCCTGCTTTGCCAAACCAAATATGAGGCTTTCCATGCAATCCTGCCGCCCTGCAGGGGCTTTTCCGTGAAACCCTGCAGTAAAATTTAAATTTGGTCTCTCTGTGCTCTCTCCTTTAATTGCAAGAATAAAATTACTCAAGAATAAGTTATGCAAATTGGTGACAGCTACTTCTGTCAGGGACTACACCCTACATTCTCTTACAGTAGATATTTATTGAACTTGGTTGATTTAGCAATAACCTCATGGCTGAAAGAGACCCTAAATGTCATTCAGCCCACATTTCTGAACTTATAACTAAAGAAACCAGAACAAAAGCTGACTGAGTCTTTTGCACAAGAGTATGCTGCTTGTGAGGATGAGGGATGAGGTTCAAATTAAAACTAGGTGTGTCGGGCTGGCCAGCTGTTCACTGATACTGCCATTTTCTTCCTGAGCACTTAGTGACATGGCATTTTATGGGTCCCTGGAAGTGAGATGTGACCTGTAAGGCACACGGATGTGCTTTGGTCAGGAACAGGCCGAGGCGAACATCCAGGCCAGAGTGACTTAGTGAGTTTGGGGTGCAGGCACATACTCCACTTGTTCTATAACCCGTTTGTGTTAACTCCATACTTGGCTCTGAGCCACTATTGCCTGAAAAAGGTATAACTGCCCTGCTGACACTGTACGGGCTTGGCTTGTACTTGTGGGTCTTGAAAGAAGAGGTTCTGGTTTCAGGCACGTCTGGTTCACTGCAGTACCTGCCCCACGCACATGCTTCGGCTGTGGTAAATGTTGCTAAGAAGAATAGAAAGAGAATTCCAAAGTGGGTATAGCATTTATAAAAATTGACTCCTTCTCACTGGACAGATGACCCTCTCTGTACGGTGCCCAGAAAGAGAGTAGTGCTACTGACCCCATAAGGGAGATCCAGTTGCCTTGAAGACAGGCAGTGGGGAGCCAGGAACTGGCTTGTGCCCAGAGAGAAAAAGAGTTAAGCTGATGACCCTGAAGGCAAGAGAGACCTGTCTGTGCAGCTGTGTGTGGGTGCAGCTGGAGCAAGCAACCAAGACAGATCAGACAGTGAGAGAAAGCTGCTGTTGAGAGAGCTGCTACTAACAGAACTGGTGAATAAAACCATATTCACCTGCTTACAGCCCCCCCGAGTGTTCTCTCAGCTATCTGCCCATCCACCCACTCCCCTTCAGACCTCAGTTGGGGCTAAACCTGACCCTGAGCATGACATTTGGCATAGTTGTCGACCTAACAGAACACATAATTGACTGAGCTCAAGACAATGGATGTGAACATAGGTAATACGCAATTCTTTATGTTCTTCAAAGACTCACCCATGAGACCTCTCCAGCCAAGACTTCATGTTCTTCCTTTATCTGCTGACTTACTGCAGACAAGCATGCCACCTTGGAAGTCACGAGCTATTACAAGATGAGAGGAGCACGTATCTCCAGTCACTGCATGGGGAAAAGCTTCCCACACACCAGGAACATTTTTTTGGATTTTACATGAGAGAACAAGTAATAAACATCTACACAAAAATAAGCTACCACCTATGAATTCAAAAGACAACAACTACAATAAACAGAGTATAATAAATGAGCTGCACTGAAAAAGCAAAACACAAATAAGCCAATATTGACTTTAGATGTTACTGTGTAGTCGTAAGAAGGTTTTAGTGTTGCTGTAGTTGTTACTTGAAGGGTGGTATTAGGATTTATTGCTTTCATACCTAATGGGTGACTTAAAACAGCCAACTGGCTGTCATACGCAAATGCAGACTTTTTTTTAATTTAAAAATCCATGTTTCCAACAGTTATGCAAAGCGGATCTGATATAGTTGGAAGCAAAAGAGTTTTAGCATAGTCAGCTTCCAACGAGCGTCTGTGTTGAATACACACAGTGGTGATTCCTGCTAAAGCAGAACGGGCTCAGAAGGAGTTTGTAGATGCAGGTATGTTTGGGGCAACAGAGATACCTTCAATCTCTTTTGGTTTTCAGAACTTTTACAGAAAAATTGTTCTGTTTTCTGAATGCCCAAGGCTACTTCTTTTGATAAAAATCATTTTGTTTTTATTATTATTACATAAAATAAGTAAGCAAATAATCTCAAAACAAAATATGTTGTGTTTCCAATAGTAACAATTTAGCCTGCCATGTATAGTTATTTCTAAGGTTCTCAAGACATTTGAGAATTGCATGCACTAAATAATAAAATAACATCTAGACTGTAAGCGTTCTGAGATACACCCCTGGCTCTTTTACTCGCCTTTTGTTGGAAGGCAGTTATTGCAAGACTAATTTTCTTCATCTGTCCAATGAGAGGGAGTCAATTTTTACAAATGCTCTACCCACTTGGAATTCTCTTTCTACTCATCTTAGCAACATCTACCACCAGCTGAAGCACGTGCAAGTGGCAGGAACTGGAGTGAACCAGATGCTGCCTGAACCCAGACCCTCTTCTTTCAAGACCCACATCAAGAGGCCATTTCTCATGGTCCCTACAAGTAGACACTGCCAGTGACCTAGTGACACTCAGCACTTCCAGGCCCATGCAGGGAGCCTTCCACATGATTGAATCTTTCCCTATCCCCTCCCAGGATTGAATGCAGAATTCTCTGAGTAATCGAAAAACGGCACAGTCCTTGCTGGAGGGGGCTGGGAACCTGAGTGAGCACATGGAAGGCGCTCCAATAAAAACACCTGGTATTGGACCAGGGTGTGAAGGAGAAATAAACTTCTGTTGTGTTAGGCCAGTGACAACTGGGGTTTTATGTGTTAAATGACCTTATGTTACCTTTGTGCAAACAGACATCTCTTTTAAGTTTTTCAAACTAAAATATATTTGAAGTGTTCAAGGGTAAAACTTCAGTTCCCTCTCCTTAACCTGAAACTTATGCATTGCTCACTTCATGCATTGCTCACTTCATGAGCCCACATTGACGATGGCTGATGACTGCTTTATAGAAGCTTAGGCTATGGGTTCAAAGTCAGGGCTTCTTAGCCTTGACACTATTAATATTTTAGGCCAAATAATCCTTTGTTTTGTGTGTGTGTGTGCGTGTGTGTGTGTGTGTGTGTTTGTGGGGGGAGCTACCCGTTCAGTGTAGGATGTTTACCAGCGTCCCTGCCCTCTGCCCATTAGATGCCAGTAACGTCTCCCCAGCTGTGACAACCAAACATATCTCATTATCAAATAGCTCCTTGGGGGCAAAATTGCCCCCACTTTGAGAATTATTAAAGATCATCCAAGCTGGATAACAGTTAAAGAGGCAAAAACCAGATTGTATTCAGGAGCTGCTACAATAAGAGACCTCAGTATAGTGCTGCATTACTGAGCTCAAGCGGAGATTTAGAGTCAAGGACCAGAGTGGGGATCAGTGGATAGAAAATCACTAAGGGGAAATATCAGGGACAGAGGGGATTCTGGTTAAACCAACTTCCCAGGATTCCTGTGGAAGGCAGGCCAGGATGATCTGACATCACCTGTGGGTGGTGAGCATGGGTTTGATCAAATATTGAGGGAGAACAGTCTGGCCAAATTTACTTAACAAAATTCTTACTAAATCTAGGGAATGCAAGCACATGAAGGACAGACAGTGAAGCCCAAGGTTGAAGTCTAGTTGAGAAGCAGACTTAGGCAAGCCTGACACAAATTTGGCCAAGGATAAGGTCTTTGTTGAATCAATTACCTGACTCAGAAGAACAGCAAGTTAACAGAAACACATAACTATTTAGTCACTTTACAAAACATTAGAATCACACAACCTTAAAGACTGATGGGAACTTAGAAATTCTCTAACACCAGCTGCCGTCCAGCCCTGACATTTCTACATTCGGTCTTTGCTGGCGTCTGGAGTTACGGAGTGCTAGGGTGCTAACACTCATTTACTTGTGTATGGCAGGACTTTCTAGAAACAAACCAAGTCACAAGGACACATTAAATTCTAAAAGAGAAGTGAGGGACATCTTGTGTATGCCACAGATGGCATTGGTTAAAGTTGTTGCTTATGTTAGCTTTGACTAAATGCTCATAAACCAGTTTCTTAATTTCTAATGCATTGGTGTTGCTGTTTTTACTAAGGCATCATGAGATTATAATCAACATGTAATTTAACAGCAAATCAGTTATCTGGGTGACAGATAAATTGGATGTTAAGTAGATACTTCATTTCCTACAGTGTATTGTGCTGTACTTAATATTTTATACAGAGAATACAGTTTAATTTTAATTTCAAAGTTTGTTCATTTTTGACTGAATGCCCACATTACACTTTCTCATATTCCTGCTCTTTATACTCTAGGGTAAAATAATAGCTTTTATCTCATCTACTCCAAACATACCTCTTCCCACACACTATTGAACATATGTACCTGATGAAAGACATGTGGTTACTTCAAATATTGAAAAACACATATAATTTATTTTCAGTGCATTCTTTTTTGATATTTTTAACCTGCCAATACTTCAAGAAAAACAGAAATATCAAAATACGTAAATTTCCCTTTGCATTATATGCACATGCACAGTATGTATGTATACACACCACACACACACACACACACACACACAGTATATTTGCATATATATGCATAGTCAGCAGTTAGTGTCCAAGTGGGATTATGCTAGAAATCTTTAAGCTCACAATCTGCATTAGACAGCATATCAAGGCTAGACTTTGGCTCTCAGCAGATTTTGATAGTCTACAAAAGAGTAGGGGCCATTGCTGTAGGGGCACGTGGTGATTTGTGAAAGGAGATTTGATCTAAGAAATGCCTTACTCAATTTCCCTAGGAAACCTAAGGAGATATTTGCAATCATATCTTGCCTTAAAACGGTCTTAACACATGAACCTGTACAGTTTACAGTATAATTTATCCAAAGTAAGTCTTGAAATGCTTGCATGGTGGATAGACCCATCAACCACGTTAATCCAGGAGCTGCTTGTACCATATGGCACCTCTATAATCAAGTATGTTCTTAGCAATGTTAGTTCACTAAAAAGATTCAGTTTATGGATGATCCCGAATTTGGGTTGATCCTTGCAGCTATCACTGAAACAACGAGAAGTGTGAAAATGGACTAAGACAAGATACATCCATGTAACCAACAGCCAATCAAGATACAGATGTTTGGAAATATTTTCAAACTGTTTTTAGAAATGTTTTCAATATTTACTTTGTGCCCCTTACAACTTAGTATGGAGTCAAAGAACCAAACTAGTTTGCTTTATCTTCAGAGAAAAAGTGAATTTTGTTTGAAATTATGCTTTCAAGATACATATGGACAGAATTCAAACTTGAAGAACTTGGTTTTTGTTGCATTAATTTTGTTTTCTTTGTGGAGTCAGCAGACCTCTCCGCATGTACCCTTTGCTTAACAGCTTTATTAGAATATAATTCATGCACCTCGAAGCTCACCATTTCAAAGAGTACGATTCAGTGGTGATTAGTATATTCAAAGAGTTGCGCAACCATCACCGTATCTAATTCCAGAATGCTTTCATCATCTCACAGAGAAAGTCCATTCTCACTAACAATCATTCCCCATTCCTCGCTTTCTCTAGCCCCTGGGAACCAGTAATGTACAATACTTTCTGCCTCTGAGGATTTGCCTAAGTAGGCTGTTTCAAATAAACGGAACCACATAATATGTGATCTTTTGTGTCTGGCCTCTTTCACTTAGCATAATGTTTTCAAGGTTCAGCTGCATTATATCATGTATCAGCACTTCATTTTTTAATGGCCAATTATTATTCCATTATACAGACATCCCACATAGTGCTCATCCATTCATCACACGGTAGAAATTTTTACAGTTTCCACTTTCTAGCTGTTATGAGTAATGCTGCAAAGAACATTCATGTTCAAGTTTTTGTATGAATACATATTTTCAATTGTCTTGAGCATGTAAGTAGAAGTGGTATTTCTGTAGTACAGGGTAATGCATAATTAACTTTCTGAAGCATTGTCACACAATTTACCTGCTTCACTACTTCACCATCTTACATTCATACCAGCAATGCTTGAGAGTTCAAATATCCCGTATTTTCCAACACTTCCTTGTGTTCATTTTCTGATTGTCATCATATCACTGGTGGGTTTCATTTGCATTTCCTAATGTCTAATGATGTTGAACATATTTTTAAATGCTTATTCACTCCTTTATATTTTTTTGCTGAAGTATCTATTCAGATCTTTGAATGATTTTAAATTGGCTATTTTTAGTATCAAATTGTAAAAACATAAATGCAAAATAAAATTGTTATTAGTGATATGATTTGCAGATATTTTCTCCCTTGCTGTGGCATATCTTCTCACTTTCTTGATGATTTCCACTGAGGCACAAAAGTTTTAAATTTTGATGAAGTTTAAGTTATCTATTTTTTATTTTGTTGCTTGGGATTTGGAGCATATCCAGAAAATGATTGTCTAAGCCGATATCACAAAGATTTATGCCTATGTGTTCTTCTAAGAGTTTTATACTTCTAGCTTGTACTTTAGCTCTGTTATCCATTTGAGTTTTTTTATATGATACAAGATGATGGGAGTCCAAATTCATTCTTTTTCATGTGAATATGTAGTTTTCTAAGCACCATTTGCTGAAAAGTTTATTCTTTCCACTGAATAGTCTTAGGACCCTCATGGAAAATTAATTGACCATAAATGTTTGGGTTTATTTCTGTAATTTTAATTCTATTAAAATTTAATAGACTTAAAATTTTTTTTTCTCTCACTCTCAAAATTGTAGAAATTAAAATAGAATATATATACATATATATATATGTATATATATCTGGAGGACTTTATCACCTTATGCCAGTACCACACATTCCTGAATACTATAAACTGTGCTAAGTGTTGCAATCAACAAGTGTGAATTTTCCATCTTTGTTCTTTTCAAGATTGTTTTGGCTATTCTGGGTCCCTTAAATTTCTCTAAGAATCTTAAGATCAGCTTATTAATTTCCACACATAACCATCTGGAATTTTGATGGAGGCATGTTAAATTCATAGATGAATTTAGGAAGTGTTGTCATTTTTTTAAAATATTTTTAAAATTTTTTGTTTTTAATTGACAAATAATAATTGTATTTATTTATGAGGTTTAATGCAATGTTTTGATACCTTTATACATTGTGGAAGGATTAAATCAAGCTAATTAACAGTTCTATCACCACACACACTTATCATTTTTTGTGGTGAAAACATTTGAAGTCTATCTCTTAGTAATTTTGAAATATACAATACATTGTAATTACCTATAGTCACTATGTTGTGTGATAGATATCAAAAACTTGAAATATATTTCCTGTCTAATCGAAACTTTGTACACTTTGACCAATATGTCACCATTGTACCCCCATAACCCCCACCACCAACTTCTAGTACCACCATTCTACTATTTGTATGAGTTTCACTTTTTGAAATTCCACATATAAGTGAGATTACGTAGTATTTGTCTTCCTGTGCCTACCTTATTTCCCTTAGCATAATGTCTTCCAAGTTTATCCCTGTTATTATAAATGACAGCATTTTCTTCTTTTTGAAGGTTGAATAGTATTCAGCATATATGTACCACATTTTCTTTATTCTTGTATCCATGAATGAATACTGAGGTTGCTCTGTGTCTTGGCCATTGTGAATAATGGTGCAATGAACACCTGAGGGCAGAAATCTCTTCAACATACTATTTTTAATTAATGTGAATATATACTCACAAGTGGGATTGCTGGGTTATATGATAGTTCTATTTTTATTTTATCGAGGAACCTCCATATAGTTTCCCATAATGACTAAAACAATTTACACTCTCACTAATAGTGTATAAGGATTTCCTTTTTTCCACAATATTGCCAACACTTTCATTTGTTGACAGTAGCCATTGGAGCAGGTGTGAGGTGGTATCTCCTTGTGCTTTTAATTTGCATTTCCCTAATGATTAATGATGTTGAGTGGTTTTTTTTTTTTCATATAACTCTTGGCTACTTGTATGTCATCTTTTGAGAAATATCTTTTCAGGTCCTTTTAATTAGCTTCTTTGTTTTTTATTCTTATTGGGTTGTTTGAGTATCATATATTTTGGGTATTGACCCTTTATTGGGTGTATGAATTGCAAATGTTTTCTTCCAATCTACAGTCTCCTCACTCTGTTTATTGTTTCCTTGTCTGTGCAGAAGTTTTTAGTTGTCTCTCAATTCAGGAACCTATGGTATCTCTCCATACAGAGACATGCTCCATACAGAGCATGTAGTTCTGTCATTGTTATTCACCCATTCTGCTAATCTCTGCCTTTTAATATTCTTTATCTGATAAGTTTGTTCAAATATTTTAATTTCTGATTTTGTATTATTTATATATATTTTAAGTAGAAGTATATATCAGATACATATATTGCAAAATTTCCTTTAAAACTGGTTTGCCTCTACTTTCCACATTTTCTTAATGATATCTTTTATGAATAGAATATTGTAATTGGGATCAATTTTAATGAATTCTTTAAATTTAATTTACATTTGGTATTTTTCATCCTCTCCAAAAAAAACCTTTGCCTAACCTAAAATTGGAAATCATTTATGTTTAGTATCTGTATTAGTCCATTTTCAGGTTGCTAATAAAGACATACTCAAGACTGGGCAATTTACACAAGAAAGAGGTTTAATGGACTCATAGTTCCACGTGGCTGGGGGAGGCCTCACAATCATAGTGGAAGGTGAAAGGCACATCTCACATGGCAGCAGGTAGGAGAAGAGTGAGAACCAAATGAAAGGGGTCTCCGCTTATAAAACCATCAGATCTTGTGAGACTTATTGACTACCATGAGAACAGTATGGGGGAACCACCACCATGATTAAATTATCTCACACTGGATCACTCCCATGACATGAGAATTATGGGAGCTACAATTCGAGATGTGGGTGGGGACACAGCTAAGCCATATCATTCTGCCCCTGGCCCCTCCCAAATCTTGTGTTTTCACCATTTCAACACCAATCATGACTTCCCAGCAGTCTCCCAAAGTCTTAACTCATTCCAGCATTAACTTAAAAATCCACAGTCCAAAGTCTTATTTGTGACAAGGCAAGTCCCTTCTGCCTATGAGCCTGTAAAATCAAAATCAAGTTAGTTACTTCCTAGATACAATGGGGGTACAGGCATTGGATAAATACAGCCATTCCAAATGGGAGAAACTGGTCAAATCAAAGGGGCTACAAGCCCCATGCAAGTCCAAAATCCAGTAGGACAGCCAAATCTTAAAGTCCCAAAATAATTTCCTTTGACTCTATGTCTCATATCTGGGTCACACTGATGCAAAAGGTGGGTTCCCATGGTCTTGGGCAGCTCTGCTGTTGTGGCTTTGCAGGATACAGCCTCGGTCGTGCTGCTATCATGGACTGGCATTGAATGTCTGCAGCTTTTTCAGGCACATGGTGCAAGCTGTTAGGGGATCTACCATTCTGAGGTCTAGAGGTCAGTGGCCCTCTTCTCATAGCTCCACTAGGCAGCACCCCAGTGGGGACTCTGTGTGGCAGTACCCACCCCACATTTCCCTCCTGCACTGCCCTAGCAGGCGTTCTCCACGAGTGTCCTGCCCCTGCAGCAAACTTATGCCTGGACACCCAGGCATTTCCATACATCCTCTGAAATCTAGGTGGAGATTCCCAAACCTCAGTTCTTGACTTCTGTGCACCCACAGTCCCAATACCACATGGAAGCCACCAAGGCTCAGGGATTGCCCCCTCTAAAGTCATGGCCTGAGCTGTACCTTGGCCCCTTTTAGTCACAGCTGAACTTCACATAGCAGAGGGACCCTAGGCCTGGCCCAGGAAACCATTTTTTCCCCCTAGGCCTCTGGACCTGTAATGGGAGGGGCTGGTGTGAGGGTCTCTGACCTACCCTGGAGACATTTTCCCCATTTTCTTGGTGATTAACATTTGGCTCCTCATTATTTATGCAAATTTCTGTAGCTGGCTTGAATTTCTCCTCAGAAAATGGGATTTTCTTTTCTTTTCTAAATAATTTTTATGAATTGTATGTATTTATTTCCTTTCTTCTAAAAAAAAAACAGGATACATGTGTAGAATGTGCAGGTTTGTTACATAGGCATATGTGTGCTATGGTGGTTTGCTGAACCTATTGACCCATTCTCTAAGTTCCCTCCCTTCACCCCCCAGCCCCCAACAGGCCCTGGTGTGTGCTGTTTCCCTCTCTGCATCCATGTGTTCTCAGCATTCAACTCCCACTTATGAGTGAGAACATGCGCTGTTTGGTTTTCTGTTCCTGTGTTAGTTTGCTGAGGATGATGGCTTCCAGCTTCATTGATGTCCCAGCAAAATACATGATCTTATTCCTTTTTATGGCTGCATGGTATTGCATGGTGTATATGTTCCACATAGAAAATGGGATTTTCTTTTCTATCACATGGTCTGGCTGCAAATTTTCTGAACTTTTATGCTCCGTTTTCCCTTTTAAAACTAAATGTCTTTAACAGCATCACATCTTGAATGCTTTGCTGCTTACAAATTTTTTCCACCAGATACCCTAAATCATCTCTCTGAAGTTCAAAGTTTCACAGATCTCTAAGGCAGGGGCAAAATGCAACCAGTCTCTGCTAAAACATAACAAGAGTCACCTTTGTTCCTGTTCCCAATAAGTTCCTCATCTTCATCTGAGACCACCTCAGCCTGGATTTCGTTGTCCATATCATCAGCATTTTGGTCAAAGCCATTCAACAAGTCTCAGGGTTTCCAAACTTTCCCACATTTTCCTGTCTTCTTCTGAGCCCTCCAAGCTGTTCCAACCTCTGCCTGTTACCTAGTTCCAAAGTCACTTCCATATTTTCAGGTATCTTTTCAGTAGCACCCCACTATACTGGTACCAATGTTTTGTATTAGTTTTTTCATGCTGCTAATAAAGACATACTCAAGGCTGGGCAATTTGCAAAAGAAAGAGGTTTAATGGACTCAGAGTTCCACATGGCTGGGGAGGCCTCACAATCATGGAGGAAGGTGAAAGGCCCCCTCACATCAGAGATGGCATCAGAGAAGAGTGTGAACCAAGTGAGGAGTGTTTCCCCTTATAAAACCATCAGATCTTGTGAGATTTATTTACTACAATGAGAACAGTATAGGGGAAGCTGCCCACATGATTTAATTATCTCCCATTGTTTCCTCCAAGAGCATGAAGGAATTATGGGAGCTACAATTCGAGATGAGATTTGGGTGGGGACACAGCCAAACCATATCAGTATTTTAAAAACTACAGTTTTAGCTTTTATGTTTGAGTTGATGTTTTATTTCAAATAAAAATTTTGTATTGTGTGAGCTAAGGAGCAAGTTTCCATTTTCTTCCCACATGGATATCTAGTTGTTCCAGTACCTTTAGTTGAAAAGACTTTCTTGAGTGAGTAATGACAGCAAGATGGTAAAATAGAAGGTTCCAGCCCTTCTACCCTGACAGACCAATTTAATAACTGTCCATGGACAAATATACCTTTGAGAAGGATCAGAAATAAAAGCAAGAAGTTGCAGCACCCCAATGGAACATAAAAGCAATAAACAAAACATTGAAAAAGGGTAAACAGAATAGTTTCAGTTTATGTATGTCATTCCTCCCCAAGTCAGCACACTGCAGCACCAAGAGAGATCCCCTCGGCCTGCATGGGAGAAAGAAATAGTGGAGTGGGCATCCCCAATTCTCCAGCCTTTTGAGGTGCTACCTGAGAAGCTCACCTTAGTTGTGTTTTGTTCAGAACATGAGAAAATCAGCATGGCTAGATCACTTGGAGACAGCTAAGAAAAAAGAAGAGAGGTCAAAGATCTAAATATCCAGGTCTTTGCAGATCTCAACAACCAGCCAATGGTTCTTGGCATCAGGCCTGCCCACCAATCCCATGAGCTGGCCTATCCAGAACCTCTGACCAGGCTGACTGGTGGAGGATTTTTTTCTGCTAAAGATAGCCTGTAAAGACCAGAAAAGATGTAAATGCCAATTTGTAGACACCGATGCAAAGCTACAAAAATTATGAAAGATGTAGGAAACATGACACCGCCAAAGGAACAAAATACATCTTTGTTTACTAGCCCTAAAGAAACAGAGATCTATGAACTGCCTGACAAATAATTCAAAATAGTCAGAATAACCATCTTGACACAGCTTAGTGAACTAAAAGAGAACAGAGATAAACAACTAAATGAAATCATGGAAATAATACACAAGCAAAATGACAGTTCAACAAAGAAAAACCATAAAAGAGAAACCAACAGAAATTATGGAAGTGAAATGCTATAACTGAACTGAAAAAAACTCAATATAAAGCTGCAACGACAGATTTGTTTAAGCTAAAGAAAGAATCAGTTAACTCAAAAACAGGCCAGAAGAACCAAAAAAAAAAAAAAAAAGGACTTTAAAAAGAGTGAAGGATGAGTTCATGTCCTTGGCAGGGACATGGATGAAGCTGGAAACCATCATTCTCAGCAAACTATCACAAAGACAGAAAACCAAACACCCCATGTTCTCACTCATAGGTGGGAGTTGAACAATGAGAACACTTGGACACAGGGTGGGGAACATCACATGCTGGGGCCTGTCAGCAGGTGGGGGACTGCAGGAGGGATAGCATTAGGAGAAATACCTAATGTGAATGACGAGTTGATGGGTGCTGCAAACCAACATGGCACATTTATACCTATGTATCAAGCCTGCACATTGTGCACATGCACCCTAGAACTTAGAGTATAATAAAAAAAAAAAAAAAAAGAGTGAAGAGACCCTATGGGACTTATAGGACACCATAAAGCAAACCAATATATGCATTATGGAAACTATAAAGAAGAAAAAAAAAGGCAGAAAATGTTTTAAAGAAATAATGGCTGAAAACTTTTTAAAACTCAGGAGGCAAATAGACATCCAGATGAATGAAGCACAAATGATTCCAAATACATGGTATCTAAGGAGGCCTACACCAAGACACATTATAATTAAATTGTCAAAAATCAAAGACAAGGAAAGAATTTTGAAAGCAGCAAGAGTAAAGCAATGCATCATATAAAGCAAATCCCCATAACAGTACGTTTCTTCAGCAGAAACCGTACAGGTAAGGAGAGAGTGGAATTATATATTCAAAGTGCTGAAAGAAGACAATCCAACCCTAAAAAAGAATGAAATCACATCCTTTGCAGCAATATAGATGCAGCTAGAGGCCATTATTCCAAGCAAATTAATGTAGGAGTAGAAAACCAAATACCACATGTTCTAATTTATAAGTAGGAGCTAAACATTGAGTACACATGGAAACAAAGAAGGGAACAATAGACATGAGGGTTTACTTGAGGGTGGAGAGTAGAAGGAGGGTGAGAACTTAAAAACCGCCTATCAGATACTATGCTCACTAGCTGGGTGATTAAACTATTTGCACATCAAACTCAAGTAACACGCAGTTTACCCATGTACTAACAAACCTACACAGGTTCTCCCTGAACCTAAAATAAAAATTGAAAAAAGAAAAATCAAAAACAAAACAAAAAAAAACTCCTGCCAACCAAGAATACTATTTCCAGCAACTCTGTCCTTTGCAAATAAAGGAAAGTTAAAGACTTTTCCAGACAAACAAAAACTGGAAGTGTTTATCACCACTAGATTACCATGCCAGAACTAGTAAAAAAAAGTTCTTGAAGTTAAAATGAAAGGATGTGTCAACACAAATGCACATGAAATTATAAATCTCACTGATAAAAGTAAATATATAGTCAAATACAGAATATCCAACATTGTGAGAAAAGTACATAAATCACTTGTAACCCTAGCACAGAAGTCACAAGATAATAATATTAAGAAAAACTATTACTCCCCCAAATTAGTTAATGGATACAGAGTATTAAAGAAGTAAATTCTGAAATAAAGTAAAGGCATAGAGTTTTTATATGCATTTGAAGTTATCAGCTTAAAATAGACTGTTACAACCATAAGCAGTTTTATGCAAGCTTCATGGTTACCACAAAGAAAAAAGCTATAGGGGACACAAAAAAGATAAAGAGAAATGAATTTTGTGTACGACTACAGAAAAAATAATCAAATAACAAAGGAAAGCAATAAGAGACAGAGAAACATAAGAACTACAAAAACAAACAGAAAACAACAAAGTGACAGTACTAAGTTCTTACCTTTTAATAATTACTTTAAATACAGATATAGTAAACTTAGCAGTCAAATAATATAGAGTGAATAAATAGATAAAATTAAAATAGGCCAGATGTTGTGGCTCACACCTGTAATACTAGCATATTAGGAGGCTGAGATGAGAAGATCACTTGAGCCCAGGAGTTCAAGACCAACCTGGGCAACATAGTAAAACCTTATTTCTACACAAAATCAAAAAGTAGCAAAGTGTGGTTGTGCACCCCCGTAGTCCCAGCCACTTGGTAGACTGAGGTGGTAGGATCACTTGAGCCCAAAATGTCCAGGCTGCAATGAGCCATGATTATGCCATTGCACTCTAGCATGAGTGACATAGTAAAACCCTGTCTCAAAAGTTAATTAATTAATTAAAAACAAGACCTAATTATATGCTGTCCAAAAGACTCATTTTAGATTTAAAGACACACATAGTCTAAAAGTAAAGGATGCAAAAAGATATTTTATGCAAATGATAAGCAAAATAGAGCAGAGATTTCTAGAATTATATTATATAATTAGAATTTTAATGTTAAAAATCTGTCACGAGACAAATAAGATAATTACATAACAATAAAATAGTTAATTCAAGAGAAAGATATAACAATTATAAATACATATGCACTTAACATCAGAGCACCTAAATATAAAAAGCAAATATTAAAAGATCTGAAGGAAGAAATAGCAATACAATTATAGTAGGAAATTTCAATAACACACTTTCAATAATGGATATATTACTCAAACAGAAAATCAATAAACAACATACTTGAACAAGACTATAGACCAAATGGACCTAAGAGACACATACGGAACACTTCACCCAACAGCAGCAGAACATTTCACTCAAGCACATGTGCAGCATTCTCTAGGATACATCAATAATGTGTCACAAACCAAGTCTTAACAAATTCAAGAAGATTTAAATAGTCCATGTATCTTTTCTGACTACAATGGAATAAAACTAAAAATGAATGAGAGAAAGAAAATGAAAAAAATCACAAATACATGAAAATTAAACTATAAACTCTTTAACAGCCACACAGTCAAAAAAGAAATCAAAAGTGAAATTAGTCAATATGTCATGACAAACCAAATAAAAGCACAACATACCAAAATTTATGGACTGCAGCAACAGCAGTAATAGGAGGGAAGTTTACAGTGATAAACACCTACATTAGAAGAAGAAAAACGAGCTCCAATAGCTATCTTAGCTTTCCACCTCAGGGAGATAGAAAAAGAAGGACAAACTAAGCCTACATTCAGAGGAAAGGCAAAAATAATACAGATTTTAGCAACAATAAATAAAATAGAAAATAGAAGAATAATTAAAAACTGACAAAACTAAAGTTTTGCAGAGATAAAGAAAATTACTAGATGAATTAAGAAAAAAGGAAGGAGACTCAAATAATAAAACCAGTAGTTAAAGAAGAGACATTAGTGCAGATAACATAAAAATAAAAGCATCATGATGGATTATCAGGAACAATTATATGCCAATAAACTGAACAACCTAGAAGAAACAGATAAATTCATAGAAATGTACAATCTACCTAAACTGTATAAAAATAAGTAGAAAGCTGGAACAAACCAACAACAAATAAATAAATTCAATCATTAATAAAAAAAACCTCTCAACAAAGAAAATTGCAGGAACAGATATTTTTGCAATTCTACTAATTAAAGAATTAATACCAATTCTTAAACTTTCTCAAAAAATAGAAGAAAGAACACTTCCTGATATAGTTTGGATGTTTGTTCCTGCTAAATCTCATGTCGAGATGTTGGGTGGGAAGGACTTTGTGGGAGGTGTTTGTGTCATCGGGGCACATTCCTCATGTAATGCATAGTGCATTCCCTGCAATAATGAGTTCACATGAGATCTGATTGTTAAAATGTACCTGGGACCTTCCTCCTCTCTTTTGCTCCTCTTTTGTCAGGCAACCCAGCTGCTGTCTCTTCCCCATCCACCATGAGTAAAAGCTTCCTGAGGTTCTGACCAGAAGCAGTTACTGGTGCCATTCTTCTCGTACAGCTTGCAGAACCATGAGACAAAGAAACCTGTTATTTTTATAAATTACTCAGCGTCATATATTTCTTTATAGCAATGAAGAATGTACTAAAACACTTTCCAAATATTTCTATGAGGCAACATCACCCTGATACCAGACAAGAACACCATGAGAAAAAAAACTACAGGCCAATGTCCCTGATGAACACAGATGCCCAAATTCTTAACAAAATATTAGCATACTAAATTTTTTAGTGTATATATATATTTAAGTTCTGGGATACATGTGCAGAATGTGCAGGTTTGTTTCATAAGTATTCACATGCCATGGTGGTTTGCTGCACCCATAAACCCATCATCTACATTAGGTATTTCTCCTATTGCTATCCCTCCCCTGGCCACTCACCCTCTGACAGGCCCCAGTGTGTGATGTTGTTTCCATGTGTTCTCATTGTTCAACTCCCACTTATGAGTGAGAACATGCAGTGTTTGGTTTTCTGTTCCTGTGTTAGTTTGCTGAGAATGATGTTTTCCAGCTTCATCCATGTCCCTGCAAAGCACATGAACTCATCCTTTTTTATGGCTGCATAGTATTCTATGGTGTATATGTGCCACATTTTCTTTATCCAGTCTATCATTGATAGGCACTTGGGTTGGTTCCAAGTCTTTGCTATTGTGAAGAGTGCTTCAATAAACATACATGTGCATGTGTCTTTATAGTAGAATGATTTATAATCATTTGGGTATATACATAGTAATGGGATTGCTGGGTCAAATGGTATTTCTGGTTCTAAATCCTTGAGGAATCGCCACACTGTCTTCCACAATGGTTGAATTAATATACGCTCCCAACAACAGTATAAAATCGTTCTTATTTCTCCACATCCTCTCCAGCATCTGTTGTTTCCTGACTTTTTAATGATCGCCATTCTAATTGGCTTGAGATGGTACCTCATAGTGGTTTTGATTTGCATATCCCTAATGACCAGTGATGATGAGCTTTTTTTCATATTTTTTTTTACTGCATAAATGTCTTCTTTTGAGAAGTGTCTGTTCATATCCTTCGCCCACTTTTTGATGGTTTTTTTCTTGTAAATTTGTTTAAATTATTTGTAGATTCTGGATATTAGTTAGCCCTTTGTCAGATGGATAGATTGCAAAACTTTTCTCCCATTCTATAGGTTGCCTGTTTGCTCTGATGATAGTTTCTTTTGCTGTGCAGAAGCTCTTTAGTTTAATTAGATCCCATTTGTCAATTTTGGCTTTTGTTGACATACTTTTGGTGTTTTAACACATCTACAATCATCTGATCTTTGAAAAACTTGACAAAGACAAGCAATGGGGAAAGGATTCCCTATTTAACAAATGGTGTTGGGAAAACTGGCTAGCCATATGCAGAAAACTGAAACTGGACCCCTTTCTTACACCTTATACAAAAATTAACTCAGGATGGATTAAAGCCTTAAATGTAAGACCTAAAACCATAAAATCCCTAGAAGAAAACCTAGGCAATACCATTCAGGACATAAGCATGGGCAAATTTTATTTTATATGTATATATATATATTATTTTTCTTTTTTTTTAGACAGAGTCTGGCTCTGTCGCCCAGGCTGGAGCGCAGTGGCGCAATCTCGGCTCACTGCAAGCTCCTCCTCCCGGGTTCACTCCATTCTCCTGCCTCAGCCTCCCAAGTAGCTGGGACTACAGTCACCCGCCACCATGCCCGGCTAATTTTTTGTATTTTTAGTAGAGATGGGATTTCACCATGTTAGCCAGGATGGTCTCGATCTCCTGACCTTGTGATCTGCCTGCCTCGGCCTCCCAAAGTGCTGGGATTACAGGTGTGAGCCACCGCGCCTGGCCTATAGTATATTTTAAAAAATCATACACCATGACCAAGTAGGACTTATCCCTGTGATATATAGATAGTTCAATGTGTGCATATTAAACAATGCAATATACCAGATTAACAGAATGAAGGATAAAAAGTCCCATAATCATGTCATCTCAAATCATTTTGACAAAATTCAACACTCTTTTATAGTAAAAAAAAATTCCAACAAATTAGGAGTAGAAGAAACTTTCTTCAATGCAATAAAGGGCAAATAGGAAAAGCAAGAAGCTAACATCATCATCCTCAATGATTAGAAACTAAAAGCTTTTTCTCTGCAATCCTGGAATAAGGAAAGGATGCCACCTCTTACCACTTCTATTCAACATATTTCTGTAAGTTATTACCAGAGCAATTATCCAAGAAAAAGAAAATGCATTCAACTCTGAAAGGAAGAAGTAAAATTATCTCTCTTTTCAGATGTCATAATTTTATATGTGGAAAACCATAATGTCTACACATATACACAACACACAACTGTTAGAACTAATAAACACATTCAGTAAGGTTGCATAATACATAATTGATAAGCAAAAACCTATTGTATTTCTGTGCACTAACAATAAAATATCCTAATAACAAATTAAGAAAACAATCACATTTGCAATAGCATCCAAAAGAATAAAAGACTTGGAAGTAAACTTAACCAGAAATGTTGTCTTAGTCTGTTTTGTGCTACTATAACAGAATACCACAGACCGGGTAATTTATGACAAACAGAAATTTATTGGCTTACAGTTCTGAAAACTGGGAGTCCCAAGATTAAGGTACCAGTATCTTATGAGGGTCTTCTGCTGTGCCATCACAAGGCAAAAGACATCAGATATTAGAAGGGCAGAGAGTAAAGGGAGACCAAGTGGAGGCTGAATTCACCCTTTTATAATAGCATCAATTTTGCCCATGAGGGCAGAGCCCTTATAGCCAAATCACTTTTTAATGTTTTCACTTTTTAATACTGATACAATGCCAATTAAGTTTTAATTGAGTTTTTAATGAGTTTTATGACCAAGATTCAAATCATAGCAAATGTGAAAGACTTGTGCATTGGAAACTAAAATAATGATGAAAGAAATAAAGCCAGCATAAATAAATGGAAAGATATCACATATTCACAGATTGGAAGAATTAATATCGTTTAAAAGCCCATACTATCCAAGGTAATCTACAGACTTATTGTAATTTCTGTCAAAATCTCAATGGCACATTTTAATAGAAATAGAAATTAAAAAGCTTAAAATTTATATAAAACCACAAAAGATTCAAATAGCCAAAATGATTTTGAGCAAGAAAAGTCAACACATTTTCAGATTTCAAAGCAACAGTAAGCAAAAGAGTATGGTAGTGGCATAAAAACAGAAATGTAGACCAGTGGAACAGAATAGGGAGCCCAGGAATAAATAACACATTCGTAGTCAACTAATCTTCGACAAGGATGTTAAGAACACACAATGGAAAAAAATGGTCTCTTTAAAAAATGTTGCTGTAAAACCTGGATATCCACATGCAAAAGAATGAAATTGGACCCTTATTATCTTACACCATACATAAAAATTAACTCCAAATGAATTAAAGACTTAAATGTAAGAACTGAAACCATGTAACTCTTAGAAAACATGGGGAAAATCTTCTGGACATTAGCCTTGCCAATAATTTATTGGATATCACAAGAAAAGCACAGGAAACACAAGCAAAAATAGAAAAGTAGAATTCTATCAGATAAAAATTCTTCTGTATATTAAAGGAAACAACCAAATATAAAATTAACCTACAGAAAAAGAAAAATTATTTGCTAATCATGAGTCTGATAAGGGGTTAATTTCCAAAATATGTAATGAATTTCTAAGACTCAACAGCAATCAATCAATAAATAACCATATTTAAAATGTGGAAAAGAAACTGAATAGGCATTTCCCCAAAGAAGACACGCAAATGAACAGCAGGTATATGAAAAGGTGCTCAACATTACCAATCATCAGAGAAATACAAATTGAAACCACAATGAGCTATCACCCCACACCCATGAAGATGGCTATTATCAAAACAAAAGAAAAACACAAGTATTGGGAAGGATGTGGAAAAAAAACCTGGTAGACTGTTGGTAAAATGTAAATTGGTGCAGCCACTATGAAGAATAGGGAGATTCTCCAAAAATTTAAAAAGAGCTAACATATGAGGCAGCAATCTCTCTTCTCTGTATATATCCAAAAGTATTGAAATCGGTCTGTTGAAGACAGATCTGCATTTCCATGTTCATTGCAGCATTATTTATTCACAATTTCCAACATGCAGAAACAACCATAATGTCCATTGATAGATGAATGGATAAAAGAAATGTGTCATATACATACAATGGAATATTGTTTAATGTTAAGAAGAAAGAAATCCTGCCACTTGTGTCAACATGGATGAACCTGGAAGACCTTATGCTAAGGGAAATAAACCAGTCAGTCACAGAAGGACACATACCACATGATACCTCTTTATATGATTTAGGTGTGTCCCCACCCAAATTTCATCTTGAATTGTAGTTTTCATAATTCTCATGTGTGATGGGAAGGAACCAGTGGGAAGTAATTGAATCATGGAAGTGGTTTTCCCCATGCTATTCTCATGATAGTGAGTAAGTTCTCAGGAGATCTGAAGATTTTATAAAGGGCTTCCTCCTTCACTTGGCTCTCGTTCTTCTCCTTCCTGCCATCAAATGAAGAAGGAGGTGTTTGCTTGCCCTTCCACCATAATTGTCAGTTTTCTGAAGCTTTTCCCACCTGCATAACTGTGAGTCAATTAAACCTCTTTCCTTTGTAAATCACCCAGTCTCAGGGAGTTCTGTAGATCAGCCTGATAATGAATTAATATAGTATAGTAAGTTGGTACCAGGCAGTAGGATGCCACTGTAAAGATACCCAAAAATGTGGAAGTAACTTTGGAATTGGGTAACAGGCAGAGGTTAGAATAGTTTATAGGGCTCAGAAGAAGACAGAAAGATGTGGGAAAGTTTGGAACTTCCTAGAGACTTGTTGAATGGCTTTGACCAAAATGCTGATAGTGATATTAAGTCCAGGCTGAGGTGGTCTCAGATGGAGATGAGGAACTTTTTGGGAAATGGAATAAGGGTGACTCTTGCTATGTTTTAGCAAGGAGACTGGTTGCATTTTGCCCCTGCCCTAGAGATCTATGGAACTTTGGACTTGAGACAGATGACTTAGGGTATCTGGCAAAAGAAATTTCCAAGCAGTAAAGCATTCAAGAGGTGACTTGGGTGCTGTTAAAGGTGATCAGTTTTCTGTATTCACACATATATGGTTTGGAATTGGAACATATGTTTAAAAGAGAAGCACAGCATAAAAGTTCAAAAAATTTGCAGCCCGAAAATGCTATAGAAAAGAAAAACCCATTTTCTGAGAAGAAATTCAAGCCAGCTGCAGAATTTTGCATGAGTAATGAGGAGCCAAAGTTAATCACCAAGACAAGGGGGAAAATGTCTCCAGGGCATGTCAGAGGTGTTCATGGCAACCTCTTCCACCACAGGCTCAAAGGTCTAGGAGGAAAAAGGTATTTTCATGGGCTAGGCCCTGGACATTGCTGCTTTGTGCAGTCTCAGGACTTGGTGCCCTGCACCCCAGCCATGGCTAAAAGGGGCCTACATAGAGCTCAAGTCATTGCTTCAGAGGGTGCAAGCCCCAAGCCTTGGTGGCTTATACATGATGTTAGGACTCTGTATGTGCAGAAGTCAAGAACTGAGGTTTGGGAACCTCCACTATGATTTCAGATGATATATGAAAATGCCTGGATGTCCAGGCAGAAATTTGCTGCAGGGGCAGAGCCCTCATGGAGAACCTCTGCTAGGGCAGTGCAGAAGTTAAACGTGGGGTTGGAGCCTGCACACAGATACACAGAGTCCCCACTGGGGCACTGCCTACTAGAGCTGTGAGAAGAGGATCACTGTCCTCCAGCCCCTGGTGGTGGAACGTAGATCCACCAACAGCTTGCAATATGTGCCTGGAAAAGCTACAGACACTCAATGCCAGCTTGTGAAAGAAGCTGAGAGGGAGGATGTACCCTGCATAGCTACAGGAGCAGAGTTGCCCAAGGGCATGGGAAACCACCTCTTGCATCAGCATGCCCTGGATGTGAGACATGGAGTCAAAATAAATCCTGTGGGAACTTTAAGGTTTAATGACTGCCCTATTGGATTTTGGGCTTGCATGAGGGCTATGGCCCCTTTGTTTTGCGCAATTTCTCCCATTTGGAGAGGGTGTACTTATCCAATGCCTGTACTCTCATTGTATCTAGGAAGCAACTAACTTACTTTTGATTTTACATGCTCACAGGTGCAAGGGATTTGCCTTGTCACAGATAAGACTTTGGACTTGGACCTTTGGGTTAATGCTGAAATGAGCTAAGACTCTGGGGGCACTGTTGGAAATGCAAGACTGTGCTCTAAAATGTGAGGATATGAGATTTGAGAGGGGCCTGGAATAGAATAGTATGGTTTGGTTGTGTCCCCACTCAAATCTCATCTTGAATTGTAGTTCTCATAATCCCCATGTGTCATAGGGGGGACCCTGTGGGAGATAATTGAATCATGAGGGCAGTTTTCCCCATGCTATTCTCATGATAGTGAGTAAGTTCTCAGGAGACCTGATGGTTTTCTAAGGGGCTTCCCCCTTTACTCAGCTCTCGTTCTTCTCTTTCTTGCCATCATGTGAAGAAAGATGTGCTTGTTTCCCCTTCCACCATGATTGTAAGTTTCCTGAGGCCTTGAACTGTGAGTCAATTAAACCTTTTTTCTTTGTAGATTACTCAGTCTTGGGCAGTTCTTTATAGCAGCGTGTGTATGGACTAACACACCAGTTATGTAAAGAATTGAAAATAGCCAAACTCCTAGAAGCAGAGAGTGGAATGGTGATTACCAGGGGCTTAGGGAAGCAGGAAAACAGGAGGTACACAGCTTCTGCTATGCAAGACGAGTAAGTCCTAAAGAGCTATTATACAGCATAGTGCCTAAAGTTAACAAACTGTATTATATACTTAAAATTTTCCTTTGGTTGCAGATATCATGTTAAGTAATGTTATCCCAAAAATAATTATTATAAACAAATAGAGAATGGGAAATCTTCTGAAGGTGATGGATAGATTTATGACATAGATCTTGGTGAGTTTCATGGGTATAGACTTATCTCCAGACTCATGAAGTTGTGTACATTAAATTTGTACGGTCGTTTGTATATTAATCATACATCAATGAAGTGGTTTAAAAAGACTTTCATTTCTCCAAGAAAATGCCTTGGCACCTTTTTCAAAAATTATGTGATCTTCATATATGGACCTATTTTAGGGTTGACTTTTTTCTTTCCTTTCAGCACTTTCAGCATATTAACTACGTTGTTTTATTGTTTTCTATCCGTCATTGCTTCTTAGGTGAATCAGGTGTCATTTATATTATTACTCTCTTACTCTCTATTTAATAAGTCTTTTCCTCTGTCTGCTTGTTTTTCATTGTTTAATTATTTTATTTTATGTTTTTATTTTTGTGGGTACATAATTGGTGTATATATTCATAGGGTACATGAGGTAATAACTAAGACTTCCGTCTGCTTTTAAGATTTATTTTTATATTTTATTCTCAGCAGTTTGACTACGATGTGTGTAGCTCTCTTTTTTAAAATTTATTCTTCAAGGCATTTTCCTTCTCGTGAATCTATAAGTGGATCTTTTTGAAATGATTTTGGAGTTTTATCATCATTTCTCAACTAATGTTTTCTACTCCATTCTCTATCTCCTTGATTTTGGAATTCACATTCAATCTATGTTTGTCTACTTGACATTGTCCCATGAGTCAGTGAGGGTCTAGTCAGTTTTTTCTCTTTGTTCTTCAGAATGGATAACTTTTATTGACCTCTTTTTATCAGTTCTTTCTACTGTCATATCTAATTCACTGTTAAGCCCATTCATTCTATTTTTCAATTAAGATGCTGTAATTTTTAGTTCTAGAATTGCCATTTAATTATTTATTATAGTTTTCATGTCTCTGGAGATCTTTTCCGTCAGTTTATACATTATAATCTTTTCCTTAAAGTTCTTGAATATATTTAAAATGCTGTTTCAAATTTTTTGTCACAATTTTTGCTTATCTTTGAGTCTGTTTCTCTTAAACGCTTTTTCCTCCTTTTTGGTGGGTCATGTTTTCCTGCTTTTTTGCACATACAGTAAATTATAAAACTTTGCATGTTTGTTCTATCCAAATTTCATGTTAAAATATCATCCCTGATGTTGGAGGTGGGGCCTTGTGGCAGGTGTTTGGGTCATGGGGCAAAACCCTCATGAATGGTTTGGCGTGCTGTCCTTGCAATAGTGAGTGAGTTCTTGTGAGATATGGTTGTTTAAAAGTGGGTAGCACCTCCCCCTTCACTCTCTCTTGCTCCCACTCTTACTATGTGACAGGCCAACTTCCCCTTTGCCTTCTGCTATGATTGTAAACTTCTTGAGGCTCTCACCAGAAGCAGATGCTGAAGCCAAGCTTGTACAACCTGAAGAACCATAAGCCAATTAAACCTCTTTTCTTTATAAATTACTCAGTCTCAGGTATCTCATAGCAATGCAAAAAATGGCCTAACACAGTAAATTTTATTATTTGTTGAATGTTATGAATGGTAGCATGTCTTAGTTTGTCTTCTTTTTAAGGATGTTAAATATTTTTATGAGAGATAACCAACTTACTGGTAGATCCTGTCAAGCTGTTTTCTTTTGTTACGATGTATCTATTTTACTTTTCAATTAAATCCTACGATGTTGACTTTATTGTAAAATGTGAGTCTTGTGTATGAGACATATCATTTCCTGGGATCTCAAGTTGATGCTCAAGGTGTGTAGTGAGGTTTCTCCACCGTTGTTATGTCAGAACATCAATGTCCATGAGTCCTACAGGACCTCTTGTATCTCTGTTCAGCTGCCAACTCTGTAGCAAGTCCTCTCTGCAAGGCCTCAAGGAGTCCTTTTTGGATGCACGTCCAGCCCTGTGCAAGGCTTCAAAGTGAGTCCCATTGCAACTTCTGCAGCCACTCCTCTGTACATCTGCTTCACTTCCTGATTGCCAGCCACTTCAGCAGGTTCAAACTCTAATATCTGACCTTTTAATTCAACAAGCCTGCTACTCTGTTTGGGTTTCACTTCCTTGTGTCTCTGCAGGCAGAATGGCAGTGCTATCTTCAGGCTTGGTTCTATGTTTAGATTTTCCTCACAACTTGTATCTTGGTTGTCTGTTGCCCAATGTCCAAAAACAGTTGACTCATCAATTTTGTCCAGTTTTGTGCTTGTTCTCCACTGGAAGGAGATTCTTGTGACTCATTGTCATAACCAGAAACCAAAGTATCATCACCTCTTATTTGGATTACTGCTACATCCTTCTACCTATCTTCCTGCTTCCACTCCTGCCTACTCCCCCATCATCACAGTCTAGTCTCAGCCTATCAGTCAGAGTCATCCTCGCTAAATAGTTAGAGCGTGCTGCTCTATTACTAAAAACCATCCATGCATTTCTGGGGGAAAAAAATGCTTTCAATGACCTGTCCGATCTTCCCTCAGTCCTGACCACGACTGGGTCTCTAACCATGAATTCTCATCGTTTCCATTTGTGCTACACCAGTGTCCTCTCTCTTACAGATGTCCCAGCTATGCATTGGAGCTGTGCACCCACTGCTCTTGGTCCACAGCCTGCTTCCAGTCACTTAATGGCTCTCTGCCTTGTTGTCTTCACTTTTATTTCAAGCCTCATCTTCCCGAAATTTTTCTGGCAACTCTTTCCAAAATTGAATTTCTCCGTTAAACTACATGAACTTTTCTCTCTACTTCTGTATGTCTTTTCCTCTGTGAAACCTGTCAATAACTACAACATAGCCTCTTGTGACTATTGACCCTGTCTGTTATTTGTCTTCCACGTTTAGGCATGAACATCTTGTGTTTTGTTCACTTTTGTAACCCCTTCACCTAGAAGAGTACTTGACTCTGAGTAGACTTGGTATTCCTTGAAACAATAAAAGCTAAAGCAAGTATGAAGAATTTACTTTATACAATAATAATTACTTACTATTTATTTGTTCACTTAATCTTTAAATTTTGTCAGGAAAACTTACAAAGTATTAATTATAACACAGAAGAGCATTTAAGTTATGTCTTAAAAATATTATAATGATAGCTGGAATAAATTATAGAAGACAACCTTTCCACATATTTCATTAAGTACCTTAAATACTGAGAATCTTGTAAAAATTAGTGTGTATTTTCTTTCATCCCAAAGAGATTACATGGAACCCAGATTATTTTATTTGACAATCATTGAAATAGAGATGAAATATTTTACTGCATTGTACTATTGATATAACGACATCCTCAAAATTTCTGGATATTTTCATGATTCATACTGTTTAACTAAATTACCTAAAACTGCTCTTCTTTTTATATTCTTCACCATATTTGAAGTTATTAAGACTTTCCACCTTAGATTCATTTCAATGAAACAGCCTTGATTATGGAATTTTTTTTCTAAAGATTACATGTTTCCCTGATTAAAAGGGGATAGAAAATCATTCTTCCTGTTAGTGACCCTGGGCAGCTTGGCTCTCTGGTGGATTCTACTCTTTTCCCCTGCTCTAGTTTGAACTGCAAGGTCTGATGCTCTGTGATGTGTTCCTCAGTGATAGATCCATGGGCAGCTCACCAGATGTGGCCTTGAGAGGCACTAGAGGGAGACTGGGAAGTGGAGAGAACAATCAAGCCAGCCTTGTCTTCTCTTTACCCACTTCCAATGGCAGTGGCTGTGTGATGGCCTCAGTTTCCCCAGGGAGGCCCCCAGGGGTGAGTTACATCACCTCCATCACTTCCTCATGGCACTCACTGGCTTGGTGCAGTGGCTTCCTGCTGACACTGATCCCTCAGTACTTGCATTCTCTTTTGGCTCTCTGCCCCTCCCTCACCTGTGCAATGGTTTTCCTGCATTACGTTCTCCTTGTTAGGTAGATACATAGATACATAATATGGAGGCATAAGTATAGAGAGATATAGAGGTAGATATAAAGATACATATATATGTTTTATGTGGTTTCTCTTTTCCAGGCATTTCCCGAGTAAACCCTTAGTCAATGAGTCAAGTCATGCTATGAGCAACAATTTCTGTGTTCCACATCATGTACAAGCAACACAATCTGTGACTCTCCATCTGCCCCAAGTTATGCTTTGACCAGTAATCCAATTGCTACCATCGTGCCTTCCTCTTAAAGAGTCCCCCTGCCTAGCTTGAAGGAAGTTACTTCATTAGGGTGATTTGGGCACTTGGGGAATCTTTGCCATCTTTCTGACTTAAATTTTGACTTCCCAAAATAAATAAGACATACAAGGAAAGAACATCAATTTAATAGAAAAATTCAACATATTTCCATGTGAATGTCTTATTTACATTAATTTGGCCTCCCCTTTCTGTCCTGCTCACCCCTCCTAAATAGAAAACAAAGTCAATTATTTGATTAGCTATATTAGGGAAACAATTAGGGCCAAACCTGTTTGTCTTTTGTTCTCTGTTTATTTGGAAATCCGAAATAGCATCTATTCTTGGATTATCTGTATCATAAATTTTCAAGGTCAGGGAAGGCTGAAGTCTTCAGTTCATCAATCACCAGTTGGGTTCAATGCAGAGGTGCTGAACAGGAAGCCCACTTTTGCAGAGGAGGGAGCCATTCTGTGCAAACAGCCTGATTAGCAATAAAGGCAGTGATTTTGTTGTCTATCTCTTTGGTTTCTCCCCTATGCATTAATTAATTCAAATGTGGGGGTAGGGAAGACATTCAGTAAGTCTTTCGAAACCCTAACAACAGTTTACAGAACAAACATCACATTTAACACCTTTTTTTTTTTTTTTTTGAGACAGGTGCAGTGGCACAATCTCTGCTCACTGCAACCTCTGCCTCCCAGGATCAGGCTATTCTAATGCCTCAGCCTCCAGAGTAGCTAGGATTACAGGCACCTGCCATCATGCCCAGCTAATTTTTGAATTTTGAGTAGAGATGGGCTTTCACCATGTCAGCCAGGCTGGTAACATTTAACACTCTTACTGGTAAATTTAACACACCCAGCCAGAATATTTGCATCCTTTACTGGGAATATCATGAAAAGAGACTTAAATTTATGATAATTCTCAAGGGAGAGATAAATGACACTTTTTGGTCACGTACCTTGAAATCACCTCTCAAAAACATTAATTATAAAAAGAAATGCTCGTATGAGGAGAGACAGGTATTATTGTGTTGCCCTAACCTGTGGCATTTCTGTGAGAAGGTGCAAGGCCAGGTCCCCACACTGTTTAAGCATTCAGAGGACAGCAGATAGCATGCTCCTCCACATCCATTCACACCTCCCAAAAATGCAGTGGTTGGCATCACAGCTTCAAAGCATTAAAAAAAATTTCCAGAAGTTTTGACTTCTCACCCAAATGGTTTTACCATTTTCATCTTAAAAAAGGAGAGCTGGATCTGGCACAACACCAACCATCATATCATCCTCTTGAGTTGATCATTGCCCATTGGGGAGTGAGAAGCAGGCTATGAAAGCAAACAGCTTGGCCATGGTTACTAGATAAGTAAGAGCAATTCAGAGCCTTGACTATGATTCTACCTTTTCAGCTATCTAACCCAAAGACATCATACTTGGAGGAAAACATACATAGCAGGGATGTCCAATCTTTTGGCTTCCCTGGGCCACCTTGGAAGAAAAAGAATTGTCTTGGGCCCCACATAAAATACACTAACACTAACAATAGCTGATGAGCTTAAAAGAAAATCACAAACAAAATTTATGATATATTAAGAAAGTTTATAAATTTGTGTTGGGCTGCATTCAAAGCCATGTTGAGCCTCATTCAAAGCTGTCCTGGGCCACATGCGGACTGCAGTCCGAGGGTTGGACAAGTCTGATATATAGTAAAACACATAGCATTACAGAGTTACAGAACATTCTGACCAACTGCTGTGTAAGAAAAATGGATGCCAATTTTTACCCTGTCAACCGGAAGACTCTTCTGTAAGTTTCCAGCAACTCTATCTATAGAATAGCATCTTGATCCTGCCATTTTAGATGAGACTGCAAATTTACATACAAGATTCAAAGATACATAATACTCATCAGACACAGTCACACCTGAGGCTCTAAAAAGGAATCTTGACATTATTCTGTTATTTAAAAGACAACCATTTGTGACAAAATGACCTTCCCCCTAAAAAATTTAATCAGTGGCTAATCTCTGGAGACTATATGTACTAGCTTATATGGCAAACAAAGGAGCTTTGTGATGAATAATGTTGACATGGGAAAATGATCCTGGATTATCTGGGTGGGCTCTAAATGCAATCACTTGTTATAGACGAGTGGTAATATACACCCAGAAGAGAAGGAGATGGTAGGACCACAGAAATCAAAGGATGCAGCCACAGACCAAGGAATACCACAGGCACCAGAAGCTGGAAGAGCCAAGAAATGGATGTTTCCCCAGAGCCCCTGGAGGGAGTGGGCCCTGCTGACACCTTGAGTTTGGCCTAGTGAAACCGACTTCAGACTTCTAGCCTTCAGAACAGGGAAACAATACATTTCGGGTTTGTTTATGGCAATTTATTATAGTAGCAACAGGAAATTAACTCATAAATCACTGGCCCCCATTTCCTTGCTCAGGTGAAAAATGTCCCTTGGGTTCACTCTCTTTAGACTTTCGGGGCCCACTGTGTGCTAAACTGACAACCGCAGGCACAGCCCATTTTCACTGCATAGGGGGCATTGTCTAAACTTACGGGTTTGACTTGACAAATAATACAAACAAAATAAATTTAGTTTTGATGGACTGAAATGAATTGAATTGGTTGAAGTGAACATAAAGAACCATATGATTTTTTTAAAAACTACTTCTTATTTTTCAAAGCCCAACACAGTGCTTGTGGATTATAACATATGTATACGTGTTTGTGGGTATCTATACATGCACATATATACATATATATACATATATGTGTGTATATATGTATATATGTATATATGTATGTATATATACATATATACACATATACATATGTGTATATATGTACATACATAATATGTATATATGCGTATATATACATATACATGTTATATATATAGGAATTTTCAACCAAAATGTTAAGAAAATTGTAGCTGGGGGGAGGAGCCAAGATGGCCGAATAGGAACAGCTCCGGTCTACAGCTCCCAGCGCAAGCGACGCAGAAGACGGGTGATTTCTGCATTTCCATCTGAGGTACCGTGTTCATCTCACTAGGGAGTGCCAGACAGTGGGCGCAGGTCAGTGGGTGAGCGCACTGTGCGCCAGCCGAAGCAGGGGCGAGGCATTGCCTCACTCGGGAAGCGCAAGGGGTCAGGGAGTTCCCCTTCCAGGGGTGACAGACGGCACCTGGAAAATCGGGCCACTCCCACCCGAATACTGTGCTTTTCCGACGGGCTTAGGAACCGGTGCCCCAGGAGAGTATAGCCCGCACCTGGCTCAGAGGGTCCTACGCCCACGGAGTCTCACTGATTGCTAGCACAGCAGTCTGAGATCAAACAGCAAGTCGGCAGCGAGGCTGGGGGAGGGGCGCCCGCCATTGCCCAGGCTCGCTTAGGTAAACAAAGCAGCCTGGAAGCTTGAACTGGGTGGAGCCCACCACAGCTCAAGGAGGCCTGCCTGCCTCTGTAGGCTCCACCTCTGGGGGCAGGGCACAGACAAACAAAAAGACAGCAGTAACCTCTGCAGACTTAAATGTCCCTGTCTGACAGCTGTGAGGAGAGCAGTGGTTCTCCCAGCACGCAGCTGGAGATCTGAGAACCGCCTGACTGCCTCCTCAAGTGGGTTCCTGACCCCTGACCCCCGAGCAGCCTAACTGGGAGGCATCCCCCAGCAGGGGCAGACTGACACCTCACACGGCCGGCCAGGTACTCCAACAGACCTGCAGCTGAGGGTTCTGTCTGTTAGAAGGAAAACTAACAGAAAGGACATCCACACCAAAAACCCATCTGTACATCACCATCATCAAAGACCAAAAGTAGATAAAACCACAAAGATGGGGAAAAAACAGAGCAGAAAAACTGGAAACTCTAAAAACCAGAGTACCTCTCCTCCTCCAAAGGAACGCAGTTCCTCACCAGCAACGGAACAAAGCTGGACGGAGAATGACTTTGACGAGGTGAGAGAAGAAGGCTTCAGACGATCAAATTACTCCGAGCTACGGGAGGATATTCAAACCAAAGGCAAAGAAGTTGAAAACTTTGAAAAAAATTTAGAAGATTGTATAACTAGAATAACCAATACAGAGAAGTGCTTAAAGGAGCTGATGGAGCTGAAAACCAAGGCTCGAGAACTACGTGAAGAATGCAGAAGCCTCAGGAGCCGATGCGATCAAATGGAAGAAAGGGTATCAGCCCTGGAAGATGAAATGAATGAAATGAAGCGAGAAGGGAAGTTTAGAGAAAAAAGAATAAAAAGAAACGAGCAAAGCCTCCAAGAAATGTGGGACTATGTGAAAAGACCAAATCTACGTCTGATTGGTGTACCTGAAAGTGACGGGGAGAATGGAAACAAGTTGGAAAACACTCTGCAGGATATTATCCAGGAGAACTTCCCCAATCTAGCAAGGCAGGCCAACATTCAGATTCAGGAAATACAGAGAACGCCACAAAGATACTCCTCGAGAAGAGCAACTCCAAGACACATAATTGTCAGATTCACCAAAGTTGAAATGAAGGAAAAAATGTTAAGGGCAGCCAGAGAGAAAGGTCGGGTTACCATCAAAGGGAAGCCCATCAGACTAACAGCGGATCTCTCGGCAGAAACCCTACAAGCCAGAAGAGAGTGGGGGCCAATATTCAACATTCTTAAAGAAAAGAATTTTCAACCCAGAATTTCATATCCTGCCAAACTAAGCTTCATAAGTGAAGGAGAAATAAAATACTTTACAGACAAGCAAATGCTGAGAGATTTTGTCACCACCAGGCCTGCCCTAAAAGAGCTCCTGAAGGAAGCGCTAAACATGGAAAGGCATAACCGGTACCAGCCACTGCAAAATCATACCGAAATGTAAAGACCATCGAGACTAGGAAGAGACTGCATCAACTAACGAGCAAAATAACCAGCTAACATCATAATGACAGGATCAGATTCACACATAACAATATTAACTTTAAATGTAAATGGACTAAATGCTCCAATTAAAAGACACAGACTGGCAAATTGGATAAAGACTCAAGACCCATCAGTGTGCTGTATTCAGGAAACCCATCTCATGTGCAGAGACACACATAGGCTCAAAATAAAAGGATGGAGGAAGATCTACCAAGCAAATGGAAAACAAAAAAAGGCAGGGGTTGCAATCCTAGTCTCTGATAAAACAGACTTTAAACCAACAAAGATCAAAAGAGACAAAGAAGGCCATTACATAATGGTAAAGGGATTAATTCAACAAGAAGAGCTAACTATCCTAAATATATATGCACCCAATACAGGAGCACCCAGATTCATAAAGCAAGTCCTGAGTGACCTACAAAGAGACTTAGACTCCCACACATTAATAATGGGAGACTTTAACACCCCACTGTCAACATTAGACAGATCAACGAAACAGAAAATCAACAAGGATACCCAGGAATTGAACTCAGCTCTGCACCAAGCAGACCTAATAGACATCTACAGAACTCTCCACCCCAAATCAACAGAATATACATTTTTTTCAGCACCACACCACACCTATTCCAAAATTGACCATATACTTGGAAGTAAAGCTCTCCTCAATAAATGTAAAAGAACAGAAATTGTAACAAACTGTCTCTCAGATCACAGTGCAATCAAGCTAGAACTCAGGATTAAGAATCTCACTCAAAACCGCTCAACTACGTGGAAACTGAACAACCTGCTCCTGAATGACTACTGGGTACATAACGAAATGAAGGCAGAAATAAAGATGTTCTTTGAAACCAACGAGAACCAAGACACAACATACCAGAATCTCTGGGATGCATTCAAAGCAGTGTGTAGAGGGAAATTTATAGCACTAAATGCCCACAAGAGAAAGCAGGAAACATCCAAAATTGACACCCTAACATCACAATTAAAAGAACTAGAAAAGCAAGAGCAAACACATTCAAAAGCTAGCAGAAGGCAAGAAATAACTAAAATCAGAGCAGAACTGAAGGAAATAGAGACACAAAAAGCCCTTCAAAAAATAAATGAATCCAGGAGCTGGTTTTTTGAAAGGATCAACAAAATTGATAGACCGCTAGCAAGATTAATAAAGAAAAAAAGAGAGAAGAATCAAATAGATGCAATAAAAAATGATAAAGGGGATATCACCACCGATCCCACAGAAATACAAACTACCATCAGAGAATATTACAAACACCTCTATGCAAATAAACTAGAAAATCTAGAAGAAATGGATAAATTCCTCAACACATACACCCTCCCAAGACTAAACCAGGAAGAAGTTGAATCTCTGAATAGACCAATAACAGGAGCTGAAATTGTGGCAATAATCAATAGCTTACCAACCAAAAAAAGTCCAGGACCAGATGGGTTCACAGCCGAATTCTACCAGAGGTACAAGGAGGAGCTGGTACCATTCCTTCTGAAACTATTCCAATCAATAGAAAAAGAGGGAATCCTCCCTAACTCATTTTATGAGGCCAGCATCATCCTGATACCAAAGCCTGGCAGAGACACAACAAAAAAAGAGAATTTTAGACCAATATCCTTGATGAACATTGATGCAAAAATCCTCAATAAGATACTGGCAAACAGAATCCAGCAGCACATCAAAAAGCTTATCCACCATGATCAAGTGGGCTTCATCCCTGGGATGCAAGGCTGGTTCAATATACACAAATCAATAAATGTAACCCAGCATATAAACAGAACCAAAGACAAAAACCACATGATTATCTCAATAGATGCAGAAAAGGCCTTTGACAAAATTCAACAACCCTTCATGCTAAAAACTCTCAATAAATTAGGAATTGATGGGACGTATCTCAAAATAATAAGAGCTATTTATGACAAACCCACAGCCAATATCATTCTGAATGGGCAAAAACTGGAAGCATTCCCTTTGAAAACTGGCACAAGACAGGGATGCCCTCTCTCGCCACTTCTATTCAACATAGTGTTGGAAGTTCTGGCCAGGGCAATTAGGCAGGAGAAGGAAATAAAGGGTATTCAATTAGGAAAAGAGGAAGTCAAATTGTCCTTGTTTGCAGATGACATGATAGTATATCTAGAAAACCCCATTGTCTCAGCCCAAAATCTCCTTAAGCTGATAAGCAACTTCAGCAAAGTCTCAGGATACAAAATCAATGTGCAAAAATCACAAGCATTCTTATACATCAATAACAGACAAACAGAGAGCCAAATCATGAGTGAACTCCCATTCAAAATTGCTTCAAAGAGAATAAAATACCTAGGAATCCAACTTACAAGGGATGTGAAAGACCTCTTCAAGGAGAACTACAAACCACTGCTCAAGGAAATAAAAGAGGATACAAACAAATGGAAGAACATTCCATGCTCATGGGTAGGAAGAATCAATATCATGAAAATGGCCATCCTTCCCAAGGTAATTTACAGATTCAATGCCATCCCCAGCAAGCTACCAATGACTTTCTTCACAGAATTGGAAAAAACTACTTTAAAGTTCATATGGAACCAAAAAAGAGCCCGCATCGCCAAGTCAATCCTAAGCCAAAAGAACAAAGCTGGAGGCATCACGCTACCTGACTTCAAACTATACTACAAGGCTACAGTAACCAAAACAGCATGGTACTGGTACCAAAACAGAGATATAGATCAATGGAACAGAACAGAGCCGTCAGAAATAATGCCACATATCTACAAGTATCTGATCTTTGACAAACCTGACAAAAACAAGAAATGGGGAAAGGATTCCCTATTTAATAAATGGTGCTGGGAAAACTGGCTAGCCATATGTAGAAAGCTGAAACTGGATCCCTTCCTTACACCTTATACAAAAATCAATTCAAGATGGATTAAAGACTTAAATGTTAGACCTAAAACCATAAAAACCCTAGAAGAAAACCTAGGCATTACCATTCAGGACATAGGCATGGGCAAGGACTTCATGTCTAAAACACCAAAAGCAATGGCAACAAAAGCCAAAATTGACAAATGGGATCTAATTAAACTAAAGAGCTTCTGCACAGCAAAGGAAACTACCATCAGAGTGAACAGGCAACCTACAAAATGGGAGAACATTTTCGCAACCTACTCATCTGACAAAGGGCTAATATCCAGAATCTACAATGAACTCCAACAAATTTACAAGAAAAAAACAAACAACCCCATCAAAAAGTGGGTGAAGGACATGAAGAGACACTTCTCAAAAGAAGACATTTATGCAGCCAAAAAACACATGAAAAAATGCTCACCATCACTGGCCATCAGAGAAATGCAAATCAAAACCACAATGAGATACCATCTCACACCAGTTAGAATGGCAATCATTAAAAAGTCAGGAAACAACAGGTGCTGGAGAGGATGTGGAGAAATAGGAACACTTTTACACTGTTGGTGGGACTGTAAACTAGTTCAACCCTTGTGGAAGTCAGTGTGGCGATTCCTCAGGGATCTAGAACTAGAAATTCCATTCGACCCAGCCATCCCATTACTGGGTATATACCCAAAGGACTATAAATCATGCTGCTATAAAGACACATGCACACGTATGTTTATTGCCGCATTATTCACAATAGCAAAGACTTGGAACCAACCCAAATGTCCAACAATGATAGACTGGATTAAGAAAATGTGGCACATATACACCATGGAATACTATGCAGCCATAAAAAATGATGAGTTCACGTCCTTTGTAGGGACATGGATGAAACTGGAAATCATCATTCTCAGTAAACTATCGCAAGAACAAAAAACCAAACACCGCATATTCTCACTCATAGGTGGGAATTGAACAATGAGAACACATGGACACAGGAAGGGGAACATCACACTTCGGGGACTGTTGTGGGGTGGGGGGAGGGGGGAGGGATAGCATTGGGAGATATACCTAATGCTAGATGACAAGTTGGTGGGTGCAGCGCACCAGCATGGCACATGTATACATATGTAACTTACCTGCACATTGCGCACATGTACCATAAAACCTAAAGTATAATAATGATAATAATAATAATAATAATAAAAGAAAAAAAAAAAAAAAAGAAAATTGTAGCTAAAATGCCATAATTTATCTTTTACTGGTAATTTTTAACTTATTGCTATAATTTTCTTTACCTCCCAAACATCCTTACCCAAAAATTGGAGAAGAAATTTTTATTTATCCATCTAGCTCCCCTTTATCATCGCCTTAGTCTGTTCAGCTGCAATATCACTACAGCAGGGATAACACTTTTAAATATAATCTGCTCTAATCTGCATAATTGTCTAACAGAAAACAGACAGGTGGTGCCTTCTCAATCAGCTTGAGGATGGTCTCTGAAGCAAACGCTACGAACATGTGCAAATCATTGGCTAATATGCTAAATCAGAGGATGTGTTTTTATTAAGAATTTTGAATCTGCAAAATGGTTTCTCCTTGTATTATTTTTTCCTGGAAACTTTCAGGTTTTTTCCTTTGTGCTGTATGTGGTATTTAAGCCTGTATGCTAATCTTGACCTAAATCCCTATTCATCTTTCCATCATTAAACACGATCCTGTCATTCAGATGTTTGAAGGCTTAAGAGTGACTGTTTCTACTCTTTTAACTGCAACAATTTGGCATCCTGTTTCCCATAACTGCCATATCCATGTTTTATGGGATTTTGAAAAGGTTTCGGAAAGTATTTTGGACACAGGACAGCCTACTGAATGAGACTTGGAAAGTGCCCCAAGCAAAGTGGTAGGGGCCAAGAGAAAGCCCAGAAATGATTCATGGTGTGTTCACACCGTGTGGGCTGGCAAGTGCGGGAGACGGCTCTCTGCTAGCAGACTGGAACTAAATTCTTAGACATTCCTGGGCTGCCAAACAATGTCATCACAGGGGTTCCTAAAGAAGCTGTGAATTGGATGTCAGTGTCTCTTGGCTGAAAGGAGAGTTTGTGTCAGACCCCAAGAGGTCTCCTTGGATACATTTTTCTAATTGAGGCTCCTTCTCTTCCCCTGACAAAGAAAAGCATTGACACCTGTGTATTCTGCATGGGGAAGACTTTCAGCTAAGCCAGATTCCAAGCGGGAGGTTACAGCAGGCTCGGGTGTAGTTTATGCCCTCTGCCAGTTCAATAGTTTTACCCCACATTTTCAAAGAAAGCAGTGTCCTGTCTGGTCCCTGCATGCCTTTCCTCCTCACCCAACACTCTGTGGTCCTACAATGTGACTACTATTCTTGCTGCTAGAGAGGCCAGGCCACACATCCTCCAAGGGGGATCCCATCGCCATGGCAGACACTTTGGCTACGTCCTGCCCTTCTCTTTCCTTCTCTGACCTTTTATTTCCAGGCTGAAAATCCAGAGCTCTTTAACACACTCTGCAGCAGCCCGTTTTTAACTTAAATAAAAATGAAGAGAGGATTTAGTATTCCAATCCCACTGCATTAGTGTCAAATATGTTTATGCTAGTAAAAGGAAAATAAATACATTCTGTCATACAGATGCCATTCAAATCTAATAGGACTCAATTTCATGCTTTCAATACTGAGAGGAAGTACCCAGATTAGCCTCAAATCAAGAGTGATTCCTGAACCTTCTCTATTTGCCACATGCTAGATTTCCAGTTTTTTTATTGCCTTTTTATATATATTTTTGAATAGCAACAACACTAGATACCATTCTGACATGCTTTCCTCGGGATCCTATTAAATAGAATTGATTATCTTTGGGTATGCATCAACTTATAAAGTAGAAGAAGGCCCAGAATTTTTCAAAGAAGTTATGAGAAGTCTTTCATAACTAAAAATTTTAAACATATCTGACACATATGAATTTAAAAAATAGCCACGGGAGAATTCAGTTTGAATTTACTTGATAATTTGAAGAAAATCATCACTCATGTTAGACAAAGCATTGTCAAGAGGGTCAAGGGAGGAGCCACACATCCTCTTCTGCTTGATCCTCTCAACAACTATAGGACAATGTTATGTCATCATCCCATTTCGAAGGTGACAACCTGTACCCTGGCATGGCTTTCCCAGCATCCCACAGAGTAAAACATAGGGTTAGGACAGGACTGTAGGGTTTTCCAACTCCAAATCTTCAATCTTTTTTGTGGCACCATTGAAAGCTACAAACTGGCCGGGTGTGGTGGCTCACGCCTGTAATCCCAGCACTTTGGGAGGCCGAGGTAGGCGGATCGGGAGGTCAGGAGTTTGAGACCAGCCTGGCCAACATGGTGAAACCCCATCTCTACTAAAAATGCAAAAATTAGCTGGGTGTAGTGGCAGGCGCCTGTAATCCCAGCTACTCAGGAACTCAGGAGCCTGAGACAGGAGAACAGTTGTAACCTGGGATGCAGAGGTTGCAGTGAGCCAAGATCACGCCACTGCACTCCAGCCTGGCGACAGAGCAAAAAAAAAAAAAAAAAAAAAAAAAGGAAAGCTACAAACTATGCCGGTAACCAAGAAGATGTTTTGTTATCCATATATACACTTATTAAATAAATACTGCAATACTTTCCAGCTATCTGTTGCACGTGACGCCTGTCACCAAGCACCGAAGAAGCTCTTCCACCACATCTGGTCACGTAGCACATGTTCATCAAAACACTTACTACCATAGCATTTTGTGTTTCTGGGGCTGGAGTGGGTGTTGGGGAGAAAGAGCTCTTGTACCTTCAGAGCTCATGCTCTGCTGAGGGGCCAGGGAAATCATAAAGAAGAAGTTGATTAAATTATGTCAGGAAGCATCAAGTATTGAAAAAACAAAAAGCAAAGCAGGATCAGAAGAGTGACAGAGGGCAGGGATTGGGGTGGCCTGATCTGTGTGGGAAAGTGAATGATGAGGAAGACAACACAATTGGTTTCTGCCCATAGGGACCAAACAGAAACAACAACAGCAACAACAAATCAAACCAACGGGCAAATCCATCATGAGCTGTGATATTTGATGGGAAGGAAAACTGGGAGGCTGGGAGACAGGATGATGGAGGAAGGGCTGCCTTTACAGAGGGTGGTGTGGGACCCTGTCCTGAGTGGGTGACCTGCATCCTGAGATCTGATGATTGAGAAGGAACCAGCTGAGTCCAGTGGAAGGAGGTGCATCCCACCAGAGCCATCATTAAGTGCACTGATCTGACGACTGGAACAACCTGGCTCCTCAGGGACTTAAGAGAAACCAGTGTGGGTGTGGGAGAGGGATGGACAAGGGAGTGAGTGGAGGGTGGCCCAGGATGGAACTGAAGGGATGAGTCTGAGTCCACCCTGTAGTCCTGCGGGCAGGGGAGAAGTTCAGGTTTATCTCTAGGCTAACGGGAAGTCAGGGGAGTGTTTTAATCCAGGTGGCATTGTGTGGAGCCTGCATCGTGGGAGGGAGGGTGGAGCAGGGAGCAGTTAGGATCCCTGGGAGTATCTGCCATGTCTGCAGAGTGCTGTCAGGGTGACCTGACCACTGCCACAGGAGAGGAAAGGGGGCTGAATTTGTGGTGTGCTTGGAGGTAGAGCTGACGGACAGGTCAGCGCATGGATGGAGAGTGAATCAGATTGTCCGGATGAGGGCAGGGTCTCTCTTAAGGGAAGAGGGAAGATTTCAGAGGAAGGACCTGTTTGGGGACTGGGGAGGAGAGCGATGACCTAACTAAGGTTAACTTAATTAGGGAAGCAAGGAATCTCTGAGAGAGACAAGTCTTCATCTGATGAGATTTGGGTAAGACAACTTCAAAGCTCTTTTCAGCGCCCCCATTACCCTTGCCAGGCAGTCACACGGCTGTACTCTGGGGCCTCCGGTGACAGCTCTCGCTGCTGGGACCTCCCCATCCTTGGACAGTTCTACCTCCGATCACACCGGGGCTTCCTGCCCCAGGACTTGAACCTGACAGATCCATTCAGCCCATCCAGAGATGGATGCAGTGCTGCTTCTCCAAGTGATTCCTCCCAACACTCAGAAGGGGGACTGTGTTCCTTGTTCCATTTCTCTGAACAGCTAAACAGCTGTCATGGCCTCCACCTTTCCTCTCCCAAGCATTCTCTGGCTACTTGTCCTGGCCATGGCTTTTGGACTGTGCTTTGTTTGTTTAATGCTCTCTGAATGAGGCATCCAGAACTAATGTGGCACCCACGGATAGGGCCAGAGAGACATCAGAGAAAGGCTCCTGCCCCCTTCACCTCGGCTGCTGGAGTCTGTTGATTCAGCCCCAGGCAACTCCGCCCTTTGGGCTCCCACACCACACTGAGGATTCATTCTGATCCCAGTCAATTAGGCCCTCTTTTTGAACACATGCCCCTGTAAGCTGGGGCTCTTCAGTTCTGCTTTGGAGGACATGGTTTTGGATCCCAAATCATCTCAGCTACCTTCTGATGAACTGTCTGACAGCTGACACTGTAAAGATATTCCTGGTTTCACTGGTGACAAGAAGACAATGGAAACTCAGCTATTAGCGCTGGGCCCACAGCCCAAGCTGCAGCCACGGTCACAGTGTCGCCACTGCACCGTGCCAGCAAGGACGGGGTGCTTGTCTGGGAGCTTTGTGAGCACAGACAGGATGCTGCGTGCCTTTGTAGAGCCAGTCTGTGGTGTCAGGCAGGCAGGAAATGTGCTATCCTTGAGTGAAGCAGGATCCCACACATTTGGCTTGGTTGTCTGAGACCAAATTCAGAGAGCACTAAATCCTGGCCTAAGAAGCCAGGGCTTTATTCTGTAGGAATGGGAAAATCATTGTAACAAAGGGCTAAAGAAGCATTCGGAAAGGTTAACTGGTGGAAAGGTTAAGGATGAACTGAAGATAATACGGTTGACTTTTTATGAACCCCCACAAAGAAGTCAATGTGGGGAAAACTTTGAGTTACATTGTGGGTAAAATAAGAATAATTGTGACATACTTTGGATATAAAGTGAACATATAAAGTCAACCATTCATTCAATACCATAGCACTTTTGTGTTTTCTCAAAAGAAAACATCCAATTCAAGGTGGGTGAGTCAGGTTTTTTTGTTTGTTTGTTTTGACGGAGTTTCGCTCTTGTTGGCCAGACTGGAGTGCAATGGCCTGATCTTGGCTCACCGCAACCTCCGCCTCCTGGGCTCAAGTGATTCTCCTGCCTCAGCCTCATGATTAGCTGGGATTACAGGCATGAGCCACCACTCCCGGCTAATTTTGTATTTTTAGTAGAGATGGAGTTTCTCCATGTTGGTCAGACTGGTCTTGAACTCCCGACCTCAGGTGATCTACCCGCCTCAGCCTCCCAAAGTTCTGGGATTGCAGGCACTCTCAGCCACCGCACTCAGCTGAGAGTGAGTTTTACACAAAATTATTCTTGCTTAACAGGAGTACCAGCATGGTAAGACACATCTGTGGATGCACAGAGCCAGCATGATGCGGTCAGACAGCAAACTATCACAGCACAGCATCTTCCTACAAGAATCATTTCTGTTGGCTGCTAAATATGTGATGTGTTCACATGGTTCAAAACCTCTCCCTCTCACCTTGGGGTCCACGTACCTAATCCACACCAGGCCCTCTGTCCACGCAGTTTCAGTTTCTTAGGAATCTTTCTAGTAGTTCCTTATAGCAGTCTCCCTTTTGCCTCTTCCTGCTCTTATTTCTTTGATTCTAAAAAAAGTGAACAACTAAATAGGACACAGTCTAGAAACTAATCCAGAACCTGAAGTGCACAATGGGCTTCTTAGCACATGTTTATCAAACACTTATTACCACAACATCCAGTGTGCCTTGGGCTGGAGCGGGTGCCGGGAAGACAGAGCTCTTGTAATTTCGGAGCTCATGTCCTGCTGAGGGGCCAGGAAAGGCATGAAGAAGAAACTGATTAAATTATGTCAGGAAGCATCAAGTATCACAAAGAAAAAATAAAAAGCAAAGCAGGATCAGAAGAGTGATGGAGGGTGGGGATTGGTGTGGCCTCATCTGTGTGAGAAAGTGACTGACGGGCAAGACGTCAGAATTGGTTTCTGCCCATAGGGACCAAACAGAAACAACAACAGCAACAACAAATAAAAATTAAGGAACAAAGCCATCATAAGCTGTGATAAGTGATCAGAAGGAAAACTGGGAGGCTGGACGATGCATCAGCTCAGCCATGTTGTTGGATCTGTAGCCAGCCACACTGAACTGACCCCTGGGTGCATCCCAGTTTGTACTGTGGAATTATTACTCTGTTTTCAACTTAGTACTAATAGATACTGTGGCTGTGGTTTATCTAATGGATGGAGTTCACCTTTTCCCTAATAATCCTGTTTTACAGTTTCAAGATAAAAGTAAAACAAAAAAGAAACAAACAAAAACAAAAACCCGATGTAGAAAGTGTTGGAGAGAGGCACGTGGTACAGATACCCAAGACAGACTTTTCTAGAAACCACCTTCCATCTGTCTTGGGCAACATGAGGGGTACTTGGATTTCTGGGCTGGTCATCCTCTTCTTGCTGTTTCATGGAGGACACTGACATTCAGTGCTCCTGGCAAGCTCACTATGCAAATTTATATTATTTTGCCATTATAAAACAAATACACACTGGCATATCAAAGGAAATTTAGAAAATAAAGATTTTTAAAGTCCACTGGCATAATAAATTCAGAAAGAGCAGCTATTTTCAAAATAGTATGCCTTATTGTAAGCCAGTACAGAAACAAATTGTTGTAGCCAAGAGCTCACTGACAGGTGAAAATACTGGAATAACAGAGTAGCAGAATTCTAGAATGGGAAAGTAATTATTAAAAGGAGGAAAGAGCAGAGGCCAGCTTTCTTTAGCTGCCTGCTATTCCCTTCCTGTGAGGTGGATGGCAGATCCATCAGGAAGAGAGAACAGGGTTTCACAGTTCCCCTGCTTTTTACTCATAAATGTACAGGCTTCACCCAGCCCCGCCTTGGAAGGGAACATGAGGCACAATGTTAAGCAAAGAATCACAGAGATGCATTTATTTATTCTGTGTGTTTTTATTTTTTTATTTTTTTGAAACAGGGTCTCACTCTGTCACCCAGGCTGGAGTGTAGTGGCACAATCATGGCTCACCACAGCCTTGACCTCCCTGGCTCAGGTGATCCTCCCACGTCAGCCTCCCAAGTAGCTGGGACTACAGGCATGCACCACCATGCCCAACTAATTTTTGTATTTTTTTGTAGAGAAGGAGTTTCACTGTGCTGTGTAGGCTGGTCTCGAACTCCTGGACTGAAGTGATCCACCTGCTCAGTCTCCCAAAGTGCTAGGATTACAGGCGTGAGTCACCACATCTGATGGAGATACAATTTTTTAAGAAACCCATATCAGTTAAAGATCTAGATTCTTGGTATAATAATGCAACAAAATAGCATGAGAATAAACCATTGCCCTGGCATGTGGAATGACTCAGAAAGCTAGGGAAGCAGCAGCCCAGCAGAAGCTTGAGACTCACAGAGGAGGGCATGGGGAGCTCCTGGAGGTGCCATCTGGGCTTGTCAACGCCATAGTCAAATTTTCATATCTTCACCATCCCATGAGACAGAACCTAGGGGTAGAAAATATGCAGAAGGAAAACATACACAATGCATCAAACCATTGCCTATATTACGACTAGATCCAAATTAGCCTTGGGGTATAATGTTTACTTAGTTTACATGCATTATATACTTAGTGCAGTAAACAAATTGAAATGTTCATATGCCTACTGTACAGAAATGAAGACAGGTTCCCTTAATTTTGACACTTTTTGCTTGTTATTTTATTAAATCATAAAGAAATGAAATAAGTCACATGTCTGAACCTCTCGTCCCCAGCTCTGGTCACAGGGCCTCCTATACCTGGGACTAGAAGTGCATTCCATTGTACGAGAACTACTTGATTTTTCCAGTAGGTTTCCAAAATCAGAGTGATTTTTCACTTGAATTATTTCCTTGAAAATGCATCCCCAAGGAAAAGTGCTACACAAATACATTTTATTACACTTTTGATCATCAATTTACCGGACCTACTCTTTTATGGAACGATAATACGAATCCTTCAGTAAAATATGCCTTGCAATACTGGCCCATCATCATCCTCTACATAAAATGAGTATACTTATGAGCCCCAGAAAAGGGGAATCTTGAAGGCCTAGGTTACAATTGCAGCCATGCCATTGATAGAAACCAAAGTCCTAGAAAATTCCTCTAAAGCCATAAATGAACCAGATATACAAACAACTACATGTGTAAACTTATAAAAATCTTTCTGAAAACAGAAAATATTTGAATAAATTAAGAGTAGATTTGGTACTTAAGACAGTATGTTAAATATATTGATTTCTTCACATAACTATGTAAATTAAAGGAAATCTCAATGAAAATTTCCACCATTTTTGGAAGTTGAAAATTCAGTCTTCTGGATAATTCAGAACTAGGCAGGAACATTTTGAACACAGGGAGAACAGGAACTTGCCACTCACTAATATTATATAAAATAAAGCAGCAGTAACTAAAAATGTTCATACTAAAGAAGAATTAAAAGATAGACTGATAGAGCAAGGAGCCCAGCTACATACCAAGTACACATGGCAACTTAATATTTAATGAAGACAGAATTTCAAATGAAGGGAGGAATATATAAATTAGTTAAGGCAATATATAGATTAGTTAAGAAATGGTTTTAAAATAACTGCCATCTAGAAAATGACAATGGGTTAACATTATTTCTTACATGAAGAAATATTTTTTAAAATAATCGTGGCCTATGAAATTGTTTTTTCTAAACATGAGTGGTTATGTGGATTAATATATATAACACAGTAATTATTGTGTTGCAAACTGTATGCTGAACAAAGTCAAGAAGCAAATAATTTACTCAGTGAACAAAGTCAAGAAGCAAATAATAATGGGATGAAAACTATTGCAAGGAGGTATTTCAAAATAGCATGTCATTATTTTTGTAATAAAAATTATTTAAATGAAAACCCAGACACACCTATTTATAAAAACATAGTTCCAATGTCATAACTGCATTCAAAAAAAATTCACAATCCTCTCCCAGAAAAAGTACTAACTACAGAGATTTTAATGAGAATTAGGTATTTCTTTTAAGAGAACTACAAATATTATCTAAAAAAGGCAAAAGCATATTCAAATATATAGAAAAGTGTAACATGCGTTGGGAATTAAAATGGTTGCCAAAGGACATTGATCTAACTATTTCTTAGTCTCTGAATAACTTGTGGGGATCCTTTGGAACTAAGAGCCTCGTGTAGACATCTTGCGTACACTGCAAAACCCAGCACATGTGTGACATTCACAAAGGCCTTTTGACATCATCCCAACCACTCATCTAATATGAGACACCAAAGGGAAAATATCTTCAAATAGTTTTTTTTTCTGTTTGTGTTTGTTTGTTTTTCACTACATAAGTGAAATAAAAGGGGATTCAAACTTCCCTTTAAGTATTTAGCTTGGTGCTTGACAAAGGATCCACCTGGGTGGCTAATTAACTAATTAATTTGAATTAATGTAGTAAGGGAGGTGAAAGAGCAAGACCTGCTGGACTCCTGTAGCTACCGTCAGGCAGCTGTGAGCAATCAGAAACATTGGTTTGATAGAACTAATTCAAGTGTGTGTGGTTTTCAACTACTGGTGGAATTCTTCGAGTCTACACTATGGACACAAGGGGCTCAACTGAAGTGAAAAATTTCCAATATGCAGACGGATTTGTAATTAACATAGAGAACTAGCCAACTGTCTCTCGTGGGCATGTTCTTATTTCATGGCCAATCCTATTCCATAAAGGAATCTGACACTTTTCTAACCACAGGGGATTAGAGACAGAGCTTTCATCTTGTGTTTGTATCACCTCCTTTCTCCTTCATTATAGGGGGTTGAATTGTGTCACCCTAAAAATACGTGTTCAAGTCCGAATCCCCACTACCTGTGAATGTGCTCTTATTTGGACACAGGGACTTTGAAAACTTAATCAAGTTAAGATGAGGCAACGCTGGATTCAAGTGGGCCCTAAATGCAATGACTCTTTTCCTTACAAAGTGAGAAGTGTCACAGAGACACACAGAGGGAAGAAGGCCATCTGTTTATTCACATTTCCAACTTTATGCCATCTATTCCGTCCCATTATTTGGAAGTCAAGACAACCCTCTTAGCTTTCTTCCTCAGTGCCGTCTCCTGAAACCCAACATGGAGAGTCACACAGTTTAGGTACAGAATGGAAGATCCAGACCCCAGACAAGATCATTGCCTCTCCCCTCACTGTTTACTCTATGGCTACAAATGATAGCCTCTGAGAATGTCTGGATCTAAATGAGTGAGATATTTGTTGTTGTTTGTTTAGAGAGCCTTGTATAGCTTGATTGAGGGTATTGGCGCAGGAAAGTCTTTCTAGCCCCATTGTGAAATCTCTTTGCCTCCTTTAGTTTCCTCATTTGTAAATTAAGACTATTTTACCCCTCTCGTGGGGCTGGCACATCATCATACGCAGGGAGCTTACAATAAGCGCATACACCTGCATTTGACCCTCGCAAATCACACTGTGATTAACCAAAGAAGTGAACATGATCTGAATCTGTGAGTCAGGAACCAAGGTAAAGACCCAAATAATATGAAGAGCCCAAACCTACATGAAAGTCATGGGATGGTGGACTTTTCGTCATCCCAGAACAGCTGGCCTGTGTTTACCCAAAAACTGGGCAAATTTTCATCCTTAAAAATGGACAAGATCCCCAACACCTGCTTCCTCACAAGTGCCCACTGAGCTCCCAGCTCCAACAGAACAGAATAAATAGAACAGTGAGTTATCACCAAGAGTGAGTTTTCTATTGAGAAAGATTTTGCCTAGCACATGCGATCCAGGGGATCAGTGAGGCTGTGCTAGTTGTGGGATGTCACCTGGTGGCAGTGTTGGGGAGGCAGTGATGGAGAAAAGGTGAATGAAGGAACAGGAAGACCCCTGAAAGGAAGGAAGCATCAGTCTGGAGAAGCTAAGAAAGAAAAAAAAAAAGAAACATCCAGGAAATTAAACAGAATACAGAAGACCAGATTAGAGGCTCGTTTCAATAGTAGGAGTTATCAGGGATAGGTCAGGGAGGAAGACAGCGCAGCCTGGGCTCCCAGACCATTCTCAGCTGACTTTTCATGTAGCTTTAAAAGGAGATGGACTGGATGGGGTCTGGTCTGTGCACCTAAGGGGACAAATCTCATATTTAAATTTGCAGAAATGTGGGGGCAGGGCCAAGATGGATGATTAGCAACAGCGGCGATCTGAGGCTCCCATCAAAAAAAAACATAATAAGCATGTAAATCCTTCACCGGCAACCAAGGCATCCAGGTTCTCTCATCAGAACTGACTAGGAGGCTGGCGTGATTCATGAAGAGAAAGGAAGAACAGCGTGGTGTGGCAGCCCACCTGAAAGCCACACAGGGCATGGAATCCTTTCCCCACAGCCAAGGGAGGTGGTGAGTGAATGTGCTACCCAGCCGGGTGAGACGAGAAGTCTTCTTCCAATGGAAGGTTTTTCTCAGTCGGTTCGTGGTCTCACCGGCTTCAAGGAATGAAGCCTTGAACCACAGCAGTGAGTGTTACAGCTCGATTGGAGAAACGCGCGGACCCAAAGAGTGTGTGGCAGCAAGATACACTAAAGCGAACACAAAAGTAAAGCAAAAGCAAAGAAAAGCTTCCACTTGGTGGAAAGGAACCCGGAAGGGTAGCAGTTTCTGGCTTGAGTGTCTTATGCTTATATCCGCTCATGACACCTCCCCTTTTCCTTTTTCTGTCCTATAGAATTAGCTTATTTTCTATCTGCTTGTGGGTTGGCGGGCCTGATTGGTTAAAAACGTCAGGCTGCAGCTAGAGCTTAAACTCCCTATATGATTGGTTGAAGTTTCAATCCCTTAGCTTGTGGCTATGACTCATTTTTGCTTAGGGGAAAGTCCCCTTAGGGAAGTCCCTATTGACTCAGGAAGTCCAGCCGACTTAGCCACTTAGTCCTTCAAGGGGAAAACGTGCTTTTTCCACGGAACTGTGCAACCCATGGATCAGAAGATCTTACTCACAAACCCACGCCACCGAGGCCTGGTGTCCCCCAGAGCTGCACAGATTCTCAACAGCCTCTCAGCTGGAATCTGCTTAAGCCTACTGAGCTCCTGGGGGAGGGGCGACCAGCACCAGAGCTTCAGTTGCCTGCTGTCTACACCATTTGAGCTCTTTGGGTGAGAGGCAGCAGCTAGCACTTGGACCCACCACTGCCTAACAAGCTAAGCTCCCTGGGAGGGGGAAGGGCAGCATCTATCTCTATAGCTCCAGGCTGCGCTTTTCCCCTGCTGGCACCAGGGAGGCTGGACTGCTTGGTCCCAAGACGTGTCCCCAACAGCCCAACACACCGGCTGTGGCAGTCAGCAGTGGAGTGCCTCTTCAGGCCTGACCCTGACTCATCCTTCCTCACTGGGCAGGGCTTCCCTGCAGAAACTCCAATAACTCCAGCCAGAGGCTCAGGGACAGAACCTGGATCTCTCTGGGCCTGAGCCTCTGGGGGATGGGTGGCCACAGTCTCTGTGGACCAACAGACTTAGGTTTTCCTCCTGGTAGTTCTGAGGAATCCAGACAGCCCAGATGAGTGGGTTTCCCCCGGCGAGGTACACACCCTCCACCAAGGGACTGTCAAAGAGCTTCATTAAATGGGTCCTGTTCCCCATCCCACCCAACTGGATGAGACTCTCCAACAGGTGTTGTCAGACACCCTATAGAGGATCGATCCTACTGGCATCAGGTTGGTGCCCCTTGAGGTCAAAGATCCCAGAAGAAGGAGTAGGCACCCATCTTTGCTGTTCTCCAGTGCTGGAGTGAGCCAGATGAGTAGGGCCTGAAGTGAACCCCCAGCAAACGCAGCAGCCCTGCAGAAGAGGGACTTGACCATTGGAAGAAAAACAAACAAATACAAAGCAACAACAGCAGCATCATCACCACTAACAACAAAAGCCCCCCACAAAAACTCCATCCAAGGGTCAGCAACCTCAAAGATCAAAACTAAACAAACTCATGAAGATGAGAAAGAATCAATGAAAAAATGCTGAAAACCCAAAAGGCGAGAGTGCCTCTTCTCCAAATGAACACAGGGTCTCTCCAGCAAGAGCACAGAACTGGATGGAGGACGAGATGGATGAATTGACAGGAGTAGGCTTCAGAAGATGGGTAATAAAAAAAATATGATGAGCTAAAGGAGCATGTTCTAACCCAATGCAAAGAAGCTAAGAACCTTGATAAAATATTAGAGGAGCTGCTAACTAGAATAACCGGTTTAGAGAGGAACATAAATGACCTGATGGAGCTGAAAAACAGCACAAGAACTTTGTGAAGCATACAAAAGTAACAATAGCCAAATCAACCAAGCAGAAGAAAGGATATCAGAGTTTGAAGACCACCTTGCTGAAATAAGGCATGCAGACAAGACTAGAGAAAAAAGAATGAACAGGAATGAACAAAGCCTCCAAGAAATATAAGACTTCATAAAAAGATCAAACCTATTGGAGTACCTGAAGGAGACAAGGAGAATGGAAATAAGCTGGAAAATACACTTTAGGATATTATCCAGGAGAACTTCCCCAACCTAACAATACAAGCCAACATGCAAATTCAGAAAATACAGAGAACACTACTAAGATACTCCACCACAAGATCAACCCCAAGACGCATAATCATCAGATTCTCTGAAGTTGAAATGAAGGAAAAAATGTTAAGGGCAGCCAGAGAGAAAGGCCAGGTCATCTACAAAAGGAAGCCCATCAGACTAACAGCAGAATTCTCAGCAGAAACTCTGCAAGCCAGAAGAGATTAGGGGCAAATATTCAACATTTTTAAAGAAAAAGGATTTCAAATCAACACCCTAACATCACAATTAGACAGCTAGAGAGGCAAGAGCAAACTAATTCAAAAGCTAGCAGAAAACAAGAAATATCTAAAATCAGAGCAGAATGGAAGGAGATAGAGACACAAAAAACCCTCCAAAAAATCAATGAATACAGGAGCTGGTTTTTTGAAAAAAATAACAATTAGATAGATCACTAGTTAGATTAATAAAGAGGAAAAGAGGGAAGAATCAAATAGACGCAATAAAAGATGATAAAGGGAGTATCAGCAATGACCCCACAGAAATACAAACTACCATCAGAGAATACTATAAACACCTCTACATAATAAACTAGAAAATCTAGAAGAAATGGATAAATTCCTGGACACATACACCTGCCCAAGACTAAATCAGGAAGAAGTTGAATCCCTGAATAGACCAATAACAAGTTCTGTAACTGAGGCAGTAATTAACAACCTAGAACCAAAAAAAAGCCCAGGACCAGATAGATTTATATCCAAATTCTACCAGAGGTACGGAGAGGAGCTGGTACCATTCCTTCTGAAATTATTCCAAATAATTGAAAAGGAGGGACTCCTCCGTAACTCATTTAATGAAGCCAGTATCATCCTGATACCAAAACTAGGAAGAGACAAAATGAATAAAGAAAACTTCAGGCCAATATACCTGATGAACATCGATGTGAAAATTCTCAATAAAATACTGGCAAACTGAATCCAGCGGCACATCAAAAAACTTATCCACCACGAACAAGTAAGCTTCATCCCTGGGATGCAAGGCTGGTTCAACATATGCAAATCAATAAACGTAATCCACCACATGAACAGAACCAAAGATAAAAACCACATAATTATTTCAATAGATGCAGAAAAGGCCTTTGATAAAATTAAACATCCCATCACGTTAAAAACTCTCAATAAACTAGGTATTGATGGAACATATCTCAAAATAATAAAAGATATTTATGACAAACCCACAGCCAATATCATATTGAATGGGCAAAAGCTGGAAGCATTCCCTTTGAAAACTGGCCCAAGACAAGGATGCCCTCTCTCACCACTCCTATTCAACGTAGTTTTGGAAGTTCTAGCCAGGGCAATCAGGCAAGAGAAAGAAATAAAGCGTATTCAAATAGAAAGAGAGGAAGCCAAATTGTCTCTGTTTGCAGATGACATGATTCTATATGTAGTAAACCCCATTATCCCAGACCAAAAATCCCTTAAACTGATAAGCAACTTTAACAAAGCCTCGGAATACAAAATCAATGTGCAAAAATTACAAGCATTCCTTTACACCAACAATAGACAATCAGAGAGCCAAATCATGAATGAACTCCCATTCATAACTGCTACAAAAAGAATAAAATTCCTAGGAATACAGCTAGCAAGGGATGTGTAAGGCCTCTTCAAGGAGAACTACAAATCACTCTTCAAGGAAATAAGTGGAAAACAAATGGAAAAACATTCCATCTTCATCAATAGGAAAAATCAATATTGTGAAAATGGCCATACTGCCCAAAGTAATTTATAGATTCAATGCTATACCCATCAAACTACCACTGACATTCTTCACCGAATTAGAAAAAAAACTATAAATTTCATATGGAATCAAAGAAGTCCTCATATAGCTAAGACAATCCTAAGCAAAAAGAACAAAGCTGGAGGCATCAAACTACCTGACTCCAAACTATACTACAAGGCTACAGTAACCATATCAACATGGTGCTGGTACCAAAACAGTCATATAGACCAATTGAACAGAACAGAGACCTCGGAAATAACACCACACCTCTCCAACAATCAGATCTTCGACAAACCTGACAAAAACAAAACAACCAATGGGGGAAGGGTCTCCTATCCAGTAAACGGTGCTGGGGAAATGGGCTAGCTAGCCATATGCAGAAAACTGAAAGTGGACCCCTTCCTTACACCTTACACAAAAAATAACTCAAGATGGATTAAAGACTTAAATTTAAAACCAAAAACCATAAAAATTATAGAAGAAAACCTAGGCAATACCATTCGGGACATAGGCATGTGGAAACATTTCATGATGAAAAATGACAAAAGCAATTGCAACAAAAGCCAAAATTGACAAATGGGATGTAATTAAACTGAAAAGTTTCTCCACAGCAAAAGAAACTAGCATCAGAGTGAACAGGCAACCTGCAGAATGGGAGAAAATATTTGCGATTTACCCATCTGACAAACGTCTAATATCCAGAATTACAAGGAATTTAAACAAATTTACAAGAATAAAAACAACCCCATCAAAAAGTGGGCAAAGAATGTCAACAGACACTTCTCAAAAGAAGACATTTACACAGTCAACAAACATATGTAAAAAGCACAACATCACTAATCATCAGAGAAATGCAAGTAAAAACCACAATGAGATACCATCTCACACCAGTCAGAATGGCTATTATTAAAACATCACGAACAATAGATGCTGGCAAGGCTATGGAGAAATAGGAACGGTTTCACACTGTTGTTGTAAAAATAAACTAGCTCAACCATTGTGGAAGATGGTATGGCAATTCCTCAAGAATCTAGAACCAGAAATGTCATTTGACCCAGCAATCCCATTACTGGGTATACACCCAAAGGAATATAAATCATTCTACTGTAAAGACACCTGCTCATATATGTTTATTGCAGCACTATTTACAATAGCAAAGTCATAGATCCAACCCAAATGCCCATCAATGATAGACTGGATAAAGCAAATGTGGTACATACACAGCATGGAGTACTATGCAGCCATAAAAAGGAATGAGATTATGTCCTTTGCAGGGACATGAATGAAGCTGGAAGACATCATCCTCAGCAAACTAACACAGGAACAGAAAACAAACACTGCATATTCTCGCTCGTAAGTGGGAGTTCAACAATGAGAGCACATCGACACCGAGAGGGGGACAACACACACCAGGTCCTGTTTGGGGGGTGAGGAGTGAGGGGAGGAAACTTAGAGGACAGGTCAGTAGGTGCAGCAAACCACCATTGCACATGTATACTTATGTAATAAATTTGCATGTTCTGCACTTGTATCCCAGAATTTAAAGTAAAATAAAAAATATAAATAAATAAATTTGCAGAAATAAGTGACCTTGCCTTAACCTTCTTTTTACTTACTCTATTTGCTTTTAATTATGTCTATAACTGTTATAACTAGGGATTATTATTGTAACTAATCATTACATTGAATGTTAAACATTTGATAAATGCAAAAAAGCATAAGTGAAAAAATAACAATGGCCCCATAATGATACTATTCAATGATTACTTTTAATATTTGGTAAGTTATCTGATACTTCAAAATGGTATCATGCTATTTTAAAAACAAATTTTAAATAATCGAAATTTTTTTCAGGCAATTGAATATTTTGCCACAAAATTATTTCAAATGACTCTGTAGCCATAGACATGGACTGATTTACATCTCCAGTTCTTTTTTATTGCATAGTTCATTTGTTTTTAGGCTTTAGCATTAAAAATAAGGCCATGTCAAACATACTTGAGACACAAGGCTGAAAAATGTTTTCTTTCTACTGCTTTTGTTTCTACTACCCCTCTCAAAAATCTACATCTTCATATTCCAGTTGTGTTTATACATTCCAGTTGTGTTTGGCTCCGGGTTCCCACCCATTTCTCATCTTGAATTGTAATTCCTATAATTCCCACGTGTCAACGGAGGGACCTTGTGGGAGGTGATTGTATAATGGGGGCATTTTCCCCCGTGCTGTTCTTGCAATAGTGTACGAGTTCTCACAAGATCTGATGGTTTTATAAATGGTAGCTTTTCCTGTGTTCTGACACGATCTCTCTCTCACACACCTGCCACCATGTAAGTTGTGCCTACTTCCCCTTCCACCATGATTGTAGCTTTCCTGAGGCCTCCCCAGCCATGCAGATCTGTGAGTCAATTAAACCTCTTTCCTTTATAAGTTACCCAGTCTTGGGAAGTTCGTTATAGCAGTGTAAAAATGGACTAATACAGCTGTTTAACCATAAACTGGGAAATCATAAACATTTTCATTGTTTTAATCTTTTCCAACTTGACCGGTGGCAATAATTTCATTTATATTTGAAATGTATACCCCACTGATCATCACTGAGATTAGTCAATTTCAGGGTTGATGGTATTTGTATTGGTTATTTTTAAAATTCTGAATTGTTTATTCTCATTCTTAATTATTTTTTCAGATTCTATCTTTCTTAATTATTTGCAGGACATCTTTGTGTAGTAATGATATTAACATTAATGAGTCACATTTATTGTTTTTTATTTGATTTTGGATAATATCATCATATAATAATTTCAAATTTCTGTAGACGTGACTCTAAATCTTTTATTCTATAGTTTCTGGTTTAGGTTTTGGTTGCATACTTAACTTGGCTTTTTGCAACTCCAAGTTCTAATAAACAAACTATTTTTTGTTCTTTTTCTGGATTTAACATTTAAATAGCTAATCCCTTTGCAAATTGTGTGTGGGCGTGTGGGGAGGAGATGGAGAGTTTGACTTATTTTCTTTCCATCCCCTAGATTCTAATCTGCCTGGCTAGGCTCAGTTCTTTTTTTTCTCTCTAAAAGAGAGATGAATTTTATAATTATGTTTTAGAAAACATATTCCTTTATACATTTTGAAAAGGTTATGTCATAGCCATAGATTCATTTGATTAAAAAAAATGAAGATTTCACATTTTCATTTGTATCAGATGTTTTTAAAAATCCTAACGTACAGGTTGGATTCACTGGGAAGCAGCCTCTGAAATACAGATGAACATCCTGGAAGTTTTTTAGGGAGTGATCACAGGACCAATACCTATGAATGGTGGGGAAGAAAGGAGAATTGGGCAGAGGAAGAAACTGGGTTGAGGTGCAGCCCCAGTGAGACCTCTGCTAACACTACAGGGAGCAGACCTTACATCTAAGATGCCTAAGAGTGATCCAGAGTTGGTGTGAGGAGACAGAGCCTATATGCTACTGCATTAGCCAGTCATTGTCAGGGCTGCCCAGAAGGCCGCAGGACCTTGGGCAAGGTGACTCTCAGCCAAGGCAATTCCTGAGGATCTACCAGCCCAAAATGTTTTCGGCAGCCAGGGAAATGGAGTCTTTCTGTTCTGGAAGCGGATCTGGGAGGTGGAGCCCAGCACCCTTGAAAGCCCACTGTTGTGGCCTTTCTGATAGCATCACTACATGTGAGACCTGGGAGCAGCTCACCCAGGAGGCTGCTAGCATCTCCTCCTGGGAAAACTTAGCAGAGGAAATTTCCTGGAATGAACTACAGTCTCTGCCACTAGAGCCAGCCTCAAATCTGCAAATGATGCTCATATCTTTCCCTTCTTTCCATACAAGGCTGTCATCACACTTGGATATCATCTCTTCTGGTTTGCCTGGGCCATGAGCTGGCTCCTATCCCTGGAGGTCTGAGTCTGTGTTTATCATGCTCTTATCAGGGAATGGTTCCATTCACTGCTAAGACTGGAGAAGAAAGTCCTAAGAAACACCCACGTGGATACCACATGTCACGCTTATTTCTCCCGGGCTCCATGGAGAGGTGACCGCACACCCTACTGAAGGCAGGGGCAGCTACCTTGCTGCAGCAGTAGGACCTCTTCTAGGTGGCCTGGCATGCCATGTGCACTGCGGCACCTCCCTTTCTATCAAGTGGGCCATTTGGTCTGATGTGGTGTCAAGAAATGCCATATTGGGAATCAGTCATTCTGTAAGAGGATTCCCTTCCTTTGGCACAAGCAGTCTGAACTGCCCACGTGGTGGCTGGAGTTTTGCATTCAGTGGAATTGAGTGTGTCCTTTGGAAATCAGGACTTCTAAAATCCACAGAAATCTCAACTGTCTAGATGAAAATCACGCATTCACAAGTGGATATGATGACTGACAAGTCCACTTCTGCTGAAACCTAATGATTTTATCTGTTGGAAATGCAGCACATGAAATGGTCATTGACTTAGAACCTACACTGAATTTTAAAAAATGACCCCTCATCCTCACAGGACATCACCTCTGAGCTGGCCCAGCAGATGCAACTTCGTAGGCTGTCCCATTACTCTGGACTGGACGCTTCTGATGGTGTGATGTGTGGTGAGATTAGTGCTGTGGTCACGTCCCCACTGTCACGTCTCCGTTTTTATAAAGTGGGTCCCTTGGTGTGACGTGATGTCACATGAAATGCCTTATTATGCACCAAACATTCTGTAAGCCCCCAGAGCAACAGAATACTGTGCTGAGGCCCCAAAACAGAAAGGCAAGCTCACCACCAGAATGTGTCTTTTCCTTATCAAAAAGAATTGTCGCCTCTTACAGGACAGGAGGACTCCAATTGTGACCAAGTTGGACCAGTCTTGAGCCACAACTCAGACTTATTTTCATTCTCTGCTCATTGGCCATTAGGAACCCGATCCTTATGGTATGTTCACACTGTCTCCAGGCTGGGCACAGTAGCTCACACTTGTAATCCCAGCACTCTGGAGGCCAAGGTGGGTGGACGGCTTGAACTCAGAGTTTGAGACCACCATGAGCAACATGACAAAACGCTCTCTCCACAAACAATACAAAAATTAACCTGGTGTGGTGGTGCACGCCTCTGGTCCCAGCTACTAGGGGCTGATGTAGGAGGATTGCTTGAGCCTGGAAGGTGGAGGTTGCAGTGAGCTGAGATTGCACCACTGCACTACAGCCTGGGTGACACAAGGAGACCCTGTCTCAAAAAATAAATAAATAAATAAATAAATAAATAAATAAATAAAGACCTGTTCACAACTCATTCACAGAAATAATGCTAACTTTTATAGTCGATGCATTATGTATACCCTTTTTTGGTAAAAATGTTGTACTTGTAAACATATTTTCCTATTTTGATGGATATTTGTTATAAGCAGTGTCAAACATTTTATGGAAAGAGGTGTTATATAAATATTATACATAAATTCATGAACTTCTTTATCTTTCTTTCCTCTGATGTTAGATGTTTAGAATTTTTTAAATTGTTTGCTCTCATTGGTAATGCCACCAGGGAAGCTTGATTCATCACATCTGGGAGAACAGATCCTTTTTATGAATGCTTAAGAGATGTTTTGAATGATTCAAAGTTTTGACTGTCTTTAGAGCTTTCCCCATATGTTGCCATATGGATTTCAAAAGGTTAAATTTTTACATGTATAAAATTATTTAATACATGCTCTATTATATTTTAACATAATAAATATATGAAATACTTTTTTTACATTTTTTAAGTTAACTACTTTAATAAATTTATCATGGTAGTTTTTAGCTGATGCATACAGATTGCCTGGCTATTTAATCAGTTAATCTGAAAATAATTATAGTTCAGGTTTCTTAATTCCAGCTTTATTGTAAATATAAAACACACTTGATATTTACTAAAAAACTAAAATGTAGATTGTGAAGTCATCTTATATAATTACACAGCCACTAGGAGTCAAATTAACTAACAAGATTCTATATTTATATATATTTATAGATTATAAAGAATAAGAGTTTATAAAAAAACCTAGTTTCTCTTTGCTTACACAGCATCACCCAGCCCTCCACCTGCACCACTGGAGGGATGGCAGGTGTGGAGGTTGGGCTGGTGCTGGTGATGGAGTGAGATACTGGAACAGTGTCTGCTCTCTTTGTACAGCAGCAAAGATTGGAGTGAACAGTGCTGTCTTGTAGCCCCAAGAGTTTATGGGAATTTTCACCTTCACCTATTTTTATCATTCTGATCAAATGTCAATAAATTCATAGGAGTAAAAGAATACAAAATAAAACCCTTGTATTTCTTTATTTCTCAAGATATGAAATTAGTTCTAGTGAATCAAGAACAATAATATTTTGGCTACTTAATAATATCTATGAGTAAATGCTAAGTTTAATTTTAAAGGGATCTATAATAGAAAAAATACATTGTGATTATTTTTTACGACTTCCTTTTTAGATCATAAAATCCTTTTGAGTCTACCTTTAAAAATATCTAGCTCACCTCCCTCTCTTCCGCTGCCACGGGACTGTCACATGTCCTGTGAGGCAGTCACTTTGCCTTTACCCGTTGGATGACCTGCCACCTAATCTTGCTCTCTTCCCACAGAATTTTCTTCCAAAAATGCAACTCACTTTATGTCAGGCTCCTGCTTAATAAACCTTTGCTACCTCTCCCTCAGGATGAAGTCCTAATTTCTCGTCACCTTATAAAAAATGATTACAGGCCAGACGAAGTGGCTCATGCCTGTAATCCCAGCATTTGGGAGGCCAAGGCGGGTAGATCATGAGGTCAGGAAATCGAGACCATCCTGGCTAACACGGTGAAACCTTGTCTCTACCGAAAATACAAAAAATTAGCCGGGCATGGTGGCAGGTGCCTTTAGTCCCAGCTACTTGGGAGGCTGAGGCAGGAGAATCACTTGAGCCCAGGAGGTAGAGGTTGCAGTGAGCCAAGATTGCACCACTGCACTCCAGCCTGGAAGACAGAGCAAGATTCCATCTCAAAAAAGAAAAAAAAGATTACAATTTGGCCACAATCAGCATTTTTTTTAACCTCACTCTTCTCCTATAATTTATGCCCTAGCTGGCCGGGCGCGGTGGCTCAAACCTGTAATCCCAGCACTTTGGGAGGCCGAGGCGGGCGAATCACAAGGTCAGGAGATCGAGACCATCCTGGCTAACACAGTGAAATCCCATCTCTACTAAAAATACAAAAAATTAGCCAGGCGTGGTGGCCGGTGCCTGTAGTCCCAGCTACTCGGGAGGCTGAGGCAGGAGAATGGCGTGAACCCGGGAGGCGGCGCTTGCAGTGAGCCGAGATCGCGCCACTGCACTCCAGCCTGGGCGACAGAGCGAGACTCCGTCTCAAAAAAAAATAATAATAAAATAAAATAAAATAAAATAATTTATGCCCTAGCTAAGACCAACAAAATGCAGTTAGCTAATAGTTGCGCACTGAATGACAGGGCAGTATGAGGTGATGCATTCTAACTCAATTTGATCTCTGAAACGAATTTCTAGCTTAGAAAATGAAATATAGAATTAATCACAGTAAAAAGAGGGAAAATTCTTTTATATAAAACATTAGATTTGGAGAGGCAAAATAATTATTTTTAGAGTTCTAAAAATAAAAATTGGGGAGAACAATTACTACAGAAGTCAACATTGTTATCATAAATTGTTACTAAAAGGTTTTGTATCTCCTCTAAATGAGCTGTTGCCAAACTACAAAGAAAAAAATAAAAATATAAGCCAATATAAATGTAACTGCATCCACTTTTATTAAACTCTGCTCAGAAACTAAAACTGAATCTTGATGGATTATGTCATAAATCTGTGAAAACTGAGCTTTTCAGAATCTAGAGCAATGGCCTTCATCCTGGTCTCCGTCCTCACCCCTATTGTCTGTATCATACCTTTTCCCTCTGCTGCCTTCTTTTTCCAATTTTCACTCTAAGTATTTCTTCAAAAATCAAAAAAATTACCCATTTTCCAAGGGATCCCCATGTTAGCTTTTAGTTTCATTCCTTTGAACCCCTGAGAAACTCTTCTCTATTCCTATCACTATCCAAAGCCTGTAAAAGTTGGTCTCACAGTACACTGTTGGTTTGGAAAAAAATCTTTTAGAATTCTTGGACCTTTGAAGGGAGTATGTGTAGTATAGGTTTTCTTTTTCCCTCTTGGTTTTGAGAGAAAGCTAAAAAGATAGGGAATGGGTGAGAAATTAAACAATGGCTTCAATAAACAGGGGAAAACAAAAGTGAAAACAAAAACACTAAAAAATAGAAAAAACAAAAGTCCGCAAACAGCTTCCATGTCTGCTTCTCTATTTCTTAGTGTTTGTAACATTTGAGTCAAAACAAACCTGTGAGTTCAGTGTTTCTCTGAGAAGACAGGAGGTTGTCAGCCTAAAAGAGTCAGATTGAAGCTTTCATTCATGAACCTTCACATCTGATCAACTTTCCAATCTCAGTTCATCAGCTAAACTGTTCACTATGCAGAAAATCCTTCAATCTGAAGCCTTAGGGACAAGGTCAGTTTTTTGGCAGAAACCAACTTTTTAATATATAGTTATTATATATATTGGCTATATATTCTGCCTACAACATAGGCAGAATAATGGTCCCTAATAATGTGCACATTCTAATTTCCAGAACTTGTGATTATATTACCTTATATGACAAAAAAGACTTTACAGATGTGACTACAGTTAAGGACTTTGAGATGGGAAGATCATCCTGGAATATTCAGATGAGCCCTAATCTAATCATTTGGATCATTAAAATCGGAGAACTTTTCTCAAATAGGATCAGAGAAAAAGATGGTCGTTGGAAGTAGGGCCAGAGAAATGCTACACAGCTGAGTAAGATGTTAGAGGAAGGGGCTGTGAGCCAAGCAATCTGGACCACTGCTAGAAGCTGAAAAAGGCAAAGAGGCTGATGCTGTCCTAGATCCTCCAGAAAAGATCACTGACATTTTTATTTTTGCATAGTGAGACTCATATCAGACTTAAAGACCTGTATGGTAATAAATTTGTGTTGTTTTAAGGCACTGAATTTGTTGTAATTTGTTATGATAGTAGCAGAAAAGTAATGCATCATAGTTCACTTTCGAGTTTTTTTAATTATGATTTTTTTTACAAAAGTTGTTGCTATGATTTTTCTTTTTAAGACCTGCAGTGACCTGCTGCTACCAGAACTGACTCGCTTCGAAGTGACGGATGAAACCCATATGGAGATATTCCTGGGGTGGTTAGGCCAGTTGGAAGACAGAGTGCTTACACCTGAGAGAGGACTTGAGGTGAGTTGAGTATAGAGCTTGATTATGCGTTTAATATCTACCTCTCTCACTGTACTGCTCCATCAATGAGGGCAGGTTTATCTGTCATGTTCCCCTGTGCTATATATATATTTTTTTGTCCCTACCTAAGCTCTTGTTGAAATTTAATCCCCAGCGTGACTGTATTAGGAGGAAGGTATTAGTGGAAGATGTTTGAGTCATGGGAACAGATCCCTTGTGAATGACTTGGTGCTGTTCTAATGGTAGTGAGTTTTCCATCTCACGAGATAAATTGGTTCTTAAAGGAATGGATGAGTTCCCTTGAGAGTGGGTTGTTATGAATCCAGGACACCCTCGGGTTTGGTCCCTTTCAAGTGCCTGCTTCTTTGACCTTCTCACTAGGTTTGATGCAGCACAGGAGCCCCCACCAGAAGCTGAGCAGAGGCACAGCCTACAGAACCATGAGCAAAATAAACCTCTTTTCTTTATAAATCACCCAGCTCAGATATTTCTTTGTAGCAACACAAAAAGGAATAAGACACCCTGGATGCTCAGCTCTTGGAGAAGCACGGGTATTTTGCCAAAATGCTTAAGAGCAGGCCTCCGCGTGTCTGACTACCTAGGTTCAAATTCCAGCTGCGTAGCTTCCAAGCTGTATGCCGTGTGCCTTTGGGCAGGTAAGTCAGTGCACCTCCTGTGCCTCTGTGGGGCCAGCAGCAGTACTTCATAAAGGATAGCTTGGAGAATTAAGCATATTATGGTCATTTTTCAACTAACATGTATCTAATATGTGCTAGGTTCTCCTCTGGACACCCTGGAACCATCAGTGAAAAACAACAAAAAAAGAATCCTCTGTCCTCTTAGAGCTTACATTCCAGTGTGAGAACACAAATAATAAATATACTAAATGACAAATAGAAAAACAAAACAAGGCAAGGAAAAGAAATAGTATCAAAGGCAGCTGGTTATGATTTTTAAAATATAATGACTATGTGTATTAGCTGGTTCTCATACTGCTAATAAAGACTTACCCGAGACTGCGTAATTTATAAAGGAAAGAGGTTTAATTGACTCACAGTTTGGTATGGCTGGAGACGCCTCAGGAAACTTACAATCATGGCAGAAGGGGAAGCAAACACATCCTTCTTCACATGGCACCAGCAAGAAGAAGTATGAGTGAAGCAAGGGAAATGTCCCTTATAAAGCCATCAGATCTTGTGAGAACTCACTCACTGTCATGAGAACAGCATGGGGAAAACTGCCCCCATGATTCAATTACTTTCCACAGGGTCCCTCCCATGACACGTGGAGATTATGGGAACCACAATTCAGAATGGGATTTGGGTGGGGAATTTTGGCCATACCATATCACCAGGATAGGCTTTATTAAGAAGGACATTTTGAAAACTCTTAAAGGTGGTGAGAGAATTAGTCACATTGGTATCTAGGGCAAGGACTTTCTCAGCAGAAAGAGCATCTAGACAAAGGTCCTGAGGCTGGAGGAAGCCTGGTGGAATGAAAGACCTGGTGGCTGGAACATCTGGAGTAGAGAGAACTTGGAGAAATTTGGTAGTGAGGAAAATAATGTGGGACTAGATTATGTGGAGTCTAGCAAGCCATTTTAGAAGAAGAAGGAAGGTTTTCAGCAGTAAGGGACACCAGGAACAGACATTTACAATGAGCCACTCTGGCTTCTATATCTAGGACAGACTTCAGAGGATGTGGGGTAGGATCAGGGTCAGGAAAGTAAAGACCAAATCCAAGGCCACCGGGAAACAGGGGCATGAGATTTTGGTCCCTCAGAATAGAATGGTAGTCCTGGAGATGGTAAGAAATAATTAGATTGCTGGACAAGTTTTAAAATAAAGCCAAAACAATTCCCTCACTCAAAGGATATGGAATGTGCAAGAGTGATAACAGCTGAGAATGACCCCAGGTTTGGGGAAGGCAAAAAATTAGTAGAGCAGAGTAGCTATCAGCTGAGGAGGGAAGGCTGGGAATGGGCTCAGTGTTGAATGTGCGGAGAGTCCAATGTGGGTAAAGCACCAGTGGAGATGTCGAAAAGACAGCTGGACAAAGGAGGCAATGTCAAGAGGCTGCAGTGTAGACTATGAACTTGAGCATCAGTGTGTGAATGGTATTTGAAGCCGTGAGGCTGCATAGGGTCACAAGAGGAATGTGTGTGGACAGAGAGGAGAGGAAGACCGAGCTCTGGGCCATAAAAAGTACAAAATCAGAGGGGAAAGAAAGGAAAATTTGTTATGAGAAAAACCACAGGAGTGTGATATTGTGGAATCTAAGAGAAGACATGAATCAAGAGAGAGGAAGGGGTCAGCTGGGTGGAATGTAACTCGTCCCATTGGGTTTAGCATCACAAAGATCTTCCACAATGTGTTTGTGGAGTATAGGGGACAGAAGCTGGTGGAGTGAGGTTAAAAGACAAGAGAGGGAGAGGAAATGGAGTTAGTGAGTATAGATAACTCTTGACAGCTTTATTGAAAAAGGGAGCAAAGAAATGGGTGATTGCAGGCAGAAGAAATGGAGTTAGGAGAAGGATCATCAAAATTGGGAGAAATGACAGCATGCTTTTGTATAGATGGTGATAATCCAGTGAAGAGGAGAAACTTGGCAATGTGGGAGAAAATGGAGAAAGCTCTGGGGGCCGTGCCTTGGAGTCAGGGGAAAACGGGGCAGCACACATCACTGGAGAAGCTTGCTTTGGTGGGAGCACAGACAGGGCATCCAGGGAAGAGGTATAAAGGGGAAGAAAGTGGAGACAGGTGCTGTCAGATGAAGAGCTAAGAGGAGGGAGTCTGGGGCATTATTTTCTTATTGTTCCCATTTCTCAGTGAGGGGGAAGCCAGGTCACATGTGGAGGAGGTGGACAGCAGTGGCCAGTGCTCGGCAAGCCTCCAGGGTGCTGAGGTTTCTCCAAGCCACAGGTCTGAACCCTAGAAGGCAAGCAAAGCTGCCTGTTGAATTATTGAAGAAATGCATATAATGAATTTTATTTGTGAGAACCGAAATACTAATTTTTATAGTTCTATGAGCTTCGGCCAAATTTTTTGTTAAGTTACGGTCACAATAATGTGTTTTATGTTTCATTTCAATGTACATTGTAAAGAATTGTGATAGCACACAATCAGGCCTATTTTAGCAGAAAAATTTAAGTGGTAAGTATGCTAATAGTCTCAAAACAAGAACGTGTGAACTTTTCTCTGAACTGTATTATAATGAAGATGAGGTAAGGAAAGCTCTCTCTCATGACCAAAAGAGGCATGGGTTTGGTGTCTATACTAAAACCTGGGCACCTGTTGCTCAAATTATTTTTGAAAACAGATAAAGTATAATAAAAACAGAAAACCAAATAAGAGGACAGAAATAGAGATCATAATTTTAAAACAAAGCAACTTTCAGCATGAGCAAGGCAAGCTGAGAATAAATAAAAACAAGCTACTTCAGAGTAGAAAATCAGATTACGGAGCTCATACTCCAAGATTTTTACCAGTAAGAAGGGCAAAAAAAGTAAAACTGGTTTGAGTAAAAAATGAAAAGCATTAATGAACTGCAGAGGTCAATGTCAGGCCAAGTAAAAAGGCTATTTCATAGAACATCCCAGGAAATTCTTGTTGGCAACAGAATGGTGGGCTTCATGGACTCAGCTTCTGACTAGAAAGGCAACTTCTCTCTCTTGGTTTAAACCTCAGCTATCTAGATTATAGAATTTGTGTCACAGAGTAAGGGTCATGCACTTGATATTAATGATTGTATAGATGGGATTGGTTTTTTACCGTGAAAATATGAAATTCATTTTCTCACTTTGCTTAAAATTTCTGAGTACTTTAAACTCAGTAACCGACCTATCTCTGGATTGTCTTCATGGAATTCTTACTCAGAGCTTCTCTGAGCTGGCAAACAGGCACTTCAACAGTGGATGTCTGAGGAATTATAGAATTATACCTTGTGAATGGAAAACTGAATAACTCAGGGTTCTGAACTTGAACTTCAAACACCCTTGAGAAAAGTGACCAGTCTGAAAAAGAATGTAATCTAAATTCCCATGCTTCAATGGAAATATGCCCTCTGGGAAAGTTCAATGAGGACCAACTGGTTTTCTACAATGAACTTCAGTTTATAAATGTATTCTAAATTTGTCTATCACCCTGGGATTCTTGTAATACAAGACAGCAAAACAGCAGGATGCCTTCTGCCTCTCTCGTCTGTGCTGGTTATAAAGGACAACTGACATCCCTTACCACTACTTGGGATCATGCCAGGAAGGGTCCAGAAATAGCATTTATGCTAAAGGCAATGGCTCTGAATTCATCAGCCCAGCTTGGTTTTGCAATCCTTCTGTACATTTAGAGTAACGACTACCTTATTCACATGCGTATATATGTTTGATGGATATAAATAGATGATATAGATATAGACATAAACAGGTATCTGTGGGTCTATTTATTAATTTTAAAAGAAACATTGTATTGCATACTTGTAATTTGCCAAGAAAGTAGGTTTTAGATACTCTTACTGCAAAAAGAAGAAAGAAAAGAAAGAAAGACAGACAGACAGAAAGAAAGAAAGGGAGGGAGGGAGGAAGAAAGAAGAGAGGGAGGGAGGAGGGAGGAAGGAAGGAAGGAAGGGAGGGGAAGGGAAGGGAAGGAGGGAAGGGAGGGGAAGGATGGAAGGAAAGGGAAGGAGGGAAGGGAAGGACAGAAGGGAAGGGAAGCAGGGAGGGAGGGTATACTTATCTTGATGTGTATATATCAAGATATGTATATCAAAATATATATCTATATATCAAGATAATTATATCAGAACATCATGATGTACACCTTAAATATATATAATTTTAAAAACATAAAAAGATAAATATTTAATTGTTATTTCATTTATTTACTTATTAACTTTTAAGTACAGGGTACATGTGCAGTTTTGTGAAGTAGGTAAACCTGTGTCATGGGGGTTTATTCTACAGATTATTACATGACCCAGGTATTAAGCCTAATACCCATTAGTTATTTTTCCTGATCCTCTCCCTCCTCCCACTTTCCACCCTCTGATAGGCTCCAGTGTGTGTTGTTCTCCTCTATGTGTTCATCTGTTCTCATCATTTAGCTCCCACTTATAAATAAGAACATCCGGTATTTGGTTTTCTGTCCTTGCGTTAGTTTGCTAAGGATAATGGCCTCTAGCTCCATCCATGTTCTGGCAAAGGACATGATCTCATCCCTTTTATGGCCTCACAGTATTCCATGTATTCCATAGTATTCTGTGTATATGTACCACTTTCTTTATCCAGTCTATCATTGATGAACGTTTAAGTTGATTCTATGTCTTTCCTATTGTGAACAGTGCTGCAATGAACATACGCACGCATGTGTCTTGATAATAGAACAATCTGGATTCCTTTGGGTATATACCCGGTAATGGGATTTCTGGATCAAATGGTATTTTCTGTCTTTAGGTCTTTGAGGAATCGCCACACTGTCTTCCACAATGGTTGAACTAATTTACATTCCCACCAACAGTGTATACGCATTGTGTTTTCTCCACAACGTCACCAGCATCTGTTATTTTTTTACTTTTAATACTAGCCATTCTGACTGGTGTGAAATGGTTCTCATTGTGGTTTTGATTTGCATTTCTCTAATGGTCAGTGATGTTAAGCATTTTTTCATATGATTGTTGGTCATATGTACGTCTTTTTCAGATAGTTCAAATAGTTGGTGAGGATTACCTAGGAATTTAAAATATGCTTGATATCTCTTTCCAAACCTGCTAAAATACTTATCTTCAAATGGCAGCTTTCCATGTCACTGCATGGGCATCTGGTCCTGCTCTCTGGGCTCATGTGTATCTGGCTACATACCAGTGAGAAGCATGAGTGACCTGAGTTCTGCATTAGAACATTTTTCTTATCTTTTAATAGCTTTGCTACCATTTTCTAAACATAACTCAGTGATCCTCTATTCAGAGTTTAATTTTATCACTGGATTTAGAATTTAGATAAATAAATGCTCCATAATCATTACAGTATCCTGTGTCCCTGATAGAATAAAGAAAACAGCTCACAAGACAGCAATGGTATTGTTAAAATTTAAATGAATTTTCAGAGGTTCATGGTATGATTACAGATATGAGTGGAGGATTATGTATAAAATTATCCATGCATTAATTTTTCATCCATCCATCTAACCACACCAAGCCAAGGATCAAGGATCAAAGATGTGTGTGTGTGGGTGGGGGTGTGTGTATATGCATACACATATATACAAATATGTATTTATGCATATATACATATATATCTGTGCATGTATGTTGGTAAATATACATGTTTCTGTCCTTTGCTCTGTCTCTCTTTCTGTCATTTTATTCTGCTTAATAATCACATGATAAAATTTCTATATAGCTGCTCAAAGACATCAGGTTATTCAAAATCTCTAAGCAGTTGTGAAACCCAAGGGACATGAACAGAATCCTGCACCACAGAACCAAGTAATCTCTGTATTCAGGTTATTCGGAATAGTCCTGCAAACCAAAGTAGATTTCACAGGAAAAGCCTATTGAGGCTAATTACCTTGAGGGAAACTGATAAGTAATTGCTCATCTGATATAATCTGTTCATTTCATTTCAATTCGTCTCATTTGTTCTTCACAAAAACCGACACTTGAGGATACCGGGTTTGAGACTGTGCTCCTCTACCTCTGAGCCTTGGTTTCCTCATCTACAAAACAGCAGTAGCAATCATTCTCTTGCCAAGATAAGAGAGAGGATGCAATGAGGTGATGAGAGCAGAGTACCTTTTTTAGTACCGTCAATGATACTAGTTCTGCTTGCTATTAGTCAATAGCTGTGTGGGATCTCAACACCACATCCTCGGCCTGGACCCCTGTTTTCTACCTTTGGCTGGGCTTTAGATCAGAAACAAACATGGCAGGAATTCCTGCCGTTGGCTTTGAACCAGAAAGAATCCCTAGAGCGGGGGTCCAAGCCAAGCTCTTGAAGGAGAGCTGAGCACCAGCCAAAGACCAAGCAACCAGGCCACGTGGGCAAGACGTGAACTGCAATAAGGGTCAGAGTCAAGGCTCACAGGACGTAAGCAGAGCCCGGTGGAACCTGGTGGGCTTGGAAGCATGCAGAGGGCACAGTAGTCAGGAGAATGAAGCTGGTGCTGACCTTCCCCAGTAGGAGGGTGGACAGTGGGCACCTCAGACTGACTCAAAGTAATCAAGTCAGGGACAAATTTTCTCCCAACAAATAATGACAGTTAATCCTCAATCACAGGCTCAGCTCCCCCTATCTACACAATCAAGTCTTAGGTAGCCACGACAAAGGTAAGAATTCTAGTCTAGAGCACTGGGATGAAGGCTTCATCTGAACTCATTCTGATACCTCTATTCTTTGGTCGGAGGACACTCACCCATGCCTGTCTGCAAAAGTGGACTTTCCACCACTGCAATGAGTTTTCTCTTTCCTATTTCCTGTCTTTCAGGGAGTCCAGATTCATGTGTTGGTACATCTTAATCTATCCTTAACTGAGTTTTGTCCTTTGTCATGATAAAGGATATTTGAAACAAAATTTCTTGGATGTGCCTGAAAAAGTATTTGCCCACTTATTCTCTTCTTTGATTTAGATTGAAGTTGGTGTTGTTTGTTTGTTTGTTTGTTTGTTTGCTCTTCTGACGAGCAATCTCTTGGAATACAATAAGCTTTTGTGACTGTTTTATAATGTTACACTTTGGATTTCCTGGTCCCATTTGTATACCTGGATTCATATACAATAACATTTTGTATCTATGCAATTATAAGGAAAGCATCTAAGAAGAAGATGGCAGATACTATAGGTGACCCTTGAGGGCTGATCCCCTTTGCAGATCTGTTTAAACCTTAGATCCAATATTTATTCTGCTTTTCTACTCTGTCCTTGTTCTCAACATAAAGAGACAAACTTCTTGAAGCTGGAAGCCACATGTTGATAGACATGGTGATTTTTGTCAGACTCTACAGAAAAGTTAGGTTTTCCACATCCAGTTTTTTTCCCTTGTTTTTTTTTTTTATTGGGGCTGTTACACAGTCTCAACTAAAACCATGAACTCTCATTTTTAAATATTCTTTCTACAAGCAGGTGATAGCAACTTCACATCTCAGACAGAAACATTATGAGTAAGAACCTGGGTCAGGCACATGCATTTTGTTCAATCGTTTCATTGTGGATGATGAACCAAGCCAGGTGGGACCTTGAAAATACTGACTGATTTTTTTTTTCTGGGGTTTTGGCCAAACATGGAACTTTTAACGAAGTTCCACGAGCACTTTTAATGAGCACTTCTCTTGTGCTCCTGACTGAAAATTGCATTCTCAGAAGCAGCTATTAGGTGAGTTTGGGATCATGTTGAGTCCAACACCAGCTACTTCTGATTATTAGGGTGAAAGTTCAGCTTCATAGGACAATTGAGCTTGGTCCCTGGGACTTCCCACTGTAACAAAGAACTGCCCAAATTTTAATAATTTTTTAATCAGTCCTGGCTTAAGCATAACCAGGTGATTTTGGTGTAGTTTTTACACGAAAACTCTAGTGAAGAAGGGTAATGTGTTTCGGTTTCAGTTATGGAGAAGAGCTGAGAAGAATTACTAACCAGGGAATATGCCTTTGAAATCCACTCTTTTTATTTTTTTTTCCCCTGAAAAGAGATCTTTTCAGTCCTCTTGGTTTGTGTCTGAAAATCTCAGTGGCCTGAGAACACAAAGGAAATTGATTCAAAGACTTTGGAAAACTTTGCAAAGGGGCTGTCATTCGACTGGCTTCCTTTGTCAGGTGCCCAAATCTGATACTGCCCCATGGAAAGGGTATGAGGGAGACGGAACTTGCCCCTGACCCAGTTCCTTTTCAGCCCTGCCTCGGAGTGATTGTGCAAAGAACAATCCCCACCATAGTCAAATCCATAATTGTTCTGGAAAGTGTTTTCCCTGCGGTTTCTCCTAAGTTCTTTGTAGGTGAACTTTCCTCACCAGCCAAGGAACTGTCCAAGCTCCACGAGGTTAAATGATTTCCCCAAAGACTATTACATCTTAATCCAATTACAAAGCAATCTCATTTTGCTGAATGCATTACCAAAATGTTTTCAAGCCTCCATTGTATGCATCTTTCTAGAGGAATAGTTTTATGTTCATCGAATTGAAAGAACTTTTTAAATGCCAAAATGATAGGACACATTGATATTCCTCAGGTCAAGCTTAGAAATGCAATTTAGGTTTACCTGGCAACTGAAAATATTGTTAAAACAGATTAATGCACTGCAAGAATTCAAATTATCTACATGGAAAAAATATAAAAATCTGTGTTGTAGGTTTAGAAAATAGATGGGCTTATAAAGTATAACCCCGGGTTATATAAAGTATAACCCCGGGTTATATAAAGTATAACCCGAAATTGATCAGCAAAGCCCCTCTATATTAATCCTAGTTAAAATATAACAGCCTAGGGAAGTTGTAGGGCCACAGATGCATCAAATAGAGATTGTTCCTGTAGGAGCTGAAAGAAGAGTACAAGTTTAAAAGAGCTCCACAGTTCCAGGAAGGCTCCCTCCTGAACACACGTGGGCAGCAACCTTAGGCACCTACCTGTGAACAAAGGTTGATCAGCAAGCCTGATGTTAACTGGATCCCTCTTTCTAGCCAAGTGAAAGGCAGCCACCTAGAGCTTTCACCAAGAGGTGCACATTGCCAGTGCTTGAAAGGGAATCACAGGTGACTGGTCTGTGCATGTTACTTTTCCTGCCCACTCAAGTAGATTGTCCTGCCTTGTGTCTCCGAATTTCTGCTAAAGGAGTGACCCCTGGGAGGTGACCTCCTTTAGACAAACTTGGTTTATGGTTCCCAACACCGACCCGCACTGAGATGTGACCTTGGACCAACTACTTAAACTCCTCAGTGTTTTAAAAACAGTTTGCACAACACACATTTTACCCTTGCCAAGCCAAAAAGGGTATCTTTCCAACAGGATGTCCTTCTTCCTATTCCCAATGGACCTTCTTTTGGGGTCCCAATTCTTCACCTGAAAGACCCATCCAGGCAGCTGGTCAGCCTCTCTTCTGATCCTCCCTGGGCCCACTGCCCACCTTCCCAGCTCTCATTGTCTAATGCAGCACTGCCCAACAGAGAAATAATTCCAGCTACATAGGCAGCTTAAAGTTATTTTAGGCCGGGCAAGGTGGCTCACACCTGTAATCCCAGCACTTTGGGAGGCCGAGGCAGGTGGATCACCTCAGGTCGGGAGTTTAAGACCAGCCTCACCAACATGGAGAAACCCCGTCTCTACTAAAAATACAAAATTAGCCAGATGTGGTGCCGCATGCCTGTAATCTCAACTACTCGAGAGGCTGAGGCAGAATTGCTTGAACCCGGGAGGCAAAGTCTGTGGAGAGCCAAGATTGTGCCATTGCACTCCAGACTGGGCAACAAGAGCAAAACTCGGTCTTAAAAAAAAAAAAAAAAAAAGTTATTTTAGTAACCTTAGTAACTACCTTGAAAAATAAAAGCAGTTGAACCTTATTTCAACAATGTATTTTGTTTAACCTAATATATTAAAAATATTATCACTTCAAAATGTAATCAACGTTAAACCGTAGGTGAGATAGTTTACTTCTTTTTGTACTAAAACTTTTAAATACAGTGCGCCTTATACTTACAGCACATGTCAATTGAGACTAGTCTACTTTCGACTGCTCAGCGGCCGCGTTCAGCCAGTGAGTAGCATATGAGAAAGCCCTGGGCGGGAGCAGAGCAGCAGTGTCCAGCTGTGCCTGCTGGCCCATAGTCACTGTCCTGTCATATCTGTTTTTTGTTGTCGTTGTTGCTGTTGTTTGTTTGTTTTGAGACAGAGTCTCACTCTGTCACCCAGGCTGGAGTGCAGTGGCATAATCTACGCTCACTGCAACCTCTGCCTCCCGAGTTCAAGGGATTCTCCTGCCTCAGCCTCCTGAGTAGCTGAGATGACAGGTGTGACCCACCATGCCCGGCTAATTTTTTGTATTTTTAGTAGAGACAGGGTTTCGCCATGTTGGCCAGGCTGGTCTTGAACTCCTGACTTCAGTTGATCCACCCGCCTTGGTTTCCCAAACTGCTGGGATTACAGGTGTGAGCCACCGTGCCCAGCCCCTGTCCTATCTGTTTTAACTTCAGTGTGCTATGATGATATTTTAAAACCTAATAATGCCCTCTATCTACTACTGAACTAGTAAAATAAATGTCCCTTACATTGATGTGAAAGGCCTCTTGTATTATCAGTAAGTATATTCATCTTTTTCTCCTCTCTGGTTTCTTAATCTGTGGTCAAGCTTTACCCCTAACTCACCTTAGAACATACTGCCCTCCATCCACCTCCACACCACCCCTTAGTTCCCTAGAAAGAAAGCGACCAGATCCCCCTGCCTGCCAAGACCCTTAATGACCCTCATCCAACATCCCTCCTTCACGGGACGCATCATCCCTTTACTGATGAACTCTCATCCAGTCCCTCAACGACAGCAGGAGCAGCGTGTTTCCTTGTGTTGTAGTTATTTATCTGAAACATCACAGCACCATGTACAGAGCCAGCTCTATGAGACCCTCCTAGAATGCCTAGCGCAGGGATTATGTGAAGGTGGACCCTGAATTAAAACCCTTTCCCTTTTCTCTTCTTATGCTATGTAGAAGGGATCCTAGTGCCCTATCAGTAGACTATCACCTAATTAGAGATTGATGAGCTAGCTTAGGGCACACATGGAGACCATGAGCATTTGCAATGAGTTTTAGCATATACCTGGACCTATCCATGGAATGGGCAAGGATATGTGGAATGGCTGCCTCATTACAAACCTCTGGGCTTCTCCAGCTAAAGGCAGAAAACTGTTGTGTTTGATTGTATCTCTTTGGTTGCCTTGATACTCTAAAGCAATCTCAACTCATTTGATTTAGTCACTGAGAAGCCTGTCATTGTTCTGAAATCATTTGTAAGTTTTCACTGAAACTGGAGAGTTTTTCTTTGTTTGGCAGGATACATTTATAATTTCTTCTACAATGAAAGCCCAGGTGAGAGGGGTCCAAGCAAGCAGATGGCACAGAAGCATTTATTGGGTGAGACGTACCTGAAATCACCTACATCTCCTTGTTGGCCTACGAAATGTCTGGCCTGCAGGGGCCTCTGGATGGGGGTGTGGGTGCTGGGTCTGGCCTCAGTCTTCCAGATGCAGGCTGTGGTCATCAGTCTGGTTCCCCCTCACTGCCTCTTTCCTCTGTTGTGAAGCTTAAGACAGAACTTGACACAGTAATTCCTGGCCTGACCCTGGGTGACTCAGTACTCATTCTCATCTTTCCCTCTCCCTCATGACGGGAATCAGGAGCAGATCTCCCTCACCCCCACCCTGTATAACCCTTTATATTAGCTTTACTGTAAACAGATAAAGAGCTTTCTCTGGTGCATTTGGCTAAGTTTTCCTTCTGGTTTTTTCTTGTCAATGACACATGCTGTTTTATTCTTGATCCTAGCATATCTGAACTTTTTGCACCATTCAGGAAAGAGAAAAGGGGAAATATAGTTTTCTTATTTATTAATTAATTTCTTATTAAGTTCAAATGTTGTCGATTCCTTACCTAAAGTCTAACAACTCTCCCCATTTTGCATCCAAGCATTCTCAATATTTGCTTTAGATAGCAACAGCAGGATGGCAAATGGACCCTAGATTCCCTCTGCTGAGTCAAAGGATGGCCCAGTAAGCAAGTACTCGATAATTATTAACAATAATTGAGAGAAAGATGGAATATGGAGAATTTACCTTTTAGGAAATAGAGTGTTCAGGTTAATATTTTTCTAAAGGAAAGAAAAAGCCTGACAGAGCTATTCCCAGACTTCCACAGTTTAAATTTGGGCCAGCAGTCTAGGGTGTCTTAGGGGTTTGGTGGAAGGAGATTTCTGAGGGTAGCCCCTGCTCACATATAAACTCTTCGCCCAGGATTCCATGCAAGTAGTTTGTGTCACTCTCTTGCTTCAGGTATTTTTCTATGCAGACCAGGCTTTTCTTGCATCCTGATCTATTCTCAGAATGAGGAATAAAGGGACCCTAAACAAACACAGGTATCTCTCACCTCACAATAAATCAGAAGTTCAGTAACATAATGGGAATATCCTCTACCTTCAATTTGGGTTCAGATTTTATCAAAGCACTTTGCTTGTTTGCTGTGAATCATTCAACAAAGTTACCAATTTTGTTTCCTTTAGAAGGTAATGCCAAAGCAAGTTCTATTTGGTTGATTAATGGATTGTTTGATTACATGTTAATCACAGTGATCTTAAAGTTACTTCCTGCCATTGGGATAACTTCTGGGAGTAGGAGGAGTGGTCAGGATGTTTCAGAGTCACGTAAGTCCATAGGCACATGTTCAGCCTCAGCAGCTTCTGTTCTGATCAGGGTCTGTGCAAAGTCCTTGAGGATGACAGAGCAAAGCCACCGGAGGATGGTTGACTTCAGGCTCTCTGCACTCCCTCCTAACAAGGGGGCTCTGACACTGGACACCTCATGATCAGGCCCCCAGGGCATGTGCTTCTCCCCATGGGCAGCAGCATCTGACTGGTCATCCCTGAACCTTCGCTCCATTGCTTCATTGGTCCCAGTAGGAAGCCGAGCAGAAGCACCTGGTTTCTAGGAGCTGATGAGGGCTGCTGGCAAATGAGTGGATAGTTTCCCAGAAAAGTAGTGGTCAGCGATCATAACAGGGCACTTAATGCTTGGAGGCAGGGGGCATACCATTATTCCAATGAGCTCCAGGACCTCAGCAAAGTTGATGGAGGCAGTGGAGTGTTGGTGTTTTGACAGTGAAAGGAAGCAACACTTGCACCGGCCCATCTTGAACAACTAAAAGTTGTAGCTTCTCATCCCTGGAGAGGTCTCCCACTTCACCAGGCACTGTGCCAAGTTCTTTGTGTGTTCTATCTGGTGTACTCCTCACAATAAGCTAGCTGAGGCAGATATTGTCATTAACCTACGCTGCAAATAAGGAAACAGAATCTTACAGTAATCACTAAGTGACTTGTTAAATTCACAGCCAATCAAAGGCAAACCCGGGGTTTGAATTCAATTTATCTTTCTGTCTGCTGCTTATGCTAAAAATCTGCCACTATTTCCTTTCTCTTATTCACCTGTCTTAAAGCTTCAATTCAATCATCCCCTCTTCTGTAGAGTTTCTTTGATTTATAGACAGGCCTTGGAGTTGAGCCTCTCCAGTCTCACTTCCACAATGGTACAGCAGTCAATTTGCTATGGTTAGACTAACCATAACTCTGCTGTTTTAGAGACTCTGAAGTCCTGGATACCTGGACTATATATTTCTGATGTGGGGATTGCTAGCCGCTAGTACCATACAGGTAGTATACATATGATGAAAGGAGGAAAAAGAAAAACGGACAGAGGAAGGAAAGAAAGAAGAAGGGGAGGAGGAACAAAGGAAGGAAAAAAGCAGACCCTGTCATTCTTTTCATATGACTTAACCATAGCCATTTGCCTAAAAAGAATATTAATTACTTCTATTGTATAAATTAAAACTAAAAGACAAATGAAGGTGGCCTGAATTTTTTCATTGTGTAAAAATTAATGGGACTGTATCATTAAATGACCCACAGGAAGAAGGTATCATACACCTATTCACAGGGAGTAAGATGTCAGAGAGAAAAAGATCTGTGTTTTCTATCAATAGCCAATTTCTGGAATTTAAATTTAATACATTTTAAGAATGATATCCTGAGACTTACATTATTAATGATCACACTTTCCTTATCTTGAACTAAGATAATAAAAATATGTAAAAAAAAAAAAAAAGTCAATTTTCTAACCTGAAAACCTTTGGAACAGTCACCCCCAGCATAGAGCACGGTGCCAATACTACTCAGTGAATTCTTGTTGAAAGCATGTGTAAATGCATGAATGTATGAATCCATAAGGAAATGAATCTCTCTGAACCTTTGTGATAAAACAACACTTAGGCAGTCAAACTGGAGATGAGAGTGGAGAACAAGATATAGTCGAGCTCCCCAAACAATTACCACATAGTAAGATAGCACTGAGAAAGACACCAAGAAGGGATTTTATTTTTAAAATAAGGAAGACTAAGAGATACAGAAGATAGATTGAGAGACTCCAAACACTCTCAGTGGCAGCTCTAGAAGATGAAAAGACAATGACACAGAAGCGAATAGTCTAAAAGTTAATGGTTATTTTCCAACTTAAAAGTTCTTCGTCTTCTGTAGGACATTCAATTTGAGTTTAGAGTGAGTTAAGAAAAAAATCCATATTGGGACATAAACTGGTACAATTTAGAACAGCAAGTTAAAGAAAAAAAAGTAAAAGTTATAAAAAATGTTTTGAAAAGAAATATCTGTAAGAATAACCGCAGACACATCGCTGGCAAATTGATGAAGAAATCAATGAAATATGCTCAGGGTACTGAGGGAGGAAAATCAATATTGAATGATGTTCTAATCCATGACCATTAGAATTTGTGATGCAATAAAGACATTTTCAGTCTTATTTAAGACAATTTACAAGCTTTCTACTTTGAAAGGGAGGACTACGTATTTAAAAAAAAAAAAAAAGCAAAGTGCCTATGGAGGCATGGTGGGGATTACGAAACGATACCCAGTAAAGACCTTACTAACATCTATGTGTTCATATAACCAATTCTGTGTCTAAATTTGACTTTTGTGTATTAAACAGTTGTGGTTAAAATGCTAGACAACAGGTTGGGTGGTCCTTTAGTTAATAGCTAATGAATACCATGCTCCTTGTCCTATTGTGGAAGGAGGATGCAGGACCTAAATAATTTTTGACACTGTGGAAAAAATTTAGAATAAATCCTATTTATTTAAGTATGAATAAACTTAAAGAAAGTAAAAGAGAATTTAAAAAACTTTTAATATCATGTAAGGTAATATTAGAAAAAATAAGGAAAGAAAGAAAAATAAGAAGGAAGGAAGAGAAAAGCTTTACTGCTAAAAATTATCAAGTTTTTAAATCTTCCTAACATTTCTCTCCAGTGGTTGTGAATTCCTCATGTTGTGAGATGGTGCTCTGCCCTCATAAGGAAGAAACCAGCTCTCACTTCACATCCTCCCTTGCCGCTAAGGTGCAAGCGTGTGACCTTGGCTCCAGCAATAAGCATATTTGAATAGGCATGAGTGAGGCTTCTGTTCAGAGTCCAGAGAATCTAAAAAGCAGGTGCTTTGCAGCATCCATTGTGGTGAGGGTAAGGGCAGAGACCTCCTCTGCCAGGCCAGCCAGAGCACCCAGGCCCAGCACTCTCAGTGTTATCTACAGGGGCTGTGCCCACAGCTCGGTGTTCCTCTGCTGGGGCAGTCCTGCTGCGCCACGTGGGTGCTCCACCGAAGGATGGTTCTCTGGCCTTCTGTGACACACTCTGATGGTCTCTAGTGTGCCTAAATAAGTCTCTTTCCTGCTTAAACTAGAATTGATTTGTAATGTATAGACAACAACTCTGAATGGCATTATGCATGGTGAGGAAAACACAGTTTCACCATGGTACTATAACAATTGATCCAGGCAGCATTCTTTGGTGGACACAGAAACTAATGAATGCGTTTGCTAAATAATAATATTTACATAAATTCAATGTTATTTGTTTTTTTACAACAGGATTAAAAACTTCAGGATGGGTTAACGTAACACAACCTTAACCAAGTGATCCAAGTTCATATCCTCAATAATAGGACAAACTGACATCATCTGCCTACAGTTATGACACCCTGAGAAGGAAACATCACTTCTTTAATATTCCTGCCAAAAGAAAAGAAAAGCATGACCTCATAACCTGAATTCAATCAGGAGGAAACATGCAACAAACCCAGATTGAGGAACATTCTACAAAGTAATTGGGCTGAATTCTTAAAGTCAAAATCATAAAAGATGAAAGCTGAGTAAATTTTCTGGATTAAAGGAGACAAACTGGACATGGCAATTAAATTTAATGTCAAATTCTGAATTGGATCCTGGCATATAAAAAAGAAATGTAGCTACGGAAAACATTATTGGGAAAATTAATAAAATTTGAACATGAAATACAGATTAAAAAATAGTATTGAATCAATGTTACATTTTCAATTTTGATTACTATACTGATACGTAAAATCCCTTTGTCTAGCTGAGAGGATGTACTGAGGTCATCAGAAAAAATTTTACAAATATATTGTTAATTTAGTCTCCACTCATAGCTGAGATTTTATCCTGAGGACCTTTTTAACCTAATGGAAATACTAGAGATGATAAACAAGTTTCTCTCCCAAATTTGAAAATTCTGGCTCTTCCGTATTCCCTCTAAATTCTAATTGCAAAATTCTCCATTCTTCCTCTAGCTCATCTCTTTCTTGCAATACCTTATTATACTTAGCTCTAAGAGCCAGCTGAACATTCAACATTCTGCTTCAAAGTTTAATTGTTCAAATCCAAAAGTTTATTAGGTACATTTGCTGTCTCCCAAGTTAGCATGCATGAGGGCTTTACAATTTGTTCTACCACCGCATGACATGGGTCACCGTAACTCCAGACTCCTCATTTTCCTCCACTTCCTCCAACGTTGACCACAATGCAATGACGGAATTTTAGATTTTTGTTATGGCAGCACCAGCACCCCAATTCTGCATAGCATGTCTGCCTTCATTACCTATTGTCATGATAATGGTGTTTTAGAAACTATCCCCAGATGCCTTAAAACAAAGTAAATTTGTTATTGCTCATGCATCAGTGGTCGGCTGGGCAGTTTTACTACTCTCACCTGGGCATCTGTGGTCAACTGCAGGTCACACCTGTGGTCAGCTGCAGGTCTGGTGAGTGCCTCTGCTGATGGAGCCTGGGCTGTCTGACATGTTTGGGGTCAGTGGCTGTGCCCAGTTTATGATGGTTTCAGTTGCAATGGCTGAGATAACTGGGCTCTCATCCACGGGCCTCTCACATCCCTCAGTCCCTCCACACATGTTATCACAGTAAATGCAGAGAGCCAAAACCCAGCAAGCCCAATTATGCAAAAAGGCACATGGAAATTTAGTGTACATTGAAGTGATTTTCTTCATATCCAATTGGTTAATGTAAGTCACATGGCTGAGTCCAAGGCAGAGTTGGAGAGAAGTAAAAATTATAGAACTGAAGGAGCGGATATGGGGAGACTTCTTAGGATCTTTCTGCAACCAACCTACCACATGGTTACCTGGTTTGTGATGAAGAAACCACTGATAATCAATGGGATAAGTCTTAAAATCACCATAGGTAGCGCTAGGTGAATCTGATATCTACATTGAAAAAATGAATTTTGAACTCTAACTTATGCCAAAGACAAAAATTGATTTAATTGGACCACAGAATTCAATGTGCAAGATAAAACAATAAAGCTTCCACACACGTCCCTGCTGATTTATTACCAGTCTTATGAGGGGAGTTGCCTTTTGAAAACACAGATCAGCTCATAAAGTCCCCTTCTCAGAAATGTGACATGGCCCCGCTGTCTTCAAAATAAATGTCAATCCTTTTATCGTTGCCCTTAAAATCCTTCTAAATCTTACCTCAAGCTACATCCCAAAAAGGACCTCCTCCCCTAGACATGCCAGGAGGTGCTCGCCCCGGAAAGCAGCTCTGTTTGCAGAATCGCGCACTGGCTCTGCACACTCCCACTCACTTTTCTGGCTGCTCAGCTTTCTACTCCCTCTTTATTGGTAAAATATAAATTGCAATTTCAGGACACATTTTTTTAAGTATTAGGCTTTTGAAACTTTCCAGAGTACACAGGCAAACATAACTCCCTCTCTTATGTGTCCTCCCAGAATTTTACTCAGAGTCACGTTGCTCACTGCTGTGCACTCCTGCAGGCACATCCCAGTGGACTCTGCGCTGCATCCCCAGAGTACAGCGTGTTTCCCGCCTCCCATTAGAGATCCAATACATATTTTTTTGAAAGAAGAAACTGATGGAAGAGAGGAAGCAAAAAGGAGAGGAAGGAAAGGGATAGGAAGGAGGGGAAGAAAGGGACAGGAAGGAGGAAAAGGAAAGGGAAAGGAAGGAAAAGAAAGGAAAGGGAACTTGAAATCCTACAAGGTCTCAAAGTCAAATAACATGTAAGTCAATTATCACAGAAAATAAAATAACTGCTACAAGAGCAAGTTACTGGGCCAAATCTGTCACTATTACAACATAGTATGAGTGTGTTCATTTTTGGTCATTGTAATCATTGTTGCTTTGGTTATAGTCATCTATTTTATAATTCGTGGTGTCCATTTAGTTATCTTTTGTAAAAAAAAAAAATGTACTGTGCATGTGTGTGTGTGAGAGACAGAGAGAGAGTTTTTCACAAATGGAAAATAAAGATACAATTTGGCTTTGGGAGAAATGGAAATTTATTTTAATGCCTGTTGACATTTATTTCACTTTGATAACCATATTATCTCCCACCCTTAATTTTAGAGATTGCTAGGAGGAAAGATGTTGTATTCTTAATAGATCAAGTAATTTAACTTCCAATAATAGTTTAAGCTAGATTTTCCACCCTGCTGTTGTTTGAACGTTTGTGTCTCTCCAAGATTCATGTTCATACTTAATTCCCAATGCAGTAGTATTAAGTTGTGGGGTCTTTATCAGGTGATTAGGTCATGAGGGCTCTGGCCCCATGAACGGGATTACTCCCCTTATAAAAGGATTCGAGGGAGTCTGTTCATCCCTTTTGCCATGTGAAGACATAGCTAGAAGGTGCCATCTTTGAAGGAGAGTACGCTTTCACCAGACAATGAATCTGCTGGTATCTTGGTCTTGGATTTCCCAGCCCCCGGAACTATGATCAGTAAATTTCTATTAGTTATAAATTTCTCAATCTAAGGCATTTTGCTATAGTAGTGTGAAAAGGCTGAGACACACTGATTCTTTTACTTTTCATTGTCATCAAGGGGAAAAATATCTTTTAAAAGCAGTGGAGAGTAACCATCCAGTGATCTTTCTAGACCTCATGGCTGATGTTGGCTCGATGACCCAGAAGAAATGCTTTGAACCAACATTAGTTTTATGCTTAGGGCACACCCATAGGAACCTATTATATTTGCAACTGGTTACACTTTAATCAATCCCAGGCAGCTGAAGTAAGTCACACAGTTTACATCTCTTGCTTAACATAAGCTGAGATATATTTCCTGGAATATTATTAGTCCTGAAGTGATTTTCCAGGCAGCCAATGCCAAGGTTTATTTATTTCTAAAGAAGTCTGAATGTTATCAATATTTGACTTTGCTAATAAGATATTTGAAGAATTTCCTTATTTTTTCTCTTTGCATATGATTTAAATAGAGTAAAAGCCTAATATTTTAGAATCACATGATAATTTATATACAAATTAGATTAAGGTTACCTTACCAAATTCATTTGTTATTATTCAAATACATACTGTTTTACTGGTCAAAGGTTTAGATTCTGTTCCTTCTAATTGATCAGTTTGATTGCTTTGCTGGTACAGAAGCTGCCTCTGCGTGAGTGTCTGCATTGTAGATTTCTGCAGAGGAGCAGATGAGCTACAGATCTGCCAATTTGGCTCACAGATCTCCACCCCTCCTGCCATGCCAGCTCCTTCTTTACTTTTAGGTGCACTTCAAACACAGCATAAAGGTGGTTTGGAACTCAAATAAAACAGAACTTTGTTGAAGCTGTTAGCAGAAAAGGCAATACTTTATAATTTGGGCATAGACTCAATGTCAATTTCCCAAAAACTGTAGCAAAATTCTACTTATGAAATGTAATCAATAATTGCCTAAAAACATTCTGTTGTACTTGGAGAATGTGTCTGTCTTCTAACATGGTGTTTTAATTTTTAGGATTGCTGTTTTAGAGAATTGAAGATCCTTCCTCTTCAAGAATCTGAAATCTACCATGATCTTCGCATGTAGCAAAACACAATGGGATGTGGTCATTTAAGAGTGCTGTGAAGGCAGTGTGTGTACATAGTCATTTAAGAGTGCTGTGAAGGCAGTGTGTGTGTACATAGAAGCCCAAGAGGCTAAAATTGGGTGGAGAAGGAGAGAAAGTTGGGTAAAAAATGAAGTCATTATAGTCGGGTGGACAGATACTTGATCAGTGGGCCAGACACACCACCATATGACCACGGCAAAGCGGCAGACATCACTCCATCCTTGGTCCCACATTTTAAGAGATAAATAGCAATAACTGCATATTTGTTAAGGGATAATCCTACAAAACAGGCACATCGACTTGGAGGTCGTAGATGAAAGCTAAGTAACTATAGAGCACTAAATTTTTAAATTCCAACCCATAGACAAATAGACTTCATATTTTACATTAATCTGATGTGGAATGAGAAACGAGCTCAAGTGACATTTCAATTTATCATAGCTAATCATATGAACATTATTATATAAATGGGGATTCTAAAGCACTAGGTTTTAAAAAACCTTAAAGGATAGTTTTAAAATACCCTCAAAAATGTACAAAGCCATGCATGCAAATCCTTACATCTCCCAATTTCTTGCTGAAATGTCAAAACCAATGCAACATGAAAAGAGATTATCGAATTTGTAAAATATAAAGAGGGTCTAGTTATGTGCCTGAAACGTGGAGCAGCTTTGGCAGAAGACTGAGCAGGCACAATCTACTGACTATTGGGAAGCCTCTGTAGAAAGAGGGGCAGTGCCTCTCAGCCCCCGAATTTCCAGGGCTCATAAGAAGGTCTTGGATCCAGGTGTCTGAGGACCAAACATGAGCTGAGTGAGCAGAAATTCTTCTTGGTCATGTTCACCCAGGTTTGGGGGAGGGTACACTCAGTCCATCACCAAAGGAGTGATGTCAATTGTTAATGTCTTTATCAATGAATGTAAGCAAACTAAACTGCTAAAAATACAAAAATACTAAATACCCTACTAAAAATACAAAAATTAGCTGGGTGTGGTGGTGCGCACCTGTAATCCAAGCTACTCAGGAGGCTGAGGCTGGAGGATCTCTTGAACCTGCGAGGTGGAGGCTGCAGTGAGCCTAGAACATGCCAATGCACTCCCATCTGAATGACAGAAGTGAGACCCTACAAATTTAGAGAGAAAATAGAAAAACTTAATACATTAAAACCACCATACTAACCCTGCCATGAACACAAAACAATATGGAAGAAGCAAAGCATTCTGGGAAATAAAAATCTGACTTCCAAAGTTTAAAATGTAATAGAAGTAAATAACATACAAGCTACCGCAGAAATCTAATTAATGAATTAGAAAGTTAGTTTAAAAACCTCCTATTATTTAGAGAAGAGGTAGAAAATAGCTTTCATCTTGTGCACCAATTATTACTGATTGATAGTGGTTGCCTATGTTAAGAAAGATTCTGAGGTACTGCTTGGGTACCAATTCCATGGTTTGACTCTTGAATTTCAATTAAAAATCACTGAGGGACTATTTAATATAAAGAAAATAAAACCTACATCTACTTGGAATAGACAATTTTCCTTCAAAGAAACCAGAATCAAATTGGTTTAGATGTCTGTGCAGCCATGTTTACCTAATTCTAAGGGAAAATGATTACGACTCTTGAGTTCAACACTCAACTAACCCTCATACATGTCAACAGCCAAAATAAATTAAAAATTAAATAAATAACATAGCAAATATACCATTTAATACCTCTTTTAACACACGAATTTTTTTTAATTTTTTTATTATTATACTTTAAGTTCTAGGGTACAGTGCACAACGTGCAGGTTTGTTACATATGTACGCATGTGCCGTGTTGGTTTGCTGCACCCATTAACTCGTCATTTACATTAGGTATTTCTCCCAATGCTATCCCTCCCCCATCCCCCAACCCCACAACAGGCCCCGGTGTGTGATGTTCCCCGCCCTGTAACACACGAATTTTTTTAAGTGAACCAGGATAAAGAAATCAATAAAGAGGAAAGGATGGTACAGAAGAAAGATATCTGACAAATGGACAACATTGAAGCATTTATTTAAACAGAAACAATTGCCATGAATGTATTTTTGAAGCTTAATGCAAATACTTTTAAAAACATTCTTGCTTTATACTTAAAATTTAAATTTGCACTGAAATGTTATATGACCTCACTCCAAACTCAGAAATGGTACCTGCATAAAGGAAGAAGAGTAATACTCATCCAGGAGGTATTATTTCACTCTTGATGTTAATTAAGAAATCGAGATTCAACTATACGTTCTTTCAGAATGTGAGTGTGAAATTGCAGAATGGAAAAGCTTTTCAAAAAGTCCTCCAAGGAAGGCTGAGGCTTCCGCCGGGAACGAAGAACCAAAACGAAGGATATGGAGTGAGGCGACAAGATGGCTACGGCATACGATTTGAGTTCTAGCTGTCAACGTCCCGATGAATTCTTTCTTTTTAGAGGTGCTTTCCCCAGGCAATCCTTGGTCAGCCTCTCCGCAAAAGAAGAAAACACCCATGTCAGTGACACTTCCTGTGATTCTTTCTGCTGCCTTCCTGGAATAAAACTAAATTAATCCATCCTTCTGAGGAGACTCTTTTCATGTGTTTGCTGATGTGCATTTAAACGGCTTCCTTTAAAATTGTTTTTTTAATATGGATGTTTCGGTGACCAAAAATAGAAGAGTTCGGTTTCTTCTACTGCAAAGAACATGTTCACCTTGTGGACAGCAAAATGGTTGAGCTTTTTATAAACTCCCCAGACCACCTCCAGCCATTTGTGCAAATCAACACGGGGCTAAACTTGGAAACCTGATCTAATAATAATTCAAAGTAAAATAATTAAGAAATAAGCATGGTTGTAAATTATAAGTAAAATGAAATATGTTCATTTTAATTTAATGTAGAATTTGTTGAATATTAATGACACATATTTACAGAAACTGAATTGGAAACACAGTAATTATAAAAAATGGGAAGAGAGAGTTTTCCTTTTTAATCTGATATGCTTAGTCAATGTCTTAAAGGTTGGCAAAGTCAACAGCTGCAGACCTAAGTTGGCTGGCAATCTGCCTATGGAACTTCTAGAGACAAAAAGAAATTACTTACTATTTAAGCACCAACCAATGGGGCTTTGGGAAAAGATGATTCCAGGCTCTGACTCCCCCTGGGACCCTCCTAAGCCTTCCCAGGGTGCTCAGGCAGAAAATGCAGACAGCACTGTGCACCAGGATGTTGTTAAAATAATTTAAAAATACAAGCCCCAGGAAGCTGTGAATTGGGAGAGGAGTTACACACTGATAATAAATATTTTTGTAAAGCTTAACAGAAGAAGAAAAACTGCCCTGGGAACAAAACTGACTACAATTTCCCCTTTTAATTTTAATATTGATCAAGTAAATTTGCAAAATCTGAGAATATATGCCCAGCTAAGTGTACACTAGGTGTACATGAGCATGTGTGCACATACAGAGGCACATGGGAAACTTCCCATGCTACGGGAGGCTTGACGAGAAAAATGAGAGAATAGAAAGTGGATGAGACCATGAAACATGGCCATTGTGGGAGAAGAGGCAGTTGGACTGAACGAGACAGATACTACCTAGGCTATGGAGCTTCTGTCAGTTCTGGAGCAAGTTAGCTCTGATCTGGATTTGAACTCGCTACTCTAAGGCATATTATATATATGTGTATATATATATACATGCACACTCATATATATGTGTGTATATATATATATGTGTGTGTATAGATATATATATATCTCTCTACAATTAAATGTGCAGCCAGATGTTAAATTTTGTTTTTTCTGGTCTCACCTGAGTCATCAAAGCTGAGAAGAACATGTGTCAATCATACCACATTCTGAAAAGAGATGCAGAACTGTGCATACAGTACATGTGGTGGCCCAAACCTGGTTCTGAGACTATTCACTCATGTCTAGAGTATAATAGAGAATGTTAATGATTTACAGTGAGAAAAAGATTGACGATTTATCAGGCAAAGTTATTGGAATGCTCTACCTTCCTTTCTTACATCAAAACAAACAAGTGTCTTGGAGAGAAAAAATCAGAGAGCAAAGATGATCTGCTGGAATGAAGACTCACATCTATCTCCCTACCCTCACCCCTGCTGGGAGCTTTCTGAGCTGCAGAAGCTCCCTGCGAAGCCCTAGGGGAGTTCTCTGGGGAGAGCATACAATGTGGACCTCCCAGAGCGTGTAGGAGACCAACATTGACATTAGACTCTCATCTGGGCAGGTAGGAGCAGCCCCTGTTGGCCAGCTGGGGGGAATTCTTGTGCCAGTGGTTGGGGCATGACACTGACCTGTCCCATGGCCCAAGAAGATCCTTTCAGAAGTAGCTAGGATTGCATCATGTAGAAGGCCCTGCCAAGAGCCCTATCTGCCAGGGGATGCAATTCTAGCAGAAAGGAACTTTGGGGTATCCTGGAACAGAAGGCACAGGGTGCCACAATCAAGCATAGGAGCAGAGCTCAGATTTTGCCAGGGAACCACAGGCTCAGAGTGGACAGCAGGTCTGTGAGGTTTCTACAGGTACCATGAGAGAGACAGAGAGAGAGCCAGCATGCCCCATTCCTTGCCAGGAACATGGCACTAACCCAGATAACTGCTGCCTCATCCAGAAAGACTTTCTAACCCTTTATGTCTCCACTTTCCAAGTCTGTCCTCCACCCAAAAGGAGGAGCGAGGAAAACTAGGCAGGCTGGCATCCTCCTGCTCCAAATTGTCAAGCTGGTGATAGTCTTTCCATAAGGAAAGATGGATGCCTTGGGTGTTATGAGAAATTGAAACAGGAAACAGTCTCAACTTTCTAAATTGCTAAAAAATGAGCATGTCCTACTGAAACTAATGGAAAAGATGGGAAACCTGTTTGACAAAGTGTTCAAGGGTGAGACGGGAGATTTAAGAAGCTAAGAATGTGTCCAGAGGTGAGGGAAAATACAGTGAAGTTAATTTCTTGTTTATGAATGGAAGTAAAATGTGCACCGTGCTCATTCCCTAATGTGGGGTAATCATTCATAAGCATATCTGCATTTGTCTTCCTTAGGTTCTTAACAATTGTCCCTTCTGCATAGTGCTATAGTTGTCATGGGTCATGCCTATGGCATTAGGGTTTTAGCACTCACAGTGGAGAACACAGGAGAAGGTCATCCTTGCCCAGAGACTTGCTCCAGCCTGTTTGCTCCACATTTAGCAGGCATAAACATATAAGAGATCAACTAGGTTGTTGACTAAGGAGGAAAATTCCTATCATAAAGAATAAAACAAGCTGGGCATGGTGGCTCATGCCTGGAATCCCAGCACTATGGGAGGACAAGGCAAGTGGATCAATTGAGGTCAGGAGTTCGAGACCAGCCTGGCCAACATGATCAAACCCCGTCTCTACTAAAAATACAAAAATTAGCTGGATGTGGTGGCAGGCACCTATAATTCCAGCTACTCAGGAGGCTGAGGCACAAGAATCGCTTGAACCTGGGAGGCAGAGGTTGCAGTGAGATGAGATGGCACCACTGCACTTCAGCCTGGGTGATAGAAAAAGACTCAGTCTCAAAAAATAAAAAAATTTTTTTAAAAATGAAAGAATCAACACTTCAGAGCAAATTATAGATATGGGAGTGGAAGGGGAGTATGTCAGAAATACCTTCAAGGATTCACGTTGAATCACTGACAGTGGTAATACCATTAAGAAAATTGGAAAAAATCTATAGGGAATCTGTTTGGAGAGGCCCCTGACAAAGCTTTGCTTATATGTGTTTACTGATGCCATGGACATCCAAGCAGATGATAGGAGCAGAAGGTTAAAGAAGTTAAAGGTCAAGGAGTAATCCAAGGAGAGAAAGAAATAAGCCAACACTTAACCCATGTTTGAAGCTTGGGTGGTGAGAGAGAGAATGCGCTTGTAAGTTTAGGTCCTGTTCGTCATTAAAAAAGCTAGACTCATATTAATGTGTCAAGTGTTATAAATGTTATGAAGAAAATCCTACAGGAACACAAATGAGGAAGTGACTCCTGCTGGGTGGGAGGCAGTCAAAATTTAGCCGACTCTTGAAAGATGGATGACAGATATGAGGATAGACCTCAGGAGGGAGCTTCCAGCAGAAACTGTGATGTGATGCCAGCTGTAAAGGCAGGAAGCCCGGGGCGGCTCATGCTGCCAGTCTCTGGGGTCTGAGGAGGGCAGACAGAAAAGCAACTTGGTGGGGATAGGTGTCACCAGATCAGATGGGAGACAAGGACTTGTATCTGGTACTAATTTTTGTGAAGTAATGGGTCTGTTTGTTTATGGTGCTAAGACAGGCAGAGGGCTTTGATGAGAACTGAAGGTTTTTTGGAACAAAGCAACAAAGATGATAAGGATGATAGCTGGGGAGATGAAGAAAGAGTCCTCCTCCTCTCCAGAAGGGTTTCTGTGGGAGCTCATGGCAGTGGGAGCTCATGGCAGAGTGATAATAAGAGCACAGCCAGCCCTGTGGCAAAGGGGAAGGGCGAAGGAGAGGCACACAGGCTCAGGGACAGATCAATTGCCAGGCGAAGGAAACCAGGTGAAACTGAAGACAGCTCTCAGTTGTTGAGCCTAAACGTCAGAATCATGTTAAGGAGCATGTTAAGAAACAACAAGCAAAGACTCGGTCTCGTATTGGACATGAATACAAGGCATTGCTAGGACACCTAGATGCGCACCTGGAGCCAGCTGAACGAAGGTAGAGAGAGAAAGTTGAGATTGCACTTGAGACGGGAGAGTTGAAGCCATAGACCTGAGATGAGTGGTTCTCGGACTTCAGCCCACTGCAGCAGCACCTGGAGGGCTCCTTACAGCACAGACTGCTGGACCCACACTCAGAGCTTCTCAGCCAGCAGGGCTGGGAGGAAATTGGCACTTCCTGTACGGGAGATACTGGTGCTGCTAGTTTTCTGGGGACCACACTTTAGAACTACTGCCTTAAAAGTCACTGAGGAGGCAGTGGCTCAAAGTGTGGTCTCTGGACAACTAGCAGCACCAGTTCTTTCTATGGGGAAAGAACTGAAAAGAACTGAAACAAAAACAGGCCCCCGCCCTCAAGAGGGGGGAAAAAAAGTCCTCTTCCCCTGAGAGTCTGGTTTAGTTGGCCTGGGCCCAGATGATGTCATTGGTATTTTTATTGCTCTCCAGGTGGTTCTGACATACTTCCAGGGTTGAGAAACACTGATTAAGGAGGAGAAAAGAAAGCAATTTATTTAAAAATTTTTAAAAGAAACAGACAAAAAGCCCACTTTTTTTTGGCACTGATCTAATTCTCTTTTCTTTCCTCAGGAAAAGCAGTTGAAATACCATTAGTTAACAGATTGTCCAATGAAGTCGATGACAACTGTGATAAGAAATTACTCACTATCACAGCGTCTCCAAGAGATGAACAGTGGATGATGCTTCCAAAGCACAGATGTCCCTCTCCTCCTCAACCTTCTTTCCCCAGAAAGATGTCAACACTGTGGAGATTGTGCCATGAAGACACCTGGTGTGGCATTGCAATAGATGAAATATTAAGGGCAATTCAACAATTTTCTGGACAAATACATGGATTTAACTTGAAGTTGAATTTAATTTGACTTCAAGAAAAATTATACTTCTGGTCCTCCTATGATCATGTACTAAGAGTTATTTAACTGCAGATACAATTGTTATCTTTAGAGCTAGAAGGCCTCATTTTAGAATTAAAATGAATGGCAACCCAGACAGATAAAGTCGAGTCGTGATCATCCCACTGCAGAGGCAGAGCCAGTTCTGGCCATCCCCTGACCACCCTAACACACTCCAGGTCTCACACATTTAATCTCTCTCTCTGCCAAGGGAATTTTTTCTTTCCATTTATTCTTAGAAACAACTAAGGGAGTTTTAAGTTAAATACATGCTGCCAAATTGAATCCAAGGAAACTAAAGTCAAATGCATTAGCAAACACTTAATGTCCTCTCCATTTTGACATTTCTCCCTCAATTCCTATTTCTGAGTAAGGGCTGTTCAGATGAATAAAAACACATTTTCAGAAATATGAGCTCATAAGACCTACAGGCCTGTGAAGTCGCAGACCGTGCACTTTCAGCAGTCAGCAATTCTGCTGGGTTGAATTGGCATGTTTCAAACTACGTATTTTTGTTAAAAAAAAAAAAAAAGAGTGTGTAAATGCATTTACAAAATAATTTGTACTCTTTCCCAGTAATTTATAGTTGCCTTCACAGTACCCAGTTCCTGATTTCACACCAAGCCCTTGCTGAGGATATAAGAATAATAAAAAGGGGAGCCCTGGCTCTTCCTCTCCTTTAGTGTCTTTCCTGGAAGTGGACTGCGAGAAGAGCTTCTTCAGCCACCTTCTGCCTGCAGACAATCTCCATGAGTTTGCTTTAGAAGAAGGCTTCAATTTGAAGAAAGTCAAATAAAACAAGGTAGACTATCATTCCCATAGATACAAAAGAAGGTGAACCCAGATTCAGATCCTAAGTCAGCCATTCTGCAGGGAACTCTTAGGTGTCCAGGTCAGAGGCTCTATTCAAACTGCCTCATCAATATTGGTTCCTCAGTTGTTGCAAATATACCACACTCATGTACGTTGTTAATAATAAAAGGGGAACTGTAGAGGAGGGGGTGGTGTATACGAGAACTGTGTACTTTCTGTGTAATTTTTCTATAAACCTAAAATTGCTCTAAAAATAAAGTTTATTCAGAAACAAAAAAATTAATCATCTATCCTGAGTAAATATTATATAATATTTATCTACGTTTTTACCTACTTCTTCAAATGTGCTGACCTTTACTGAAAATCTTTTATTCATTTTGAACATTCTTTTCACTCCATTGAAATGCAGTCCTCTCAGTAATTTTGTTTTGTACTGTATACCCAGTGTATCCTACATCAGCAAAAGCTTTAGAGTAAGTTTCCCAGCCTACCAACCCCACTAAATGCCCACATGCTGAGAGCATAGTACAATAGTCTCTTTAACATCACAGGTTTCAACTGCACAGGTTCTTATATGTGGATTTTTTTTTTCAATCAATATATTGGAACAATTTTGGAGGTTTGCAACAATTTTTAAAAACTCACAGATGAATTGTGTAGCCTAGAAATATTTTTACAATGACAAAATGTTAGATATGTTATGAATGCACAAAATATACACATTAATCTATTGTTTATATTATCAGTAAGGCTTCCAGTCAACAGTAGGATATTAGTGATTCAGGTTTTGAGGAGTAAAAATTTATGCATGGATTTTTTTTTCTATGCAGAGGTTGGCTCCCTTAATCCCCTCCTGTTCCAGGGTGACCTGTACACACTTATTTCTCTCTCTCTCACACACACTCACACACACACATGCATCCACACACAGGCACATCCACATTACCAGAGGCCACATCAAAGAAACTTAAATGGAAAATCTCAGCAAATGGTGTGAGGTGGGATTCTGGGATTTATTTTAAAAATAGTATTGAATGTTGTGTATGTGATAATTCAAAGAATAAAATGGCTAACATGGAATGTGGAAAGGCATATTAAACGAATTCATTTCAGCCTATTTAACTGGAGTCACAAGAAGGAATTTTTAAAGACTGCTCGTATGTGCCCTTTTTTATCAACCCTAACATAATGGAGATAGAATTTAAATTTCTATTAGATTCCACATTTCACAATTGATTGTAAAGTCAGACTCCTAAGTAGCGGCTCTGTAGACTCAGCTCTCTCTTTTTTTCTAAGATGGGATTTCTCTGCTGATCAGGTCATTGTGTTTGCAATTGATCCTTGGAGACAGCGACATCTGCAAAGCTTCCATGCCACGGTGGTTCCACCTTCACAAGTATCCTTCAAAGGCATCCTGCAACCACCCCATCCATCCAAGTACTCAGTTGTAGGATTCAAAAGCAAATTGCAGGGTTTGCTGCCCGGCAGAGAAGCATAGACACAAAGCATGAGAGAGCAAAATCTATGAGTTGACCATATTATAAACACAAATAGATATATGCAGAAAATAGGCAATAAACTTAAACAATAGGACTATGAGTAGACATAGCAAGTGCTGGGTAGAGATGACAGTTTTGTGTCCTGTTAGAGCTAAGTCAGAAAGCTGGGTCGAAGTGAATGTGAGGGAGCAAAAGGCCATTAAAATATTTAAGGAGCAGCTCCAATATTTTTAAAACGTGAAGGAAAACTTGCAAGCAATCTCCGGGGCTGGAGGGAGAGAAATGCAAAGCCCCCTCAGCCTGCTCCACAATTATCTTTTGCATTCCAATAACTGACATGCTGCTGAATGTTATGACTATTTGTTTATTGTTGACTGTTCTTGGCACTGCTCAGTGTAGCCAAAGATTCCTTGCCTACAATAAAGGCTTGCTCAGACAATAAACCACGGAGAAAGAAAATTGTCCTTGAGAATAAGGGCATTTCAGAGGGAAAGGAATTCCACCAGAGGCAAAGAAACCCCCGTCCACCGCAGAATTCGAGCTCAATATCTCCTATGTCTATCTGTGAAAGCCGTCGTGGAACCCCAGGGCAGAAGGGGGTGGTACACAATGGTTTGTATTGTAATCCCCTGTTTTCAGACACATTTTTCTGAAAGCATAAACTTTGCTGGCTAGGACTGTATAAACCTAGCAGGATTTTTTACTTTTTCTTGGAAGGCATTTGTCTCCCAGCATCATAAAACTTAACAGTCTGCTTTTCATGGTAAAAGTGTGACCTTGTAGTCCCTAATTCTAAGTGTGTATGTGTACAATGTATAATTTCCCTTTGTTTCCTCTGAATTCTCCCTCTCCATCCTTTGTCAGTCTAAACGGGCTTTCGTCTCTAATTTCTCTCTTTATTTTCTCCAGCAATGTACTAATTTTGCTTCTAGATTACCACTGTGCCTGATTTTGAGGTTGCCATTTTAATTTTAGCATAATGCTTGGATTTATGAGAATCATCAAAAAGGCAAGATCACTGGGCTCATTGCCCTTCCTGGGACCCTCTTTTCACTTTGGTGTCTGCTGTGTTAGTGATTTGATATCAGACCAATCCATGAACCCTTCGTTTTAAACCAGGAGCCTAAGGGAAATAAATAATGCCACCAGAGAGAAATGAGAACCCAAAAGCTATTATTAAAATGAAAACATACTCTCTCCTAGACCTGGCAATCTGTACTAAGACATTCAGATTGTGTATCCAAATGTTATTCAGCCCACTCATAGCCATATTCCTTTGATGGCACTAAGGTAGTACTTAAAAAGGAGCAGGTTCCACCTCAGAATCCCCAGCATCATCCCAGATAATCAAGACCATGCATCGTCTTCAGGGATCCTGTTTCCCTGGCTGCTTCTCACCCCTGAGCCTCACTACTCCACTGTGCCCTTCACTACTCTGTCACTAACATGCAGAAACAATGTTTTTCTTTCCAGTGCCTTTAAAATTTGGCCAAATTCTCCACCAAACTTCAGGAATTATTTATTGCCTAACATCCTGTATCCAGAACAACCACCGAACATGTGTTTCAGTGAGCTGAATATTCTGGCCCAGCCCTGCTGAGTCATGCCTGAATGACCATTTTTTAAAATGCCAAAGACGAGGAAAGATAAAACACTTCTAGGGCCATTTTGAGAGCTTGGCCTTGCAACCCTTCTCAGCCTCCTCCGACCCTTCTTTCTCTTTCCCTTATGCTCTGTGCTCTGCCTGTGTCTGGGCAGCCTCCTTTTTGACACTGACACAATTCCACGACCCAGGACATTGGCCTTTCTCCCCGCTGCCCAGGAAAGGAGGGGACACCTGGAAGTGCCTATAAGGCAGCTCTTCTAAGGTGGAGGGAGGTGGGAGGAAGCAAGGTAGATCAAAGATCCCTTCCCTCCCTCTCCAGAATTTTCTGAGGTGCGATCCCTCCCTTCAGCTCTCCTGGAGAAGTCCTATGGACCATAGGGACACCTGCTGAGAGGCTGGTGGGTCTCCTGGGGGCTCCTGGAGCAGGGGCAATGCTGGACATCACACCACTTCTGCTTCACAGTATTCTTGTCTCACCTCCCTTCTCCTCCACCCTCACCACCTCATGAAGGACTGCCACCTACTTCTTACCCCAGGCTCTGCTCTATGGGGGACGAAGGCTGGCTGAAATGTCCTTTCTGCAAGATATGAAGGTCAACCTTGGAGAGCTCCAGGGGCATGAGCATTGAGCTGTCCAGCAATGTAGAAACGTGCACACTTCTCTGAGCTTCTGTGTGTCCCAACCTGTTGTCGAGTTTGGGGTGGAAAAATGGTGACCGACAATGAAACAGGAACCTCACAGCCTGTCAGTCACCAGGAAGGCAAGTGAACTTCTCCTCTGAGGAGAGGAGAGGAGAACCACCTGTGTGGCCTCTTTCTCAGGTTTAACTTCATTGGAATAAAAGCTGCATATGGCACTGCATATTGATCAGGATTCTCTAGAGGAACAGAACTAATAGGATAGATGTATTTATAAAGGGGAATTTATTAAAGAGTATTGATTCACACAATCACAAGATGAGGTCCCACAATAGGCTGTCTGCAGCTGAAGGGCAAGGAAGTCAATCCAAGTCCCAGAACCTCAAAAGTAGCGAAGCCAACAGTGCAGCCTTCAGTCCGTGGTTGAAGTCCCAAGAGTCCCAAAGCTGAAGAAATTGGAGTCCCATGTTCATGGGCAGGAAGCATCCAGCACAGGAGAAAGATACAGGCTGGGAGACTAAACCAGTCTAGTCTTTCCATATTCTTCTGCCTACTTTTATTCTGGCCATACTGGCAGCTGATTAGATTGTGCCCACACAGATTGAAAGTGGGTCTGCCTCTCCCAGCCCACTGACTCAAATGTTAATCTCCTTTGGCAACACCTTCACAGACACACCCAAGAACAATACTTAACATCTTTCAATCCAATCAAGTTGATACTCAATATTAACCATCAAGCACTGTGACATCCAAGTATTGATCCATTGAAATTCAACCCTTTTGGACAAAAACTCACTTCCTGGTTATAGCCCTTTCTTCATGCACAGCTCAGGGAACAGAGGAGGCCGGTGAGAGGGTGTCTCCAGGAGGAAGATGCCCTGGCTCTAAGCTTCTTCTCTGAAGCTGGGGCTCAGTCAAAATAAAGTGGTGGTGATGGTCCTGCTGGCTGGGTTTGTGCTGCCAGGTGTTTTGCCACGTACGAAGAAATACAGAGAGGTGTACCTATAGAACAACCCAGTCAGATTTGTTTCCAGCCTGAAATCTCTGGGGACAGGCCTCCAGACTGTTTTGTATTCATTGCGTTTTCCTTGTCCCCTTTATATTCTGGTGAGTCCCTCAGATCCAGATCTTTCAAGATTCAGTTTTAATGCCCTTCCATGGACAGGGTTCCCCAACACCTTCCTGTTCTATTCTGGTGGCATTGTTGCCATCACTGTTGTGTGGATGGAGGTCCTGCCTTCTGCCTTCCTTGCTGTGTTGTCCTCCTTTCTAACGTGCCATTATTGTCCCCTATCCTGCACTGCCTGAGCTTATCACTCTGGCATGGATGGATTTTTAATCCCCCTTTGCTCCTGGTGGATGCAAAGTTACTTGTGTCAAGTAAATGGTCTGGATTAAATTAAGAGTCGAAGAGTTTTTATCTATTCCTGACAGTGATGTCATCTGTCACTTTTTAATGTAGTTAAATATCTTACCCTTTTGTTGTTAGGGAGATGCTGAACTAAATCCATGATCACTGTCCATATCGACAGAGGTTCTGGGGAATCACATTGACAGCCACACAACAGTACTGGTGCTCAGTGAAGGGTAGCCACGTGGGAGCAACTTCACAGAACATTGTAAACATAATGTCACTCAGCAGAAACAAGTTGCCTTATTGGTATGCAAGTCCCCATGCAATGGACTTAATTATGTCTCCCTGAAATTCATAAATTAAACCCCCAATCTCCAATATGATGGTATTGGGAGGTGGGACCCTGGGAGATAATCATGTTTACACGGGGTCCCGAGAGTGGGATTCTGATATGTTTGGATTTGTGTCCCTGCCCAAATCTCATGTCCAATTGGAGGACAGACCTGGTGGGAGGTGATTGGATCATGGGGGCGAATTTCCCCCTTGCTATTCTCATGATAGTGAGCAAGTTCTCATGAGATCTGATGGTTTAAAAGTGTGTGGCACTTCCCACTCTTTCTCTCCTGCTGCCATGTGAAGAAGGTGCTTGCTTCCCTTTCACCTTCCACCATGATTGTTAAGTTTCCTGAGGCCTCCCAGTTATGCTTCCTGTTAAGCCTGCAGAACTATGAGTCCATTAAACCTTTTTTCTTCATAAATTACCCAGTATCAGGTGGTTCTTTATAGCAGTGAGAAAATGGATTAAATACAGGTGCCCACGACAGAATTAGTGCCCTTATAAGATGAGACCTTGGAGAGCTCACCCTGTCCCTTCCCACAAGCAAGAAAGACCCATAAGCAAGTAGGTGGCTGTTAGCAAGCCAGGAAGAGCCCTCACCAGAAACCAACCAAGCTGGCACCCTGATCTCAGACTTCCAGCCTCCAGAACTCTGAGAAAATGCATTTCAGTTGTTTAAGTCCACAGCCTGTGGGGTTTTGTTATGACAGCCGGAACTCACTAAAATACCTTGTTTCTCAGATGAGGAACTGAAGCACCGAGAGGTTAATGAACCTCCCCTAGACATACAACCAAAGATTGAAGGGGCTGAAACTTTCATCTATTTCAGTTGACATACAACCAACCAATTAAGTTGAAGTTGATAGAAGCATTCAATTTCTAGGTAACCTAAATAAAATTATCTGAATTTCTAGATGATTGAGTCCCATTTATTTATAAACTTTTGAAAGAGACTTTTAAAAATTCTCTATCTCATTATTTTCTTACTTTAAAATTTTTCACATTGAAATAATGTTAAATTTATAGAAGAGTTGCAAAGATACTACAGAGAGTTTCCAGGTATCTTCCACTCAGCTACCTCTAATATTATCAGTTTACATACATTGGGGTTCAGAAAACAATGCCTCAAAGTATGGTGCTTTGACCTGCTGGCCTCTTTGAACTAAAGGAGCAGACCCAGAACCAAAGTCTCTATGATGCCCCCATGCAAGACTCTTGTCCTTCTGCCACTTCAGAAGTACAGGCAAGGGACCTTATCTGAGGTTCACTTCCCGAACTAAGGGAAGTTCCTCTGGAAGGAATGCGGTTGTGCAGAGCCTGCTTCTTATAATTTCATAAAACAATGAAGATTAACTCATGGGAGAAGAGACTAGAGTGGACACCACATCCAGAGCCCAGATAGACTCTGTCCCAGGCATTTGTTGGCTCTTCAAGCCCATTCATCTCCCCCAAAAATCATTTACTTTTCTTCTAACAGTGCCTACAGCCCCTACTTCCCTTTCCCCTGTGAAAAAGGTTATATAAGTCTCATTGGATTGTTAGGTATTGTGATATTTCCATGCACCTAATAAATTTATGTCTTATCTCCTATTAATCAGTTTATTTCAGTTCATTTCTCAGATTCAAATATCAGACCTCAACAGGGGAGAGAGAGGGTTCTCTTACCCCAATATATAATTTATTATTGTGTATTTATTAAAAGTAAAAAAATAATATGAGTGCAGTACTAGTAACTACATTCCAGGCTTCATTCAGACTTCAGCAGTCTTTCCACAGAACGGCATCCTTCTTTTTTTGTTTTTTTGAGACGGGGTCTCACTGTCACCCAGGCTGGAGTGCAGTGGCACAATCTCGGCTCACTGCAAGTTCCGCCTCCCGGGTTCACGTCATTCTCCTGCCTTAGCCTTCCGAGTAGCTGTGACTACAGGCGCCCGGCACCACTCCCGGCTACTTTTTTGTATTTTTAGTAGAGACAGGGTTTCACCATGTTAGCCAGGATGGTCTCGATCTCCTGACCTTGTGATTCACCCGCCTCAGCCTCCCAAAGTGCTGGGATTAGCCCCCTTCTGTCCAATGCAGGATTCCACATCACCAGGGTGGTTTCCTGGGCATGAAGCCCAAGGAGTGCCAGGGCCCAGCCAATTCTTCAAATTGCATTTTTTCATGTTACCTTCATCTCTTCTGATTGTGGCAGCTTCTCAGTCTTTCCTTGTATTCGACAGTTTTGAAGATTGCTTGTGAGGTATTTTGTTGAATATTCCTCAATTTGGATTTATTTAATGTCTTCTCATGATTAGCCTGGAGTTATGGATTTTTGGTAAGATGCCATAATTTTTTTTACATTGACTTCATAAGTGAAAACAAATTACTTAAAATTATTTTAACAAATAGAGAACTCTGGCAAAACTATTGTATGTCAAATAAATCCTATTATTTGCAAAGTATACCATTTCCGTTTTGATTGGTGAGACAATAAATATTTGTGGATACATCCAGCCTCTGCTGATTTGTTTTTGTTGAAGTAAATTACACATAGTATAGAATTAAACAGTTTAAAGTGTAACCATTTTAAGTGTACATTTCACAGGCAGTTAGTACATTTATTTATGAAGTAAATAGGCAGATAATATAGGAGAAGAATTACATCATGATTCAAAATTAACTTTAAAGCACAATATTTAATTGTTCATTCTTTTCTTTCCACAATGTACAAATTATGTCTCATTATCCTCAGAAAAAAATGGCCATCCATTTGCCAGTTATGTATATATGTGTGTTTGTGTACATATGCATATATGTATATACATGTATATATGTATATATGTGTGTATATATGTATGTATGTGTGTGTACATATATATATATATATGATGGTCAAATACACCATCAAATGAGTTGCAAGGCTGCTTGTAGAAAATGTTTTCTAGTATCCATGTGAGCAGAACTTTAGTTTATAAACTTAAGTTTGTAAAGAGAAAGAGCAGTACTTATCCAAGGGGAGCAACATGAAAGCATTTGTTAAATGGCATGCTGCTTGTCCTAGGCACTTCTCTCATGAATCCTTCCACCACCCATCACACCTTTGGAACTTTCCAGATGTAAATGCATAATGTTGTAGTTAATTTACTTAATTTTTCACTTTGTCTTACATGTATTAATGAAAAACAAAAAAAGCTAACTCTGTAAAATACTTGAAGAGGTTTATTCTGAGCCAAATATGAGTGACCATGGCCCAGGACACAGCCTTAAGAGGTCCTGAGAACACACCAAAGTGGTCAGGTTACAGCTTGATTCTACACATTTTAGGGAAGGAGAAGTTACAGGCAAAGACATACATTGATACCTGTAAGTTATACATTTAGTTAGCCTGGAAAGGCAGAACATCTAGAAGCAAGGGGGCTCATAGGTCATAGGCTGGATTTAAAGATTTTCTGATTGGCAATTGGTGGAAAGAGTTAAGCTTTGCTGAAAGCTTTGTAGTCAGCAGAAAGACATACTTGTGTTAAAATAAGGGAAGTTGTAGAAGCCGATGTTCTTGTCGCGTAGATGAAGCGTCCAGGTAGCCGACTTCAGAGCGAATATATGGTAAATGTCTCTTTTCCAGCCTTAAAAGGTGTCAAACTCTGTGGAAAAGATCTCGTAAAGGAAGGAGATTCTCTACAAAATGCAAATTTCCCTCACAAGAGAAGGCTGTGCAGAGCCCTTCCAAAATATGTCAAAGAAATATTAATATACAGTGGGGTAAAATACTTTGATTTCCTTCAGGATCTGTTCTCTGCCATGCAATGCTATACCAGAGTCAGGTTGGAATTCGAATTTGGTATCTTATTGCTACAAAGAGTCCATTTTATCAGTCTTAAGATCTCCATTTTAGCATTAATGCTGGTCTGTTATGCCTAAATTCCTAAAGGGAGGAGGGCATAATAATGCATATCTGGCCGCCTTTTCCGTCATGACCTGAATTGGTCTTTAAAGTTTCTTTGGGATTCCCTTGGCCAAAAGGGAGGTCCGTTCAGTTGGCTGGGTGGCTTAGAATTTCATTTTTGGTTTATGTATGCCTGGCCAGAATATGTGAAAGTTTGCAAGCAGAAGCCACAGCAATTCACCTTTAGAATCCTAAATCGAGTATATCATTTCCTAAATAATATCTTAACAGATACTGATCCCTTGCAATGACCCTCAGGAAAGCTCTCCTCTGTCTGTTAAGCCTGTGCTGCCCAATGCTGGACTTCCCTTACAATGAGCCACAGATTCCCCAACAGAATAAAGGCTAGGACTGTTCTGCTGCAAGAAACCCACCTTGCTGGGTCCAATCCTGCATTTCTGGAACTTGTTTGATCACAGATATCTTCAATCAAGAAACAACTGTTAGCACGCCGTTTGGGAGGGTGCGATCCTAGAAAGTTTTCTTATGTAGAGTAGAACCCGGTTACCGATCGTGATGTTTCAAAGCACCAAAACAGTTTTATCTTTGTCTTTGTTCTTTTTCATCTGTGATAAACAAACCCCAAAAGGCATGTGAAACACAAAGAAAGGCATGCAGCACAGCTTGGTCACATGGAGAGCACTCAAAAGCTAACTGCAAGGGCATCCCAGGGGCAAAATCAGCATTTATATCATGCGCCTGTGACTTTGGTTATGTTAACTAAAATGCTGGTTACTCACTTTTCAAGTTACCCCCAAGACAAGAGTGAGCCTTGATCAGAAATGGTAGAGAGGAAATTGGGTGTTTGCCAAAAGAAATGTGCAAACATGAAACAAACATTTGCTGACAATGCTTTGTCAGCCTAAGGGCATTCTTTAATGCACTGAAAGGAAACCAGAGCATAAACGAGGTGATTCGCTTGCATTTCCTCATTCCCCAGTGGAGGGGGGAAAAAAAGCAAGCATAAGCCATGTGCTTAGCATAAGGATTCATTGTTAAGGACCTTCTTGACCTCAAAAGGCAGCCTGTGCCAGTGACGGCTTCCCCCCAGCAGGTTAGGATATTCATGCACAGAAAGCTGGTGTTCCAGGGGCACAGAGCAGGTGGAGAGTCACTGTGAAAGCAGTAAATTTTTAAGTCCTGGCCAAAACAGTGAAATGAAGATAGTCCTCTCTTGAGTATGATGACCCTAGCTGTCAATAGCAAGCATGTCCTCCACAGCCACGGCCAAGAAAAGCCCTTGAGTAAAATAGGACACAAAACTCTGAGAACCTGAGCAGGGTCCCTGGGGAAGACAGGAGCATCCATCAGGGATGCTTGATGACAGCGGAGACTCTGAAGCCAGGAGAACCCATCCAACTCCAGCCTGGCCTGGTGCTCTCCAGCTGTAGCCACCACTTAACACCTCTGTGTCACAATTTATCCTCATCTGTAGGTAGGGGTAATAACAGCATTATTACAGAAAGGGTCCTAATCCAGACCCCAAAAGAGGGATCTTGGATCTCACACAAGAAAGAATTTGAGGCGAATCCATAGAATAAAGAAAAAACAAGTTTATTAGGAAAGTAAAAGAAGGAAGAATGGCTACTCCATAGGTAGAGCAGGGTATTCCCGAAAATAAGGGGAGGAAGGCATCCACCCTAGGTATAATGCTTGTTTATATATAGGATAAAAAAAAAAAAATCATGGGTGATGTGCTCTCCTGCAAGGGTTTGTGATAAAAGATTAATTTTTATTAATTACAATATTTTGCAAGAATTGATATTGTTATCTTTAAAGCAAAATTAGGAATGCTTTTGTTCTCAAGCTATCAGAATATCAGGACATTCCTGGGCCTCTGTCTGTTTAGTAAACATTATTAATCTGGTCTCTTAACTGCAAACATCTAGAGGCTGGGAATGTCAAACTTCTGGGAATGAAGCCCAGCAAGCCCAGCCTCATTTGTCCAGGCTTCCTTCAAGATGGAGTCACTCTGGTTCGAATGCTTCTGACAGTATCTCCTTTGAAGGGTGATTGGTGGTGATTAAAGAGTTAATAAACAGAGTCTCAAGGAATTGATCATCAGAATGGAGGGTGTTGTCTTCTTGGTACACTTAGGAGCAATGTAGCCAGGCCTGACTTTAAGATTCTCTGGATTACTAGGGTTGCTCCTAACCTGCCTGGAGTAACCTGATAGGGAGAAGAGAACACACCAGTAGTGGACCTCATGGGAAAGAGGGGAGAACTTGAACTTCACACATCACTGCTCTTCCATTCACTGCCATTGCCCCACACGTGCTCCAGGCCTTGCTGGCTCTGAGGAGACGCTGGCATACAGGCGGGGGGCCTCAGGATGAGCTTTTCTACCCATGCAATGAGCGGGAAGTTGTACATACAGGAGGCAGGGCCACTGAACCTTTAATCACCGAACAGGGGCTGCTGTGGGTGACATTGCAACCATGCTGGTCACTTCTGTTTATTTTTCAGTATTTATTTACAATTTTGCCTTTGGACAAGCTGCTTCAGTATTTTCAACTTTGGAAAAAGTCAATGTTTTAGAAAATTATGTTTATAAGCGAGAGTGTCAGATATGCTCCCAAAAGTTTAAATTAAAAAAAAAAATTGAGCACAGCCTGGGCAACATGGCTACAAAAAATACAAAAATTAGCCAGATGTGCTGGCACACATCTGTAGTCCCAGCTACTCCAGAGGCTGAAGTGGGAGGATCACTTGAGGCCAAGAGGTCAAGGCTGCAGTGAGCTGTGATTGTGTCACTGCACTCCAGTCTGGGTGACAGAATGAGAACCTGTCTCAAAAAAAAAAAAAAAAATTTGAGAACACCCTAGGGAATATGGGGAACATTCTCTCTCTCTTTTTCTCTCTGTATCTCCCCACAGTGGCTGTGTATTTGTGTGTGTTTGTGTAGGGAGAGCTACTATACCTGTTCAGTCAAGATTGCCACAACCTCCACTTTTAGCACAGGGTGAGCTGGTCTGTGGCCATACCTCAGCCAAGATCCTCAGTGTGACTCCACCACCCTGGGAGCTAACGAGTTCACTCTGTTTGGATGAAGGGGGAATCTCTCGGCTGGAGGGAAATTGAAGTCCCAGGATAATATATAGCAGGGAGGCTCAAAAAGAATTTGAGACACTACAGCAGTGTGTTGTGTTAACCCCAGTTACTCAGATGAGCGTGGTCACTGGAACACTAGAAATACCACTTGGGGTCAGAAATAAGTTATGCAAAGAGTAAACAATTAACCGAGGTCGAGAGGTGGTTTGAGCAACACAGGTGACCCAGGCATTGTCCCATCATCTCTGGGTCAGGTAGCATGTTATTTCACAGCATCCATCACTGCTCATCATGCAAAAGGGAGACCAGTTTGCTTCATCACATCTTGACTGTCTTATGTCCTCAGTTTCACTCCCATGTGCCTGCAGACTTCATGTAAAACCCAGTATGAAAACTGGCAATGTGCAGAGGGACTTGGACACTTAAATCTACAAGCTGAACATTCATATTTCAGTTCTTGATGCCCAGGAAAAAAACAATGGTGGTTAGCACACTGATACTGAGCAAAGTAATATCATTCAAAACTGCTGCCCTATTATAGTGACAAACTGTAAGAAACACATCAGTTCATTAACATGGGAATACTTAACATGTGAATACCAATATAAATAAAGAAAAAACATATTGCTCTTACTTCAACTATTAACTAGGCTTGAAAAAGTAAACATTAATTCCTTTTGTCATTTTAGGAAATTATTGTCCCCTTTGTGTCCTAAAATATCTATTATTTTATTCTCATCTGGTCTTTATAGATAACTGTGAGTCATTCTGGAACTGAGTTTTAGTCTTCTACCCTGGAAGTCACATATAGGAGAGTTAATCACTCCTTCTGTCCCTAGGAGTATTAGACTTGGGTTAAACAAAACTGATATGCATTTCTTTTTCACGAAAGCTGGCCAGGTGGTGGCAGGCTGCGGGATGGGCTTTGCAGGATTTTCAGAGGCTCCTGATCTCTGAGGACAGCACCCTCCTCAGCACTCCACACACAAGTACCACTTCATTGTCCAAGATTGTCACTAGTGCTCCAGCCATTGTATCTATTTCCAGCTAGCAGGAAGGAGGCAGAAAAGAGCATTCTTCCTCCAAGGACATTACCTGTTTCTGCTCTGCTTATATTCTGCTAGCTAGAACTGGTCTCTTGATATCAACAAGCTTCAGCAAAAACTGCAAAATGTAGTCTTTATTCAGTATGGCCCCTGTGCCCAACTTAGAATAAAAAACAAGGTGTCTTATTACTCAGCAACAAGGGAAAGACCCTACTGGGAGCTACTGGGCCAGCTCAGTCATATTCATTCATCTTATGACATGAGTAGATTCTTCAAGCGTTCACGGAGGTGACATTTATCTTGTGCTACAAGTTCTTTTTATGTTTCTGGGTTATTTGGAGCCATGACTGTGTAGGAAACTAGACTATTTCACTTCAAAATATATGTGAACTAAAAAAGTAAAAGTCACAAGATCTGTCAGCCCTTCACTCCCCCGCACCATCACCTCTCAATCCTCTGACTCTCCCAAAGCAAAGGACAAAACTGTTCTCTGAAATGTCCTTATCTACCAAGAAACCAGACATGTCAGAGAGAAACACAATTGCCTTCCCTGAAATTTCATTAACCAGAGAAGTTTATTTTTTAATTTTTTTGAGACGGAGTCTCACTCTGTCGCCCAGGCTGAAGTGCAGTGGCGAGATCTCGGCTCACTGCAAGCTCTGCCTCCCGGGTTCAGGCCATTCTCCTGCCTCAGCCTCCCGAGTATCTGGGACTACAGGCACCCACCACCACGCCTGACTAGTTTTTTATATTTTTAGTAGAGACGGGGTTTCACCATGTTAGGCAGGATGGTCTCTATCTCCTGACCTTCGTGATCCGCCCACCTCAGCCTCCCAAAGTGCTGGGATTACAGGTGTGAGCCACTGCACTTGGCCTAATCAGAGAAGATTAAAACTCGTGTCACAGAGGAAGAGATTGAAAATTAAATACCACAGTCAGATCCCAGAGAGACTTTGAACTTTTTCTGTTCACGGGTCTCATTCTCCCAAAAATAATTGTTCACAAGATAATGTCTGCCTCATGGGTCCACTCATTCTCCCCAAAGGTCATTTGCTCCTACGGCCCCATCTCCCCTTTTTTATGATGAAGTGCATATAAGAATCCATACCCCATTGGGTTATTGGGTAAACATGTTCCTGTGATTTCTCCATGCTATACACATCAAAATAAGTTTGTACCTCCTGGACAGGATTTGGCTGTGTCCCCACCCAAATCTCATCTTGAATTGTGGTTTCCATAATCTACAATGGGAGGGACCTGGTGAAAGGTAATTGAATCATGGGGCAGTTAAGTTACTCCCATGCTGTCCTCGTGATACTGAATGAGTTCTCACAAGATCTGATGGTTTTATAAGGGACTTTTCCTCCTTTGCTCAGCACTTCTCCTTGCTGCTGCCATGTGAAGAAGGATGCATTTCTTCCCCCTCCACCATGATTGTAAGTTTCCTGAGGCTTCCGCAGCCATGCTGAACTGTGAGTCAATTAAACCTCTTTCCTTTGTAAATCACCTAGCCCAGGGTATGTCTTTATTGGCAGCATGAGAACAGACTAATACAGACTTTTTTTCCTATTAATCTGCCTTTTGTGGGTTGATTTTCAGCCAACCTTCAGAGGGTAAAGGGGAATCTTTCCCTTCACTCCTAGAGATTTGGCACAGTGAGCAGGGTAGACCCCAACCACTCTGCTCTTCTGGAAGCCACAGCCAAGGGAACCCAGGATATGACAACCAGAAAAAAAAAAAAAAAAAAAAGATGATAAGTTCTCATTACTCCCAGTCTCTCTCTTTCTCTATGAAATCTCTCTCTCTGTGAAATGTCATCACTACACATCTCTTTTTCGCTTCCAAATTTAAGATTAATGAGAGAAAAGCGTTGTACGGCTAGTCTTAGGGGTAGCAACTCTGGTATACTTTTGGTGTGAATATTTATATGGTCTAATCCTTTTCTTTCCAGAAATAGTCTTTGTTTTTCTTTTGTCTTTGTCTTCTTGTGTCATTTTGTTGTAAAGAGGGATACCTTAGGAAAATCTGATAAGGTTCTGCTTCATCTTGATTTACACCCTGAGAACCTGGCTTTTGTAACCAAGTGGGAAGGTTCTCCCCTTTGTCTCTGCCAGCTGGGAGCACGACTTCAGATTACATCTAGTGACCATTCTGAAAGGACTGGGAATCTCAAGACATGTAAAATTTTGAGCAGCACGCTCTTTGTTCTGAATGTGCCAAGCTCTCAGGAGAGTTTGTCTTAATAAGTTCCATCTCTATTGTCTGTCTAGTACTGGAAAAGTCCAGTCCCAGAAGTGCCCGCCTGGCAGCCCAGGTTAGCAGGCCTGTTACTGGAGCCACCTCCACATGCCCCTGCATCCATGTGATTCTGAGACCAGCGGCATCACTCACACTGCACCATCCTTAACCGCCCAGGGCAGCAAAGTCCTTTTGCTTTCCTAACCTACCTCTGAAAGTGAATTTTTTAGGATCAAAAGGACTGCCTCTTCTATGCCCTCTCCAGGAATGCCTCTTGTTTATACAGTAAAAACATATCCTAAGCCTGGAAGGTGAGCTCCTAGTCTTTCCGTAAAGAGGCTTGCTAGATTGGGTCACTATTGAAATAAGTACACCACTAGAAGGTCTAATCATCTGTGGCCAGAAGATAAATTATTTGCATTAGAAACCCCTATATTTTAAAAATATTTTAGAAATCTCTCATTCTAAGCAAGGCCTTTTTTATATTTACCAAAGGATCAAGTTAAAAGAAAGATGCATAATAATGTCATGACTAGCCTTGGAAATTCTCTTGACAAAACAGAAGAACAAAATCTAACCTAAAACAAGAGTTAAAATCCTTGAATGTTCCAACTGTCTTCTTTGGATTCCCTGAGGGATTTGTAAAAAAAGGCACCCACCCTTAGACCAGTGTTTAAAATTGGGCACTTACACTGCTATAGCCTGAATGCGGTTCAATTCCCTGATTCCCTTTCAGGGGGCCAGTCCCTTGGAAATGTAAGCCCTTTAACTCACAGGATAAAAAGAAAACATTTATGAGAATTAGTTTAAATTATTTGTATGTTCCTTGACTTTGGGGTACCCATTTATTATCATTCTTTCTTCCCCCAGTGATAGCTTTTGATTTCCTATTTGTTTTACTGTTTATCTCTTTAAATTTTCCATCTATCAGTGTACAAGCTTGTTGGGTTTTTGAATACAGGTAGCCAACCAAAAAGGTAGGAGCCCTGGAGAATATGGCCAGAGATGTGGGTCGCTCCCCATTTGCCACAGGCAAACCTTCCCTTCTTTCAGCCATCATCGTGAGGGGTCTGGATCTTGAAAAGGCTGCACCTTTGCTTCCTTTTTAGAGACCTTGATTAACCCCATAAAGGGCTTCTTGGTTTTAGTATCACATGTGCTTATTTGTTTTGGTTTTAAGTCATTTGTTTAGGTTTACCTCTGGTTTAAAGCTTTGGTTTATATCTAGAGTGTGATAGTATCTTTTTTCTCATTTATTTTTCTTCCTCTAATGGGCAGGAAAGACAGGCCTCCCACCACCTCTGGTATTTGAATTGGTGAACAGATAAGCTGGGATTCTCCCAGACAGGGGGCTGGGTGGTGGAACATTGAGCTCACAGCTGCCATCCCTTTGGTTCCAGCAAAGGCCAGCTGCTTGTGTGAAAGAAGGTTTTCTACTCGTATATTTAAAAGAATATTTTAGAGCTCTACAGTCAAATGTCAGCTTAATTAAGAGCACTTATTCTTTTGTGATCTCTTTTAAATACTATGTCTTCAGTGGGAATGTCTTAGTCAACTAGACAAATTTTTCTCTAAGCCTTGTTAACTAGAACATCACTGGCCTTTTGGAAAGCTTAACATCTCCCCTAATTGGCTCTTCTAAGACTTGTTCTGATTCTGTTTCATGCTTTGTTTTCCAGAGTTTACACAACTTTTTTTTAAAGTTATCTATTACTTGCAGCAATTTGGTATACTTTTGTAAATAGAATCAAAACATTTATCGTTCTTTCTACTTGATCCCTCCAGAATTTAGAAGCTATTCACAGATATTTTTTATGACACTATAGTTATTTGCATAAATTCGATATGAATCTGTTTTCTTTTGTAACAGGACACAATTAGAAACACTGGTTATTTTACCACAGATTTGAATGGAATATCATATTTTCATATGTGAACAGACTGCTTTGAGGGATTGAGGTTAACTTTTATGGAACCAATAAAAAGCCTCTTGGAAAGACTGGCCTGGCACCTTTTCTACGCAGTTTCCTTACAAGATTCCTGACATCATAGTTAAGTAAATAATGTCATTTTCTGACAGGCCTAGGAACCTCAAGATATTTGGAAGACCTCAAGAAGAGAGTAATTAACCCAACTTAAACAGGCAGTCTGGGGCAAGTCAAATCCTTGGATTGGCTCCTTATTCTAGAGAAGTTTCTAATGGTTTGATTTGAGATTCCTTATGAAAAAGTTTCAACAAACCCAATTTAGATAGGTTCTATATCATAAATCACTATCCTTGCTGAACTTATATAATCAGAACAAAGACTAGTTTTGCAAACAAATTGGTCTTACTGTGATTATCTTTGGTAAAAATGAGGAGACTAGAAAAAGAAAAATCATGTTTCAGAAAAAATGAGAAAACTATACTGTACTTGCTGTTTGATTCTAGCCTTGACAGTTTGTTTTTGAGTTTTTGTCTTTAAAAAAAAAAATCTGGATTGCAATCCTGAATCTTTCGTTTCTTCCAATATCTGGGCTTGACCCTCCAGACTAATGTTTTCCATTTTTCTCCCACCCTTCTGGCTTAGAATCACTAAAAAATTTTTCCTGAGGTTGAAGCTAGTCAACTTAGCTTTTTAAAAAAATCACTTTGAACTTTGTTTCAAACTGTTGTCTGTTTGTAGGTCCCATTTAATTCCCAAAAAGAATCATTCACAAGATAATTTCTGTCTTCTGGGTCCGTTCACTCCCCTTGAAGATCATTTGCTCCTACACCTTTCAGCTTCCCTTCCCCTACAAAGATGAATACACAAGCATTCATATCCTATTGGGTTACTGAGTGACCATATTCCTGGGACTCCCCCATGCTAAGCACATTAAAATAAATTTGTATGCCTCTTTTCTCCTATTAAGCTTTGCTTTGTCATTTGATTTTCAGTGAACCTTCAGAAGGTGAAGAGTAAACATTCCCTAGGACCCACAACTGGATGCTTGTTTTCTGCTTTTCTGATACTTGAGCTGTTCCTAAAAATACCACATCTTAACATGCATTGAAATCTGTAATTCAACCATTACAATTCCCTTTAAGTGCATTTTGCAAGTACAACCAAAACTTTAGTCCAAATGCCCGTTGTGCTGTCATTCTAACTTTTTATCCTATAATTGATAAACCTGTCTAACAACCTATTGGAAATTCTCCTTTTGGAATAGACTTCTTGACCAACCCAGGAGGATCACCAAAATCACAATCTCATGGCTTCACATCCAAGGCTCATGGACCATAGGCCATCCTAATTTCTGGAGAGTCCCAGTGACTGGCAGACTCCACATGCCGTTATCTTATCCAGGGAACAGGATGGTCATTTTTATATGGTTTCTGTGGGGAATCCGAAAGATTTCTTTCTTCCAGTAGCCACTCTGGACAGTCACTACTGTAATACATGTGTGCGTTAACTTTGCATGTAACAAATTATTTTTTCTTAGAGTAAGGGAGGAAACCACCCCTCATATTGTCTTATGCCCAATTTTTGCCTCTAAAGAAAGAAGAAGTAAAAACTAAAAGGCAAAAATGAAATCCACAGGCAGACAGCCTGGCACCACTCCCTGGGCCTGGTAGTTAAAGATCGACCCTGACCTAACTGGTTATGTTATCTATGGATTCCAGACTTGGTATGGAAAAGCATTGTGAAAATCCTTGTCCTGTTCTGTTCTATTGTGACTACCGGTGCATGCAGCCCCTAGTCACGTACCCATTGCTTGCTCAATCAATCACAACCCTCTCATGCAGACCCCCTTAGAGTTGTAAGCCCTTAAAAGGGACAGGAACTGCTCACTCGAGGAGCTCGGTTTTTTGGAGACATGAGCTCGCCGATGCTCCCAGCTGAATAAAGCCCTTTCCTTCCACAACTCAGTGTCTGAGGGGTTCTTGTCTGCGGCTTGTCCTGCTAGAAGAGAATGTAAAAATAGAAATATTACCCCACTCCCTTTCTACAGGTGCAGAAGTTGAGGCTTGTAGATGGTAAGTAACATAGTGGGAGATGGGGAGAAAGTAACATAACGTCACAGGCATAGTTCTAGACACAGTCCACTGTAGTGCCTGGTCAGGCAAGGTGGGGCCTCGCACTATATCCTGAGACTTGGTTAAACTAAAATGTATTTTTAGATGAGATGGCAGCAAGATGATGCAGACTTTGTTTGTACGTAATTCCTATAAGCATAGAAAAGCCAATTTATTGTGGTTTCAAAATGAATTTAGTGGCCACTTTTCTTTATACTGCTATTGTTTCGAATCCAATGATGGGTTTGTTAATATGAATTTATATGCCTCATTCTTGCCAGTTTTCTCTCCAGAGATGAATTGTTATGTTGAGAGTCTTAGCATTTGTATGAGTCTTTTATTTTATGTGGTATTGGGATATTGTGGTTTATAGTAAGAAATATATATTTGGTTTCTGCTCCCGGTTTCTGGCACACAGCAATTAAAATCCTTGTAATTTTTGAGTGACAGAAATGCTATGTGCATCTTCTGTTTGAATATTTGTTCATTGACCAAAGTTCTTGACATATAGCCCCAATCCCATAGAATTTTCTAGCAATAAGAGCATCTTTTGTTCCTATGGCTTGGTGTGTTCCTGAATGGGGGCTGGTCAGCAGAAACACAAAGCCATGGCTAGAAGCTTGGAATTTTCAGTCCCACACCCTTATCCTGTGAGAAAGGGAGAGGGGCCAGAGACTGAGTTAATAATTGATCACACCTATGTGGTGAAGCCTCCATAAAAATCTTTGAACTGGAGTGTTCAGAGAGCTTCTGTGTTGGAGAATACATCTATATGCCAAGGAGGTAGTGCATCCCAACTCCACGGAGACAGAAGCCTCTGTGCTTAGGTCTCTTCCAGACATTACCCTATGCACCTTTTCATCGGGCTGTTCTTCTGTATTCTTGATCATATTCTTTCTGATAAACTAGCAATGTAAGTTTTTCCCCAAGTTCTGTTAGCCATCAAAGCAAGTGATCAAGCCCAAGGAGGGGGTCATAGGAACTTCTGATTTATAGCCAGTTGGTCATAAGAAAGGAGAGCAGCTCCAGGGACAACACATATTGTGATTGGCATGTGATGTGGGCAGAGCCCTTATCTTATGGGATCCAACATCAACTCCAGATAGATAGTGCCAGAATTGAATTTAATTGTAGAACATCCAGTTGGTTTCTGGGAAGTTGAGGAATGGGTTGGTGTGGGGAAAAACACACACACACACACATCTGGTCACACAAGAGTTGGGTATGAGTACAAAGGAAAGCCATTTCTTTCTCTGATAGTCAGATATTAACCAAACCCTGTTGATTTTCTACTTATGATCCCTGGGACTATAATCTGGGAGCTCCCTCAAAAGCAGCTTTACCCTTACTACCTGTAATTCATTTTGTTTCAATAAAAACTATTATTACCTGCTGCTTTCTAAAAGAGTAATTGAGCTCTAGAATAAAGACAGCTGGTCGATGAGATACCAACAGTGTGGAAAGAGCCCTTTCCTGCCTTCTCCCTCTCTTCCTTTCCACCTTCCCTTCCCCTAATTCCCTTAATACTTTTCCACTATTACTAATAAGGCCATCTAAATTACTAGAAAAATGATGATATAAAGGTATACAGTTCTAGGGAAGATTGTAACTATCAATAGCATCATATTAAATTACTTAACATTTTGTGCTGTTATATGGTTTGACCTAAGCCATCTTATGTGATTTTCACAGTCATAAGTGTAAAACAGTCAAGAAAGGAATTATTCTCAGACACAAATGAGGATATTGAGTCAAAATTATTGTGTGATTTACATTAGTTTCTATAACTAGCAACTCAGAATTTCAAAGGCAAATGAAAGTCTTCTCTCTTCCTCATTGTCTGTCTATACACAGCACAGGACCTTAGCCCATGAACTTGACCTTCACAATCATCTCCTCACTTTACAATCATGCCAGTTACCTCAAAGGAGCCCAAAGAGAAAGTGGAAATAGGTTTCCAAGTGCTGTGATAGGTTTTTTTTTCTTTTTTTTAATAAATGAAACTAATATACTTTTAAAGTTTTCATGATAAGAGAAGTTAATTCCAGTTGAACTTATAAACACTCTAAATAAAGAATAAATAATACCTTAAAGAAAACCCCACCAGTGTTTCCTGCCAAACTTGCACATATTAGGTATCAGATATTATGGTTTTGCAATCCCAGGTGCTGGGTTGATAATTCCCCAAAATGGTGTATTAGTCAACGTTCTGTAAAGGGGCAGAACTATCAGGATATACGTTTATAGAAAGAGGAGTTTATTAGGAGAATTGACTCACACAATCACAATGTGAATTCCCACAACAGGCCATCTTCAAGCTGAGGAGCAAGGAAGCCAGTCTGAGTCCCAAAACCTCAAAAGTAGAGAAGCCAACAGTGTAGCCTTCAGCCTATGGCTGAAGGCCCTAGAGATCCCGGCAAACCACTGGTGTATGTCCAAGTGTCCAAAAGCTGAAGAACATGGAGTCTGATGTTTGAGGGCAGGAAGCATCCAGCATGGGAGAAAGATGAAGGCTGGAAGACTCAGCAAGTCAGCTCCTTCCGCCTTCTTCTGCCTGCTTTATTCTAACTGCACTGGCAGCTGATAAGATTGTGCCCACACAGACTGAGGGTGGGTGGGCCTCTCCCAGTCCACTGACTCAAATGTTAATCTCCTTTGGCAACACCCTCACAGACACACCCAGGAACAATACTTCGCATCCTTCGATCCAATCAAGTTGACATTCAGTATTAACCATCACAAGTACACCCCTTGTCAACTTGAACCCATACACATCTCCTGAAATCAGACATAATCTTCAAATGAAGACAATAATAAGGTCATAATTATATCTAACGTAATACAGCTATCCTTCATACAACCAGAAGCGCATTAATCCTTAACCTAAATGCTATTACATAAAGTTAATAACACTTAAATTCTGATATGAGTCAATAAATCTTATGTCACATAATAAAGGAAAAAAGAAAGGAAATAAAATAAAGATATTTTTAGTACAAGTTTATACGTACACAGACAGGTTCTTAACAAAATAAGGAGGAAATACTCATGACAATTACAGTCCTTGTTTCTGCAACTGGTCATGCAGTCGTAGCTGGTATTAATGACTACCTTCTTCTACTACCCATTCTGTATTCCTTTTTCCTTCAGCAAGGACCTCAGCAGGCAGTGTTTTTTACCTGGTGGGGTGACTCAAACCTTCATGTCTGAAGGGTCTGGGCCATTTGTAGTCCTACCTGGATTGAGCTGTTGTACTTTTCCATTGACCTTAATCACAGGGCATGGTACTGCTAAGAGACGCCCTAAGGGATCTCCTGTATTCCGTGCATACTCTTCCTTACCTCTGTTTTGGAGTAGTAGACTGATTTTGTCTTCATAGTCCGGGTCAGTCACCCCAGCCAACACTGTAACTCCCTTCTTAGCCTGTTGACTTAGAGGCAGGAGGAGCCCAAAGTGTCCAGGTGGCAATCTTAACTTCCAGTTTAATGGAATCATTGTTGTGTCTCCTGGTGGCGGCGTTCCTCCTTCTGGAACCAAGACCTCTAGGCCAGCAGAACATAATGTCGCAGAAAAGGGAGCAAAAATTTTGCTAGTGTATTACTAGAGGTGATGGTGAGTGGTGCCACTTCCACTTCCACCCTACTATGGTCATTGGAAAGGTTATACAGATAAATAATAGATATTCATAGAATGGAATATTACACAGCAATTTAAGTAAAGTGGGCTATAAGTATGAATATGGATTACATCAATAATAAAATGTTGGGATGTTAAGAGAAAAATGGTGGGCCTCAGAAGTCATTCCATATGACGAATGGTTGAAAATCTTTATTTGGACAATTAAGTCTCAGGAGGTTAAATGGCTCTTCCAAGATATAAACCATGGTTCCTACAAATAGACATCCAGGGCCAGTTGACAGTGCTTCAGACATTCTAGACTGATTATCTCTGTCCTGTAATGCCCCATAGAGCATGTAGGAAAAGCAAAAGATTCACAAGTATTCTGGATTTAAAAAAAGTAAAAAAAGATATGCTTACACTATTACAAATGACAGTTCTTGTTTTATATAAATACATTAAGTTCTGTGACTATCACAGATGGCCCAGTGAGCAGGACTAAGTTTGCATCTGAAAGCATCATAGTATGGAAGAGGGAGAGCTCTGCCTGAGGGCCTGGGTAAGATTGATTGGTAGGGTTCATGTAGACAGCCTAGAGTGCTCCAAGCACCCCCCACAGATTGCTGGCCCCTTTAGTTGCCCCTCTGACCACAGATGGCTCCTACACCATCTGAAGTCTGACACCCAGAATGTCTCCACAACCTTCCAAATAGAAAACCTTCATTCTTGTTTTGATTCCATCAGCAACGTAGTGGTGGCACTTGGGCCCCTTGGACAACATGGGATCATAGATTTCGTTGGCTTCATGGATGCATGTTGTATATGGCTTTCACATGTTGAGAAGTATTCTCTTGGTGGCAAGCATATTAATTTTACTCTTTCCAACATGAATTTCTTATAAAATATTTCTTTGGTGGCTATAATCTCCATAAGGACTTGGAAATGCAAGAGGGTTGCTAATTCTGGCCTCTCTTCATCCTGGGCTTAAGTGCATGGATAGATATGTACACTTACCTGCTGTATTTTTGTTTGTTTTTCACATTCTGCCTCTTTTCCAAGAAATTCTCCATAAAATCTATTTTCATACATCAAGAATTCTTAGTTCATGTATTTTTGAGTCAAACTTTATGATTTTACTTTTATTGCTTTATATTGTGTATGTTTTACACACTTTTCCATGTTAAAAACTTGCCAAAAATAACGCTGGAATGTAATTATCAAATGAGGAGCACAACATTTGGGTCCAACTTTGTCAAGTAGCCCCACGCCAACATGAACTAAGAGCCCTGTTTTCAGAGAACAGGCCAGGCATAGAACTTTGCTCAGCAGATCCGTCAGCCTAGCACTTACTGGCCTCATGCAGGATCTTGCCCAGTTCTCTGTACCTCAGAGAGCTTTTACCTTCTTCCAAAGGAAATGCCTTTGTTATGTAACTTTGATCTACTGTGGGCAAATCTGAGTTTCAAAGATTATGCTTTAAATCTTCTCTCCTACTATAACTCCCATTGGCAAACTGTGCTCGGCTACTCTCCTTAAAACAAAAAATTCTTAAACTAGAGGCAAGTAGCTTTTATGTATGTGACCAGTTACAAAACTGTTCCAGTTTTTATCCCTTCTAACTGAGAATTATGTACTGACTCTACCTACTTGAGTGGCAAATTTGGAGATGAGGAAAGGAAGTGGTACCCAAGAGCACTGGTTTTAGTATTTGCTCCTCAGTTAGCTTTGTCAACATGAGCGCATCACTCAATCTCTCTGAACCTCAATGTAGCTGTAAAATTCACACGGTAACTCCTCCTATGCACTTAATAAGGCTGACATCATGAATGGGAAAGCCCCATATAAGCTGTTCACAGTTACACAAATATCAGTGTTTTAGTTTAGGTTCCCCCAAAAAACAGACCCTGACATAAAAATTCAAGTGCAAATAGTTTCTTTTTCAACAGAGGATGGGAAACATCAGAAGAGAAGCAAAGAAAAGCAGTAAGTGTTTGAGCCGCAAGTTACCAATTGGGGAACTCTTGAGAGTGAGAATGAAGCATACACCTCAGTGTATGCACCCCAGAGAAGGCTGGGCACTGAGGTGTCCACTACCAACTTCAGTAAGTTATTGGTTAGAGGGTGGGTGTGATTTCCTCCACCTCCTATGTTCCCTGAATGAGCAGCCTGGGGCAGAGTGAGCCCTTGGTGGAAGAGAAGCAGGTGCTCAGCAGCTGAAAGTCAGACTAGTCTGCTTTGACATTATGGTACAGAGGAGATGTGGGTGGGGCAGCAACAGAATCTGCTGCCATCAGTATTGTCATAGAATCCTCTCAAGCTTGGGCACCACTGATGATTCTGTTACCTAAGAGAGTTAGCATCTTACTGTTCTCTTGAGCAGTCAATTGTGCTATATTTTTGATTGATACCAAGTAGACCTACATTTTTCATTGTGAATAAATTTTGTCATGTTTAATATTTATTTCATTATATTTATTTAGATTTAGGGTATATGAAGTTCTTGTTAAGATCTTTTGCCATTTTTCTACTGCATTCTTCCTTGTTTTCCACATGGGTTTTTTTTTTAACTTCATTACATTAAAACAATTAACCCTTAGCCTTCATAAAGTAACTTTTTTCAGGTCAACTAGTGTCTTAGTCCATGTTCTGCTGCTTTAACAGAATACCAGATGCCAGGTAATTTACAGTAAACAAATTTATTTGTTTCATTGTTCTGGAGGCTGGGAAGTCCAAGATTGAGAGGCTGCATCTGGTGAGGGCCTTCTTGATGCATCATCCCATGATGGAAGGGCAGAAGGGTAAGACAGCAAACACATGAGAGAAAGAGAAGGGAGCAAACTTATCCTTTTACCAGGAACCCACACTACTGATAAGAGCATTGATCCATTCTTAAGGGCAGAGCCCTCATGACCTAATCACCCTCTTAAAGGTCCCACCTCTCAACATTGTTGCATTGGGGATTGAGTTTCCAGCACATAAACTTTGTGGACACACTCAAACCAAACCAGCTTGTAATTTTCCTTTTTAATCATTTTATTTTAGAGTAGGGAGGTTTTTCATTTATATGTAGTCAAAATTATGACCTTTTTTAGTGCTTTAGGGTTAGGACTTTTGTTTTGGTAATAATAGTAAAGTAGGCTGGGCATGGAGGCTCATGGTGGCTCATGCCTAGTGCTTTGTGAGGCTGAGGCAGACGGATCACTTCAAGTCAGGAGTTCGAGACCAGCCTGGCCAACATGGTGAAACATTCGTCCCTACCAAAAATATAAAAATTAACCAGGCACATGGTGTGTGCCTGTAGTCCCAGCTACTCGGGAGGCTGAGGTGGGAGAATCGCTTGAACCCAGAAGGCGGAGGTTGCAGTGAGCCAAGATCGAACCACTGCACTCCAGCCTGGGTGACAAGGTGAGACTCTGTCTGTCTCAAAAAAAAAAAAAAAAGTAAAGTAGAAGTAGCAAGACTAAAATTATTTAATTAAAAGTATATTCTGGCCAGGCATGGTGGCTCACACCTGAATTCTCAGCACTTTGGGAGGCTTATGTGGGCAGATCACTTGAGGTCAAGAGTTCGAGACCAGCCTGGCCAACATGGTGAAACTCCATCTCTACTAAAAATACAAAAATTAGCCGGGCATGGTGGCACATGCCTGTAATCCCAGCCACTCAGGAGGCTGAGGCAGGACAATTGCTTGAACCCGAGAGGCAGAGTTTGTGGTGAGCGGATAGCACCAATGCCCTCCAGCCTGGGAGACAGAATGAGACTCCCTCTCAAAAAGGAAAAAAAAAATGTATATTCTACAACAGAGTGATGCCAGCAGTTGATACAATCACTACTTACATACCTTTTTACACCATCTCAGCAAATCAGGAAGCCACTGGAGCAACTTTCATCTAACAGTTCCCTATAGAGCATGTGCACATGAAGACAAAATAGAATTCAGTATGGGTTCTACAGATATAAAAAAAGGATCTCAGTTGTTCTGTTAGTAAAAAAGAGTTTGTCCCAGTCTTTCCTAATAAACTTTTTTGGGATATTCAATTAAAACACTTACAGCCAAGAAAAGACCAAGGTGCCTCGATGATTAAATGTAACATGATATCCTGGTGGGATTCCAGAATGAAAAAGAACAGTAGGTGAAACTAAGGAGATCTGAATAAAGTAAAGGATTTAGTTAATAATAATGGATTATTTTGCTTTATTAGTTGTGACAAATGTATAATACCAACCTGAAATATTCACTAACAATAAAGGAAACCAGGTGCAGAGTATAAAAGAACTCTGTTATCTTTGCAATTTCTCTGAAACTCTAAAACCATGCTAGAATCAACAAGTTTATTTAAATAAAAAATACTTCCTAAAATATAAACAAAACTTAGAGTTAAAAATGGTCATTAAAATAGAAATTAACAACAGATGGGAGGAACTATATACGGGCTACAAATAAATAGTTAATACATTAGACAATTGTATTAAAAAGAATTTGTTTAGGGTTAAGCCCAGAGTGAAAAATGAAAATAAAAACAAGATGGAAAAACAACAAACAGATATAGAATCTAATTAGAGAGATAAAAAGATTTTGAAATAAAATAGGAAAAGTAGTTAAGAAATATGTAGGGCAGATTGACAGAAGCAAGGACATGTCTAAATAGGATCTCCAGAAGAGAGCAGGAAAGAGTGACAGAAAGCCAATATTGAAATCGGCAATAAACAGTTTCCAGAATAAAAGAGACATGAGAATCCAGATTCCACCTGTACACCATATGCTGACTAGAATACATGGAAATAAATCGGTTTTAGAAAACCTGAAAGCTAAAAGACTTTTGCTCATAGATTCGCTGGCTGTGCACTGCACATGGACTGTTTTGTAATGGCACTTTTTAGTTTGTAAAGTATATAACATGAACACCTATACGTGGTGGACCTGCAGGAGAGAAAATAAAAATACCAACAGTGGAACCACTGTGAAATTGAGAGTAGGCATCTCCCTACCAACAAAATCTGCCAAAACAATGCTTTGAGGGGCAAAATTCTATCAACCCAGAAGTTCGTATTGACTGGAGAATAATTTAACCTTAGGAAATTAATAGAGTTCATCACATTATGGTATTAAGGGATTAAAAAGATATCTACTTCAATAGTTTCACAAAGCTTTTTATAGAATTTTATACAGTATAAAGTTGGCCTTCAGTATCCTCAGGTTCCACATCTATAGATTCTACCAACCTTGGATCAACAGTCTTTGAAAAAATAACTAACAACAAAAATAACAATATAACAATTTTGAAAAATATAAATAAAAATATATACAGAGGCCAGGTGTGGTGGCTCATGCCTGTAATTCCAGCACTTTGGGAGGCCAAGGCGGGCGGATCACTTGAGGTCAGGAACCCAAGACCAGCCTGGCCAACATGGTAAAACACCTTCTCTACTAAAAATACAAAAATTAGCCAGGCGTGGTGGCGCATGCCTGTAGTCCCAGCTACTCGCGTGGCTGAGGCAAGAGAATTGCTTGAACCCAGTAGGCAGAGGTTGCAGTGAGCTGAGATCACACCACTGCACTCCAGCCTAGGCGACAGAGCAAGACTCTGTCTCAAAACAACAACAACAACAAACGAGCGATAGAGTATAACAACTATTTAGATGGCATTTACATTGTATTAAGTATTATGAGTAATCCAGAGTTGATTAAAGTATACAGTAGAATGTGTAGGCTGTTATATGTGCAAATACTCTCATCCCTTGGTATTCATGGGGGATTGGTTCCAGGACCTCCATGGATACCAAAATCTGTGAATGCTCAGATCTTTTATATAAAATGCACAGTATTTGCGCAGAACTGTGAACATCCATATACCTTTAATCCACTCTAAATTACAATACCTAATGCAATGTAAATGCTATGTAAATACTTATACTGTGTTGCTTTTTATTTGTACTAGTTTTTACTATTGTACTATTTTTTGTTCTTTTTTTAAAAGTATTTTCCATTCGTAGTTGGTTGACTCCTCCTGTTCAGTACTCTCAAATACACAGTGCCAACTGTATTATGTCATTTTATAAAAGGAACTTGAGCATCTGTGGATTTTGGTATCCACTGGAGTCCTGGAACCAATCCCCTGTGGATACCAAGAAACAATTGCATCCACCTGATCCACACTTAGTGATTGACTAATGCATGGCTGTTGTTATAAATAATTTGGAATTGTAGTGTTATTCTTGTTAAAGTTTCTAATGAAGCAAGGTTATTTGCCATTATCTCTGTAATTCACATTTTTTTGTAAGCAATAAGTATTACTACAAGACTGGAAGGAATATGAGAAGTCACAAATAACAGAAAGCTTTAGTGGTAAATAATCATTATTTATAAAAAGTACATTGGTGTGCTGAAAAACACAAGAAAATCAAGACTTGTTAAAAAATAAATTAAAAAACCACAAAGTTTCTATAAATTAGAAGTAACTGCTTAGAAAATGTTATTGGAAAACAATATTAATAAGTGGCACAGAATTTAATTACAGGATTTTTGTGAACAGAACTATAAGACCTTTTCAGAGGACATAAAGATGTGAATAAATGGAGAATCTCCTCTGTTACTCAATGGGGAAGAGGCACCAGTGGGAGGTGAAGAGTTTGGGAAAGGCCTTTCAGGGGACACCATAGCCAAAACCCATGCAGGAAAACATTGATAAAGCTGAGAACCAATGTATTTAAAAGATTCAGAAGAAAGCTAAAGTTCATTGTCCACTGGGAAGAAAATGTGTGTAACATAGACAGTATAAGAGAAAATGTTCTTATTTTAATATTAATGAGCTCCATCTTAGTTTATCTGGGCTGCTAAAATAACATACCCTAAACTGGTGGCTTATAAACAGCACATTTATGTCTCATGGTTCTGGAGACTGGAAGTCCAAGATCAAGACACTATATTCCATATCTGGTGAGGGCCACTTTCTGGTTCACAGATGGCCATCTTCTCACAGTGTTCTCACCTGCTGGAAGGGCAAGGCAGCTTTCAGGGCTCTCTTTTATAAGGGCACTAATCCTGTTCCCAAAGACCCCACCTCCTAATACCATTACCTTGAAGGCCACAACTTCAACATATGAATTTGGAAAAGACATAAACATTCAGACCATAACAAGCTCTTACAAATTAATTAGAAAAGGCTACTCTGTCTTAAAAATAGTTTCACAAAGTGAATTTTCAATGGTCAGAATTCCAAATGGTATCCTGTGCATCATCTTCACTTGTGAGTCTCCTAAGCTTTGCTCCCGTCTCTCATCGAGCCTCCCTGTCCCCTCTCAGGATCTCTTGCAGGCATGCTCCCTTTGATTCTCACATTCATTGTCCAGGTGCAAGGTCACCTGCAGGCACAGACCTCAGATCCCCACCCATTGGCTTTCCCTGACACCATTCCCATTCCCAATGGCCCCAGCCTCTTCTGTCTCAGCTCTGGAGTGTGGGCACTGACTGTGGAAGGTTCTGGCCTGACTCTGCCCTTCATCTCTGTTCCCGCCTGCTCTGGTCTTCGCTTGCAACCCCTTCTACCCAGTGACTTGTGTTCTCAGATTCCCTTTGGGCTGATTTCCCCAGTGAGCATTGTCTCACATTATTTGTCTGTTGGTTCTTACCTCAAGCCAGCCCTGCCTTTTCTCTTGCAGAAACTCTTCTGTGTTTCTTGTTTATAGATGGCATATTGGATTTCTTTTCCCATATGTCAGTGCCAATGCCAGTTTTCTTCCATTTACCCCATTCTTCTTTTCACTTACTAGAAATTCAGGAGGCAGTAATTGTGTGGGGGGTCAGATCTTCATCCAGAACCTGACCTGAAACGTCAGTGGGAAGGCTGTAACTGATACTCAAAAAGTAACAGTACAGTAGAAAATCATAAAACAAGTGTTTTAGAAGTGGCAAGAGAATTTTATTTGCGCTGAACAATTTTAACAGAGGTTGAATTACACCAGAAACAACACAAGATTTACTAGAAAATCTTGACTATAATTCTGGATGTGTTAAATTGGTTAAATTTAATAAACCAAACACATTTGTTTTTCTTGTATTGCTAAAAAAATTAACCATTCTTTATATGCCTCTCTAAGTCATTGCTTCATGGAAAAACAAACAAGTTACATTTTATATAAAGTCTAGTTTTTTTAACCATTCTGTTGAACTATAATTAATGAAGAAAAAGTTGTAGATATTTAATATGTACCACTTGATGAGTTTGGAGAGAAGTGTACACCCATGAAGCCATCACCACAATCTATGCCACGAACCTATTCCTTACCTCCAAAACTTTCCTCCTACCCTTTTTATTTACTATTATTATTTTTATTGTGATAAAAACACTTAACATAACATCTTCTACTCTCTTCATGACTGTAAAGTGTATAATAAAGTATTATTAGCTCTAGACACTATGCTGCATAGTAGAGTCACAAAAATTATTTATTTTGCATAATTGAAATTCTGTATCCTTCAACTATCACCTTCCTATTTTCTTCTATCCAGTTCCTGGAAACCAGCATTCTATTTTCTGATTCTGTGAGTTTGACTATTTTAGATTCCACATGTAAATGAAATCATATAGTATTTGTATTTCTGTAATTGGCTTTTATAACTGAATATAATACCCTCCATATCTATTCATGTTGTTAGAAATGGAAGAATCTTTTTATTCTTTTTTAATGTGGAATAATATATCATTGTGTATATATACCACAATTTCTTTCTTCATTCATTCATTGAAGGTCACTTAGGTTTCTTCCATGTCTTGGCTATTGTGAATAATGTTTCAATGAACATGGAAGTACAGATAATTCTTCAATATACTTTTTTCAATTCCTTTGAATAAACACCTAGAAGTGAGATTGCTGGATGATATGTTATGTTCAATAGTTAATAGTTAATTAATACTAACAGTAAATATTTTTATTTTTCTGAGGAACTTCCATGCTGTTTTCCATAATGGCTGTACTAGTTTACATTTCTACCAACAGTGTACAAGGACTCCCTTTTCTTCTATTGCTTCTTTGATCTATATGTCTGTGTCTACAACAGTACCATGCCGTTTGGATTTTGTAGTTTTTAAATATGTTTTGAAATCAAGAATTGTGATGCCTCCAGCTTTATTCTTCTTGCTCAAAATTGTAGAAACTCTAGTTTTCAATCGACATTTGAAAATGTTTTCTGTATGTTTAATCCTTTAATCTCTAAACGTTTTATTTTCTGGTTGTTCATTTGCAAGCATCATCTTTTTGGTTATAAAAACTGCCAATTGTTATGTTACAATTATTCATTAAGTATGTTTGTTATTGTCAGTGTTTACAGAGTCTGTCTTTCTCTTTGATGACATTGAATAAAGACAATGACACTTAGCAACGTGACTGGAGGTGCATGTTTTTTGTTCCTTTAGGAGAAAGTGTAGAAGTCTTTGGGATTTTATCACAGCAAGGGTGAAGAAAGAGGTGAGAGCCTGAGGTCTGCAAATGCCCCTGAAATATCAAGGCCACTTGTCATGAAAGGTGTCATATTTTAATGAGAACGTTTCCAGTATTCCATGAACCATACTTGATTCTCATAAGTACCAGTCTGCAGGGCAACATAGACACACGGCAGGAGGAACCGAGTAGGGGAGACCCCCAGACAGTGGCTGCCCTCCAAATATCAGGAGGCATATCTTTCTTCCATGATTTATTGTCTTTTTCATATCTTCTTTTCTTTATCACTAAAATTCAAATTCTTTCTGTTAGTAGATTGTGATAAAATAAAATTAGACCCAGGAGCTCTCAGTCAAGTACTATATTTGCCACTCCCTAAATGATAAAATGACGCTCTCTGGCTTGGGAATTTTTAGGTTTTCCTCTTTGTGAATAGAAAGTAGTAGCCATCCAACAGAATTGATGCACAACTTACAAGAAATACACTAGAAATGAGTGGCTCTCGATGAGTGTTAGCCAAGTCTGGAAGAGTCTCACAGTGCCACTTGAATTAATTCTGAAGTTTTACTCCTTAACAAAGGTAAATAGTGGTATTGAAGAGTTGAGAAACTCTCCCCTCTAACTCCAGACATATGATCAGTCCTCCTCTTAGGTACAATTCAAACCCATGTGCAAAGTGGCCAGACTTCTCTGTTCTTGCCAATAGGTCTCCACTTCTTCAGAAACCAAATACCGGACAGCTGGTGACAAAGGGTAAAAAAAAAATGTTCATCTTATGCAGTGTGATGAGAAAAAACATAGATTGAGTTCCTATGTAAAGCCTGTGCCCAACGTCTAGCATGAACATCAGTGTTTGACCAGAAGTAAGTGGAGGCTAAGCCTAGAAATAAAATAAAATAAAGCAAAACAAAAACATAACAAACATGAGCATGCCTATTGCATTCCAGGAACTGTTCAAAAAACTTTTCATATATTAGCATATCCAAAGCTTGCAGCAATCTTGTGAGTAGAGGCTGTAGTTAACCTCATTTTAGAGATGGGTACAGAGACAGGGAGTGACTTGCCCAGGTCCCCCAGGGAGTGGGCTCTGGCATCTGTGTTCCTGATTGCTGCTCTAGATAGCATCCCTGTGCTCCAGAACAGACCTGTGGTTACAATACTCTGGATTTAGGCACCATTTGCTAAGAATGGAAGAACATAGAATTTAGGCCCTGTCCTTTAAAGAAAAAGAATGTGAGAAGAAGCAATTTAGCTAGAAAAACAAAAAAGGCTATCATATTTGGCAATCAAGATGACATGAGTGACATTTACAGAGAAGTTTCTGGCATTTACTTGGGGTATGTAGGATGTGAAAGGGGATATGCTCAGGCTTTTTGCAGTAAAGAGAAGAACATTATAATAGTAGCTTAAGCAAGCCATAGACTCAGAAGACTCTTTTAATGGGAGGAAAGAACTGGGTGCATTCTTAGAAGAAACAGAGCCACATAAGAGGAAAATATAGACGAAACAAGAGAGAGAACTGAGATACTCGCAGCAGGAATCCAGAGGAAGCTAGGAGTTGAGGAGATGGAGTCCAGAGCATGGACAGAAGAAACGGCATTGATAGATAGGAGGAGTGCTTGTCCATCTAAGACAGAAGCACAGGAGACGAGCTTGGAATAAGCGACACCACCTGCAACTCTTCCCCAGCTGCAACATCACTAATGTGATGAATGTGCCCTTACGTTTATCCGACGCTTATATAAAGTTCATTGTGTGGATTGGTGAGGCAAGACGACCACCCTAGTAAATGGGTGGCAATATGGGATCAGCTCATTCAACTCATCAGCCCTATAGTGTAGACAGTTCTACTGAACACTTGTGGCATATTTACTCCTGAAATTCTGTGCCCAAAAAGGAAAGTTAAAAGACATCTCTCAAGATGGTGTCTCATGTCACAGCAGAGACACAAGCAGTTTCTAAAAGCTGTTGTCAAGATTCAGAATCAGAATGGTCCGGCCAGCTGTGTGCCTCACATGTAAGCATTAACGAGTGTCTTGTGTTTATGATGCTTTGAAGTTGTTAAAAGAGATAGATCATTAGATTAACACATACTGTACAAATATTCCATTATCCTCCAAATTCCCCACTGAGAAAAAAAGGCAACTGCAAATCTAATTTGAAAGATTGGTTTGAAGAAAAACTATGGCAAGCTTCCCAGAGTCTTGTGGTTTTCTGGGTCCCTGACCCTGCATTTGTCTCCTGGAATCACCTCAGCAGTGTGAGCAGGGCCACCAAGCCCAAGCTGCCGGGAGCAGCTGGAGAACACCTCTCCAGATTCCTCAAGTGACCAAAAGGAAATGAATTCAGTCACCATACATATTCATACACACATGTATAAAATAAATGTGTGTTATTATATTCAGCCTACTTAATTAGAAAAGTCCCCTGGGCAGTCACTGTCACTGAGTTAATATTGAGCTTTCTTAGGATTTGCCAAGAATAAAGACATGAAAATACATAGCAAGTCAAGGAAAGATAAGCATTGTCTAAATAGAAGGGCTTATGCTTCAGTTCTTTTGTGAATTACTAGCACTTTCATATTTTGTGAGGTTTTCTTTAGAGATTCAATACAATATGTAGAATATAGCACATGATAAAAATTTGATAGCACGATAGAAACATTGGATTTTTAAAAGAGATGAAAAAATGAAAGAAAGAAAAGCAATGAGGCTAAAATTACTTATTAATGATCCATTTAGAGGTCAAATAATGAGTATTGGATAGACAAAGCACACATGTTCTATTTAATTTCATTTATTGGTCACCACTGTGCCTGAGACAATTCATCATCACCTTTCTAAACTCTGTGTTTTTTTTTCTTCTTTGCCATATTCCAAGAAAAACATCTAATGTGCTGTATTTTGGTGAATAAATATTGATTCAGTATTTAAAATAAGCATCTAAGACTAGTAAATGCTGTAAAACATACACAGTTGAACAAGAAAACATCTTATTAAGGAGGTTAACTAAATAAGTTAGGTAAGTTAATCAAGAAGAATATATGGCAGAATTTGAGTATCAAGAGAAAAGAGGATATTAATTATGCCTTTTTATTGTCTGTGTTTTTTATGTTTGACATCTGGGGCCTTGCTAACTCTGGAAAGACTGCCCCTTCCGGGGCTAGCTAATTGCCAGAGATATTAAAGGACTTGCCTGCAAATGTACCTTCCATATGCAAATCAACCAATCCAGAGCTTATACCTTGGACCACCAACTTTACTGACACTTATACTCAGGGCTGCTACTTTCCTGTCCTAATTACACCAGCATCAGGTAGCAGAAAAGGGACACCTCCTAAGCCCCAGTGCATGCTGAAATTATTGAAACTAGCCAATTCTAAGCCTGTCTATACTGTCTCGGCCTGTTCCTTCCTGCAGAAACCACAATGCAAGCTCTTGTTCATGTTTGCCTCTGATTCCCTCTGCCTCCTGGCTAACCTGGTGTTTCCCCATGTGGACCTCCATGGTATGGCATTCCTACTCCTCTTGGGATCTGTGAGTAACAAACTACCTTTTCAATGACTATTGAATGACATTGCAATGATGATTCACCATACCTGAATATCAATAATAAAATACAAGTTTAGATAGAGAAAGTGATGACAAATAAATGGAGACATCATGTATGCAAGTCAGGCTTCAAGAAGAATATAGCATTGGCCCAATGTATAAAACATTGAAAGGGTTTGAAAGGCAGAGAAGGAAAATCCTGTGTTCACAGAAACAGCACCAGAATCAAAGTCAAATTAAGAAATTATGCTTGATCAACAAAAAGTTCAATGGATAGAAGATAGACCATATTAAGCTTTCTGCAGATGAGCGAAATGGTAGTGGAGATTAATTCTATAGTATAGATAGGAGAAGATAGTGCCTGAGTGTACTCCAAAAGTCACCGTGGAACCTGAAATAAATCAACCTTCCTTGATAGATAGGTAGGTAAGTAGGTAAAACCAACATTTAAGTGTCTTTTGCTTTTTCATAAATTGCCTTTCTCTTTTATTTTTTTCCATAGGCATGTAAAATGGGTAGTCTCATGTGCCATTTACAGCTGGAAAATGAAGAATCCCAGAGTTAAGAGACGCTCAATGTCCAAACATGGTAAAAAGCAGAAGATTTGTTAGCACCCAAATCTAAGTTAAAAGTTAATACCGCAAAACATTCCAGTTAAAGTGAAATTGAAGGGCATATCAAAGGAAAATAAGAGAGAGAGGTGGAGAGAGAAAAAGAGAGAGAGAAAATAACTAACATAACCAACATAAATCTAAGATGGATAGAAAATCTGCAAGGATTTCTACTCATCAAAAGGACAAACACCACCACCAGTTTTTCAATGACCATTGAATGACTGTTCAGTGATGATTCATCATACCTGTATTATGATAAAAAAACACATTTTTAAATAGAGGAAGTGATGACAAATAAATGAAGATATTTATTTTGTGGTCAGTATTCCACCTGTTCTTTGCCTCTTGAAATAGTACTCATGTTTTAAAATGCTAGAAAAATGCCATGTTTGTTTCCCACTCCATGTCACACGACTCAGTATCTCCAATTCTATAAAGTTGAAAACCTAGAGACCTATTCCTCTACTTCCAGCATTGTTTTTCATAGTAGACAAGCACCTTACTCCACACCTCTGCAATTCAATTTGGAGATGGAAGCTTCCAGAAGAGGACAGGCTGGGAACTAGCTTTTGATCATGCCACATTGCGTTTCTGGAGATCTGGGTGGGGAGGAAAGGCAGGAGATGGCTAGTAAATACGAGCTGGATGTTGTGCTAACCCATGCATCCTACCAATGCAGAAGGACAAGCAGCCATGCTAGAGGCAGCAGATGACTCCACTTCAGCAGTCTCTGGGCAGGAAAGGCTGTTAAGCACTGAGAACGCAACTGAAGGCTACACATGCTATTTGTTTTCCATAAGCAGAGTCAAAGTTCATAATTTGTTATTGTTGATCAGATCTCAACTTGTACAAGTTGCAACATCTAACTATAATGTATTCATCTTTGTAATTAATGGCAAGGGTTCTAAGTCACTTGCAGATTTTAGAGAAAATCAATGAGAAAATAACAACACAGAATTCAAAAAATATGAAAAATGAAATTACATTCAAAGTTGAATTCAGAGGCAAATACATAGCCTTAAATAAGTTACCTATAGGTTCCAAATAATAAATCCCAATATATAGTAACTTAAATTATGCAATATATTGGCATCAATTATGACAGAAAAGGATCAATATGATCAGTATATAAAGAGCTACATAAAGAGCCCTTAAAATCGTGAAGGAAAACTTTAACACCCCAAAATACAAAGTGAAAGGCAATATTTAATTTACTGAATATATATGAATTGCCAATAAAAACAGAAAATACTTCCCATCTTGCTAGTGCTCAAATATGCCAAAAGCAGAGGGTATGGCTGAATCCTTTGCTATCCACATATCTCCACCTCAGCTCAGAGAAAGAGAATGCTTATTTCCCCCTTACCAAAGGTTTTTTCTTCTCAGGGGACTCTTTTCCATCTTTCCTGGGCCTTACTCCTGTGATTTATCTGATGGGTGATACTGATGGATGACTGGCATTCATTGGACCTTATTTCTCTTTAGAGTGACTCTCTTAAAATAAGGATCACATATGTGGCATAGACAGTTGTCCATTGCTTCCTCCTGAACATGCGTTTTTTCGAGTTCGTGTGTTTGTTCTCCAAACCTGGAGAGTCAGACCACTCACTTTATAATTTACGTTATAACTTGCTTTCTCTATTTGCAATGTGATGGTCCAGTCAAATGCAATTCCTGTGTATATCACCATAGATATATGTATTTTGATTTCCAAAATTCTAATTTTTAAAAAATTTGAGGTCAACACTACTCAGAACATGCCAGAGAATTGCGTCCCCTGTTTTAAGGGTCATGTGTTGGAAACTTAATCCCCAACACAACAGTGAATCTGACAATTATGTGTCTTGAAGTTGCTCTTCTCGAGAAGTATCTTTGTGGTGTTCTCTGTGTTTCCTAAATTTGAATGTTGGCCTGCCTTGCTAGGTTGGAGAAGTTCTCCTGGATAATATCCTGAAGAGTGTTTTCTTACTTAGTTCTATTCTCCCCGTCACTTTCAAGTACACCAATCAAACATAGATTTGGTCTTTTCATATAGTCCCATATTTCTTAGAGGCTTTGTTTGTTTCTTTTCCTTCTTTTTTCTCTAATCTTGTCTTCTCACTTTATTTCATTAATTTGATGTTCAATCACTAATATCCTTTCTTCCACTTGATCAAATCGGCTATTGAAGCTTGTGTATGCTTCATGAAGTTCTCGTAGTGTGGTTTTCAGCTCCATCAGGTCATTTAAGCTCTTCTCTACACTGGTTATTCTAGTTAGCCATTCATCTAACCTTTTTTCAAGGTTTTTAGCTTCCTTGCGATGGGTTAGAATATGCTCCTTTAGCTTGGAGAAGTTTGTTATTACTGACTTTCTGAAGCCTACTTCTGTCAACTCTTCAAACTCATTCTCCATCCAGTTTTGTTTCCTTGCTGGTGAGGAGTTGCATTCCTTGGAGAAGAAGAGGCGTTCTGGTTTTTGGAATTTTCAGCCTTTCTGCTCTGGTTTTTCCCATTCTTTTTGGTTTTATCTACCTTTGGTCTTTGATGTTGGTGACCTACGGATGGCATTTTGGTGTAGATGTCCTTTTTGTTGATGCTGATGCTATTCGTTTCTGTTTGTTAGTTTTCCTTCTAACAGACAGGCCCCTCAGCTGCAGGTCTGTTGGAGTTTGCTGGAGGTCCACTCCAGACCCTGTTTGCCTGGGTATCACCAGCAGTGGCTGCAGAACAGCAAATATTGCTGCCTGATCCTTTCTCTGGAAGCCTCATCCCAGAAGGGCACCCACCTGTATGAGGTGTCTGTTGGCCCCTACTGGGAGGTGCCTCCCAGTCAGGCTACATGGGGATCAGGGACCCACTTGAGGAGGCAGTCTGTCCATTATGGGAGCTCAAACGCCATGCTAGGAGAGCCACTGCTCTCTTCAGAGCTGTCAGGCAGGGACGTTCAAATCTGGAGCTGTGTACTGCCTTTTGTTCAGATATGCCCTGCCCCTAGAGGTGGAATCTAGAGAGACAGTAGGCATTGCTGAGCTGCAGTGGGCTCTGCCCAGTTTGAGCTTCCCTGCTGCTTTGTTTACACTGTGAGCATAGAACCGCCTACTCAAGCCTCAGCAATGGTGGATGCCCCTCCCCCTACCAAGCTCCCGCATCCCAGGTCGATGTCAGACTGCTGTGCTAGCAGAGAGCATGGCTCCTTGGGTGTGGGAATCGCATAGCCAGACACAGGAGGGGATCTCCTGGTCTCCTGGTTGTGAAGACCATGGGAAAAGCAGAGTATTTGGGCAGGAGTGTACCGCTCCTCCAGGTACAGTCACTCACGGCTTCCCTTGGCTGAGAAAGAGAAATCCCCAACCCCTTGTGCTTCCCAGGTGAGGTGACACCCTGCCCTGCTTTGAGTCACACTTGGTGGGCTGCACCCACAGTCCAACCAGTCCCAGTGAGATGAACCAGTTACCTCAGTTGGAAATGCAGAAATCATCCGTCTTCTCTGTCAATCTTGCTGGGAACTGTAGACCGAAGCTGTTCCTATTTGGCCATCTTGGAAACACCCAGATTTTTCTAATTCTGTGAAAAATAATATTTTATATTCTTATAAGGATAGCACTGGATCTGTATATTGCTTTGGGTAGTATGACCAATGTTGATTCTTCCAATCCATGAGCATGGAATATTTTTCCATTTGTTTGTGTCATCTCTGATTTCTTTCAGTAGTGTTTTGTAGTTCTCCTTGTGAGAAGTCTTTCACCTTATTGATTAGATGAATTCCTAGGTATTCTATTTTTATGTGGCTGTTGTAAATGAAACTGTGTTCCTGATTTGGTTCTCACACAGACTGTTATTAGCATATTGAAAAGCTACTGATTTTGTACATTAATTTGCATCTTGAACCTTTACTGAATTCCTTCATAAGTTCCAGGAGCCTTTTGTTGCAGTCTATGGGGTTTTCTATGTATAGAATCATATCATCAGCAAAAAGAGATAGTTCAACTTCTTCTTTTCCTATTTGGATGCCTTTTACTTCTGTCTCTTGCCCGATCACACTGGCTAGGACTTCCAGTACTGTTTTGAATAAGAAAAGTAAGAGTGAGTATCTCTGTCTTGTAGCAATTTTCTAGGGGAATAATTCCAGCTTTTTTCTGTTCAGTACGACATTGGCTGTGGGTTTGTCATAGATGTCTCCTATTATTTTGAGGTATGTTTCTCTGATGCTTAGTCTGTTGAGGGTTTTTATCATAAAAGAATATTGGATTTTATTGAAAGCTTTTTCAGCATTTATTAAGATGATCATATGGTCTTTGTTTTTTATTGTATTTATGTGGTGAATCACATTTATTGATTTGCATGTCAAACCAACCTTGCATCTCAGGAATAAAGCCTACTTGATCAAGGTGAATTAACTTTTTGATGTGCTCCAGTATGCTAGTATTTTGTTAAGGATTTTTGTGTCTATAATCATCAGGGGAATTGGCCAAATGTTTTCTTTTATCATTGTTTCTCTGCCAGATTTTGATATCAGGATGATGCTGGCTTCATAGATTGTCAGGGAGAAGTCCCTCTTCCATGATTTTTTTTGGAATAGTTTCAGTAAGATTGGTATCAATTCTTCTTTGTATGTCTGGTAGAATTTGGCTGTAAATCCATTATATTAGTCCATTCTCATGCTGCTATGAAAAAATACCTAAGACTGGGTAATTTATAAAGAAAAGAAGTTTAATTGACTCACAGTTCTGCATGACTGGAGAGGTCTCAGGAAACTTACAATCATGGCAGAAGGCGCCTCTTCACAGGGTGGCAAGAGAGAGAATGAGTGTCAAGTGAAGGGGGAAGCACCTTAAAAACTATCAGATCTTGCAAGAACTCATGAGAACAGTATGAGGGAAACCACCCCCTGATTCAGTCATCTCCATCTGGTCCTGCCCTTGACATGTGGGGATTATTACAATTCAGGAGAGATATGGGTGGGGACACAGAGCCAAACCATATCATTTATCTGTCCCAGGGCTCTTTCTGGGTGATACAGTTTTATTTTTTATTACTGATTCAATTTCAAAGTTGTTATTGGTCTATTCAGATTTTCACTTTCCACCTCGTTCAAAATTGGGAGTTTGTGTGTTTCCGGAAATTTATCCATTTCCTCTCAATTTCTTAATATGTGTGCATAGAGTTGTTCTTACTAGTCTCTGAGAATCTTTTGCATTTCTGTGGGATTAGTTGTAATGTCTTTGTCATTTTTTATTGCATCTACTTGGATCTTCTCTTTTTTTATTTTGTTAATCTAGTTAGCAGTCTATGAATCTTGTTTATTGTTTTGAAAAACCACCTCTTGGTTTCATTGACCTTTTATATGGACTTTGGGGTCTCAATTTGTGTAAGTTATTATCTGATCTTTGTTATTTCTTTTCTTCTACCAGCTTTGTGGTTGGATTGCTCTTTTTTTCTTCTTATTCTAGGTGCAATGTTAGATCATCAATTTGAGATCTTTCTAACCTCTTGAGGCAGGCATTTAGCACTATAAATTTTCCTCTTAATGCTGCTTTAGCTGCATCTCAAAGATTTTGTTGTGTCTCTATTTTCATTAATTTCAAACAATTTTTTGATTTTTGCCTTTATTTCGTTGTTCACCCAAGAGTTATTCAGAAACATGTTGTTTAATTTTCACATTTTTGTGTATTTTTGAAAGATCTTTGTATTGATTTGTATGTTTATTGCACTGTGGTCTAAAAGTGTCTTTGGTATGAGTTCTTTTTTTTTTTAATTTATTGAGACTTGCTTTATGGCCAAACTTGTGATTGATCTTAGAATATTATCTGTGTGTAGGTTAAAAGAACATATCTTCTATGGTTGTTAAATTGAGTATTCTGTAGATTTCTATTCAGTCCAATTGGTCAAGTACTGAGTTTAAATTCATAATTTCTTTGTTAGTTTTCTGCCTCAATAATTTGTCTAGTGCTGTCAGTGGAGTGTTGAAGTCCCCCATTATTATTGTGTTGCCGTTTAAGTCTTTACATAGGTCAAGAAAAACTTGTTTTATTAATCTGGGTGCTTTAGTGTTAGGTGCATATATATTTATGATAGTTACGTCTTCTTGAATTGAATCCTTTATCATTATGTAATGCCCTTCTTTATCCTTCCTGATTGTTTTTTGTTGGTTTGTTTAAAGTCTGTTTTATTAGATATAAGAATAGTGACACTTCTTTTTCCTTTTCTATTTGCATGGTAAATCTTTCTGTAGTTTGTTTGTTTTGGTTTGGTTTGGTTTTTGTTTTTTCTTCTGTTTACTTTGAGCCTGTGGGTGTTATTACAAGTGAGATGTGTTTCTTGAAGACAGCAGAGGGCTGGGACTTTTTATCCAGCTTGCCACTCTGTGCCTTTTAAGTGGGGACATTTAGACCAGTTACATTAAGGTTTAACATTGATATACATGATTTTGATCCTGTCATTATGTTGTTGGCTGTTTGTTTTGTAGACATGATTGTGTAGTTTCTTTATATTTTATTTGGGCTATGTGCTTGATTGTGTTTTTTTCTGGTAGCAGGTTTCAAACTTTTGTTTCCATGTTTAGCATTACCTTAAGGATCTCTTGTAAGGCTGGTCTGGTAGTAACAAAATCCCTTAGTGCTTGCTTATCTGAGAAGGATTTTATTTCTCCTTTGCTTATGAATCTTAGTTTGTCAAGATATGAGATTCTTGGTTGGAGTTGCTTTTCTGTAGGAATGCTGAAAATAGGCCCACAGTCTCTTTTGGCTGGTAAGGTTTCTTATAATAAGTCTGCTGTTAGTCTGATGGGCTTCCTTTTGTAGGTAACCTAATCTTTCTCTCTAGCTGCCTTTATGATGTTTTCTTTTGCATTGACCTTGGTAATTCCGATGAATCTATGCCTTGGCAGATCTCATGGTCATTTTGTAGCTTGCAAGGGTTATTTTGTAGTTTTTGAATTTTTATGTCCTCCTCTCTACCAAGATTGGGAAAATTTTCATGGACTATATCCTCAAATATGTTTTCCAATTTTCTATACTCCCCTTCTCTTTCAGGAATACCAATGAGTTATAGATTTGGTCTCTTTACATAATTCTATATTTTTGGAGGTTTTATTCATTTTCTGAAATTATCTTTACTTTTGTCTAACTGAGTTGATCAGAAGAACCAATATTCAAGCTCTGAGATTGTTTCCTCAACTTGATCTATTGGGTTTCAATTTTCTGCTAACTCCTGGTGATCTTCCTTCCCATTTAGATTCTGAATTCCACATCTGCCATTTCAGTCATCTCCATCTCGTTAAGAACCATCCCTGGGGGCCTAGTGTGTTTGGAAGTAAAGAGCCACACTGGCTTTTGAGTTGCTAGAGTTCTTGCACTAATTCTTTCTCATCTATGAGGGCTGGTGCTCCTTTAACTGTGGTATAAGTTGAGTATAGTGAGTTGACTTTATTTCTGGGTGTTTGTAGAAGGTCAAGACTCTGTGCAGAATCTTTATTTGTGGCTGGATTTTTTTCTTAGTTTTCACAGGCATTGTATACTGGCAGCATATTTTGGTGTTGTATTGTGGGCTTCAATCCAGTAGGTGGCACTTAAGAGTATTGGCCAGCAGATATGCTCTTAGCCTTTTGGTGGAGTTGGCAGAAGTGTTCTGTGGTAGGGGAAAGAGAGATTACCCCCCTCACATGGTCTGCTTCTGGGCTTTAAAACAGCTCCAACCAGTCACTGGCTCTGCACCCATATTTTCTTTGTTAGGTGCTCTGGTCCATGGGGATCCTTCAGGCAGAAGCCATGGTTGGCAGACAGGCCATGCCCTTCCCAGGCTGGTTCTGCAGAGGGAGGTATGCCTCAACCTCCACCAATCCACAAACCCAGGTGTCTCACCTCTCTCAGTGTTCTGAGAGTGAGGGCTCCCCTCCTGCTTGGGTGCCACCCAAGCCAGTGAGTCCTGACTGGCTAGGAGCAATGAGGGTGGGTGGAATCATCTGTTCCACTGTCTGACATCCAAGTGCTTCCTGGGATAACATGGGGCTGTGCCCACCTGCAGAGTTCAGGCAGAAGTCAGTCCACTGTGCTGGAAGTCCCAGCAGGCATGACCCATTCAACTAGGAGTGTGGAGGGTGGGTGGAGTTGTCCACTCTGCTCTCCAGTTCTTTCTAGGGAAACACAGGGCTGTACTTACCCACAAAATTCAGGCAGAAGCAGGACCACTTTGCTGGAAGCTGTCGTTGAGCCTTGTCTAGTGAGGGTTTGTGGAGCAATCTTACTGCTTCTAGGCACTGTCACTGTGGCCTCTATGGGGGCTATGGCACTGGCACCAGGCTTCTCCAGATCTCAAGGCCCACGTGGGGCCCCATAGACATGAGTGTTGCCTCCACAAATCTGCAGGCACGTTCTTTATTAGTCTAGAGGTGAAGAGGTTTAGAGGGAGTCTGTCATTCTCAGAATTTCACAGGCCCTTGTGGAAAGTTTGGATCCTGTGGGGGCTCTCACTCGTTCACCCTTTCCCCATGTTGAGGAGCTTCTCCTGGCTCCACACCAATCCCAGATGGGCAGCTACTCAGCTTCGTTCTTCTCTGTTCTCTGTTCTCCCCTCACTCTTTTGATGGATCCCTATATGGTTTCTTAGATAATCAGCTTTCAGGATCAGTGTTTACTCATCACTTTGTCCCCTCTCTCTAACAGTGGTGATGAGGAGCTGCCTCGGGTCTATCATCTTGAGTCTTTAAGCTGATCCTTACTCCACTCCAACAAAAGACTACAGCTGAACAAGAATGAGTTCACTGTGTTCTTTGAGAGTTAATTCTAGCATATCTGAAATTGACCTAACTTACATGGCCCTGACAATGGACAAGGCATGCTCCTCTGGTGCTTTGATTGCCCTTCGCTCTTAGCACCTGCCTCTGTGTGTGCCCGTGCCACCCCAGCCTTTTAACCACTCCTGTCCCGTGGCTTTGCTGTGCTGCTCTGTGTTGATCTGTTGTTCATCTGGCCCAGCTCTGTTCACTGGCAGTGCCAGATTCCTTGCCAAGTGCCTATTGAGGTATGAAAGTCCACTTAGGCCTCCCCTTGTTTAGTTCCTTCCCTGGAACCTGATTAACCCTTCTTCACTTCTAGTCATCCCATCCTAAAGAATGAAAAAGGTGCAGCCCAAATAATTTAAAAATATGTTGGCATACATTGAATTGAAAGGCTTAAACATCTCCTTGAAGTCTGGCTATTTGGTAAAGATAAATAAATAAATAAATAAATAAAGGCTTAAACTTTCTTCATGTCCTAAAATATAAAGGTCTAAATTCTCTTCTACTCTGTGCTGACTGCCGAGGGAAGGAATGAGAGAAAGGGTACAGAGATTGAACGTCCATGGTTAATAAGCATTCCACTGGCAAATGAGGGCTTTCTATGCCAGCCACAGTGTTTCTGGGCAGAAAAAATAAGGTCATTCTTTCAACAATTTGCACCGCTAAAATACATAGTGAGAGCTCCTACTTTTTGCCTGTCATGAAAGCGGAGTTTGAAGTTTTTGAGGAGAGGCTGAAGGATATCAGATCTTCTATTACTGTTCCAGGAAAGTAATAGCCATGGATTTTTTTGAATATCATAAAAGGCAAAAAGGAAACTTGTATATAGACCCATTCCATCATCCAGGCAACTAACAGGTATTCAACTTCACCACGTGCTGGGCACTCTCTGAGTACAAGAGATACAGCAGTGGTCAAGACATTCTAGGGGGAATGCAAATGATCAACAGGGCACTGAACAATTATGTTATGTGATTCCAGGCAGTAGAAGAGTGATAAAGAACATAAACTAGAGTGAGGGGATAGGGAGTGATTATCTCTTCTGAGAAAAACATATCAGTATGGTCAAACCATATGACTCAGAAGAGGTAGGAAAAAAAGAGAATGACATTTCCCCAGGCCTGTTGTTTTTCACCAAGAATGCTTTTTATACACAGGGATTTTTCAATGTCCAAATTAGTGATTCACAATCAGAGTGTCTGCCCTTGCTAGAGAGATATGTTAAAGGTTTGAGTCAGATAGCATTTGAAAAAGTGTAATCTACAATTCCATTGATTTACTTTGCTTTAATTATTATATATGCAGTTTTTTACATTCTAAATTGCATTAAAGAAAATTGTCAGATATGTACATTATCAAGCTTGATTTTGTTTAAGGATATTTCAGAAACAATAGTCAAATTCATCAGTTATTTTGAGAGGACAGATAGAAAAAGATAGAGACTGAGACGTTTTTATTTTGATTATTAAGATGTGAAAATTAGGCATTGAAATTTCTCATGAGAAATTATTGCTCAGTTATCAGAAGTTAATTAGAGTTTTATATTCTAGTGATTTTACACACCATTAATTTTGTTCATAAAAGAAACAATACTGTTATTATAAGTACACTGGTCTTACTCCGTAAAATTAAATCGTATGCTTACCAAGTTGGAATTTCATAATTTGGAAACTTGAATTTTTTCATCTCTCGAAGATAGAATGGGACAGCTGAACTAAAATCACTTCACAATGGAGTCTTGATGCTAATTAGCTGTACATATCAAAGTTTTCCACTTGAATCTGTCCCAGGGCATGAAGAACATCATAAACTGTGGTGTTTGCAACATCATGGATGATATTCATTATCTCTGAAAATAATCCAGACTTTTCCCATATGCTTTTGCAAAGATTAAGACTGGGTTGTCTTCTCCTATAATTTTTGTGAATCTGATGGGAAGTTTTCCCATTCGTTCAAGGTACTTACAAATGAGATATGATATGGGAAAAATGAATCAGATTTGTCACAACAGATTTGCTGTGCAGTTTTGGTCTTTGGGATGCAGGAATGCTAAACTCTGTTCAAGAGCTGCAATCTTTATCCTGGAAGGATCACTGGAACTATTTCCCATGTAAATCAACCAGATTTGGAAGCAACATTTAGAGCAAAGAAAATGTTCATGTTGATTTTGAATTTGGTCTTTACTGATCGGATACTGCCAGCTATTTTTTCCCACGTTTTATTTTTTAATAATTTGTATTATTTTTCATTTAAATGTATTAAATTTCATTTACATTGAAGTTTTACTAAACTTACATTGCAGTTCCTATGTTCCAGGTATTGTTCTAAGTTATTTACAAATATTAATCTATTCTATTCTCATAACAACCTTCTGATTTGGGTTGTATTTTTATCATGTCCACTACACAGATGGAAACATGAAGACTTTTGAAGGTCCAGAAATGCATCCATGCTCATAGCCTGTTCTCCCTGCTATCTACTTACCCGAAAAAATATTTTAAATTAATTTAATATTAATGGAACAATTAATTTAATTTTATGTTTCAGTTTTCATTTACAGTATGTGTGTATTTTCAGTATACTGTTAAATTTCAATTCTTTAAAAAAACTAAGACATTGTTTTGTAATAAACAAATTTAATCTATTGCATATAACAGATTAAGTTTTTTTTGGATATTCTATTCATCTTATGCCTTCCAATTTGAATTTTTCTATTGCTACAGTTGGCTTTTTTTCTAAATAGCCAACATTTATTTACTTCCGTAATATATTCTGCTCTTTTTTATCAACAATATATTTCTTTTTACTTTTCAAAAGGATTTTAGTTTAGTTCTCTGATTTTCAGTTATGAATAAAACACTATTCCCTCATCTGTAAGACAGAATTTCATAGAATTTCACTTCACTTTTCTGCCACTTCTTCCCTTTCTGATCCTTGAAATTATTGTGAACAATATGAAGCATACTATTTTTATTAACCTCATTTAGTTAAAGATACATATGCATATATAGTTTTTAAAGTAATTGTCTTTGTCATTTTATGGTTTCAACAGTTGTATAAACTCTCAGCTTATCTCTTTTAATGCTAGACACTACTCATTTAATATTATACGTCCTCAATAATGAGCACATAAGTATATAGATCTTTCTAAAGCTGAAAAACAAAACAAAACTGAGTGTAGGGCTCAAAAAAGTTCATGTTGTTCCAGGCAAAATGAATGGCAAAATGCACAGCCAGACACATCTTGAAAAACACAAGGTCAGAGACACATGAAAATCCTATGAGGATCCAGTCCGAAGAGCAAAAGGGGTTACCAATAAAATAACAAATCCAAACTTGCCTCCAGATTTCTCCTCTGCAAAAGTACATGTCAGATCACAACAATGACATGTTTGAGAGAAAAAAAACCTGTGGTTTACAATTTCTATTCCAAGTTGATGTTTTTGGTAATGTAAGGAGCAGATATAAATTGTCAAACATGCACTATTTGTCCCAAGTGTTCCTCATCCATGATAGTTTGACTTCAGTTCAAGATTTTCCCTCCTCTGCCTTGGGAACTCCTCACTCCACATCAGCCTCCACTCTGTGAGGTACAGTGGTTGACGTGTTCTGGGCTAAATATCTAAATTGTTGATACAAGACCATGAAGTTCTAAAAAAATATGAGCTAAAAGTGAAGGTGAAAAACATATAATGATTTACTCAGTTAATAGAGACTTTTTTGTCATGAAAACTAAATATGCAGAAGCAAACTGTATAAACACAGTGGAGCAAATTAAAAGGGAATCGGCACTCAGAAAAATAAAAAAAATACTTTAATGCAAGTTAAGTAATATAGGAAACAAAAGAAGAGAAAGATCAAATTAATGCCAGGAGATAATTTATATACAAGACAAAGGATGCTCAACAACATACATGTGTAATGGACTTCCGAATTACAAAGAACGAATCACGACTCAAGCAGATGCCAGATACCTGTACTCTACAATGTCACTGATGTGGATCCAACATCCAATGACAGGGGTTTTCTTTGCAGGGACTGGGGATGAGGACAGAGGAGGATAGAGGGGAGCTGTGATAAAACACACTGTTATGTTAAATATACATTTAGGTTTTAAGATGTAACCCCAATTTAACAAACATTAAATTGGGGAAAATTAATTTCACAATGGAGGACACGTGGACAAGAATGACGACTTTACTAATCAAAACTGGGGGTAGGCCTGGTGCAGTGGCTTGCACCTATAATCTCAGTGTTTTGAGAGTCCAAAGTGGCAGTGATGCTTGAGGCTAGAAGTTTGCAACCAGGCTGGGCAACAAGGCAAGGCCCCATCTCTACAGAAAATTTAAAAATTAGTTGAGCATAGTGGCATGCATCTCCAGTCCTAGCTACTTGGGAGGCAGAGGGAAGAGGATTGCTTGAGCCCAGGAGTTTGAGGCTACAGTGAGCTGATTGTGCCACTGCACTCCAGCCTGCGCAACAGAGGAAGACCCTTTCTCTAGAAATAAAAACAAAAAACTGTGGATGAAAATATTTATAAATGTAGATAGGAAAGACAATATATTTATATATTTACATTAAATATATTATCATGAATTTGCAAAGTGTTTGGAAAAGAGCCCGATTAATAAATATATTCTTAATAAAATATAAAGTCCAAAAATAAAATTATAAGGCACAGTAACCATTCACACAGCTCTCTGTATTTCTTCAAAATATGCGATCACTGAAACATTGAAAGTAATTGTTCAATGTTGTCTTCCCCACTGAGTAATAAGCTTAATGAGGAAGGAACCTCCATGGTGGATTCTTAATAAGTAGATAATTATTCATAATTAAACATGATTAATGAGAGACTAATAAAAAAGTAAGAAACTATTCTAAACTGATTGAAGATCTCAATGAAAGGAGCTCTCTTATAGGAAAACATAAACTAAAAAACTGCTTTAAGAAGACAGAGAGGAAGTGAGGGCAATCTGGCTGTAACATGTGTCACCAGGGTGGATTGAGCTGATCTGACGGGCTAGCTAGGTGTCCCCTTCTTCCCTCACTTCTCCATGTGCATCTCTCCCAAAGCTGCACACTCAGTCCAAGAGGACAGCCATCCCCAATAGAAGAGGACTGGTCTTCAGTCAAACCTACATGAGTAGTTATGCTTCCCTGCTAAAACCTCCAAACAGGCTCTTAAGATGATGGAGGAAGACACAACAGGCTATTAACAATAAAACACATTGAATAGTTAGGCAAAAAATTTCCTCCAAAAAATAAATCAGACTCTAATAATTGTACAAGTGTTTTGTCAAATCATGCAGAAGCAGATAATTTTCACTTGTTTAAAATGTTCCAGAACACAGAAATCATTTGGGAAAATTTCCAGTTAACTTTGCAAGTTGCTAAAGCACTAAAAACAAAATGTAAAAAGGGAGGCAAACATGTTTTAATTGCCTCTTTTTTGCCCCATTGGTGATGGAGGAATTCCTGCCCTAAGGTTATGGGGAGGGCCAAGTGCATGACACATGGTGCTGGGCAGGAGGGAATGTTTATTAGTCACCTACACTCACAGCCTGGGGAAGAGGACGCTACACTCCATGGAGGGTCATGTGGGGCTGCACTTGGAACAGACTGAACAATAAGGGCTGTGGAGAAGACTTTGTAGTATCAAGAGGGTGAGGTGCCCCTGTTCCCATGGGAGGGTGCGATTGGCCTGTTTGAACAATTCCACGAGATAGAAGAAGACTGAAATCTTCTACTTGAGAATAAGCGACACTGCTTCATCCCAGTGATAAGGAAGGTTGTCAATTTTACCAGATGTCAAGACAGCATATAATAGTGACCCTTAATTTTAGGTCTTACACTATGGTATGTCTAGGGACAACACACAGACACCCCCCCTCCCACACACACACAATTGACAAATATTTCTTATTATTATTTATATAAACATACTCAACAAAATACTCTAAATTTGAATTAATCAGTATACTTTCAATTTAAATTTTAGTTTTATATATTAATCAATATAGTTTAAACATACCAAAATAAAGCAGGATAAATTCATGAATAGCATTGTTCAATTTTTTTAAGTTAGGTAATTACATTAATTAATAGGGCAAAGAAGAATTAAAACTTTTAGAAATTGAAAAAGGAGACACATCACTCCCCCAACCCATACCAGAGGGATACATTAGAATTACTTAAAAGGTATAAAAAAATCCCCCCTTTCTCACATTTTCTTAATCTCCAGGATGAGAATCATGACGGAGATTTGGGTTTGTTGAAGAAGAAAACTAATCCAGAGAGATTATGTTAAACATTCAATATTCCTTATCACTAGTACTTCTTAGCAAACTAGAAAGAACTCTTTTTAGCATTGTAAAACAAGTCTACTGGAAACCAAGGGCTAATACCATTCTTAGGAACAGAATGCAAGAGCCATTCCCACTATAGTTAGGAATAAGCTGTGCTCCTGATCACCAATATTTCGCTGTCTCTGGAAACTCTGTCAATAAGCTAAAGTAAGAGAAAAACTAAGGTGTAAATACTAGAAAAAAAAAGAGACAATTATTTGGGATAATGTAATTTTGTCTTTTTGGAAAAAGCAAGCAAATGAATTAAAAGTTTATTAGACCTCGTAAAAACAGAGGAAACTGGAAAATAAAATACCTGTACCATTTCTATAAGTTATTTATTTTATTTAAAATAAAACCCTGCATATATAGCACTAATAAGTTTCAAAGACTGTTTTAAGATTTCTTAAATCTTAAAAGACCGTTTTAAGATTATTTAAATATTCACTCATTTAATCCTCATAGCAGTTATGAAGTAAGTGCTATTACTGTCATTATCATTGTCTCTATTTTACTGATGAGGACACTGAGGCTTGGAGAGGCTGAGTGATGTGTCCATACTAAGTGGGCAAGCCAGGATTTATGCCCTGGACCCGGGACATCTGGTTTCAGAGCCTGTGCTCTGATGCAGTGCACCTGGCTGGCTTCCTTTCATTATTTTAACATTCTGGTTAGAAAATGAGATGCAATGAACCAATTGAATTCAATAAAAATATGAATATCCTAGGAATAAACATTATAAGAAACATTAAATACCTGTGTAAACAAAAATACACATTTTATAAGTATTTTTAAAATGGGAATATATGAAAAAATGTATTACTTGTCTCATAATATTGAATATTTTAATGATTTTGATATTATCTAAATTAATTCATAAATGCATGTGATCCCAGTTAGAATCCCAATGGGATTTTAAAACTTGATATAAATAAACTTAAAATAATGTTGAAAGAATAAACAAAAAAGAATGGAGAGAAAATTGTTGAAAAAGAGTAATAAGAGAATACAAGTCAGCCAGTGTTAAAAATCTATCATAATAAAAAATAAAATATATTAATAACAAAGCAGTGTTTTACTGACAGTAGAAAGCCAAAAATACCCAAAATACTTATTATTAAACAAAGTTAAATTTTTAAATGAGTGGTGATAAGAAGTGAATTATACAAGTAATTGAGAAAAATGGGACATTTTTAATTTTTAAAAACCTGAAATTTAGATCTCTACTTCATACCTTGTAAGAAAATAGCAATTTAAATCTATAATTTTGCAAATGTATTAAAATAATAAATATGTTCAGAAGAAAATATGAGAATATTAATTTTGGGAAATATTTCTAATTTGGGGTACAGATAGATGTCTAAAGAAACATATAAATAGTGATATTGTTTGGCTGTGTGTCCTCATCCAGCTCTTGTGTGGAATCGTAATTCCCAGTGTTGGAGCAGGGGCCTGGTGGGAGGAGATTGAGCCATGGGGACGGACATCCCCTTTGCTGTTCTCGTGATACAGTTCTCATGATATCCAGTTGTTTGAAAGTGTGTAGCACCTCTCCCTTCTCTCTCTCTTTTTTCTGTTTCCTCCATGTAAGACGTGCCTCCTTCCTCTTCACCTTCCGCCATGATTGTAAGTTTCCTGAGGCCGCCCCAGAAGCAGAAGCCTATACAACCTGCGGAACAGTGAGTCCATTAAACCTCTTTTCTTTAAAATTACCCAGTCTCAGGTGGTTCTTTAAAGCAGTGTAAGAATGAAATAATACAAATATACAAATAGCAAACACATAAAATATTGACACTTAAAGCCAGGGCCAAACCTGGAACAAGGAAGCTAGTGTGAAACCAGTCTCGTCTCCAGGAGAAAAGAAGTATCAAGAAAGCTTTGCTAGTCACAGTCAAACTAAAAATTAAGCCAAAACACGGTTGCATTCAAGCAGAGGTGGCTGTCAAACCAGTGATAGAAAACAGAGCATAGAAACGAAGACCAGGGCTCCTCTGGAGAATCAGTTCAGGGCTGTCTGTGGACCACAGAGCTCAAGTATGCTGAGCTGAGCAGAGAAGGTGCCACGTGGAAGATGGGGCTCACAATGCATTCAAGGTGAGCAGCGAAAACAGAGGCCACTTTAGCAAGTTCAACGCAGGGAACTGAGACTTCCACACCAGGGCCTGGGTGGGGAGGCAGAGGCAGGAACCCCTCGGGGGTGAGGAATACATAAGAGACCACTGCAGCCTCTGCTGCCCACAGCACCATGGTGGGTGATTCTTGAGAGGTGATTTCCTGCCCCTAAATAATGCCAAAACCCATCTGCCTTCTGCCCTTGCTGGCCCGTCTCTTTGCCTCTCCAACCAGAGCATGTGCCCCTCCCCAGCAGAGCCAAACAGGGCTCCTTCCAGCAAGGGAGCCTGGGCAGCACTGGTTTTTGATCATGCACAGCCTCGGAAGGGCGGGCTGGCAGCTGGTATCACCACTCATACCCAGCACACAGTCTGCACCACATCTTGGCGTTTTCTTAGCAGGATAATCTAAACTTTCTTCCACACAGTCCTGTTAGAAAATGTGCTTGGATGAGTACAGAACTCTAGTGTCCCAGATCCCAGCCGAGATCATGCACAAATAACCCGAAGGTCATGCCTGCGCCAGGAAGGTCATGCCTGCGCCAGGGAGCTGAAGGATGCAAGATGGAGATAGGTCTGGGGGTAAAGCTGTATGTACAATACGTCAACTGGCCACCGTGGCTACTATAAAGGGTCACGAATGATCATGAAGTGGATTCACACACACACACAGCTAATGAAACTTCAGCTCTGGGGCCCCTCACTTGCACTGACCCTTTCTAAAAGCTCAGTATCAATTTTATATTTGTAACTGTATAGTTTATCTTAAGGAGGACTCCCAGACGGTGAAAGTGTAGGTTCCACAGAGCCTGGATCTCCCACTCTGTTCAGCTCTAGCTGCAACAAGTGCAGCCACCTTCACAGCACTCGCAAATGAGCAATACATGGAGAGAGGAAAGATTACAGGAGTTCTGTGCGTGATGGACACAGTGGCATGATTTTTTTTTTGAGATGGAGTTTCACTCTCGTTGCCCATGCTGGAGTGCAATGGTGAGATCTTGGCTCACCGCAACCTCCGCCTCCCAGGTTCAAGCTATTCTCCTCTCTCAGCCTCCCAAGTAGCTGGGATTACAGGCATGCACCACCATGCCTGGCTAATTTTGTATTTTTAGTAGAATCAGAGTTTCTCCATGTTGGTCAGGCTGGTCTCCAACTCCCGACCTCAGGTGATCTGCCCGCTTCAGCCTCCCAAAGTGCTGGGGTTACAGGCATGAGCCACTGTGCCCGGCCCCAGTGACATGATTTTTTAATGTGCAAAGGAAAGAATAGAATGTTTTAGAAATTGGGGAAGAAATGAGTTTATATACCAGATAGCACTGACTACTCCCTGTGGGGTAGGATTGGATTTTCTTTGGAAGCTGGAAGAGGTGGAGGGAGGGAAGAGAGTGACTATAGAAGTAGACAGGTCATTTATGATGGGATTCTGTTTCAAATACCCCTTGCACAACACCATTGAGGAGAATATTTGGCATCCAAGGGCCCTTTTCAATATGGGAGTGTTTCCTCTTGGGTAACATGATGCTGATGTAGCATTAGATGTTTGCTTTTGTTTGCAGTTAGCTTCACACTCCACCAAGGTCAGTCACAGAAAGAGGCGGTTTCTGAAGGAGGGTCAAGCGTGCAGGGGAACAGTGACTAGGGCTCCGTGGCACTGGGACAGAAGGCATCAGGCTGGGAGGACTGGGGGAAGAGCCCAGCCTGCTGCATCCCACAGTCCTGGTCAGCCCACTGGGCTCATACAGTGACTGAGGCTCTGCTGCTGGGTGGTGAAGCTGAGCATGTCCTCCATCCCTAGTCAGGAAGGCCACCTGTGCCCTGTGCCTCAATCAGGCCCCCTCTCCTGTCTGGAAGCTGAAGGAGAAGCTAAAGTGATAGAGAATAAAGGGGCAGAAAAAGGGGGTGCCTGCTCTGTCCTGGTTGGGACAGCACCTTCAGGAGACCATAAACTCTTTCCTCTTCTCTTTTATTGTGGACCACTCAGAGGGTTTCTTCTCATGAGACTTCCTCTGACTCCAGTTTTCTTCTTATTTATCAATAAAGAAGAAAGTGTTTAAAGCAGATACCAAATATCGTTTTTCCACTGCTCTGTCCAACATAGTTATCCTGCCAAGAAGGGATGAATGGGCCAGGAGTGGTGGTTCACACTGTAATCCTGGCATTTTGGGAGGCTGAGGCGGGAGGATCTCTTGAGCTTAAGAGTTCAAGACCAGCTAGGGCAACACAGCAAGACTCTGTCTCTACAAACATTTTTCAAAAAAATTTTAAAAAGAAGCAATGAGATTGCTGAAGATATAATCTAAATTCCGTAGTCCAGTTTGTAAAAACTAAACATTTCAACATTTCTTAGAGAAACATTGCATTATGATTACTTACAGAATAGTAAGATCAGGAGTGAAGATGGCTATGTCATTCTTAGATTTTAAAAGTCATTCTTTGATTTTTTTAAAGTGAGATAAGGGAAAAAAAAAGAAAATCTAACCATGGCAACATCTGGTTTTAAATTAGAAGAAATAATTCCATATTTTAAAATGTATTTTATTGGCTTTTTAAAAAACATACAAAAGTCATACATAATTGCCATTACAATCTAAACAGCGTGAAATGTGTCTCAATATGAGGCCCACGGTCCCTGCTTCTCACCAGGAATCACCCGCACATCTTTTTCTCTAGAAATTATCTTAGAATTTAAAAACTCAAACAATGATATACACAATACTTGGGAACTTTACATTACAGATAGACGTCCATACACACATTCGCATTACACAACTGCTTTACATTACAGATAGCTAGACGTCCATACACACACATTTGCATATGCACGCTCCAACCAAACTACTCCTGTACACACACAGAAGCATGAACAGTCACTGCACACGTGCTTCAGGGTGGGGCCACTTCCGTGCAGAGAATATCTAAGGGGCTGGGCACACTGTTGTACCCAGAGCCATCTTCCCCGATGGACACTCAGTGTCTTCACTGTCACCCTCCCAGCCTCTCAGCTCGAGCCACCTGGTGTGATTCTTCTCCCCCAGCTCCGTTTCAGTGTCTGCAATAGTGGAATTGCCCTGGGGAATTCTCCAAATTGAATCCTGACATCCAGGCCCTAGCCCTTACCCGTGATGTTGGGCTCTGGTGATGGGTCCAGAAATCAGGAAGTTTACGACTCCTGAAGGATTCTGAATGCAGCACAGCGGGAGGTCCATGGCCCAATGAGCCTTCTCAGGGTGGGACTCACTGGGAGGGGAACACCTGTTAGGGTGGGTGTAGCAGCAGGCTGTTCTTAGTGAGGCAGCGGGAACCTCCTCCCTTGTTGGGGCTAACCCTAGTGCTCACAGGCCTCCAGGTGCACCAGGGAGGACTAAGCCTTCATCCCAAGTGCCTTCTCCGAGGAAGCACAGGGCACCTGAGTCCTGCCACCTCCCCTCTGGCCTGAGGCCTCCGCCTGCACTTGCTGCTAACAGCCTCAAGACGCCAGCCTCCCCCAGCTCTCCTGCTGGCAGGCCACAGATCACACACATGCCTTTCCTCTGAAGACCCTCGTGGAGGCACCCCCAAGCCCCCCTAACAGCAGGATGGAGTTGTAGAGTGTCCTCCATTAGGCCCTGGGATGGAAAGAAGATTGTAATGGATATTCACATTACAATGTTTCAACACTCTTTCCTAGGGGATAGAAACGTCATTGGCTCTGGCTGATTGTATGTGTTCACACACCCTGAAGGCCTCATTTTAACTTGATCACCTCAGTAAAGACCTGCTCTCCAAAGAAGGTCCCAATCTGAGGTATTAGAGTCTAAGCCTTCAACATAAGAAACGGAGTGGGTAGATTCAACTGGAAACACGTACTGTGTTCCAACAAATGAAGAAAACCAAGGTCTTCTTCACTACCCCTGGAGAGCATGACTGGGGTGAAAGTACAGAAAGCTGCCTCTCTAACAGCCCCACCCTCCACCACACCCCCACTCCCGCCAGCATCACGGCCCTGACCTAACACCATGTACCTCTGTCCTCAGCCTGGCGCTGCCGACGGTGCAGATACTCCTGGAAGGCATCACGCAGGAAACACCATTCCCTGGATCCAGTCTGCATCTCAGGTCACTGACGAAGGTTTAACATGGGAGCAGGGACAACATGTTCCTTAGATCCAAATCCACAAAATGGTGAGGTTTGAAATGAAAAGCCATAGACCGATGGCAAGCAGGACTACCTTTCTCTACTCCTCCCTGTCTTCACACCTTTGCAATGTGGCCTTGCAGCTTCTCCCAGGAAGCAGCAGAGTCTCTTCCCTTGTGTCTGAGCTGCCCATAGAGCTTGGCCAGTAGAACGTGACAGAAGCAGTCATGTGGGTACAGCAGGCCCAAGCCCAGTCTTCAAGGCCTTCCTTGCAGTTACTCTCTCTCAGAACCCAGCACCACTGGGAAAACAAGCCCAGGCTGGCCCGCAGGAGGGTGAGAAACTGTAAGAAATAAAGCTGGATCTGACCACTTGTTCCATTAATGTGAGCAAGCCCAATTCTACTCAGCCCACAACCCAACCCCGTGGACAGCACACCTGCGTGAACCCAGCCAAGATCAACAGGGCCGTCACGACCACCAGATAACCAGCCAGGATGCAGATGCACAGGCAAAAAGAACTGGCTTTTGTTTCAGGTTTTGGGGTATTTTCTTACGCAGCAATAGCTAACTGATACACCAAGCTCCAACAATTATGCCACCTTTGTACCCATTGGAAGAAAGTATGTTTGGCAGAAGCCAGTGTTAGTATGGACCAGAAGTCTTCAGGGAAAAGTGCTGAGACTTATTTCCTGAGGTGTCTGAGTGACTGATCTATGTGTAGCTTCAGCACTGGGGAAGAGTGAGGGGCCTCACTGCAAGAGATGGTATGGAATACCAATAGCAATAATAATAAAATAATAACAAATATTTAACTTATTATTATTAGAAAAAGATAATTATTGTATAATTAGATACATTACTATTTAACCTAAGTTTTTCTGTGTTTAGTAATGAAAGGAAAGGAGCTTATAAATGCCATATTGTGATCGTCATTGGTTTGCAATTTTCTTTTCCTCTTTTTACTAAAAACAGTCAAGTCTCAAAGTAAGGGAGGATGACAGAAACAAGAGTGCAGTCATTAACAGGATCTTCGTGTAAACCGTGGGCTGACGTGATCTCATTACTGCCTAGGCATTTGTAGGACGTGTTTGGCCCGTGGAGGGAAGGACGCTAATCCTATTAGCACTGAGGAGCTGAGATGCTCAGGTTCAGTTAGCACTTGGCCAAAGGATCTTGTGGAAACACAGGGGGCTGGGACAACTGTTGCCAACCATTCCAGAGGCACAGTTCTTCCAGAGCCCTCTGATTTCTAAAGTTATACTCAGTCCGAATTCATAGTGAGTTCTACATTTTATATAATTCATTTAACATTTCTTCTTCAAAATATCTTTTCCTTGTGTTTTACTATGTGACCTTCTCACATTGTCGGGGTACTGTGAGCACTGGGACACAGTGCAGCGCCTCACTACTTTTGGCCTATAAATCATCTTATTGCAGAGGGGCCAAGAGCAGGGCTGGGAAGGAGTAAGTATATGAGGCCTGAGCGCTGTGCCCCTGTAGTGGGTCAGCAGACCTGCTTGACCTTCCTGGGGGCCTGGTTTTCTCAACTGTAACCTGCAAAGAAGGACTAGAGCCACCTATAGGCCTCCAAGCTGGAAAGTTATTTGACATCATTGTGTTTGTGTTTTCATGACATTGTGTTCTCATAATTTGTATAAAGTAATAAAGAACGACTCTAATCTTTCAGAAAAGAATACGAACTACAAACATTTTTCATACAATCATTGTAATTTTTTCCACTAAAGAAAAGTGTTGATGCACAATACAATGCTAACTTCTTTGAAACCTGACTAGTTTCAGCTGTGTGTGAGATGAGGAAGGAACAAAATTACAGACTAAACAGAATCTTGGTAGGGCACAAACACATCCAATTCTTTGTTTCGGTTGTGTGGATGGTGGTTTTACATACAAGGTAATGTGCTCACTTGCACCGCTTTAGTTTAAAGTTTATGCAATTTAGAAAAGGATTATGACAAAGTTTGATCCTTATAATCTAAAATGCCATTTGTTTCCACATGAGAAAGGGCCCTGGCTCTTTTCATTGTGAAAGGGCACTGGGCATGGGAGAGCACGCAGCCGTTAGAAGAAACTCTCTCTCAGATCCTTTGCTAAGCACTTTTTTATTTTTAATTTAATTTTTATTCTCTATTGAAACGTCTACTTGATATTCAAAATGACCTCCTAAGTAATCAGAACCTCTGTCTGAAAGGAAACAAGTGCTAGCTGTGAATGGTCTAAATAATTTACAGCAAAATTTTCCTGTGAAGGGCCAGATGGTAAATAGTTTAGGCTTTGCAGGGCACACAGTCTCTGTTGCAGTGACTTAACTCTGCCATCGTGAAAGCATTCACAGACGATCTGCAAACAAATAAAACTTTATTTACAAAATGAGTCAGCTGGCCAGATTTGATCTTAGGCAGTAGTGAGTTTTCTCATCCTGGATCAAAACAAATAATGACAAAATTGCTTTCCTAAACTTTGACCTCAAAGCTAAGAGTGCTAAGTTCTTGAAGGGCTGCAAAGTGAAGTAGTTTGAGGCTGGCGGTTTGTTTTGACTCTTCCAATATTTGTTCTCAGGGTTACTTTGCTGGGACACCTTTAAATTGAAGGGACTCCATATACATATTTAGATTTCCATTTTACCTTTAAAAATTAGGCAGGTCTGGTCCCCAGTACCGTATGGCACCAACCCACGCGCTGGCCACTCAGTGCCAGGAGGCCCTTTTAAGGCAGACATGTGTGCTCCAGTTTGCCCAGGCCCCTCCCCTCCCTCTCCACCCCTCCCTGAGACTGACAGGTAGCTGTGAGTTACTGCCACCACGTTAGATGGCCAGTCTTAAACTCGGTCCACTCGTGTGTTGTGCATCTCAGCTCCCAATCTGGCCTCTATAGCCTGGACTCAACCACCCCTCTTTGTTACCTGGAGACATTCATACTGCAGGATGAGCGCTGAAATCCGTGCACAGCTAGAGGAACTGGGAAACACTAGTCATTTTAAAGAATGTTGTTTCTTTCTTCACAATGAAAAGAGACTCATTAAGCACTGTTCTGGTCTTACTGTTTTTAAGCACACCCTAAGAGTGAATCCTTTTACATCAGCCATTCTTCTTTTTTTCCATCTGTTTGAACTTATAGAAGAGGGCCCCTGGTATCTCCATGTGATAGACTCGAAAAAATCTCACTCCCTTTCATGTTACACTGGACATAATTAGAAGTACGTAGAGATCCCCATTTATCAAGCGTGCAATGTACTCAGGACAAGGGAAATTCTGCCGGGAGGAGATTTTGGAGACTTCCAGGCACTGCCCAACCCCCCTTCAAGGTAAGTGTAAGCTCCCTGAGGTGTGAGCTGAGGCAGACACTTGTTAGGCATTGGCAGAGGGGAAGGGTGGCAGGTGTTTTAAGGTCCCTCCCAATGCCAGCCTTTATGTAAAAATATTTGCACTTTGAAGAATGGTTTCAAATAAATGAATAAGAGAGGGAATGTGTGCTGCTATGGAATGAGGATGCCCATACACAGCCAGGCGGTTCTACTGCCCCTGCCTGGGGTCCGGGGCTTCAGGACAGCCCTGGCAGGGCGCCTGCTGGGAGCTCTCTTTGGGTACCCACAGACTCGCGACAGGCTGGGCAAAGAAAGCTAGAGCCCAAGACACCATTTCCCCCATTCATCCCCCTCTCCAAAGTGTGCAAAAGAGGCAACGTCAAGCTAAGCTGGCTGTGAAGCACACTGGCACCAAAGGGCAGCTGAAGGCCCAGGATCTGCATAAGGTGAGTGATGGGAGAGCAGCCAGGGACGGGGAGCGCCACACGCACACACGTGTGCAAACATGCACTCCCACGCGCGCAGTCCTACGGGCTCACAGCGTGTACTCGCGCACACGCAGTCAGGTGTGGATGTACACCCGCGCACACCCAGGCACATGTACACCCGGGTGCTCACACACCCCATCCAGCTACGCAGAACTCTGGCCAGGCTGTTGTCTGCACACCTGCTGCCTCCTTGGCCACCCTGTCCACACAGTAGCCCGATCGACCCCCGTGGCGGCCGAGACCCAGGCCCATCCGCAGCCCTGAGGCCTCCCTAGGGATTGCACCCAGCAGCCAGTCACCGGCATCCGCGGCCCGGCCAGTTGAGGGCGGCCGTGACCCCGGGGCCGTGAGCGCCGCCACATCCCGGGGCAAATGGCGCGGGGGAAAAGCTTCCTCCTCGGCCTCCAGGTCTCCGATCACTCCGCAAACTCCAGAGAGACGCACACGTCTTTAAAAGCAGGTCCGCGGCTCTCCCACGTCCTGGCGCCCAGTTTTCCGCACGCAGTGTCCCCACAGCTGTGCCCGGGCACAGAGGCGCGGCCAGACCGCACTCCGCGGGCTGCAGGTGTTCCGGCCTCTGGCGGCGCCGGTGCGGCCCCCGAGGTGGGAGCCCACAGAGCGACTGAAGTAGCTGGAGTCCCACCGAATCCCCAGCCCCAAGGCAGAGCAGGAGCGCGCACCGGCGGGAGGTACATGCTGAGCATCGCCCGCGCCGGTGCCCGGCAGCCTCTCCAACCGTGTGGTCCCCGCGCGGGCAGCGAGGCACGGACTGCAGGCCTTGGGCAGCTCCATCTTCCCGTGTCCTCCTCCCCTGGCGCTGCCCGCGGTCTCCCGCCTTTCCTCTGCTCCCCGCTCGCCTCCGCCTCAGCGCCCCGCTGACCTCGCCTCCTCCCCTCCGCTCTTCGTCCCTGCACTCTCCCCTCGTCGGTCCTCTGACCCCCCCTGCCCTCGCCTCCTCCCCTCCTCTCTCCCCTGCCCGCCCCGCGCTCTCCCACGGCTCCCGCCGCCCCCGCCCCCCGCGCCGCGCGGAGCCCCAGTAATAACCCCGGCGCGGCCGCGGAGTCGCTGTGGGGAATCCTCCCGCGCTCTGCCTGGGTCGGGTCCTCCCTGCCCGCTCGCACGCTGCCGGCCGGGGACCCTCCGGTGGCCCCTAGCCCGTCGGAGCGCTCCTAGATGAAGCCCCGCGCGCGCGGATGGCGGGGCTGGGCGGTGCTGTGGCTGCTGCTGGCGCAGGTGGCCGAGCAGGTGAGTCCCGGGCGCTCCCGCCAGCGCGGAAACCGCGGGTCCCGACAGCGGGAGGCGAGTCCCCCGCGACTCCTCTCCCGCGGACCCCGCCGTCTCACCGCGGTGTCGCCGCTGTTTTCCGCAGGCACCTGCGTGCGCCATGGGAGCCGCAGCGGCAGCGCCTGGGAGCCGGAGCGTGCCGCGTCCTCCTCCACCCGCGGAGCGGCCGGGCTGGATGGAAAAGGGCGGTAAGTCCGTGAGGTGGGGGCTTCTAATCCTTGCCATTTAGCAGCTCGTAGTCCCCGTGCCGCTGGTTTATTAGGTGCTGTGAATGTTCATGACTCTGTGGAACCCTACTTTTAAGGTGCTGTTGTGAACTTTTTTTTTTTTTAACTGTGTGAGCGAGCCCCGATGAGTGGACTTCCACCAATATTTACATTTTATTCCCTGGCAAAACGGTTTGCCAGAGTTATTGATATAACATTAGGAAAAAAGGGGAGGAAGTTCATTTTATTTTATTCTAAAGAGCTTAGGAAGAATCTAAAGCTGTTAATATATGCATCAAAGCCGTCATAAAGAGCAAATTACTTTCTTTTCCGTCCCCTCCTATATCCTCGGATCCTCCTTCCCGTCCCCAACATTTCCTCCTTCTCCTCCTTTAAAATTAAAGTATTTCTCTATCGTTGCTTATTCTCAGTGAAGGAGATAAAAGAAGCGCTTAGCATCTCAATACCAAAGTTAAGGCTCCAACAATCAGGGCGTACTTGAAACATAATAGTGCCGGAAATGGCTAATCAGCTTATTGTGACACCATCAGCAACGTTCATGTCCTGGGCCACAATTTGACATGACGGCAAATCTTATTCTTTTTCAATGCATGCTTTTACTTCTGCCACTTAAAAGTGACATTTGCAAATTTGCAGTCTTATGAGAAGGGATCTCCGTGTCTTCATTACTGCATCAGGTAAATGAGAAAGCAGGTGTGTCGCACTGGTTGCTAGGTGGTTTTTTAACCTGAACCCATCTAATGACAGTTAATAAATATTATTTTGCATTGTTACCAACAATAAATTGCCGTATCAAATGTTATTATTAATTGACTTTTATGGGAAGAACTAGGTTTCATTCACTGTATTTCCCGAAGATCTAGAAAATTAAAGAGTTAATAATTCAGAATTTCTCAGTATAGTTACTTCAATTTGATAAAATAACATAAAGGCAAGCACTTAATATATGCATTAACTTTTGAAATTATTCGCTACCAAATGAGTATACAAATAGTATATAAGGTGACCAATATCAGATTGACGCTCACCATAGGACCTTTTGGAGAACCACCAGAGGGCGCTAGGTGCAAATGATATAAAATGTTAAAAAAAAAATTGTCAAGGTGAATTTACAAGAGAAAGTTAATTATCTGTCCATTTACAGACTATCTTCTTGTGGTTGTCCTTGTCCCTTTTAGGGTTTTGCTTACAATACTAAAAGTTAATTCTTACAATTTTAAAAGTTAATTCTAATTCACCTTTTTAAGTAAGATTTTTGTAAAAAAAAAAAAAAAAAATTCTAGTTCCCTAAAATCATGAAAATTCCAGAGGGACTCAGGAGATTTTCACAATAGTTCATGGCATTTATGAAGTTTTATTTAAGATAAAGCACATTATAGACACAGAAGAAAGAAGAAGAAAAGCCAGGGCTTCCTGCCTAAGTGTGCTTTTCCCCTGAAGCGATTCAATCTGCTTCAGCATCCTCTCTGGGAGTGGGGTGCCAGCGTGCTGCTCTGAACACCTGGCATCTCAGTTGTTGTCACAGCCCATCGTCTCCATGACAACCACTTACCTGGCTTGGTAAGAACCTGAAGGGGAAGAGGCAAACCCTTGCTGAAGTTCTAGCCCAGTGGACACAGCACACCCTCCTCCCCTACCTTCTATGCACTTTAGCTCCTTAATTATAAATGGCTAGCGTGTGAGTCTGGACATCCACAACAAGCTTCTATGCCAGCAGAGAAAAGATCCTGCTCAACAGTGTTGCCTGTTTCCCTCTGACCTGGAGCAGAAGAGCTAGAAGACACTTGGTGACTGCTGGGGTCAACTTACTGCTGCCTGTCTAGGTATCCATTAGACAAGTTGTTTCTGAAATAACTAATTGTAGCCATACATTTTGTTTAAAGTAGCACATGACTCAAACTATTATTGCAGATCATTCTTGGTGGCTTAAGTAATTACAAAATAGCAAAGAGAACAAAGCTGGAGGTGTCACACTACCTACCTGACTTCAAACTATGCTATAAGGCTACAGTAACCAAAACAGCATGGTACTGGTACCAAAACAGATATATAGATCAATAGAACAGAACAGAGACCTCAGAAATAACACCACGCATCTACAACCACCTGATCTTTGGCACATCTGACAAAAACAAGCAATGGGGAAAGGATTCCCTATTTAATAAATGGTACTGGGAAAGCTGGCTAGCCATATGAAGAAAACCGAAACTGGACCCTTCCTTACACCTTATACAGAATCTAACTCAAGATGGATTAAATATTTAAACATAAGACCTAAAACCAAAAGCAATTGCAACAAAAGCCAAAACTGACAAATAAGATCTAATTAAACTAAAGAGCTTCTGCACAGCAAAAGAAACTATCATCAGAGTGAACAGGCAACCTACAGAACGAGAGAAAATTTTTGTAATCTATCCATCTGACAATGGGCTAATATCCAGAATCTACAAGAAACTTAAACAAATTTAGAAGAAAAAAACAAACAACCCCATCAAAAAATGGGTGAAGTATATGAACAGAAAATTTTCAAAAGAAGACATTTATGCGGCCAACAAACATACGAAAAAAAGCTCATCATCACAGGTCATTAGAGAAATGCAAATCAAAACAACAATGAGATACCATCTCACACTATTTAGAATGGCAATCTTTAAAAAGTCAAGAAACAACAGATTCTGAAGAGGATGTGGAGAAATAGGAACACTTTTACACAGTTGGTGGGAGTGTAAATTAGTTCAACCATTGTGGAAGACAGTGTGGCGATTCCTCAAGGATCTCAAACAAGAAATACCATTTGACCCAGCAATCCCATTACTGGGTATATACCCAGGGAATTATAAGTCATTCTACTATTAAGACACATGGACACATATGTTTAGTGAAGCACTATTCACAATAGCAAAGACTTGGAACCAACCCAAATGCCCATCAATGAGAGACTGGATAAAGAAAATGCGGCACATATACACCATGGAATTCTATGCAGCCATAAGAAAAGAATGAGTTCATGTCATTTGCAGGGACATGGATGAAGCTGGAAACCATCATTCTCAGCAAACTAACACAGGAACAGAAAACCAAACACTGCACGTTCTCACTCATAAGTGGGAGTTGAACACTGAGAACATATGGACACAGGGAAAGGAACATCACACACCGGGCTTGTTGGGGGGTGAGGGGCAAGGGGGGGGATAGCATTAGGAGAAATACCTAATGTAGATGGCAGGTTGATGGGTGCAGCAAACCACCATGATACATGTATACCTATGTAACAAACCTGTACGTTCTGCACACGTATCACAGAACTTAAAGTATAATAATAATAAAAAATCAGTGGTCACATGCTCACTAGTGAACATAACAATGCAGAGAGCATAAAATAGAATTGTGCTAGTTTCTCTTCCTACCCCCCTCTGCCTTTACTATTTGCCTTCTGCATTTTGTCCAGATAATCTACAAGAATTTACTTATTGCCCTGTGTTCCTTACAGGCTACATTTTTATTTCTTTTAAAGGTCACTTTGGCTTCAGAGCTTACAATGTACTTTGAAAGCTCGTTATATTATGAACTTTGCCTTATGTGGTGAAATAATCTTTTAGATTTCATTCTTTTAGAGTATATTTTTTACAAGTTTTAAGGTATTCCTTTCTATGCCTTTATTGTAATTTAGTTACCAATTATCTGTTGTTGATTATTGTTTAAAATTTTACCTCGTTACAAATAATGCTTCCATGAAAATATTTACATAAACTTTTTAAAATTCATCTGGGATTATTTCCTCAGGGTGATTTCCCAGGTCAAAGGATTTTGCAACTCATTGCCAAAGCTGACTTTGGGAGGGTAGTGTCATTTTTCTTTCCTGACATCAGCAGTGTTTGAAAGAGGTGGCTGGTGGTGGACTGATTTTTCATTAATGTGATTGATTTCTATTTAGAAGGCTATACATCTCCTGCCACCTGCCCCACCCTTCTCTCTCTGTTTTCTGGATTCTCCTTCCCTGCTATCCTCTTAGGGTGCTCATGAACGTTCCTTTGCTCTTAGAGAGTTACAGGCTCTGTCTTTGAGTCTGGAGCAAGCTGCAGTCAGGTGCCATCTAAGCAGCCAACTGTGGAAAGAGTGAGAAGGGTGGAGCTCATCGGAGATGCTCCTGCTGGGTGGGCGAGGCGTGGATCTCTGGCCGTCTCCCCCAGCCTTTTGGAATTGAGCTCTCCCAAAACAACCAGGGCCTCACGGGAGCCTTGCAGGGCTTCTTGGAGTTCAGTTTGCCTGAACGCTGAGGTTATGAGCCTACCACTTATATATATGAGTTTTTAGACAGGACAAACTTTTCCTCTTGCAGGATTATTGTGTTTGGAGTCTTTCAAATACGTCTTTCCCATTTATGGAAAAAATACTGTATTAATAAAGACACCAAATCACTGGGAGAATAATTAAAATACATAAATTTACAGTGAAATTAATTATATGAAAAACGTTGCAATACTCAAAGCTCATCATTTCATAATTATTTCACTATATTTGATAATAATCTAGGCTCTTGAGGCCACTGGCCTCTTTTGCATCTGTATGGTAGAAATACCACACATTGGGGGCTGCTGCATATCTCTGTGCACTGCATATTCAGTGACGGCACAGCAGTCATTGAAATCAGCCATGAGGGGAAGATTTACACTAGGGAAATTGGCAAATGCCAAAATCCAGGTCATTCTTCTCCAGACAGCAGGTTGTTAAATGTTTATTACCGCAGCATTGTGTTTATGTAAACGTGGCTTATCAGTAGTTACTTTGCATGATAAATATTATATGTGCCCCCAATAAAGGACAAATATTGTCTCTCTTCGAAATAAAGGTCATAAGAATATGACTTATTTCATCTGAGAATAATTTGATTTTTTAAAGAGTAATCACCTTTTTATACACAATAAAATGTGCTAACCTGCCACTGTTTGGAACAAGCCATCCTGCTTTCTGTCATCCTTCCCCTGACTCAGCTACAGTGGTAGGAGCTGGTGGGAGGTGAGGAGCATGCCCCTGAGTGGCTGGGAGGGCAGGATGACAGCTGTTAACATCACTGCATCACTGTTGTAGGATTTCCTGGCTTGGTAATAGCACATTATGGGGCCCTTGTTACAATTCTTTTTTTTAAACTGTGATGTTCTGTATTCCACACTTTGAACTCAGTATGGATAGGTGTTGCATTTTTCTTTATCATTTTTGACTGGGTGGAAAGGTCATCTGGTAAAAAATATTATATCTTAAGACTTCCTGATTCTTCTCAGTATTCCGAAATGACTCAGCCTCTTCTCACTCTTTTGATTTCAGAATATGACCTGGTCTCTGCCTATGAGATTGACCACAGGGGTGATTACGTGTCCCATGAAATCATGCACCATCAGCGGCGGAGAAGAGCAGTGGCCGTGTCAGGGGTTGAGTCTCTTCACCTTCGGCTGAAAGGCTCCAGGCATGACTTCCACATGGATCTGAGGACTTCCAGCAGCCTGGTGGCTCCTGGCTTTATTGTGCAGACGTTGGGAAAGACAGGCACTAAGTCTGTGCAGACTTTACCGCCAGAGGACTTCTGTTTCTATCAAGGCTCTTTGCGATCCCACAGAAACTCCTCAGTGGCCCTTTCAACCTGCCAAGGCTTGGTGAGTACAGCGCAAGTCCCAGGTAGGGAGGCGAGGTTGGTGATGGCGGAAAGGAGAGCGTAACCAGGACTTTCCCTCGAATTCGCATAGATGTTCTTCTAGTACTGCAGCACAGATTAAGCAGGAGGAATATTGCCAAGTAAAACTTTCCAAAAAACATTTTGTGCCTCTTCTGGCCTGTTTGGAAACAGTGTGCACACCCACCCTGCTGCTGCTGTTCTAGAATTATTGTGGAAGAGCACTTCAGCTTGAAAATTGTGTATAAGAACCTCTGGCCAAATCTGAATTCTTTAGCTTCTTAAGGGATGTTTTTACTCTAACTTACAGCTTCTAACTGACAGAAACTGGAGAAATGTCTTCATTTTGAATAAAACAACACTATTCAAGAGATTGGCCATAAGGATTATTTGATCAGATATTTGAAAGACTTTGAATACTGTACATCTTTCATTCTGATGATGATAATCTGCTTACACATTAGGGCATTCATCCATGGCAGGGTGTTGCTGGTCTTCCTGGACTGATGAATCCAGGGGTGCATTCCCCATGTCCTGCATATCGGGTTTGGAATGGCACATCACTTCGATGCTTCTGGTGCTGCGATTTACAGGGACCCTAGAGTGGAGGGCTTATGGCCGAGCTAAGAATCTACCTGCATCCCTCAGGCCTACCCAAGTCAAAATCTCAATGGCTTGCTTTTTACTTTTCTTAAAATATTTTCATATATTTAGGGAGAAAAATCTTAGGAGATTCTTAGATTCTTGGCAACAAATGAATTGCTCAGGTGCAGAGGAGCGAAGTGGGACTTAGACAGCAGAGTGAAAATGTGCAGTCAACAGTTAAAGGTCTTGAGGATGTTAAAGTTTTGGCCAACAGGTCTGGGACATTTATTGCTTCTCTAGAAAAAGCTTTCACTGTGTCTTAAATTTCCTTCCCTCTTTGAGGAGAGGGAATTCAGACCCCACATCTCATAAAGATTTTGTGTGTGTGAATTTTGGATGCTGAATTCATAACCAATTCCTTAAAATACTGAATATATGCAAATGCTAAATCCTGTAAAAAATTTTTTTAGGTGTTAACATTCTGCTTTTTAGGGAAATTTGATATGAGTTGATCTCATTGCTATTTCACTTGCAAGAAGTTTTTGGGTTGAGTTGCCAGGGATAGGGTGGTGGTTATTTGGCACTCTTGTTAAACATGAAGACAATGGGGCTGATTTCTTCCACACTCTCCCAAGAAAAATAAGTCTTCCTTAACAGACTAGAGCTCTTCATGAAATTCACAAAATGAAGATACATCTTCCTTGGTTTTCTTTCACAAGGGCTTAAGCCAGAAATGGAAGCCATCTGTGTGGCAGCGAGGTGTGCCGTGCCCTTTACACTTGGGTAATGTTGGATTTGGTTGTGGAAATTGGTGAGGTGCTTCTTGCTAACCCAGCAGGGATGCAAGCTCCCTGAGGCCCCTGGGTTTCCCTGAGCCAGGGAGGCTGAGCTGTGCCCTGGAATCTGTTCCCTGAATCGAGGTGGTTTCCAGTAGCTTGAAATTTCTGGCTCTTTTTGAGCTTGATCAGAGTTAACAGGAAAAGTTAACAGTAAAGTAAGTGTATAATTATAATGAAAGATAAGGAAATTATAAATAACAGAAAAAAATGCTTCTCTGGATAATAAACAGTGGTGTCTGATACTGTAGCTGCTGGAAGAGAAATTTATATTTCTTCTTCATTAATCTTCCAAATACTTGTAGTCCAGCTTTACTGATATTTTGTCCATAGATGGTCACTACAAATGAGACCTCAACCAGACTTAAGAGTGTGAGGCTTAGTGTTTTCGTCATAAGACAGGACAAATCAAAGGCATTTGAAAGAGCCCTGTTCTTATTTAGGTATCTTTGCAGAGCCTAGGGGTGATCACTTTGAAAAGAAGATCTCTTCCAGCAGGAAATGCTCTATATTCCATTCTATCTGTTTAATTTGTAGGATAAGAATATTACTTTCAAGTTTAAAAATATATTGCTTAATTATTACATAATATCTTGTATCATTTAATTAGAGAAAATGGTTTACAGTTGTGAGACAATGCAATTTCCAAGCTGATACATCGTTTTTCACCCTGGTTCTCAGATTCTGCATTTGGAAGGATTTTGCTGTTGTCCACTAATGATTGGTTTGAGGAGTAGTGTGAAAGTGAATCATTGAAGTGTTGTCCTATTCATAGTAAGTAAATATTCATAAAGAAGAAAGGAAAAACTAAACAAACATAATACATTAAATCTCATGTTCACAATGACAGTTTGAGTACTGAATGACCTTGAGAACTGCGTATGGCTGCAGCCCAGCAGACCTGGGCCCCAGGAGTTTATTGTCTAATGAGAGAGGCAGGACACAGGCAAGTCCCCTACAGGGGGAGGAAACAGGGACAGACATGGGAGCCAGAAGGACCCAGAGGAGGATGCCTCTGCGTGCCTTGCAGGTAGGTGGAGAGTGTCAGGGTAGGATTTTGGAGACTGTCCGGAAACCAAGTCCAAGCCCTGTCCTCATAGTAAAGTTAGAACATGATGCCCATAAATGAAGGAGTAACATGCAGTCCTGTAGAAGACTGCTGGCATCTGCCAAGCTCACAGATCCTGTTAACACCACCTATAAATGTTAAGAGCTTAACATTTGCATATTAAACCCAAGTATAATATATTCAATGAGATCTGTAAACCCTAAAATTGTTTCTAGAGTTTACCCTGGTATTGCCACCAAGTATCTTGACTTAAAATATTTCTTATTCAGTTAAATAAGGATAATTTTTGGAAAAAGGATCCCTGTTATATTTATGTCTCTACCAAATTGTCATTAGAGATCTGTTTGTGGTCACCAACCATAAGCACATAAATGTGTGTCACTCAGGTACTTTCTAGTACTTGGTTAAATAATGGGCAGACTTAGAGGGCTAGTTATAAGTAAGAGACAATGATGACCATGGCAATAGCACAAAGAACAATAATGACATATTGAATGTTATACTCTGCTAATAGCTTTACAATTGTTATCTCACTTAGCTTGAAGATAAGTTGAAGAAATAGGTACTATTTTAAAAACAGCTTTATTGAGATGTAACTCACTCCTTAAAGAGCTAATTAGCTCTATTCATTTAATAGAGTTTCACCCTTTAAAATGTATAATTCAGTAGTTTTTAGTATATTAACAGAATTGTGCAAATATCACTAGAATCTAATTGGAGACATTTGCATCATCTCAAAAATAAACCCCTCATGGTCAGTTCTCACTTCCCCTAATCTCCCCGTTCCCATCCTAGGCAGTATAGGTTTGCCTAATCTGGCCATTGATTATAAACAGAAGCATACACTAGGTGGCCTTTGTGACTGACTCATTTCACTTAGCATAACGTGCTCAAGATTCATCCACGTTGCAGCACATATCAGTACTTTATCCTTTTTTATTGCTGAAGCATACCACATTTTATTTACCTGTTTATCAGTTGACAGACATTACTGTTTTACATTTTTTGGCTACTGTGAATAATGCTGCTATGAACATTTGTGTACAGGTTTTTGTATGAACATGTGTTTTCATTTCTCTTGGGTAAATACCTAGGAGTGTAATTTCTGGGACATATGGAAACTCTACACTTAACATTTTGAGGAATTTTCAAACTGTTTTTCATATTAGCTGTACCATTTTATATTACCCTAGTAATGTCTGAAGTTTCCTATTTCTCCACATTCTTGCCAAACCTTGTTATTGTTCTCTGTTTTTAAATAGCCATCCCAGTGAGTACGAAGTAGTATCCGTCGTAGTTCTGATTTACTGGGTAGAGATTATTGGCTTGTGAAGTGGGTTCACTGTGCAGAGGTTAGCAACTTGTCTGAGTTTGGTGAGACAGCAACTCCCACACACAAGTTACATGAAGTGGGTTTATTACTTAGAGATAGGTAAGGCAGCAAGGGACAGCAGAAGCCTAGGAATCATCACAGGCTGGTGCACGAGGCTCAGTACAGCTGCCTGAGTGGATGAAGTCTTGTCTGTGCATGCAACGTGGCTGAGGCACCCAGGAAAACAGCCCATCCTGGGTTTTATACCTGGGCACATGACGTGCTGGACAAGTTTTGCAGTTCAATCATCACAACAAGTTCTACATTTCAGTCATCATTCATACCACAAGGCAGGGACTGCAACAGAGTCCAGGTTGTTTCTGGCCTTTCCTCCCTATCTCATGATGTTGTATTTCCAGCACATTTTGCAGTCATTCTTGAGAACGGCAAGGAAGAAAATGGGGAGGACTCAGTTGGTCCATCGTCATCTGTAGAACTGTTCTGCATTGGTTGACGGTTTTTTGTTGTTTTACTTTCAGCACTTTCAATATGTCATCCTACTGCTTTCTGACTTCCATTGTTTCTGGTGAGAAGTCAACTGTTTATCTCACTGTGGTTTATTATGCTCATTGCATTACGCATAGGTTAGTATGTATATTTTGGTATCCATTATGCATATGTTGATATATTTAATGATGTACCACATTTCTCTGAGGCTCCATTTATTTTTTCTTCATTCATTTTTCTCTGTCTTCTTTGTTTATCTTCAAGTTCACTGATTTTTTCCTGGCAGCTCAAATATATTATTAAGTCCCATCATGAATTTTACATTTTGTGTATTGTACTTTTCAATTCCAAATTTCTTATTTATTTCTTTTAAAAATGTATCTTCATTCAAATTCTCTGTACAACATTGCCATCATGGCTTCCTTTATTTCTTTTCTCTTATATATTTATTTATTTATTTATTTATTTATTGAGCTGGAGTCTCGCCCTGTTGCCCAGGCTGGAGTGCAATTGCACAATCTCAGCTCACTGCAGCCTCTTCCTCTTGGGTTCAAGTGATTCTCCTGCCTCAGCCTCCTGAGTAGCTGGGATTGCAGGTGCACACCACCATGCCCAGCAAATTTTTTGTATCTTTAGTGGAGATGGGGTTTCACCATGTTGACCAGGCTGGTCTCGAACTCCTGACCTTGTGATCCTCCTGCCTCAGCCTCCCAAAGTGCTGGAACCACAGGTGTGAGTCACTGTACCTGGCCCATTTTTATTTTTAATGTATTTTTATCATATATATTTAAGGTGAAAACATGATGTTTATAGACACACACACACACACACACACACACACACAGAGATGATTACTACAGCCAAGCAAATTTATCCATTATTTCCCATAGTTCCTTTTGTGTGTGTGTGTGTGTGTGTGTGTGTGTGTATGTGTGTGGGGGGTAAGAGCACCTAAAATCTACTCTTTAGTCAAATTTTCAGTATACAATACAGTATTATTAAGTATAGTCTTCCTGCTGTACATTAGGTCTTTAGACTTATTCATCCTATGTAACAGTAAGCTTGTATTCTTTGACCTAGTTCTCCCCATTTTTTCCTCCTTTCTGCCACTGGGAAGGAATGTTCTAATCAATACTCTACTTGCTACTTCTATGTATTCAACTTCTTTTTTAGATTCCACATATAAGTGAGACCGTATAGTATTTGTCTTTCTGTGTCTGGCTTATTTCACTTAGCATATTGTCCTCCAGGGTCATCCTTCCTGTCATAAATGGTTCTTCTTGGTTGCTCACAACTAAAATCTTTATTATTTTTGACAATGCCCTTAGGCAAGAAATTCCCACATTCTGCTCCAAATAATTTCAGGCCATGGAGGCAAGCTCCTTGTTCATGCAGCCTGTCTCTTCTCCTGGGCAAAACCTCCAAGACACTGAATTGCAGATGGGACTGCTAGAGTGGCTTGCTTCTCCTACTGTGACACCCATACTCGATGAGTAGAGCTCTGGTGGGTATGGTAACCCCTTGTCTTCCCTGGTTTTGCTTCCTCTCTTGAAAGTTTAACCTACAAGTGAGATGGAGTGGAGGTATTCAGGGTTTCCTTGCTGTTGGCGTGATAAGCCTGGAGAGTAGTGTAGGGGATGCTTGGCAGAAGAGAAACAAGTTCTCATGGCCATGCCTGCCTGGAACAGAGCTTCTGCAATACGGAACTGAAGGAATTTCAGATGCAAGTGGCTTGCCTCCCTTGTGGTGCAAATGGAGTCCCAGAATAGAAGTTAGTTGGGGGTAAGGAAATAGGGATTCCTTATCTTCTTGGCTACACATGCCTGGAGAAGAACTTCTGTTGCATTTAGCTGGGGCCAAGGTAAAGACTTGAGCAAACCATGGCTCAAACACTACCAAATCTCACTGTTCTGTTCAAGGTTTATTAAAATGTTTTTCAGTAATTGTTTCTCCATATTTTATGCCCTTAAGATAATTTCCAAGGACTTTAAATGGTTGAAGCATGTGTGTGTGCATGCATGTGTGTCATTTTCAGCAATAAGTGGTTCTTTTCACTGGGGTGAAATCCCACCTTGCTCCTCAAATTGCCATTCTGGAAGTCTGTCTTCAATAGACACTATTATTAACATATTTTACAGATTATGATCCAAGACCACTTTATTATCCCCATTTTACAGATGATCCCAAAGCTAATTCTTCAAAACATGGGAATCTAGAACTAGCACTTGAAACCACAGTACCATTTCACTTCCCTTAATCATGAAGCTGTTGCTGCCTTACAGGGACCTGTGAGCTCATGCACATGAATTTGCATTGTGTCACCTGAACTTTCTCTAAGGGGTAATGACTTTCTCATTGGTTTCCACCACTTCAGTACCATCTTCCTCAGCATCTAATGCTGTTTGAGCTTAGTGACCACATTTGCAGTATGTAATGTTAAATTTGCAGTGTGTAAATATTAAAGCACATATGTGTACTTTATTCCATAATTATTTATTTACAGGTTTTTTAATACCAGACTATGAACTCTTCAAGAGTCCTTTATTATTCATCTTTGTATCCCAAAGTTCTCGTTAAACATTAACCTAAATTCATTTTGTTCTTGTAATGCATGATTGTATTTCCAATTTACAAACAGAAATCCTGTATCTTCTCAACCTCTATTTTTGGGTATTAATAAAGGTAAAATTAGTTTTATAATCTACTTCATCTGATTTCTTGCTATGATTAATGTCAAATTGTAAATTTTCTTTTGAAGTATATAGTTTATTAATAAATGGTTCAATCACTAGGGTTTTTAACAAAACTATTTTTTAGAAACTCCATTAGTCAATATTTTTAAGTGAGGTTTGTTTAAAAATGTTTTCTATTGCATATGATGGGAATAAATTTTTCTTAGGATTTTCTGAAAGCTCTGTACTTGGATTAGAAAAAAAAAATATAATCTGTCGACTGCCATTGGCATAAAATCTGCATGAAATGTAATTCCTCTTGCATAAAACATGATGTTTGTCAAGGCATTAGTGCACAGGATAGGTATCATTTTTCTTGAAGTCTAATTATTGTTTTCAAAAATGTTGGAAACTTGTAAATGTTGTAATTCTTAGTTCTGTCTATACTCTCACTTGATTTGACACTTATTCAGGACCCTGGTTTGAATTGTACTGGGGTTTATTTCTAGCCACAAACTCCAGGGATTCCCTGGAAATTCTAGTCATTGAGAGATTTTTCTGAAATACTCAATAAATCCTAGGAAACTGTCTGAAATGCTGCCAGATTTTCAACTGACTTTAAAAAATGTTCTTGAGCCAGGATAATAAAATAGGAATAGAAAGGAAGAACCCACATGGGGGATGATCAGAAGAGATACTATGATTTTTGAAAGAAAGGTGTCACTATCTGAGAAGACTGCTGATGGCATAAGCAGATGAAAATGTCAGTCTTGGGAGGCATGTGAGACAGGTGTTAGGTTTTTGGATAAAGAATGGCCAAAACTGGTGGTGACTAGGAAATTTAAGGTAGTTGTGAAGAACTAATTGAAAGTGTAGATAATTTCTTACTTTTCTGCTAATTACATAAGAAAAAACATAATAGTGCAATTTGGAAATTAACAGAAATGAATATATTTCATTAGATCAAATAATATTTCATAATGTAATCTTTCATCTTTGAAGTGATGACAGATTTTTCTATTAATTTACTGTTAGTTGTAAACAAAAATTACATGACTAGATAAATTTAGCTGTAAAATCTATGGTTTTGTTCCACTTCTCTCATTTTTGAAGTGATGAAACTGAGATCCAAGTGGAGTGGAGTCACTTGGTCAATATCACAAAGTCCAGTGGAATTCAGACAGGTCTAGGGTGCGTGTCTTCAGATTCTCTGTCCAGCAATGTTTTCACCAAGAATCACTTGATGATATTACTTCATCATGAAATAGGGATCAGGTGGCATAGCAGAAGTGGGATTTGTAGAGTTCTAGCCTCAGCCTCACAAAGCAGAGTTTAAAAGGACAGTTTGGAGTTAAGAGATGACTTCTTAGTAATGCTCAGACCTGAAACTTGATTCCCTGGGTGTAACAGAAGATGATCCCTGTGGCCACTGACTCTCGGGGATGATACAGGCCTGGGACTGTCTGAATGACAGGATGTCTGAAATCTACTTTTAAAGAGAGTGCTTGCTCAAGCAAAAGTCCAGTACAAAGAGTAAAAGAGTCCAAATGAAACCAAGCTCTTGAAGGCAGGATCTTGCTTTGCCTGAGGTTTAACGACAGCAGCCTGATTGTATCTGGTTAACATGGATGTGACCTTTTTTTCCTCCTTAAATGTTACCTTTTAAGAAGGAAGTCCACTGGGGCTAGACAGGAAGCCCACTGGGACAGACAGGAAGTCCACAAGGAACAGATAGGAAGTCTCTTAAGGACTTCCTTGGCCCACCCATCTAAACTCGCCCAGTCCTTGTTTCATTCCTATCCCTGTTTCCCACTTCCTATCCCTATTTTATTTTTCTATTTGGCATTTATCATTAACTGTATCAATAACAGTCTAGTCAGGAGACAGAAACCACACAAATTATTTGAAGAGAGAATTAATACAATGCATTATGTAGGCATTTGAGAACTGAAAAATTAAACAGAGAATATCAAAGCACCCTAGACAACAACTACAAGAATATACTGCCCCTGGGGCTGAGGAAACTAAGGGAAGAGTTTGGGATGTTCAAAATTCAGACGTTTGGAGCTGGGCCTCAAATCCCTTAGTAGTAGGAGCTAGCTGGTGCTAGGACTCTGAGGGAGAACAATGTAGCTGGTTCTTTAAGTAAGCTACAAACGAGAATCAGCGGCTGCAACTGGAATGATCTGCCACTGCAAAGGTGAAGTGAGAATGACAGGAACAGGAGGCAGGAAGCCCACCGGAGACAGACAGGAAGCCCACTGGGGACAAACAGGAAGTCTACCCCTGGGAAAAACAGGAAATGAGGGAACAGACAGAAAGTCCACAGGAGCTGACAAGAAGTCCACGGGGGACAGACAGGAAGTGAGGGAGCCAACAGAAAGTCCACAGGGGTTAGACAGGAAGCCCACTGGGATGGACAGGAGGTCCACAGGGAACAGACAGAAAGTGAGGAGACAGAGAGGAAGTCCACTGGGGCTAGACAGGAAGCCCAATGGGAAAGACAGGAAGTCCACAAGGAACAGACAGGAAGTGAGGCATAGACAGTCTGCAGGGGCTAGGCAGGAAAGAGCAGGTTCTTCCACTTTCCTTAGACTGTCCCCATTGTGTGGGCTATTGGTGGATGTGAATAGAGAGCAGGTGGCAAAGCAGAAATGGGATTTGTATAGTTCCAGGTTCACATCAGAAAACAGAGTTTAAAGGGAGAGCTTTGAGTTGAGAGGTGATTTCTTTGTATAATCAAGCTGCCACTACCCTAAATATTGAGAGAATAACTACCAGGGATGTTTGACTTTTTCTTGCTTTATCCCCAACACTTTCAATAGTGCCCGGCATATAGTAAAGCCCTCAATAAAAATTTCTTCAAAGAATGAATGATTTTTGCAATGGCGGAATAAGACTTCCGTTGCCTTACAAAAATCATCTGCACAACCAGATGGGGGAAAGGAGACCCCAAAAACAGAAGTAGGAATATTCCAGCCTTATATAGGGAAAGGAATGGGCTAGCTAAACCTTGCTAGGCCTTGTGACAGGCTTATTCTTGCATGAGGCTGGAACTGCCGGACACATGTGTCCAGACATTCCTCCCCCATGGTAGGCTGCACTTGACCTCTTTTACTGCTTTGATTAAAATTAAGCCTCCTATGTAGCTTGCCAGGAGGGAGAAGGAACAGTTTCCTCAGTAGGCTTGGGGGTTGTATTTCATGACTCATAGAGGTATAAATTAGCACTCAGGGGCTTGTGTGTGTGTCTATTTTCAGTCTGAGTTTGGCTACTCTAAATCACTCCTGAAGGAGATGTTAGAGTATATCTTCTAGAGGCCTGAGGCCAGACTCTGTATCAAAGGGAATTTACACACTCAGTGGAGTCCTGTCCTTCGTGATTGTGGACAGCAACTGTTCTCAGTAATCCCCTACCAACTCTCAAGTGCCATGAGCCGCAACAGTGAATCAGAAACTCCTAGTTGCACTTGCTCTCCTGTTGATCCTCCATCCCCAGTGATTCCAGGCATGGATCATTTTTACTGACTTTGATTCCTTTTAAAATAATAACATCCATCATTTGTCATTTGTTGAATGTATTTTTCACTAAAGAGTTTAACTTTTTTTTTTTTAGGAAGAACGGCATGTGTTTAAAATCAAGTAAGTCAGCATTTTAAATTAGTAGCAAAATCAGTGCTAATTTTATATCTTCTTTCTTATAATTTCACAGAAATATATAGAAACTAAATATATAAAAACTAAATTAAAATAATTTATTTGAAAAATATCTACCTAAAAATAGGTTGAATTTCTATTTTTTCTTCATATTTAATTGATGATAAATGGAAATAGCAAATAAGGGATGTACTGGCATTATGTAAAATCTTAGCAGTTTTGTAGCAAAAATAAGCCTCACTGGGATAAAACTTAAAAAAAAAATCATATGCTGATCACTCCCTAGCTTTATATATATGATTAAATGGCTGGTTGCCTTTAGTTTAAAAATGGTAATAAAATAATAGAAAGCTTCAGTAGTAGTGACATGATGCATCTGGTGGCTCTAATTTTCTGTCACTTAATAGTTATTTGCACATCCCTTAAGACATTAGAAATTGGATGCAAAACATGTCAAGTGAAATGTGGCTTAAGCAGTTGGTGATTTCTTTTAGTATCCAAAATCTGTGAGAAGTAATTGTCTCAATAACCCTAGGATCCTTTTATTCTTTTATCATAATTTAAATTTGTATGAGTCTTTTCTTCTTGGGTGAAAAAAAGCAAGAGCTTTTCCTTCAATGTGTTAAACCCCTCTTTACCTCCACAGTTGTTGAGAACTTTTTCAAAGAATGTTATTTTTGATTGAGCTTTCCTCCACATAAGGCACTTCAAATTGTGCCCTGTGGAACTTCCAGCAAAAGTGGGCAAGGGGCCTGCACCAACTTTTTTGTAAGTTCCAAAGTAAAGAAACTCCCCATCCCCTCAGAGTTTTAGCGGATGCTGTTGCCTCTTCCTGCAAAACAACTCCTATCCCATTCCTTCTGGTTAAATGTCACTTTGTTCTTTAGGTCTCAGTTGAAAAGTCACTCCCATAAGTAATATCACACTGTTTCACTGTTGCTCCAAGCCAGGGCAGGCTTCCTTCTTATGCATCCATACTACACCTTATTTTTCTCTTTATGAAGACTTATTTCAATTAAATTCTTATTTGGGTTACCAGTTTAGCATTTACCCCTTCCTCTCAATAGGCAAAGAGCATTTTAAGGGCAGCACCATGATTGTTACGATTCCTACAGTACCACCACTGCCTGGCAGTGTTCCCAGCCCATGAAAGGAACTGGATGGATGGGTGGGAAGATGGGTGCATGGTTGGATGAATAAGTTGATGGATGGGTAAATGGATGGAAGAAAGATGCTGGTTCTATCTGTGCTGGAGAGAGTCTCTTTATCTACAGAGGGAGTGTATTGACTGCAAAAGGCCCAATCTAAAACTGGACCTAAGTTGCATTTGGGAAGCATGCACTCCCCAGTCAGCCATCATACAGGTCCAAGGAGTGTCTCTGAGGCCCTGGGAGCATATCTCAAAAGCAGGGAAGCAAATGGGGCAAGTGCTGTTCACATGTGGGTGATCTCAGGAAAGGCCAATTGGAGGTGAGCACTCTTCAGTCCTAACCATGTGAGTCATTTTTCTAGTTATAGATAAAGAAAATCTCTATACAAATTCTAAATAATAAATGTCACAGTACACTTTAAGTAACATGATATGATATAATTTATATGAAGTACAAGTCAAGCAACTAAGTGGCATTTGTCCAGCTCTTACCTTTTGTATCTACTGCTTAAGCATAGAGACGTTGTAATTTCTGTGCTTCAGTCTCTTAGGCATGTCTTATTTAATTACCAAGCTTACTCCAAGGAGAGATTGCCTATTGTGTATTAAGATTCTTGTGAATAGGCACTTTCACCACCCTGCATCCTCCACAAAAAGTGATGCAGTGACCATCTATACTGACACTCAAAGATGAAAGGCTGGCACTTCTCATAAAATCAGAAACATGCTCAACATTTACCCTGTTTGGTTAGTTAAGATAAACCAGATAGTAATCAATGTCTTTTATCAAAATCCAGAACCAAGTGAGTCAACAAGCACTTCAGAGAACCTACAATTGAAGGACTGTGGAAGTCATTCTGCAAAATAAATCAGCGGGAAAACATGAACTCTACATGCAAAGAAAGATATTGACTTAAACATTCAAATGAGAAGCAGAATAAAAATGCTTCTTCAGTAAATGGAAAATATGATGGGAAAACATGGCTTTTGGAGTCAGACGGGTCTTGATCAAGTGTGATTTATCTTACTAACCAGCAAGCTCACTACCCTGGGCTTCAGCTTTCTTAATTCACAATTAACACTGTGGCCTCCTAGGGCTGTGTGAGTTTTGAGTAAGAACATATGAAAGCCCTTAATACAGGGCTTGGCACAAAGTAAGAGCTGAACAAGTATTTGTTCTCCTCAGTCCCCCCACCCCCCACTCATTATTGAACTGTGTAATACAAATAAAATCTAATCAGAAAATCAGTGCACATTTTGTAATGCAAGCCAGTTCAAACAGAGTTAAGGAACCAAGAGGTGAAGTTATACTGACCTTCAGAGAAGTCCCACAGATGGGATGGGAATAGGATTAGAATGTATTTTGTTACATTAGAACCTTCAGAGTGACTTATGAAAGCAATTAGGATGGTAAAAAGACATATCATTTGAGCAAGCTATTTAAAATGTGAGAGTGTTCTGCAACGTTTAGAGCCATTGCTGACGCCCACATTTTGGAAGAAAATTGTCTATTCCCAACACCTGGGAGATCACTTGTGCTTAACAAGTTATCATAAACAAGGGAAGTGCCCAGAATAACCAGGATTTTGATTTCTATTCACCCTGAGGCAGTCAAAGGAGCCATAAACCTTGTTTTTATTTGCAGAGATGACCTAACTGAAGATGGGGGAGTTTTTACTATTCACTTTGCAGGTTATCATTAGGTAATAAATAAAGAATGATGGATTGCAGATACTAAGCCAAAAAGAAGCTAGGATCTTTTATAGCACATCCCTAGCTGAAATGTACAAGTATGTGTAGAAGACTTGGGTGAGTAAATATTGAATGTTTAAGATTAAAGGGCTATGCAGAATAGGCAGACCATAAGTAAAAGCAAAAGTCATTATCTGTTCCATAAGAAGGCCCCAAATTTAATTTAACCTTATCTTCACCATTCAGCACCATTCTTCTGAATTTCTAGTGTTGCTTTGACATGTAACATGATTGTATGTTTACTACTTTAAAACTTTCTTGGATCTAATGTCAATCCTAATTATCTATTCTGCCTTCAGTAGTTCAATATATTGTCCATTGGGAAATAGTTGTGGGCTCATGCAGTCTAGTTAAAGCCCACTGACTCCTAGCACTTTGAAGTTTCCTGTGATTACCCCATGAAAAGTTAGAGCAATACCTCCTCTACTAGATGAAGAACTAGAGCTACTTGGTTTATACAAATGTAGAAGAATTGTCTATGCCCATATATTTGAAATAGACCCAAGTCTAAAGTCTTGAAATACCTGCAACTGCAACCCCAGGGTGTGGTAGGTGCAAAATCTTTATGGGATAAATAATTTCCTCTGAATTTTGTTTCTCAAATACTGACTGGGTCATGCACAAGTTTACATTTACTTAAACTAGTGAAAGTGCACCTTACCTTGACTTAAAACTTTACAAACTTAAAAATATACCAAAAAAAAAAACAAAAAAAACCCAGAAAACAGCTTTACTTGACCTCAGGCCTAAGTTACATGTGTGCACCATTGGCTGAGAACTGGCAAACTCAGCTTTTAGTCCCACTAGAGAGGACAAGTGCCCTGGGAGCCCTGTGCCTTTATATGTATACAAAAAACACAGTGTTCCATAGATTTGGGCACATTTGTCTTAAAGTGTTAACTATCTTAGAATAATTTGCTAATCTCACAGATTGCAATTTAAATGTAAAAATATCTTAAAAGCCCATACCTTAGTAATCACATTATTGAGTGTCAGCTTTCAGTTACATATACACTAGTTTATTACCTGTGTTTTTGTATGCACATGGCAGTATCTATACTATGATAAAATCAAGAGTTATCTGTTCTATACAACAGACATATCCAACTATGAAGGCCAAGCATATTAATTACATTTTGACATTGTATCACATTCCATTGTACAGTTTGCAGATTAATCCTCTTATTTGGCAATTATTCACAGTTTAGATTTCGCCTTCATCTTCTGCACTTTAAAATGGATTAGAGTTGGAGACTTTCAAGAGGTCATTTTTGTTTGATCTTGGTTTCAAAGTCAACCACAACCAACTTCTTTCTCCAGTTTCAGCCTTTCATCCACCCTTTGTCAATGGTGTGGCTGACTCCAGGCTCTGTCATGGGATAAGGGGACGTAACACAGCTGTCCTAGATACAATGCACATATGGGTTAAACTGTAGAGTCCATAAGTGTAATGGACAGTTAATTATGTTGGGCAAAATATCAGTAGATACGTAGAGGTGTCAGAAGAGTCTGGTTGCTGTTGCCGCCATGTGTGGTTGGATGCTGGTGAATAATTTCTTTCGTGATGAGCTAAATTTCCAAAATGTCTTAATTCACCTTCCATTCACATGTCCTTTCCGCTGTCTTTCTCTTCACATTAATACCATTATTTTAGCCCACATTCACAGCCCTTACCTAGAAGAGTAGCTTCTGGGGCATTCAATAATAAATTTTCTATCATAGGAAGAGTAGACACATTCTTAGGCTTTGACCTGCTTCAGTTATGTGGGTCTTCAGAAATGGTTCTTCTGCTCCCTGTAACTAGATAATGGCTGGGGTGGGGGACAGGGACTGTGAAAGTTTTATGCAAAGGGCATTATTTATTTCACTGTTCTTTTTCAACATACATATCCCTTTTCTCCAACTCCCAAACCAGAGCTTGGGAGAAAAACGCTTTCTCATCTTTAGTGTACCCCAGTACCAAGGCATACTTGTAATCTAATTTCCATGTTTGGTTGTTATGGAGCAAGCCTATGGTGAATTCTACTTTATTACCATAGACATATGCATGTTAATGTATGTGTCAGTGATATAATTTGAAGTTTTCAATAAAATCTGAAAATGTACCCATTATAAGTCGGGAAAATAATTGATATTGAAACAAGCACCTACTGTATGCCAGGCATTTTAAAAAAAATTTTAGGCAGATTCATTACAGGAACTACTATTGCATTTAATTATATTAACATTATGGGAAACATTTTTATTCCTATTTTATTTAAGGGAAATCTGCCAATCAGACTCATTATCTAACCTGTCAAAAGTTGATGTCTAACAAGGGTGAGAGCCCGGAAACCACACCATGGCTATGGGATCTCAGTGTAAAGGCTGAGCATTCGACCAGGCATCCATATCTCCTCCCAGGAACATTCCCATGAGCATCCTTGGAGTCTAATTGATTGTTTGGGCAACATTGGGTATTGGCAGGAAAAGAGGAACTTAGATTTACAAAGTCTGTGCTTTTAATCACTTTGGTGCATGCACAGGGAACAGCTCTGCAATTCTGCATGACCTTGCTGAGAAAGCCAGGATTCCTACAGAGAATTCTGGAGGGCTTCTTTAACTTTCATAGCTCTGGAGGTTATCAGCTCCCATGATTATATGATTGAGTGATGAAAGACCAGAGAGAGAGAAAAAAAGAGAGAGAGAGAGAAAGAGAGAGAGAGAGGAAGAGAGAGAATAAGGTAGACAGACAGAGAAACACATACATTTTTAAATCAAAAACTAGTTGAAAGAAGCCTACAGAGATTTCCAGTCCTAGAGAGTGGATGGTCTCCTTAGTTCAGCTTGATTCACAGCTATCTGGAATTCTGCTTTTATTGTGGACATAACAGCAATAGTTCCAACAGCGTTATTTCCATTTAATATGGCCAAGCCAAAAATGCTCCTGGAGAATTGACAGGAAGGTGACTTCAGGGAGCTTTGTGGTAACAGCCACCACTGCCTGACCAAAAAGGGTGAGGGTCTCACCTGCAAATTGCTGAGAGAATAGGTATTGGGGCATTTGTATTTATTTATTTATTTACTTATTTTGTGGAGAAAAATATGTAACTTGCCAGGAACCATCCTTGTCAATGAATGACAGGCATATACACTGCTATATAGTGATTTCAGAAAGTTCTTTTTAGAAACCTTTTGTTTTGCTAAATTATTTTATTGGGTAACCTGAGCATAAATAACTTCACTGCCCACTATGGTTTTGCTGTGTCGTCACCCAAATCTCATCTGAATTGTAGTTACCACATCATCTAATGATTATACCATTTGAGCTAGCATCCTGAAAGATCAGTCATAACTTTTCTAATCCCCACAGGATTCTGACATGTATGAGAGTATATGCAGTCATACATACAACTGGGGCTGGAATTTATGAATGGTCAAATTTGGTAGCCACAGCAACAGATGTTTAAGGTAATGGCCTGGGGTGTTACATGTGTAAGGGAAGTCATGTAGAATGTGAGTATTGGTACAAATTATCATCCTCAGGCCCTACAGTGCAAAAGCCATGATGAGGCCATGTCTTCAGTCTGTGCCAGTGAACTTGATGGATGGTTGTTGTACTCAGTATTGCTTTCGATATTTATCTATTTGCCATCAGAAAATTTTTGTGTCTAAGGTCAACTTGCTTGAGAGTAAGGAAGTGTCAGTGATAACAAACTCCACATAAAGTCAGATTGTGTCCTAGCAGTCCTTTGGATACGTGGTGGACACCCCACAACACCGTGCTTTCCTGCAGAGGCCGTGTCCTGCTCCCTGACTGTGGGGCTGAGGAGAAAATCAAACACAACAAACAGAACACAGGGTGAACAGGACCTAGGCCTTTGTGACCCACATGGTGTATCCCAGTGTTGAGTTTGTGAATCTTACTAAACATGTCCTTTATCTCACCCCACCCACACCAGCTGAGGCAGAATATTTGGGGAAGGAAGATCTTCTGAGATGATTCTCAGACAAGAGTTCTGAAAATCATGGGTGGATATGCAGAAGGCGGCAAACTCCATAGGTAACCCTCAACCTATCAGTCCTGTTTTCAGCACAGATATATTTAGTTCCTGTTGTATGCCCACAGCTGGGAACCCACAAGTGAAAATATCTCTGACCTTCCATTTCGGGCTGCCCTGTGCAGTGGCAGTGTGGACGAGGCAGGAAACAACTGGTCTCAAATCGTACCTGCCTTTAAAGTGACGTTGCTGAAAGGGAAACAATGATTCTTGTCCACAATCTTGCTGTGTTCTGCATAAGTCAAGGGGAGCGTGTTTGGCACATGCCACCTTCCTGGAACTGGCTGCAGTCTCTCAGCTTTCTTAGTTGCCTCTGGGTTCTTTTGTGAGGAATCTAGCCCTTCAGTCAGCCTTCTGAGTCTTTGTGCTGCACTGTTAGACTGATTCTCTTCCAAGGGCACTCTCTCTGAATGACAACAGCACAACGCCCTGGGCACCAAGGAAGCACCACGGTGTGGAGGAAGTGGCTGGAGTAGGAGCCTGCCAGCCCTGGGCTCACCGTGTCCTGGTCACCCTCCAGGGCTTCAGCTTTGTTCTATTTTCTTTTCTTTTTTTTTTTTTTCCCCTTTTTTTTGAGACAGAGTCTCGCTCTGTCGCCCAGGCTGGAGTGCAGTGGCACGATCTGGAGGGTCTTGAGCCCCCAGAGAGCCTGGCGAAACTAACACTGGCCAGGGGGTGCAGGCTCCTGGGAAGGCTTCCCGTGGGGGTCCTGGGCTGTATTCCCAGAGACAATGCTGCAAAGTTGTAAGTAGAGGGTGATCTGGTTTATAAAGCAGTAGAGAAAAAAATTATAAGGGGTTCCAGAGTGATACTAGCCAGATGACAAGTGTAGCTCTCTGAGGAAGAAGATGGCGATGTCTCAGATAGCACAGAAAATCCCAAAACTTTGAGCTGTCCCTTCCATAGGATGTGCTAAAAGATAATTTCCGAGACAGTGTTTCCAGTTGGAAAATAAGGCCCTGCTGAACTATTATTATTAATTGGTGAAAGTATCATATGTGGATATTTTGCAAAGAACACACATGTCAGTGGCTGCCACGTGGAGCTGCAGGTCCTTACGGCATCTCTTCCCTCTGCTGGGCCCACGGCCTTCCCTCCCGTATGCTCACGGCCAGCTTCTCGCTTCATCAAAGCTGTCACTGAAATAATAACCCTATGTAATGATGACCCTACCTGATGACCCTGTGTAAAAGTCAAACCCTTTTTCCTGCACTCTGATGTCCCTTTTCATCCAGAATTGTTTATTTCTTGTCTTCTTTTTTTGTAATGCTCATTACCTTTCAAGTTCTTATGCTTCACGTTTTATGATGACTACTGTTGATTATCAGTTCCCCCACCCACATTGGAACCCAAGCTTCATGAGGATAAGGATATTTGCCTAGTTTATCCATTGTTGTGTCTGGATTGTGTAGTAGAGTACCTGTCTCATAACAGGCAGTTCATGAATAGTGACTGAATGACTGAACAAAAACACTACGCTTCCTGAATAAGAGAGACTGAATTTGTTCCACAGTATGGAATGAGATTCATGTCTAAAGGTGACATGAGGTATCTTAGGTCCCAGGAATATATTCAGTCCTTTGACTGATAGATCATTTGCTTCAATATTTCTCTTTGTGTCTTCAGAATGTACAGGTACAGGATCTCAGAATCTAAGTTTTGGTTGTTCTTAGTTCAGATGTTTTTGTGTCAACCAAAGCAGTCTTATTGATTAATCAGTCTAAATTGGCGTGTTCTAAATATTTTAACTGGGACAGTTTTAGAAGGTTGCTAGTGAGTGTGATTTCTAAGATTGCCCCTAACTGGGCTATGTGTGCTACTTATAGAGAAATATTGTAGCCACTTCTCCTTTGTCTAGCAAATTAGTTTTAAGTAAGCTTTCAAAGATGTGTTAATTACCCAGGGTTCCAGAGCCTTGCTCTCCACTAGTGCTTTGCCCTGGGATACAAATATCTGTGCTGTTCAGTGTAATAGCCACCTGCCACATGTGGCAATTGAGGAGTTGAAGGCCTCAATGTTAAATTTCATTTGATTTTAATTTATTTGAACTTAAATGTGAATACCCATATGGGGCTATTCAGCAACTGGAGAAGTGAGTTTTTAACTGTATCCAATTTTAATTAATTTTAATTTAAATGTGCATAGCCACATGTGGCTCATGTCTACTATGTTGAACAGCCCAGATCTGGAAGGCTTCCTCTAATAGACTTAGATCCTTTTAGTATGTTGGCCTGAAAGATGTCATAGAATTGAAAAGCACAACAAATATAACTACAAATGTAACAACAAATTCACTAATGTAAAGTAAGAATACTTACTATGATGACATTTAATCTCCAAGAAAAGTTCCATCACTTATTTTAAATCTCAGTCATATATCATCTATTTTCTTGACCTTTTAATATTTTCATTCATTACATTTTTATGAGGCATGTCCATTTTGTGTAAAAATTAGCTCTTGAATTGTCTTGACTCCTTTAATATTCTCATGTTTTACTCTTTTACATCTTTATTTATCCAAAACATTATTACTATTATTATTATTATTTTACAATTCCTTTCTGGTTTGTGGGTGGTCATTCTTTGCACTTTTTAAAAAGTCTTCAAGTTAATGCCTAGTTTATTTATTTTCTTTACTTTTAATTAAAAAAAAATTCAGGACTTTAAATGTCTCTAATTGCACCATAAGTAACTATCACCATTTTTGTTATAGATAGAACCCTTATTTTCCACTTTATAATTAACTAATTATTATAATCTTTTCTTTTTGATCTAGTAGTTACTAATTAGCAAGGAGCAGCTAACAAGCTGGGTCGGGAGTATCCTAACACATTGAATCTGGGATAGACCCAGAGCCCCGGATTCCTCTCAGTAGTACTGTGCAGTGCCGCTTCCTCGATCTCATGAGGTAGTGATACGTAGCATGGGTATCCTATGGCATGGGGGCTAGATGGTTTGGGATTTGATTTCTCACTTCCTGGCTTGGAAACTCAGGTTGATGGCTTAATCCTTCTAGGTATCAGTTCCTACAGCCTCTTCACAGATCTACAGCAAAGACCAATAAACTAATACCTATGAAATGCAGTTCCTTGCATAGATGACAGGCTCAGTAAATGGAAGTTCTATTTAATAATTATTACTATGCTCCTTCTGGCAACATTTCTTGTTTCAGTGTAGGAGGAAATACTGGTCTTTGGAAAACATTCATGCTTAGCTGCTATGAATTCTCACAGAAGGCCCCTCCAGTTTTGTTAAATGCCCAGCGAAGGCTAAAGAGGGACCTAGGAGGACCCCCACATTCATTCCTCATTGCCCAGCACACTCAGTCTCCTGGAATTTTGTTTTCCGTGTTAGTTGTAGTATCTGGGACCTCTCATAACTGGATGTGCGCTGTGGAATTCTTAGGTGGGCCTCAGCTGGCTTCTGTATCATCACCTTTCTTGAGCCTTTGGTGTACTGGTCCTCCTCTGTTGCATCTGACAGAGCTGTTAGTGATTTTCCTCCACATGGCTGGTTTGCCTTTCTGCAGCATTGATTCTCATCATTAACATTTAATCACACGATTGCTCGCTAGGTGCCCTTGCTGCATATTCATAGACCATTCACGGACTTCTTCTATGGCTCCTTTTTGAGTGAAAAGCAGGTCGTCCACGCCCAGTGTCTGCTGAGAGGGTGCTTACTGAGTTCCTGTTCTCGTCTGCTCATGTGCCCTCGGGTTCTTGCCTGGACTTGAGTGGGCAGCACAAGTGGATGTGTCTACTCCCTGGACATGTGTGTCACCTCCTAATTTGATTCTGCTGAAGTAATGTTGAGGCACTTCATCTGCATCTGTAAATATTGGGTCATTTTCTTTATTCATTTGTTTTTTGATGGACATTTAGATTGCTTCCAAACCATGGCTTTTGAGAATAGTGCTGTAATAAACATGGAAGTGCAGATATCTCTTCAATATCCTGATTTTCTTTCTTTTGATATATACCTAGGAATAGGATTGCTGAATCCTATGGTAGCTCTATTTTTAGTTTTTTGAGGAATCTCCAAATTGTTCTACAGAGTGGGTGTACTAATTTACATTCCCACCAATAGTATACAAGGATTCCCTTTTCTCCATATCCTCACCAGCATTTTGTTGCCCGTTCTTCAGATAAGAGCCATTTTACTGAAGGGAGGTAATATCACATTGTAGTTTTGATTTGCATTTCTCTAATGATGTTGAGCACCTTTTCATGTACCTGTTTGCCATTTATATGTCTTGTCTTGAGAAATGTCTATTCATATCTTTTGCCCATTTTTATTTTATTTTTAGTTCCATTTATTTATTTATTTAGAGACAGAATCTCACTCTGTCACCCAGGCTGGAGTGCAATGGCGCGATCTTGGCTCGTGGAAACCTCCGCCTCCTGGGTTCAAGCGATTCTCCTGCCTCAGCCCCCTGAGTAGCTGGGATTACAGGCATGCGCCATCATACCCGGCTAATTATGTATTTTTAGTAGAGATGGGGTTTCTCCATGTTAGTCAGGCTGGTCTCAAACGCCCGACCTCAGGTGATCCGCCCACCTCAGCCCCCCAAAGTGCTGGGATTACAAGCGTGAGCCACCACGCCCAGCCCTTTTGCCCATTGCTAAATCAAATTCTTAGATTTGTTTTCCTGTAGAGTTGTTTGAGCTCCTTATATATTCTGGTTGTTAATCTCTTGTCAGATGGGTACTTTGCAGACATTTTCTCCCATTCTGTGGGTTGTCTCTTCACTTCGTTGACTGTTTTCCCTGCTGTGCAGAAGCTTTTTAACTTGCAGTGCAGGTTAACTTGCAGGTATCCCACTGGTCCATTTTTGCTTTGGTTGCCTGTACTTATGGGGTACATTCAAGAAAACTTTGCCCTTTCTAGCATTCTGGAGAGTTTCCCTAATGTTTTAATAGTAGAGATCTGTCACTTCTTTGGTTAATTCCTAGGTATTTTGTTTTATTTATAGCTATTATAAATGAATTTACTTTATTGGTTTCTTTTTTCAAATTGTTCATTGTTAGCATATAGAAATGCTACTGATTTTTGTATGCTGATTTTATCTCCTGCAACTTTACTGACTTTGTTTATCAATTCTAATAATTTTTTGATGGCATCTTTAGATTTTTTCAAATCTAAGATTATTTTATTGGCAAAGAAGGATAATTTGACTTCTTTCTTTCTAATTTGAATGCCCTTTCTTTCTCTTGTTTGATTGCTCTAGTTAGGACTTCTAGTACTATTTTGGATAACAGTGGTAAAAGTGAGCATCTTTGTTGTGTTCCATATCACAGAAGAAAGGCTTTCAGCTTTTTTCCCATTCAGTATGACACTAGCTGTGGGTCTGCCATATATGGCTTTTGTTGTGCTGAGGTATGTTCCTTCTATACCTAGTGTTTTGATGATTGTTATCATGAAGGAATGTTGAATTTTGTCAAATGCTTTTTCAACATCAGTTGAAATGATTATATGGTTTTTGTCCTTCATTCTGTTCACGTGATGTATCACATTGATTGATTTGTCTATGTTGAAGCATCTTTACATCCCAGGGAGAAACCTACTTGGTCATGATGAATAATATTTTTCGCCTGCTGAATTTGGTTTGCTAATATTTTGTTGAGGATTTTTGCATCAATGTTCATCAGGGATATTGGCTTGTAGTTTCCTTTTTTTGGTGTGTTCTTATCTGGTTTTGATATCAGAATAATACTGACCTCATAGGCTGAGTTTGGAAGTATTACCTCCTCCTCTGTTTTTCAGAATAGTTTGAGTAGGAGTGTATTAATTCTTTACATGTTTGGTAAAATTAAACAGTAAAGCCATCAGATCCTGGCTGTTTCTTCCCTAGGAGATTTTTAATCATGGCTTTGATATTATTATTTGTTATTGGTCTGTTCAGATTTTGGATTTCTTCATGATTCAACTTTGGTAGTTTGTATGTGTCTAGGAATGTATCCACTTCTTCTAGGCTTTCCAATTAGCATATAGCTGTTCACAGAAGCCTCTAATCATCCTTTGTATTTCTGTAATGTCTCCTTTGTAATCTCTAATCTTATTTATTTGGGTCTTCTCTCTTTTCTCTTAGTCTGGCTAAAGGTTCGTCAATTTTGTTTAACTTTTCAAAAAACCAACTTTTCATTTTGTTGATCTTTTTATTGTTTTCTTTGTTTTACTTTAATCTATTTCTGCTTTGATCTTTATTATTTCTCTTCTATTAAGTTTTGGTTTTGTTTGCTCTTGCTTTTCTAGTTCTTTAAGATGCACCATTAGGTTGTTTATTAGAAGTTTTTCTACTTTAATGATGTAGGCAGTTATACCTATAAACTTTTCTTTTAGTACGCTTTTGCCTTATCTCATAAATTTTGGTATGGTGTATTTTTATTATCATTTTTCAAATAAATTTAATTTTCTTCTTAATTTCTTCATTGACCCACTGGTCATTCAGGAGCATATTATTTAATTTCCATGTGTTTGTATGGTTTCCAAAATTCCTCTTGTGACTGATTTCTAGTTTTATTTCATTGTAGTTAGAGAAAATACTTGATAGAATTTCAGGGTTTTTAAAATTTTTTAAGACTTTTTTGTGGCCTAACATATGGTCTGTTCTTGAGAATTATCCATGTGCTGAGGAGGAGAATGTGTATTCTGCAACTATTGGATAAAATGTTCTTTAAATATCTATTAGGTTCATTTAGTCTATAATGCAGATTATTTGTAATGTGTCCCTGGTGATTTTCTGTCTTGATAATGGGCGTTGAAATCTCCAGCTATTTTTTCATTGGGATCTATTTCTCTGTTAGCTCTGATAACAAGTTGCTTTTTATATCTGGGTGCTACAATATTGAGTGCATATATATTTACAATTGTTGTATTCTCTTGCTGAACTGACCCTCTTGTCAATATAAAATGACCTTCTTTGTCTCTTTTTATAGTTTTTGTCTTGAAATCTATTTTGTCTTATATAAGTTTAGGACTCCAGCCCTTTTTTTTCCATCCGCATGGAATATCTCTTTCTATTCCTTTATTTTTTGTCTATGTGTGTCTATAGGTGAAATTACTTGTAGACAACAGATCATTGGGTCTTGTTTTTTTTTCTTAATCCATTCTGCCACTCTATGTCTTTTGGCTGGAGAGTTTAGTCCATTTACATTCAATTTTGTTATTAAGTAAGGACTTACTCCTGTTATTTTGTCATTTGTTTTCTGGGGTTTTTTGTGGCCTTTTCTTTCTTTCTTTCTTGTCTTCCTTTTAGTGAAGGTTATTTTCTCTGTGGTATGTTTTAATTTCTTGCTTTTTGCTGTTTGTGTATCTTTTGTACTTTTTTTTAATTTGAGATTACCATGAGCTTGCAAATAATATGGCTCATTACTTTTTTTTTTTTTGTGATGGAGTCTCACTCTGTCCCCCAGGCTCGGGTGCAGTGGGGCGATCTCGGCTCACTACAAGCTCTGCCTCCTGGGTACACGCCGTTCTCCTGCCTCAGCCTCCTGAGTAGCTGGGACTACAGGCGCCTGCCACCACGCCCAGCTAATTTTTTGTATTTTTAGTAGAGATGGGGTTTCATCATGTTAGCCAGGATGGTCTCGCTCTCCTGACCTCATGATCTGCCTGCCTCGGCCTCCCAAAGTGCTGGGATTACCGGATAACTCATTACTTTTAACTGATGACTGCTTATCAGGATTGCATAAATAAACTAAGAAACAAGTAAAGAGAAAACTAATAAAAATTCTGTGCTTTAACTTTGCCCTCCTGCATTTTAAGTTTTTGTTGTTTTTACTTGTATCTTAGTCTTATGTCTCAAAAAGTTGCTGTAGTTCTTATTTTTGATGGTTCATCTTTTAGTCTTTCTACTCAAGATATGAGTGATTTACAAATGTAATTACAGTATTATAAAATCCTGCATTTTTCTGTATATTTCCTATTTCTAGTGAGTTTTCTACCTTCACATGATTTTTCTATTGCTCACTAATGTCCTTTTCTTTCAGATTGAAGAATTCTGTTTATAATTTCTTGGATGACAGGTCTGGTGTTGATTAAATCCCTCAGCTTTTGTTTGTCCAGAAAAGTCTTTATTTCTCCTTCATGTTTGAGGGATATTTTCTCTGCATATATTATTCTAGGATTAAAGTTTTCTTCCTTCAGCCTTGTAAATATGCTGTGCCACTTTTTCCTGGCCTGTATGGTTTCCACTGAGAAGTCTGCTGCCAGATGTATTGAAGCTCCATTGTATGTTGTTTGTTCTTTTCTCTTGTTGCTTTTAAGATTTTTTTTTTCTTTATCATTGATCTTTGGGAGTTGGATTATTAAGTGCTTTTAGGTAGTCTTCTTTGGGTTAAATCTGTTTGATGTTCTATAACCTTCTTGTACTTGGGTTTTGATATTTTTCTTTAGGTTTGGGAAGTGCTCTGTTTTATTCCTTAAAGAAACTTTCCGTCTCTCTCTCTGCCTTCTCTTTAGGGCCAATAACTCTTAGATTTGCCATTTGAAACAATTTTCTAGATCTTGTAGGCATGCTTCATTCTTTTTTATTCTTTTATTTTGTCTCTTCTGACTGTATTGTCAAATAGCCTGTCTTCAAGCTCATTAACTCTTTCTTCTGCTTCATGAATTCTGCTAGTAAGATTCTGATGCATTCTTCAGTATGTCAAATGCATTTTCAACTCCAGAATTTCTTCTTGATTCTTTTTAATTATTTCAATCTCTTTGTTAAATTTATTTGATAGGTACTGCCTGGCTGCCTCCAATGCTCATTCAAGGCCCAAGGTGTCTTCAGTCAATGTGTGGTGAATGCTGCCAGGCCTGAGACTCACTCTTTAGGGCAGTAGGCTTCTCTCTGGCCCAAGGCTGACCCTGAAATGCCATCCAAGAGCCAAAGCTTGGAATTGGGGACCCCAAGAGCTTGCTTGGTGCTCTGCCTCACTGTGGCCAAGCTGGTACCTAAGCTGCAAGGCACAGTCCCCATTACTTTTCCCCCTATTTTTCTTAAGCAGAAGAAGTCTCTGCCCATAGTCATCACAGCTGGAAATGTGCTGGGTCACATATAAAGCTAGCACATCTCTGACTCTCACCCAAGGCCCATATCGAGTACTGCCTGGGTACCACTGCTGATTACTCCAGGCCCCAGGCCTCTCTAGTCAGCAGGTGATGAATCCTGACAGGACTGGGTCATTCCCTTCAATGCAGCTGGTTCCCTTCAAGCCCAGTGTGTGTCTAGAAATGTCATCGGAGAGCTAGGTCCAGGAATGGGGGTCTCAGAATTCTACCTAGTACCCTATCTTACTGGGGCAGAGCTGGTCTCTGAATTGCAAGACAAAGTCCTCTTTACACTTTTTTCTCCTCTCCTCAAGTACAGAGAAGGGGTCTGTCTCAGAGTGGCAAGCTGTGCTTCCTGAAGCTGGGGGAGGGTTGATACAATCACTCCCTTGGCCACCTTGGCTGGTGTCTCATTAAGTTGCATGCTCCCAAGTCCACCGGTTGTACGCCCAGCACAGCACCAGAACTTGCTTAGGAATTTCATTTCTTGTGGCCTAGACTGCCTTTCAAGTTTATGTAGAACCTCAGAGCACTTTCGCCCACAGTGGCAAGGCTTACTGGATCTCGGGTTCTGTCCACTGGGATGGTTCTGACCCTCCAGCTTGCCCTGGTCTGGTCTAAATGTTCTGTCTGTGGATGTCGGCTGAGTTCTGCCCTGTGTTGCTTTCCACTGTGATAGGGCAGCACTGAATTCCAATGCCAAGTCCCATGATCGCTGCGCTCTCCCTCCCACAATCACACAGATTCTGTCCGTGCCATGTGGCCACTGCCAGGAGATGGGGAAGGGGTGGCTTTGGCAAATCAAGACTGTCTCTCCTACCCTCCTCAGAGCCTCAAGTGACTCTTTCAGCAATATGAAGTTAAAACCACGTACTGTGGTTGCTTACCTGAATTTTGGTTCTCATGAGGGTACTTTTTTGCGTGGATGGTTGTTCCATTTGGTGCTTCTGTGAGGAGGAGGTTTGGTAGAAGCTTCTGTTTGGCCATCTGGCTCTGCCTTCTTAATATCTGCTTCTCAGCAGGCTTGTGCTGTTCCTCACTCACAGCTGGCTGCCTCCACCTGACCCTCCCCTTGACACCACAGGCAAGGACAATGGTGAGAACGTCCTCTCTCCCACTGAAATGTTTCCTTGTTGCACTTTGGGTTTGAGAAGTGCTGTGCTCCTGGGTCCTGCCCTTCTTAGAAAACCCTAAGAACTGGGTAAGCAGTATTTACCCCTGACAGAGGATCACCTTTCACTCGATTCCTTCTTCAGCCAGGGGTGGAGGAAGTCACAAATATCATTTTCATCTAAGCTCTAATCAAACATTATATCACTGTGAAGATTAGATTGTAGAGTTTGGCAAGAAATCTTGGTAAATTTAATTAATGTTCAGGTGAATTAAATGAGTATTAAATACTAAAAATATGAGAGCTCTTCATGCTCTAAGAACAAGGCCAGAAATATGGATGTTCTCAGTGTTGTACTCTTGAGGCTTCAGTGATGAGATTTTAACGTACAAAAAAAAAATCATGGCTTCTCCTAGTGAACAAGGAACATATAGATACAGGAATGGTTTTGAGTAAATCCACAGTCAATGATAATTTGGAATAACCAAGGATAATCATAGCGCATTCTTAAATTATACTATTAAATTACACTCTGCTTTCTCTAGCCTTCTTGCTGCCATAGAATTCATCCAAAGCCTGATTGGCTGATGACTCAGGTGTGCCCAGCTGTGCAGAAACCATGGGAGGCACTTTGGCCATCTGAGACTGTATTTGTGGGGCATGTAGACAGTTGGCACTTCACCAAAGTCACACTTCTGCTGCTGGGATTGTTATTACACTGATCCAGTTTAGCCAGGCCACAAGATCCAGGTAGAACTCAGAAATTCCATCTATGCCTATATCCAGTCAACCTCCAGATAACTCCTTCCCAGTCCTGCTTCTCCTTTGCCCGGCCCTGCCTCACCCTTGCCCCCCTCCTCCTCACGCACAAACAACAGGTATTCATGTTTTATGAATGTGTGCTGATATCACTGCAGGAGGAACTGGGGTTTGTGAGAAACCAAGGACTGAGTCCTCTCTGATGGATTATGATGATGGGAATAACTCGTCACTCACAAGATTCAGCTTTAACCAGAAACTTTGTCAGAGTGTCCAGTGTCAAAGCCTTGGTAGTTTGAGTCTATACATAAGCAACTGGAAAGTGACCAGGGGCCAAGTTTAGAGCTGAGCAAATGACTGAAATTGTGAAGCCTGGACTTCTTTGGGTTTAGGATGATGCATGATTCCTGTGACCAGCATATCAGCCCCATTGTCCTTGAAGACAGAAAGGTTGAGAGAGTCCAGTGCCTAAGTCAGGTATAGTGGAGAGAGGAATAAAAAGAAACTGATACAAAATTTCTTGGAGAAAAAGGAAGCTTTTTGGTTTATTTAAGATTTTAGCCAAATTTTTTTTCAAGATATCACATATAATCACACAACAAGAATTACTGTGGCTTTTGGTGTAGATTCATATTTGGCTCTGAGGTTATAAGAAAATAAAAAGCAAAGTTTCACTTTGATTAAAGTTTGATAAAAGTTGAAATTGTCTAGTGTTTCTGAAATATCACTAAGAAGACCTAGAATGAATAGAATATTCCCCAAACAAATGACACTTCAGGAGAAAAGATGGAGGAGAGTAAAAATGAAATTACTTGATAATTAAAATGCGTCTTTCTTATAATGAGCCCAGTTACTTCTTTACTGTGTTTATTGATAGGTGGCTCTCATGGCGTCACCTGAGACACGCTTAGAACTGGTTCACTGGGAGTCTGTCTCACTGCAGTAGAAATAACCTCAGTGACTGGGCGTTTATTCATTTCTTCTAAATTTCTATTTTATTTTTTGATTTATGAAACTTTAATGAGCAGTTTCTATGAATCTCAACAGATCCCAATTAATACAAATCTACCAACTTTTAATTACAAATGACAACAAATATACTACAATAAACATCCCACTGCCGAGCTTCAATATTTTCTTTACTTACATTGCTCAGAGCTAGCATTTCCCAGCAGTAACACAACACATATTCGTTCGTTTCTTATGAAGGCAATATAAGTGTTTGGTGAGTTTTCTTTAATGTAAAATGATTTCCAGAATTGGTCGTGAGAGAGGCAGACCCTGTGAGAGCAAAGCCTGTCCTTTGCAAAGCCTGAAGGACTTGGCCTTTTCTGAAGCCTGGTTAATAATCCACCTGCCTGACATTCCAGTGGTCACTGTGAGCTACAGGCAGCTTCCTCTAGACATTTTGAGTTTCCAAACAAATATTCTTCATTCTGATAAGAAGAAAACATTAATCTTCTGCAATTTACCTTATCTTTTAGAATAGCTTGCAAACTAATAATGAAACAAGCTAATGAAGTAACTTTTTGTGTTTTTCATTATCTGTTGTTTATCAAGGGATATCAAAATATCAGTCTTATCAGTTACTATGTTCTATGTATTTAATGAAATTGGAGATTATTTAAATACTGAATATTGTAACTCAGACTAAATTATTAATGAAACAAGTATAATGCTTGACGACTTGGTTAATGAAAACTCAAAAATCTGCCAACTGCAGCCGGACACCTTTGCCTGGGGATCCGGTCCTCTCAGCCTGGGCCACCCAGAATGTAGCCTTGAGCCTAGGGGAAAGGAGAGATGGTTCTGAATCTGAAACAGCTGTGTTGGATCACAAGTGTGTAGGCCAGGAACCAGAAAGAGTGTAAAAAGCAAAGCAGCAGGTCAGAAACAAAATAGTGTTTGGGATGATTGTGGTGCTGGGTGCACCAACACTCAGGGCTTCAGAGGGATCTCCAACTGCAGAGTGAAAAATTCCTCAGGGGCTCACTGAATTATCGGAAGGGAAGCAATGATCTTTGGATCATCAGGGCAAACTATGATATTTTACATCCTTCGTTTTATTAATTCAGCAAATCTTGTTTGAATGTTCACTAGATCATATACTTTAAGTATATTAAGCCTTACAAACTCGTGACAAGTAGCTGTTCTTATATCTGCATCCTGGATGACAGAGCAGCACAGAAAGGCTGAGTAAATCATCCAAAGTGACACAGCTAATAAGTATGAGAATGGGATGATAAATTCTGCAGTGTCCAACTCACCTGGCCGTTCCCTTCTATCGGTCCGCTGCAACCTGCAGGGAAGATGCTGAATCACGTCTATTCTAGGTTCTTAAGGAGCCAATCATCTTCTGAGGGGTGGTTTGAAAAGTGAGCAATTGTTTGCATATCAAAAAGTGTTGTTATTGTTTTAAGCCATGCATGAATTTTTCTTCTTTTTTGGTTTAATACCTAAACTGGTTACCTTAGGTAACGGAGAAACTATTTGGGTAGCGTTATACAAGGTTGAACACATTGATGACTGCTTACGCTTCTCAGTTAGTTAAAATGCAAAAAGGTTGAAACCTAATTGGCTTTAACCATTACTTAATTTATTTCACACTTGGCATTCCCTGGTAGAACTGCAAAAGGTAAAGTGTTGTTGTGTCTTCGTTTAATTCCTGGAGTTCTAGAAGGCCAAGAAGGTTCCGAAACCATTCATGAATAGCACTGCAGGAAAGGCTGCCTCTGCCCTCTCCCTCAATCCTGGGCATAAATTCCAAGAATTTCACTTTCCCATGGCTATGTGGTATTTGGGCCCCAGGAGGTCTACCCCCCATGGTGGTGCTGATGGCTTCACTGATAGTCTACCAAGCTTACCTTTGTCTTGCCTCCTCTCACCCCCAGTGGTAACACTGCAGCCAATGCTTCCTCTCCCGATATTTGATAAAACTACTCTCCTGTTTCTTTTATGTCTCCCACCCCAAACCCTATTTTCCTTGAGAGTTGTGTTTGGCGTTTTCTCAAGGTCTAGCAAATGCTCCTCCAGGCCTGCAGTTCACACTGTACAAATGCGCAGACTCACCCAGGACAGCCCAGCCCCACACAGGGCTTCACTACATGGACATTAATGCAAGGGAACTCTCCCTGCAACTCCCAAGTAAGAATCAGACCCAGGCTCCCCACATCAGAGGCAAATTTAGAATGGACATTGGACGCCGTGGGTCAGCAGCTGAGAATACCTAGTGAGTGTCTTAGTCAGTGTGCAGCACTAGATTTGCAAAATCACTGAAAAAATCAGCATAATAGTAATACTAATAGTTCAGTATTGCAGAGCTCTAAATGATACCCTGATGTTCTGTAGGAGTAGATTGCATTATAAAATTAGAGCAATATGTAATAACATTTATTAGGATTTTTAAAATTCATCTGTAATCCAATGATCCAGCAATGCCATTGACATTATTTTAAAAGAATGGATGCACGGACTTGAACTTGAGTAGTGCAGAGAGCTATAAAAAGGAAGTGTAATTTTCTTCTTGCATCCCTCCTACTCAACTTTCTCCTCCTGAAGAAGCTTTTCCCCCTGAAGATGGTTGTTGTTCCAACATCAACAATTTCTCTTCAGTCATCCAAGAAAATTATTTAAGTGTAGATACACAATTTTTAAAATGAACATAATTGAGAGCATGCTATATACTCTATTATATACTTTCAACAAATCAATACCTTTTGGAAACCCTGTAGCATAAACCTTAAACTTACAAGTTCTGAAAGTACTCTGATTTTGTTCTAATCCTTACACTATATTTCCTGGCGAGCTGACCTTGAAAACATTACTCAATCATTCTACATCTCTATTTCCTCACCCATAAAAAGGGGACACTGATACCTTACAGAATGTACCTATGGATGAGTAATCAATAGGTATTATATAGAAAATATGGGCCACAGCTTCAGAAACTAAAAAAAAGTTTAATTATAATTATCATCAGTATATAACTCTAATTTTTAGTGGTTATGTAACCTCCAATTATATAAATATACTTTAAAAATTGACCCTGAATTTACTGGTAACTATTTAAATTGTTTCTTGTTTTTATTATTTTTAGTTTTGTTATTATAAACAATGCTGCCATACACATTCACACCTGTTCACTGATATTGAAGAAATTCTTACAAGAAATATTTGGCGAGAATTCCCAAAAGTTAACTCCCTGGAGTTGAATTGTGTACTTTAACTCATAATGTCTGTGGTGCACGGATATATGGGCTGGCCCTGGGGCTGCCTCCTGAGTGGGGCCTCAGTTTACATTTCCCAGAATGTAAGATTGCCTGCTTGTCCTCGTGCTCACCAACAATTGTGCTACCAAGATCTTAAAAATATTTGTCACCCTAAAAGGTAAAAAAGTAATCGATTTTTTCTCTGTACGATTTTTAACATTGTAGTCTGTTTTGCCCTACAGACATTTTTAGTATTTTTATAAAATCACTGCTTTCCTATTTCCTTTAATATCTTGCTTAGAGAAACCTTCCTGATTCCCTAAGAAAAATTTTTATGCTTTCCTCTGGATTAATTTTGTTAAGTTACCCTTTTCTAGAAAGTATTACATTTGCTTTGTTTTCAAATTCGTTTTAACAGAGTTTTGCACATTACCCTATTAGGATTCCAATTTTTATCACTTTATCTGAGACCCCTCACCAATATGAATATTTAATATTTAAGTGTGCACGTGTTCTTTCTTGCACTGTCATTACTTTTGGTGTAAATTAACTGACTTTGGTATGCTGTGCACCCTCTGTCCCTTTCTCATTCCTGGAGTCCAGTCCTGGAGCAGCTCCACGCCAGCCTTTCTCCAGGTATGCAGAGCCAGAGAGCTCAGACTGTGTGTGGAGGCCTTTCCCATTGCTAATTCTCAGCCGGGGCTTTTGAACCTTTCCAATATTCGCTCTCACTGGAGGGAACAGCATGCTTCCAAGAGAATAATAACAAATGCAGTACTTGGAGAATCGGTCCTGGCTTCAACCAGAAAGTCTAATTGTGTTTTCTTTCTTTCCTTTTATTTTTTCCAGTCAGGCATGATACGAACAGAAGAGGCAGATTACTTCCTAAAGCCACTTCCTTCACACCTCTCATGGAAACTCGGCAGAGCTGCCCAGGGTAGCTCGCCATCCCACGTACTGTACAAGAGATCCACAGAGCCCCATGCTCCTGGGGCCAGTGAGGTCCTGGTGACCTCCAGGACGTGGGAGCTGGCGCATCAACCCCTGCACAGCAGCGACCTTCACCTGGGACTGCCACAAAAGCAGCATTTCTGTGGAAGACGCAAGAAATGTATGTAAGGGCGAATCTTTGCGTGTTTTTAGTGATTCTGACATTTATGTAAGCTGATGGAACCTTGTACATTTTCTTCAAAGCATGTCTGCCCACAAGGTGAAATCTGTTGACTGTCATTGCTAAACTGAAGCAATGATTCCAGAGAGAGTCCCTTATCTGTAAGTTCAGCACGGGACATCTCTCCATGGCAGATGGATGGATAATGGTAAATGATGTTTTTCTAAGAACTCTTTCCTGGGCAGATTAAATGACACAGTGTGCAGAAGGGCGGAATATACCAGACATCTTCAAAAGAACCCTGGCATCACTACTCAGTCATTCTATGTTTTTGAGGTTTAGATTTCTTCAAGCCCACATAGTTTTCCTGCTGAGGTAATTCATCTATATGCATACTTATACACATTACCACATCAAAAGAGCAGACTCAGTGTGACATAGTATACCTACAATTTATCACCGAGGCTTTATCAAAGTGTTTTTTTGTAATGAACATTTAGGAAATGGTTTATTACTTACATTTTATGTAGAAACCTCTCAGAAATTCAAGAATTGAAGTTGGGTGCTTTCTGGAATGTCCCTCACTTCCTTGAGCTCTCTCCTCAAACATCACTGGGTGAACCTTCCCCAGGAGCCTCTGAACAGCCCCCTCTCCCCCAGCCCATTGTTTCCTGCGTGGTTGGTTTCTATGACTGCTTTACCCAGCACCCTGAATAGAGGCAGGCCTGTTGCAAGTACTTAGTGAATCTCGTTGAATGAGTAAATGAACAAAAATCTCTTGGCACCTACAACAACAGAATCAGTGCTTGTTAAACCATCACTGCCTTTGTATCCTCTGAACCCATTTCATCCTACCCCTGAAAGTCATGTGCTGCATTCAGATGACTTGAAAACCTCACACCCAGACGAACTTAGTGGGCTCAGGTGCAGGGGAGGTAGCAGGAAGAACCATGCTGAGAACAAACGGAGGTGAGCAGGAGGCTGAGAGAGTTGGGAATCCTGAGGTTGGGTGAGTGTTTGAAAAGGGCGTGCATATCAGCATCAGCTGCCCGAGGCTGCCTTGACCGGAAGGTCAGGACCCAGATGCCTGGCGGAGGCTTCCACAAGGTCAGAGTCAGGACTCTGCTGCCAGGGCTCACAGCGTGGATGTGGTCAGAGCAGGACAAATTCCATGTACCAGGGAGATGAAGTGGCCCACACACCTGCATCTCAGCAGGAGAGATAGCAGGGCCATCTTAACCGCTTTGACAGACCACACACCAAGCTCTTAAGCAGATGCCACAGTGGACCTTGAAAACATCAAGCAATGCAGACCATTGTGAGAGGACTGCGATCCTTTCATTCCTCTCTGAAGGTGGTCGCCATCACTCAGACTGGTGGCACAGCTAAGGCATAGCTCTGTGTGCAAGGCAGTAGAGATGACCCTCAGTGTGGTGCCCACATCTGTGCATGTGTGCATAGGCATGTGAGTGTGCGTGTGTGTGTAGTGTATGTTGCCTTGAGAGACATTTCAGAATTGTAATAGTGGTGGTAAGTGAAAGGCAGTTATTTGAAAAAGGATATTAAACTATAACACATTTTGTATTTGAAAAGTGGAAAAAAGTTCCCATGGTTTCTTAATAAAACTAGCGAAAGAAATCTCAACAAACTGCCTCTTGTAGGTGGAGGACATTGGTGATTGACATCCTGCTGTTTGCCAAATATTTCTGTCCCCCCTGGGCTATGCAGGTGACAGTACTACACTCCTAGGCCTCGAGTGGCTGGGGGCCATGTGACCAGCCCAGGCCCCGGAAAAGTGAGCAGAATCAACAGTGCTGCTTCCTACTGGAGCGTGCATCCTCAGGGCCCTGTGTCACCTGCTCATGGATGCACCCCCAGGTCCTCGTGTCACCTGTGCATGGATGCACTGCACCCCCAGGGCCCCATGTCACCTATGCACAGATGCACCCCCAGGGCACTGTGTCACTGATGCATGGATGTACTGCAAGGCCTTGTGTCACCCGTGCACGGACACATCCTCAGATCCGTGTGCCATCTGTGCATTGATATTTCCATGTTGTCCCTGAGGCTTTTGGACTTTCCCTTGAACTCAGGGCAGTCCTGCTCTTCTATCTTGGTGGAACTCACACTTACAATGATTCTTTCCTATTAGAGTCTCCAGTTCAGAAAATGGGAGGCTTTTCTGTGTTCACTTAGGCATTTTTGGGTGGAAAAGGGCAAACAGAGGCAGGTTGATTTGCTGAAAACCAATAGTGACGTTGGACCTCAGGCTGATCAGCGGACCTGCTGCCCTTCAGGTGATGGTGGGTGTGCATCTGGGGCCTGTGTGTTCTGGGGACAATGTTGCAAGCTCCATATTGAGGGGCAGTCATTTGCTGAGGGGTTTTCAGAGCCGAGGCCCATGAGATCACCACCCCATGGAGTTTCTGACCCCTGCCCCCAATACTGAGGGCCTGTAGCTGCTGGGCCCTGTGCTAACATGTGGTTTTCATCCTAAAGACATTTTTCCACCAGTGGTAATTAAGAACAAGAGCTCTAGGACCACCCTGTCCAAGTCTGAAAGCTATTTCCAACACTTTCGAAGGAAGGGGTGTGAGCAAGTAATGTTCCTCTCCTCTACCTTCGTGACCTCATCCTTAGAACCCCGTGCTCGGGCTGGGGTACAGACTGCACGAGTTACACAGAGACATCTCCTAAGGTGGAGCTCACACCTGTGGGCATTGCATAAATATTATGCATAAATATAATGGCAAATGATGAGTGCTCAATAAACATTAGCTGGTATCATTATTATTCTCCAAAAGCTTTATTTAATTTTGGAAGTATGTTAGCAAAGGAAAATGAAATGTGTTGGATGTACCAGTCAAACAAAATAGCATCTGCTTACAGTATGCTCCGTGAATGCAGTCTGCATAGATTTCGTGTGCATGCCACCTAAATATCTGGGCTTTTTGAAGTCCACTTTCACATGAAACAATTCTAACCACGTTTTCTGAGGCATCCACTAAACCTAATTGTTTTCAATGTAGTGTTAACCTAACAATTATACATGCCAAAAATATTTTTAAAGGGATTACTTCAAGAGGAAAGTGTATGCTTTGTCTTCTAATCAAAAACGTAAATATTTATGGTACTTTCTAGGAAATTAAGCTCTTCAGTGAAGTGGAGCTGCCTCAAGCATTTTATAATCCGTTGGAAACAGTGTAGACAAGCTAGTTATGTGTCCAGACATTGAAATCAACTTTAAACATTGTCAAGTCGTTAAGAGTCTTCAAGTAGGAAAACAATGCAAGCCAGCCAGCTCGTGTTCTTGTAATTGTTTGTTCCATTGCTTTGTCTTTGCAGAGGAATCTGTTCTACAAATCCCTACGCTCAAAGTCTCTGAACCCTTTTGCTACCAGATGCTAGGAGTTATAGCCAAAGAGTGCCCTCTCTTGCTGTTTTAAATTAGGATGAAATTATGTAAAGGGAAATACAGCCATGATTTCCATGACGCCTAGACTACATGAATTTTACTTAAATTTAATGTGCTACTTTAATACAAGCTTCTGCATCACAAGGTTTTAAAAGTTATGTGGTTTTTATCATGAGTGTTCATTTTTGAGATCAAATTTCTCTATAACAAGTTACAGCCCTGATTTTGTGTGTGACTTGTGCTTTCATTTGCCCTCCATGTGTCCCTCCATAGACATGCCCCAGCCTCCCAAGGAAGACCTCTTCATCTTGCCAGACGAGTATAAGTCTTGCTTACGGCATAAGCGCTCTCTTCTGAGGTCCCATAGAAATGAAGAACTGAACGTGGAGACCTTGGTGGTGGTCGACAAAAAGATGATGCAAAACCATGGCCATGAAAATATCACCACCTACGTGCTCACGATACTCAACATGGTAGGACCATCCTTCCAGTTGAGGCCACCCGTGTCATTGCACTTCATAGGGTGTGTGTGTGTGTGTTTCCATTTTACTTATTACCTGTGGATTGATGTTTCATATATAAGAAATATTTTGCTAGTGATAACTCATTTAGTTTTCTACGTTCCAATGAAAAGAGCCATTTTCAGAACTTCATAGACTGATTCAGTAGGAAAAATCATTTGACCCTCTCTATAAGCTTCTGTAAGCCTGTGAGATGTTTTGGGCTTACTGGTGTCTATTTACTGGAAATCTCTAAGGGGATGCTGAGCCACTTAAATCTGATTGTCAGCATTAGATGTGTGATTTTAGATGGCTCTATAGAAATGCCCAAGTTTTTAGAAATATTAATGTTCAAATGCTAAATATAAATTATTTTATCTATAAAAACGGGAAAAGTGCAACCTTTTAGAATATCACCTCGGGTAAAATGTGTTTGTGTCTCAAATTGGCAGCTGTATTAATCACTGAAGAGTGATGAGAGGTATACTAAGCCTCATTTCATGTAAGTGAAATCTAAATAACAGAAGACAAAATCTTGGGTTGCCAAAGTGTGTTTTTAAGAATAGTTTTAATGACAGTATTTTAAAAGCATGCCTTTGCATTCTTCTGCCTCAATAAACAGAGTACCCCTGAATGTGCCCGTCTTCCCATGATGTCATGTGATTACTATGGCTAGTGTCATTTTTGGTAGACTGAACCACTCGGTTTCTGGTCTCCCAGGAAGCTGAGGAGGCGGTGAAATAGAGCCACCTTCCCACCGCACGGGGTCAAAGCAAGCATTGCCCTTTTGTCGTCAGCCAGCTGCTCTGATGTGTGGAAGTGTTTACCTCTCTTCTGTAGAGCTTTTCCAATATTTCCGCAGCTCAGTGCCAAATCACTTCAGGTTGCATTCCATGGTGGTCGTGCTGTTCCTGCTCACCACCCCAGATGCCACTCTGATCATTCATTTCCACTTCCATGATCCATCACATCTAATATTTGTGTCTTTCTCTCATCATCTCATTACCACGATTTTTTCTTTCTCTTTCTTGTATCTTCTTGGAATCCCATAAGTGCAAGAGTTTCTCTTGCACTTATGGAATTCCTTGTCAGGAGAGCTTGAGAAGTGATTGGCTTCTGTCATCATCATGATTAGCTTAAAAATCCTCTTTATATTCTAAGGGGAACCCTTACCAACCCACAGCCTTCTGATCCTTTCATAGGTGTTTGACAGTAAGAGGTGGACCCCACTCCCACCTGAAGCTTCGGCTTTTTACAGTGATATGATTAATATATCTGTCTGCCTAGAAATACAAGAAAATTAACAGTGCTATGTCACGGAAGAACAAGGGCATTGGATTCTAGGCCCACTACTAAGTAGGGGGGAAAATGCCATTTATGGGGCTGACACGGATTTCCTGTCTTTTTCAGGTATCTGCTTTATTCAAAGATGGAACAATAGGAGGAAACATCAACATTGCAATTGTAGGTCTGATTCTTCTAGAAGATGAACAGGTAGTTTATCTTTGAAACTATCTACTCTTTTTATTCCTAGAAAAATAAATGCAAAATAATGCTTTTTTCTTTAATATAATTGTTCTATGGGTTCTTCTCTCTTGAGGGCAAAATGTATTTAATATTTTGTGTCTACTGCAAATGAGTGTCTTTTCAATCCTTTTAAACGTTTTTTGGATTTTTTGTGGGGTTTTTTGTGCAAAAGTGGTAAGAAATTATCCTTTAATTGGCCTGTAAGAAAATGGCCTATAAAAGCTGCCTTCAGCATATAGGTGGGACACACACTAGGAATACACAGCACAAAATATATCTTAGCCATCAGGAGCTTTCAGGATGCCAGTGGGAATGAGCCCGTTCTGCTTCTTGCTAGAAGAGTATAAATGTTTTGTGGTCTTGAAGTTACATTTTACTGTGTGGCCCTGCGTTGCTTTATTCAGTTATCTCCCAGCTCTTAACCTTCACCATCTACAGTCTGAGATTTTTTATTTTTATTGAGATTTCTATGGACTCTCAAGTGCATTTCCCTCACTGCATGCAAAAACCCAGATTATGCTGGGTCTTGGTAGCAGTGGGTTAAAGATCCTTTGCCTTCATTTGGGAACCCCGTAAATGCATAGAGATGGTCCCTTCACAGAAAGGATGGACATGAACACCTCGTGGCATAAGTATTGGGGAGGCATTTTAGGCACAAAAGTCTCTCACTTCCATTTTTCCCCAAGCTAATCATTGACTGGGCAAAGGAGAGTGGGTGCTGGACAGGAGCCAAGTGCCCAGCCTCAGCTCCACCCTTGCTGACATTTTCAGAGTCTCCTTTTAGCCACAGTTGTCTTATTTATAAAACAAAGAATTTTTTAGATGAAACCTGAGATCATTCATAAGATCTAAGATGGCTTCGATGTTAAAGTTCTGGGATGTTGTTATTTTTCTGTGCAGGGTGGGGGCATGCGTGGAAAGGGCTATTTCTAGTCTGACTAGTCAGGGAAGATACAACCTCATTGTCTTTTGTGTGAGAGCGCAGTTGGGGAGGGGGTTGCTGAACATGCCGGGCTTCTCAAGTGACAGGTTAATTATTCCTGGTATTAAAACATTTTCACCTTGGAATTCATCCAAGCTGCAAAGAATAAGCTAGGTTATCGTTTGATCGTACACCTGTGTTAACTTTAATTAATGCAGTTTTCCTGGAAATCACCTGCTAAAGAACACAAGGCATGCCCCCGTGTTCATGTGTAGCATTTAGCTTGGGTATATTTGACTTTCTGGAAAAGCAAAATAAACATTTCAGGAGAAAACATATTCCGTGACTGAAAGAAAAAAATTTCAATATGACATTCTAACAGTGCAAGCTTTAAACAAGCCAGTGTCCTGAAGTTGATGTAATTAAACCTGGTGCTGTCCAACCAGCCATAGGAAACTACAGCATGCCGGTGAATAAGGTTCAAATAACTTGGTGCAGCCTGGTCTGATGCATGTTCTTTTGTCTCAAATTCTTCCTTTCCCAAGAGTTCCAATGTTCTACACTCTGTTATTTCATTGTTGGGTTATCCGAACTTGATGGAGACAGAGGAGGTTGAACATGGCTTGCAAAGTCTCCTTTTAATTGCAGTTTATTTTCCAGAAATAAAGCTTTACCAATTGACCTACCTCCTCTCAGAAATATACTGCCTTTGTAGAAAAGATATTTAATTTAACACTGTAATAATAAGTATTAAAAGACTTACTTATTGGAAATCCCACTTGCTTAACTTGGTTATGAGATAAACATATCACTGTCTAGATGTGTTTTTGTATATGTATGTGCAAAGCCATGTATAAATGATTCTGTGGCTTTATTTAATTTTGAAAAGTATTTTTCAAAGATTTTTGAATACAAAAAATTCATGCACGGAAGTAATCTTTCTCGGGTCATTGAACACGCATTCAGGATCGGCCAGATACATTTCAATTGTTTATGTATGGAACTGGAGAGACGTCCATAAGTGTGTACACTGGATCTGTACAGGTTTTATAGAATACATAAAACACATGCATTAGCTTATATGCCATCCAGATCCAGCCATGTATTTGAAATCCAGGTCAATGATAGTTTGCTGTGATGACAATGCATTATAACATGTTTTCTCTCCATTATCATGGGGTCCTTGGTCCTTGTCTCTTGCACAGCCAGGGCTGGTGATAAGTCACCATGCAGATCACACCTTAAGTAGCTTCTGCAAGTGGCAGTCTGGATTGATGGGGAAAGATGGGACTCGTCATGACCACGCCATCTTACTGACTGGTCTGGATATATGTTCCTGGAAGAATGAGCCCTGTGACACTTTGGGTGAGAACCTCCAGCAGAGTGTGAGGACCATGTGTGGAATGTGCACCCCTGGCCGTGACACAGAGTGTTGAGTATTTTTGCCCTTGTTCCTTGTTAATAAGCAGTAGCAGCTGCTTAGTGAAGGTGTAGAGACTCACTTCCCTGTATAAACTTTAGCCAAACATAGAAGTATGCTTGCATTCATCAAGAGTGATTATTCAACAAGTAAATGTCTCTCACACATTCCAGAGTTCCTATGTCTTCTAACATAATAAATACATATTTTTTTCTGTTTCTCCTACTGTTTGTGAGAATGGGGTGGATAGATTGAAGGCTTTTTCATTACATAGTGGAAATAGTACACTGATGAGTATTTGTGGAGATACTACGACCAAATTATATTTCCTGTTTTCTTCCCTTCTCTCTCTGTATCTCAATCTTAGCAATGTTTTAGACATTTACAGGGCTGGGTGTGACTTAGAGGCAGCACTTTGTGATTTTTTCCAGATGGTCTGTGTAAAACACTGTGCTACTGACCAGGATTCTGCTGAACATTTCTTCTAACTCTCCATTTCTTCCCAAGTTCCTAGGGAGGAAGGGTTTTTATTTATAAAAACTTCCAGATAAACCCCAATTTAACAGCGGTTAGTTTTATTGCGCAAAAAGAAGTTAATGTGGTGTCCTGGCTGCTTGTCCTTAGACAGGCCTGCTCACCCAATTGGCTCTTGGCTGGACTCCAAGAACTCAGGTTGTAGGATGGTTCCTACTGCCCTACCTCCAGTGAGTGGCTCATTGTGCCTAAATTGTGTGTACAAACAATGTGGTTTCCTTCTGAGGTTCTGGAATTTTGGCACACTTTAGGCAGTGGGTGCCTATGTGACCAGATCCCAGAGAAAACCCTGGACACTGAGTTTCTAATGAGTGTCCATGGCGGACAACATTCACCTTCATTGTCACGACTCATTTCTGGGGAAGAAAGCACATCCTGTGTGACTCTGCAGGGCAAGGACCCTTAGACGTGTGTGCCTGTTTCCCCCTGACTTCTGCCCATGTGTTTTCCCTTTGCTGATTTTGCCCTGTATCCTTTTGCCATATTAAATAATAACCGTGAGTGTGACAAATGCTCATTATGACAGATGTGAATCATTAAAGCTGGGGGTGGTCTTGGGGACCTCCCAGCACACCCATTCTCTACAGCACTTTTTCACTTGGTCTTTTGGGAACATAGGTGTTTAGAATAAGGCAAAGACCTTCCTCCATCTGCAATAGATTCCCCGCTTTATTTTGCCCCAATTAGAGCCTGCACCAGGAACGTTACGTGGAACCATGTATTGTGTTCCACGATGCAGAGAGTCCTTGCGCTCCCTGGAATGGAGTCCCTTCCCCTATGTTATCAAATGCCCTTTATACGGTTGTCTAAGTGTTTCCCATTTCATATTTCCCCATATGAACATAAGAACTAAATTTCACTAAGGGGCAGAAAATAAATATACTATGTTTTATTTTATTACAACACCGCTATGTGTTCTTTTGATCTTTGTCCTTTGTAGGATTTGCACCCATAAGTGGAATGTGTAGTAAATATCGCAGCTGCACGATTAATGAAGATACAGGCCTTGGACTGGCCTTCACCATTGCCCATGAGTCTGGACACAAGTAAGTGCATCTCCATGGGAGGATGGCATCCCGAGTTTTTTCCTTACTGGATGATTTCCATAGAAATATTGACTCATCAAGTCAAGTCCATGAAGGGAATTCACATATATCCAACGAGAATGCCATTGACAGTTATAAAATGCTGTCACTTAAGACTTTTGTTTCTATGTCCCGCATCATGCAAATTTTATTTTTATTTATTTACTTATTTTGAGACAGGCTCACTCTGTCAATCAGGCTGGAGTGTAGTGGCATGACCTCAGCTCACTGCAATGTCTGCCTCCTGGGCTCAAGCAATCCTCCTACCTCAACCTCCCAAATAGATGGGACTGCAGGCATACACCACCATGCTTGGCTAATTTTTGTAATTTTTGGAGAGACGGGGTTTCGCCATGTTGCTCAGGCTGTGCACATTTTAAAGCCACAGCAACGCACAAGTTTCCATGTCCCTGGGTCTCTCTCCGACACTCCTGTACACACCTGTGCCTAAGATTGAGGATAGCTGTATCAGTCCCTATTCCTCTGTCCTGTGTTTTGAACGTGGTCTGGTAGGCTGATCTCATTCCATGGTTAGCTGCTAACAGGGGACTCTAAATGATGAAGAACAGTGTCAACCCTCCCCTTGCTTCCTGCTGTTACCCTCGCGTTGGTGTTCTTGTATATATATATATATTTATTTACAATTTATAGAGATGCTATTTTTCATTGGTACTCCAAACAAGAGTTTGGAAGTGTGGGTACTGATAAGAGATCGGGCAGGCCTCTAGGAACTGATTTGCCTCCCTTATTCCACCTCTGACTGCACCATTAATGGCTTGGAAATAAAAGTCTCAGGAGCCCCACGAGCCTGGGGGCTCAACACAGAGGCCAGTCCTGGGTTGGTGGTCTCAGCAATCGGCGGTGGGTCATTAGTGTTTTCACCTTACATGAAATGCTTACAATTGTAGAATGAACAGTTTCTAGCAATTATTTGTGGAAACTATTATTCTTAATACAATTTCTGAGGCCAATAATTCTGTGAGCTGCTTTACCTTGAAGTACCATCTATTAAATAAAAAATTCAAGGGCTCATTTGCTGCCCAAGCAGCTGGGGACTTCCTGCAATCACGCTGATTAACACCAGAACCACCAGATGGAATGCAAATATTTTCCTGCTATGCTGAAACAATACTTGAAATTTCTCCTAAAAAAATTTACAACCAGGAATTATAAGTTTTTGTTTTTTAAAAATTTCAACCTGATTTTATTGGCAAAGGGAAAACCAAGGCAAGTGTTTGTGATTTGTGGTTTTGCAAAGCTGACTTATCCATTATTGGAAAATGGACTGAGGCCTCAGACTTGTTCAAAGCAGTGTGTGTGTGTATGTGCACACATATACGTGTACGTGTATGTTTGCGTGTGTATACACATGTGCTTATGTTTAATGGAATTCCACGAAGGTTCTGCACGCTTTGGCTGTGTGTGAACTGATGACCTGAAAAACGAAGCTTCATATCTTATTACTGATCCCTTCATCACTGCAGGTAATGATTGACTATTTCATTGCTTAGAAAATTACACCTTCACTTTATAAAGCTTTCAGTTGAATCATAGTTGTATTTTTAATAGTCTGCTAGAGTTAAAACTTCAAAAACTCTCATTATTGTAACAACATAAGGCTCCTGCTGTCCTCTGAACCATACCTGAATTTAATTAAACAATCAAGGCAAGAAATATTTAAGTCACTGAGGGCTGAGCCAGTGAACGTTCGATAAGCGGTTGAGATATGGGAATTGGCAGCGCCAGCCGTTGCAGGTGGTGAACTTAACTAAGTTAAACTAGAGGCATCCGACACAAGGCCCTCAGTTGATCTTCAGTGTCAAACAAGTATCAGTGTTGGCATTTATTTTTCTTAGAAGTCAATTATTACTATTTCCTTTCCTCACTCAAATTGGGTGTAGTTGGAAAAAGATTTTCTCCAAACAAGAAAAAAATGTTTTTTCTGGAAGGTCAGAATCTAGATGTGAATAAAGAAAGAAGCTCAGTTGGGCATGGTGGCTCATGCCTGTAAACCCAGAACTTTGAAAGGCTGAAGTGGGAGGATCACTCGAGCCCAGAAGTTCAAGACCAGCCTGGGCAACATAGTAAGACCCCATTTCTACAATAAATTTAAAAAATTAGCCAGGCATGGTGGTGTGCATCTGTAATCCCAGCTACTTGGGAGGCTGAGGTGGGAGAATCGCCTGAGCCCAGGAAGTCGAGGCTGCAGTCAGTTGAGATTGCACCACTGTACTCCAGCCTGGATGACAGAATGGGACCCTGTATAAAAAAATAAATAAAAATAAGCCCTGCATGTGGATGAAGGAGGGTCCCATTGCTAATATAGGATTAACTGCCAGAAAGTATCAGATCTTTCTTGAACACCTGACTTCTTCAAGTTCTCTGAGACAGAGAACCTGGAGCTTGTCGACGAAAAACCTTCTGACCATGTTGAGAAAATAGGAAATATGTGTATTTATCATGTGCTAAATGCCAAAATGAGTGGCAATAATAGTAATAGTAGTAATGGTAATGATAATAGTAATATCTGCTCTTCGTGGAGCACTTTCTGTAAAATTCGCCTAGCAATTTCACATACAGCTGAAACCGTGGAGACCACTCGGGACAGTTTCTTCTGTTGCCTTCACTGACTTAGGGGAGACTATGTGGAATATTCAGCAAATGTGTATGAATGGAGCGGGGAATGAGTGACGCAGGGCGTGAGCAAGCAACAGGTGAGGAGTAAACATTTCAAACGAATTGTTAGCTGTGACCACCACTTCAAATGAGAAAGGCTGTGATGTGTAAGACTCAATGATAAAACTCCGTGTATCTTAGTTGAACTAAACTGAAGACAAACACATTTGTTCAGTTCATTTATTTAGTGAGTTTTATTTTTAGAAGAAGGAATGATAAGTTTGATGCATGGAGCAAACATCAGAACATCAACAGTCTGCTTTTATCAATGAGCTCCAAGCAGAGTCAAATTTTTTAGTTCTGTACTTCAAGAATTAAAAAGCAATTATGAATTTATTATGACTTTTACTATAAAAAAAACGTGTAAAACATCCTGCTTCGAAGGTAAATTTTACTTTTTCAGTTCTGTTTACATTCAGAGGACATTATTTGGGATGGAGGAGTACTTCTCCATGCCTGCAAGCCAAAGGTTTCTAACCTTTAACTCAAATAAAGATTTCAGTTAGTGTCCATCCAGTCTGTCCTCCTAAATTCCACTTTTTAAAAAAATCTCAAAATATCATGTAGTTTATGCTGGGGAATGCGACCTAAAAATAGAAGTTACTAAGAACAGGTGTTTGGATTTGTGTTGGAAAGAGAGGAGGAGAGACTGGAACCAGAAATGAGATCTGTGTTCTCCTGTAGTACATGGGATTGAATCAGGATTTGTATTAAGCTGGTGGTACAAGGAGAGTTTCCTGGTTATGTTAAATCACTTGACACAGGACATGTGGTTTGCTAAGGCAGGTGCTGAAGCATTGGCACAGATTCACCAAGGGCTGAACTGCGCATTTGGGAGAATATGTCATCTGTGCATGAATCCATCTGAAAAATTCCCATTTGCTAAGGGAAGTCATGTCATTTGATGGGTAGGGCTCTGGGACTCAGATTCCAGATCAACACAGTGCTACCACAGTCTGATAGTGACCAGGGAGTGTCCCGTTAACAGCTCTCACCTAGGTTTCCCATCTGCAAAAACAATAGAGCACTATATGCTCCATAGCTCATATATGCAAGTGTGATTTAGGTTGTGTTATTTGAGCTGTACATTCCACTTATATAAAATAGGCTTAAATAGCTAAATTGCATCATCATTTGAGACCATTGAGGTGCTATAAAACAAACATGTTAACTGTGTTCAAAAGTATTCATTATTCATCAGTCTGTCTCTTGCATTTCCCCAAGTTTATGGACCCAGTTATTGGGCACAATTTGCATTCTGAGAGCAAGGCATTGTGTAGGAGTCTACAAAAAGACTAGTGATCTATGCCCTTCCAAAATTTAAGAGAAAAGAATAAATAGATATGCCATGCAAGATATCAAGTAATGAGAGCTGTCAGTATTACAGGAGACCACACAGGGACAATCAGGGAGGTCTTATTAAAAGAAGCAGCATTGGGCTCGGTGTGGTGGCTCACTCCTGTTAATCCCAGCACTTTGGGAGGCCAAGGTGGGTGGATCATGAGGTCAGGAGTTCCAGACCAGACTGGCCAAGATGGCAAAACCCCATCTCTACTAAAAATACAAAAATTAGCCGAGTGTGGTGGCAGGTTCCTGTAATCCCAGCTACTCAGGAGGCTGAGGCAGAGTAACCTCAGGAAGTGGAACTTGAACTCAGGAAGTAGAGGTTGCAGTGAGCCGAGATCATGCCACCGCACTCCAGCCTGGGCAACAGAGAGAGACTCTGTCTCAAAAAAAAAAAAAAAAATCAGCATTGGTGTCACTATTGGTGTCACTAGTAGTTAGCTTGAAAATACCATTCAGCTCAATCACAGTCACTGGCGATGCCCTTTTCAGTATTTGATGATGACATGTGCCTCCACCCCATTTGTGGCTGTGCTCTGTCACCAGTCTGGGCCTCTTCCAGTGCATCAGGGAGGCACATGGTGATTTTTAAAGACTTGAAGAACATTGGAGAAAGCCACCCCCTCTAACCATCATCTGGACTGGGGATTGTCAGGCTACTCTCTGGGTAGCTGTGGTAGGTCAGAGCATCAGTTCTTACCAATTTTATTTGTTGTCATTCCTCTTAGGATTTCTTGTCTGTTTCTGTGTCCAACAAGTATTTGAAATCCATTAACATTTGGCCAGACCTTCCCATACACATGCATGCACACACACATGCCCACCATGAATGGCACTTAGGTGTTATGTGATTTGACCAAGACCACATTTGGATCCTGGAAGGGAATAGAAGTTTTGAATTTTCCTTTGTGATGTGCACAGTCCCAGGCATTCTGTACAGTTCATGAGGAAGGTTTTACTATCCCATTTTATATATAAGGAAACTGAGGCTGGGGGGGTCAAGTAATTTGCCCAATATCAAGCAGCTTGTGAATGACAGAGCCAAAACCCAGACTGAGGTCCCTTCACCTCCACAGCCCATGCTCTCTCCCATTTTCTTCCCTGCCCATTTCCCTCAGTTCCCTGCAACTGCTGTCTTCAGCTCAGTCTTCTGCCTTTCATGGAGGGTGAGGTATGCTTCTCCAGAGGCCTGCATGAAGCCTGCGTCAGGGCTCTGGGCAACTCAGTCCTACCTGTGGTCGCCATCATTATGCCAAAGGTAGACTTTGCCATCCAGATAACATTGGCCCATGGTTCCTTTAAAGAATGTCTCATGTCCTTAACCACTACTGTCTGAACAGCCTGAAATAAGTGATACAGCCTCTACAAACACTTGGATGGTTATTCAGCATTCTCAATATATCTTTAATAATAAACAAATACTTCCCAAGAGTAATTGAATCACTCAAAAAATATTGTAGAAGACAATAAAAGCATGACGTTGAAATATAATTCCCAAATTCAATTTAATCTGAAATTAGGCTTCTGTCTGGGTATTTGAGTTAGTGTTACAGCAGAAAAGGTTGTCCTTCCTTCACTTAACAAACATGAATAGAAACCTGTTATGTACTGTCAAGTCCACTGGCAGTGGGGCTGTGAGCATGGATAAGAGGAGTCTCTGTCTTTTAGAAACTTATAGACTAGTAAGGGGGAAAAAGATAAAATATATTTATGATTTTAGCAAATGGGATGATAACCATTTTAAAGTACTACAGTGCACAGGAGCAAGATATGTTCTCTGGTCTGCATAATTTTTAATAGTAGTTACAGTTCTTGGTTGCCAAATAGCAACCTTATCTTCAAAATGTGTTCTATTCATTCTTCTGTGACTTTATTAATGGTGGTATCAAATATAATCACTGTGTGCTACTTTTTTATGCTGATCTGCTGACATTCATTGCATTACAAATGTGGGCATTGTACTGATTGGAGACACAAATTGTGAAATAGTGGTGCTGAGATTTTGGTGGGCATCAGAATCACCTGGGGATGTATTCAAATACACCCAAATGCCAGATCCTCAACCCACAAAATTGGAACTATACCACTGCAGGCTTGGGTAGCTACATTGTGCTGTGTATCTCTCAGATGTTGATGCATCAGAGTTTGAGACTTGATACTAGAAAAAGATCATTGAAAATACTTTAAATGTAAAAGTTGAAGACCAAGATTTCCCCAGACTTGGGACATTGTGGACTTTGAATTCCTTAGAAAGATAGCAGACACGGTAGCAAGTTTATCAAGGGCAATTTCTGGACCGTAATGTGTCTTCTTCGTTAGCAGCTCAAGGGCCAGCCAGGGGAGGGTAGTTGGGTATTTCGTGTTCCTCCTTTTCTCCCTAAGGCAGCCTCCCATTTGGGATTTCAGCCTGAATCTTTCACAGCCGTGACACATTTCCTCTGCCGTATGGTTACCCTGGCCTTGATTAATTGCCTTTAATAGAACTTCAGAGAATGGGTGGAGGCTAAAATGACTACATCTACATCACCCTTGGTACTGATCAAGAATTTTGCAGAAATTCAGCAGTACTTGCGCGCCAGATTTCCTTGGATACAGCCTTCAGTCACGTTCAGGTTACACTATTCCATGAATCCTGGCTAGGCTCTGACATCGAAGTGTCAAGGTTTCAGCCTTGACTCTGTAACCCCGGATGTAGTTTCTCTCCAGTCCTCGGTCTTGCTGTCTTTATATTAAAGCTACCTTATAGAGCTGTGTTGAGTTTTAAATTAGAATATAGGTTACAAGCCTACCATAATAGCTGTAAAATGGTGAGTGCTTATAAATGTTAATTACTATATTTACTAGTAATATATTACTAAATAGCTCTAAGCAAAGCAGTTAAATAGACAAAGTTGTCTTCAGCCTAGGCAACAAGTACAGATTCTCTTGACACCTTTTGGAGCTGACTTCCCCCTACATTGGTGTCTTCCTGTCCCAGCTGCCTTCTGTCCACTTTGTATAGAATTCTTGGCGGCATAATGTCCCACATAAATAGAAACCACCATGTCCTTCTTTGCTTTCCCTCTCTCTTGCCTTCCCCCTTTTCTCTGCATCTCACCACATGGGATCCTGTGGTCAGGGAATCCATACAATGGCTGGGTGCCAGACATTAATGGCGATAGTGGCTTAGCTCTGCAAGAATGTATTTACCTTAATGAGAGGTCTTCAGAGCCACAAGAGCTCCCAAGGAATTATGTTGTGTTCTTCTGGGATAATTGAAAATGGGATCATTGAAATGAGCCTTGAGAGCACTCAAGGCCCTCCTACAGCTTTCACAGGTTAAGAAGAAGAAGAGACTTGCTGATGAGGGAGGTAGCAGCCCTGGAAAATGTGATTCTCACAGGTGCACGGCTCCATTTTCTCAGGTGTTATTAAGGGAGTGTTAATTGGCATTGTAGGATCTCAACACCTCTGATGGCCCCCATTAAGGGTTCCTATAGCTGCTGTAGCTTGAGATGTACCTGTATTCTGAGCCAGGTGTGGATCTCCAAAGTGGTGTGGTTTTCACATGAAAGTAACCTGTGCTTCTTCAAACGACACCCACAAATACATGCAGCCATAGTCACCTGTTGGGTTTCTGTGGAGCTACTCTCTCCAAATAGACAGACAAATTCAGGTCAAGCACTGCCCGCCCATCACAGCCTCCAGCAGTACAGGCCTAATAGTTTGAGATGGAACATCCCCAGGTAGGGGTAGAGACACAATGTCAGCCCACCATGAGTTGCAGTAGCTGTTTGTAGTTCCCACATTGCAGTAAGCATCAAACTCACCTGGGGAGCTTGTTTGGACAGCTCAATCGCCTGGATCTCTCTTTTCCGAGTCAACAATTCCTGGGTAGAAGTCTGGCGTCTACATTTCTAACGAACACCCATGGAAACTCTAATGATCCTGCTGAGCAGAAAAGAGTGTGGAGAAAAAGAAGCAACATAGAGCAGTGGTAGCCTAATCAAGAAGATCCCAAGTCCCTCCACCCCATTCAAAACGCAGGCATCTGGACATTTACTCTTCTTTGATATTGGTGTACCCTTTGAGGCAATTTAGTGGATGGTCCATTCTTCAGAAATTGTCTTGGAACATGTGAATATTCTCAACCAATTGGCTGTTGTGGCTTTTATTTTTGCCTGCCTAGCATACAGGGGTGAGGGAGTCTCACAGTCTTGACTTGTAATTGTTAGAGGGTATCAGATAATTTAAACTGTTTTTGTTCTGAAAGAACCATCTCTCTCTCTCTCTCTCATAGCTTTGGCATGATTCATGATGGAGAAGGGAACATGTGCAAAAAGTCTGAGGGCAACATCATGTCTCCTACATTGGCAGGACGCAATGGAGTCTTCTCCTGGTCACCCTGCAGCCGCCAGTATCTACACAAATTTCTAAGGTAGGAACTCTTTGAGCTGGTCTTGTGATCTTTCGGGGCCTTTGATGCTCACTGCCTGGTCAACCAGATCCTGTGCAAGCAGCCCCAGGCTGTGCTTCTTGATATGGTTCCCTTCAAAGGTGTCTTGAGACATTCAGTTGACTGAAGAGTTTGCTAAAAATCGCCTTAGAGCATGGAGGCCTGCTGGCTTAATCCGACATTGATTCAAACGGAATCAATGACTCGAGAGTAAAAGGGAGCCAGGAGACACTTAACCAAAATATTTGTCACTAACATTTAAGTTTTACAATTCTCACTTCTATAATTAGGAATCTTCAGGAAGTGAATAGAAAGATTGTACATGTACACATCTGTACACACAAAAATAAAGCATAACTTTTTTTGGTTTTTCTTCTTTGTCTTTACTTTTTCTTTCTTTTCCTTCCTTCCTTTTTTTTTCTTTCTTTCTTTTTCTTCCTTTCTCTCTCCCTTTCTTTCTTTCTTTTTACTAAATGCATTCCTCATTAGGTAAAGCAACTTGAGTATATAAACTTTAACCTAGCTCTAATGTTCTGTAATCTTCAATAATATTTTTAGAAATTTTCTCTAAGCAGTATTTAGGAGATAAAACATTAGGGAAGTAGGGTTTGATCCTTGAAAAATAGTTAGTAGATTTTAAAATTTCAGAGAAATGAGGAACTTTATGAAACATTCTTAGAACTGCTAGTTTATACACTATTCCCTAAATCTCTTTGGCTTTGAGTTTGAAGTTTGGTTTAAGTCTTAAGCCAAAACTTTATTTCTGACATTACAGTCCAGTGTGGATTGGAATGTCTCTGCTCCACACAGTCGTTCAGAGACCCAGGTTTCTTCCATCCTGTGACCTTTGCTCTTCCAGGACCTAGTTCCCCACTGCAGCCATCCTGGGACTGAGGACAGAGAGAGCACAGGAGGGTGTGCGGGACAAGGGTGGTGTTCCTGGAAGAACTCATATGACCGCCCAAAAGTGCAAGGGGCATTGAGAAATGTGCTCTACCCATGTGCTCAGGTGACAGAGAGCCATCTGTGCCACATGATGAACCCCAAATCCTATTGCAGAAAAGTAAATAAAAATTTTTAAAAATTTAAAAAAGCAAATAAAAATTTTAAAATGAAGAACAGAGGGAAGGACACAAGTGTATAGATTCTAAGGAACTAGCTAGTTGTGATAGGAAAGTTTGAAATTTGACAAGAAAGCAATTGATTTCTATTATTAAAAAGTAGGGCAAATACTAATACTTCCAACAAAAGCAAAGGTTTTTTTTTAAGTAACAGCTTTAATGAGCTAAAATTAATACACAAAAACTACACATATTTAATGTATATAGTAAGATGAGTTTAGACGTTTGCATACACCAGTGAAATAATCTCCAGGGAGATTGCATACACCAGTGAAATAATCTCCAGGGAGATTCCAGCAGGTTTGGTGGAAGAAAAAAATAGCTTCTTGGCAGCACCCAAGAAGTCCCCAGGCTAGGAAACCAGATTATCTGCCTTCCAAGTCTTTGTAACGTACATGTCTTTGCAGTCAAAACTAGGAACTAGTTATTCCAAACTGAGAACTAAGAACAAAGTTCCCCTATCCTGTTAGATCCTGTAGACTCTTCAGTGCCTCTCTGGTTCCTTTCACTGACCTTACTTCTTTGTGTCCTACTTTTTTTTTGTTTTCTTTGTTCCTTTTTTATTCATTTATTTAATTAATAGAGCTCTTTTTTTCTGTTGCGCAAATTAAGTCTTCTTATTTCTAGGACACTATTTGAGTAGGAGGATCACACCAGTACTTCTGTTGGTTTTACTCCAGTGTACTTTCTGGTGGTCTGTTGCCCCAGGGCTTACCTGGGGCTGGATTGCCCCGATGGCTGCCTCTTCCTTCATTCTCTAGGGATCCTGACTTCCCATCTTCCCAGCCAGAATCTTGATCATCAGCCTCCAGGGGCTGTGTTCCTCTAGCTTCGTCCTTTTTGGTGTTCCTACTCTAAGGACTAAGGTATGTTAACACATTAAGGAACAACTGTGTTTCATAGTTTATGCCACCCAGGATAAGTGGCAATAGTTTGGACGATATGTGTATCTTGGTAATATAAACCCATATCCTGGGAATATACACTTGATCATTTTTTTTAAAAAATTTCATTACCAAAAAAGACAATGTTAAAGCTATTGTACAACTGACATGATGCATAGGAGTACATTTAGCATTTGTTTTTCCCTGCATGGTATTCTCAGAGTCAAGCTGGGGATTTTTAGCATTGTTTTTAGCTGTTTCTTGCAGCTGTTCACATTTTTCTCTCTCTGTGTATGTAGAAATTCTACTTTGGGTAACAAGGAAGATTATTCACTTTAGGCTCACCATGCTGTTATTTGCATTAACGAGGAAAATTTGGAGTTTTCTATATTCCAGATCCTTTCTATAGTTTTCTAGATTCAGAATTTTTTAAACCTCTTTTTCATCTTAATGGTTATGAGGAAGATACAATAACACTTTTTCTATTTTGAAATATCCTCTGACAACTTAAAAAATCAGGGGATTATAGTTTGGGTGTGTAGTGAGAACCAGCGTTAAGAAAGTCCAAAAAAAGTTTTGAAACTGCCAAGAAATATAGGCAGACTCATGGAAAGACGATAATTACATGCTCAGGGAATAATTATTTTGAGGACGTTGAAAATAGAATATCATCTTGTAGACATAATATAGTCCTAAGAATGATTGGTAAGATACTGGAATTAAAAGCCATTTTCATTCTGTGGTACTGGAACACTTGAACTATAAGTTGAAGTGTGCTGATGTGTTTTTGTGTGAATCCAGCAAAACACTTCTATAGCATTTCAATGATAAACATTTATTTTCAGAGACTATACCAATTTCTTTCGACCACATGAGTATAAATAAATAGGTAAGGTTTTACTTGCGTACAAATTTGTTTTCTTGAATGGTGAAATTTTCCAAGAAAGTCTCTTGTTAAATTCACTATTAAGATTAATTTTACTCAAAAACCAGTTGCAAATTGGACACTTCTACAGTGTGTTAAATCTTGATTTTTCACTGACTTAATGAATCTGAGACTGTCTTGTTTGATTGTTTGCTGACTTTCTGATTTCCAAGTAATCAAAATACTGTTATATTCTCCACCAATTAGGTGGCTCTTTGGATATGATCCCAACAATGAGTAAGGATAAATGGCTACCTTTTAAGATGAATCTGTTCTCATTAGTAGTCCAGCATTTGATAGTGGAAAAAATGTAAGGGAACTCAATTGGCCTGAAGTTTTCAGCACAACTTTTCTCTATTCTTGGTAGAGTTATGAAGGCTTGATACTTTTTTGGAGTGAATTCATCAACCTAGTCAATAAAGTCATGTGTCATTTTCCATTAACCGACACAGACCTCATCACATTACTCATGTCTGCATCCAGGAGGCCTGTGACTTAAGGAAATTTTAGCTCATTATTTTAAATTTCATGACAACGGGAACTCATCTTCAATTACTTTTTAAAAATTTAAATCATGCCCTGCAGATCAGCGAAAATGCCAGCTCTCTGACCACATGAATCTGAACACATCAAAGCATGAGAAAGGTGACCATCATCTCAGGGAACTTGGAGTGTAAGCGGCGCCATACCCCATACTACTTCTGTTGATGGGAAAATGAGATCTGACCTGAGAGCCCATTAAGCATGTTTTTGCACATAATGGAAATAATACATTTCGATTCACACCCTGCTCTGTGATACAAAGCTCATCTTAAGTCATGGCCAGTTGTCTCTGCGATGCTAGTGTGACTCTGAGACTGGATGGTAGGCAATTTCCTGCAGAGGAGAGAAGGACCGAGGGAATCAGGTCATGTCTTGTTCACCCATGTCTGGGAAGGTCTTGACTTTGGTGGGTAATATAACCTTTTCTGAGGGCCTCAGTCTTCTTAACTGAAAAATGATGGGATATAACTAAAAGATCTCTCAAGCTCTTTAACATTTTTTGGTTCACCACTTAGAGTGGGAAAGGGATTTTGAAATGTCGTAATGATACTTTTAACCTTCCTTAATGTGTTCATTAACATTATTTTTGTTGTGGTACGAAATATATACAGAAAAGTACAAAATTATAAGAGTGCATACAGCTCAATGAATTTTTACACAATGAACACAGTAGTGTAACTAACTTCTACCCAGATCAAGACACAGAGTGTGGTAAGGACTTTAGAAGCTGCTTCTCCCCACCCCAAGGGCTTCCTCTCTTCCCCAAAGATAACCACCTTCCTGACATGGAACACTGTATATTGGAATCAGGAGTTATGCACTATTGTGCAGTTATGAGATTCATCCTTGTTGCTGCATCTAAATATAGCATTAGTCTACTTAGTTATGTTGCATATAACTTATATACTAAATATATAAATATACTAAAACTTATTCATTCATTCTGTTGGTGATGGACATTTGAGTTTCCAATTTTTGGCAATTACAAGGAACAGCGCTGTGAATATTCTCTTGGTTTGCATATATGTCTTGAGTGTACATAGGAATGGAATTTTCAGAGTCATACATATATATGCACAGGTGCAATAGACAGTACTAATCAGCTTTCCTAAGTGGCTGTGTGAAGTTACACTCCCAGAAGCATTTGTGAAACTTTCAAAATGGTTTCAAATCCTTCCTAACACTTGGTGATGTTGACACTTTTCATTTTAGGTATCTGGTGGGTGTCTAGTTTCATATCAATGTATTAATTAATAATATTGAATACATTTTATAAGTTTAATGGCCACTTGAATAATCTTTTTAGTAAAGTGCTAAAACCTTTTGTGCACTTAAAAAAAAATAGGCCCTGTTTTTTTTTCTTCTGTCTTGATGGGAGTATTGTATACATTCTGAGTAGAAACATTTTGTCCATTCTGGAATATATGTATTATGAAATCTTCTCTGACTCTGTGACTTTTTATTTACACTTTTAATGGTGACTTTTGCTAAACAGAAATTTTTATTTTTTTAGTGGAGTCCAAATTATTGATATGTCTTTAGGGTTGGTGCTTTTGTACACTGCTGGAAAAAAAAAAAAAAAAAAAAAAAAAAAACTCTACTTGTCCCGAAGTTGCAAAGGTGTTCTTCCACATGATCTGCTACAAGTTTTATTGTTTGCTTATCACATGTAGACCACTTAATTTTTGTATATGGCATGCAAAAAAGTCAACATTCATTTTATCCATGTGGTTATTGTGGTCGATTGTTTATAAAATCGTTGCAATGATTTTCCTTTCTGCACCCACACTTTTGGTGGTTGGACCATTTTGCATTCTCACTGGAGGTAAATGAGAGTTCCTGTTTCTCCACATTCTCATCAGTGTTTGACATTGTCAGTGTTTTGGATTTTCACTATTCTAAGAGGTGTGTAGTGGTGTCTCACTGATGTTTGAGTTTGCAATTCCCTAATGACATATGATGTTGAGATCTTTTTATATGCTTATTTGCCATCTATATCTATTCTTTGATTAGGTATCTGTTCAGATTTTTGTCCACTTTTTGTTATTCTTATTGTTTCTTATTCTTGGATTGCAAGTGTTATTTATATGTTTTGTATAACAGTCCTTTATTGGTTATGTCTTTTACAAACATGTTCTCCCACTGTGTCTTGTCTTCTCATTTTCTTGACGTTTATTTCACAGAGCAGACATTTTTTATCTTAATGAAGTACAGCTTCTCAATTATTTTATTCATTGATTGTGCCTTTGATGTTGTATCAAAAAAGCCATTGTCATATCCAAGGTCACCTAGATTTTCTCCTATGTTATTTTCTGGGAGTTCTGTAGTTGTGTATTTTATATTTAGCTCTATGATCCATTGTGAGTTACTTTTTGTATGGGGTATAAGATCTGCATTTAGATTCATTTTTCAAATTTATGTATTTATTTTATTTTTTGAAATGGAGTCTCACTCTGTTGTCTGGGCTGCAGTGCAGTGGTATGATCTCGGCTCACTGTGACCTCTGCCTTCCGGGTTCAAGCGATTCTCCTGCCTCAGCCTCCTGAGTAGCTGGGATTACAGATGCACACCACCATGCCTGGCTAATATTTTTGTATTTTTAGTAGAAACAGGAATTCGTCATGTTGGCCAGGCTGGTCTCGAACTCCCGACCTCAACTGATCCACCTTCCTCAGCCTCCCTAAATGCTGGGATTACAGGTGTGAACCACCGTGCCCGGCAGATTAATTTTTTTACGTGTAGATGACCAGTTGTTTCAGTATGATCAGTTTAAAAAGCTATCTTTTCTCCATTCCATTGCCCTTGCTCCTTTGTCAAAGATCAGTTGACTATATTTATGTGGGTGGATTATTGGCCTTTCTGTACTGTTCCACTTATCTATTTGTCCATTCTTTGTAACTTTACAGTAAGTCTTGAAGTTAGGTATTGTCAGTCTTTGTTCTCTTCCTTCAATATTGCTCTGGTTATTTTAAGTGTTTTGCCTCTCCATATAAACTTTATAATCAGTTTGTTTATATCCTCAAAATAACTTTCTTTAGTTTTGATTGACATTGCATTGAAGCTGTAGATTAAAATGGGAAGAACTAATCTCCTGACAAGATTGAGTCTTCTGATCTATGGACATGAAATATCTCCCTATTTACTTTTTCTTTGATTTCTTTCATCAGTTTTGTAGATTTTTCTCATGTAGGCTTTGTACATATTTTGCTAGATTTATATCTATTTCATTTTTGGTTGTTAATATAAATGACATGTTTTTAATTTTCAATAAATTCTGTTTGGTTGTCACTGGCATATAGAAAAGCAATTGACTTTTGCATATTAAGCTTTTATCCTGCAACTTTGCCATAACTTATTAGTTCCTGGAGTTTCTTGGTGGATTCTTTCAAATTTCTACATAGACAATCATGTCATCTTATGAACAAAGATAGTTTTATTTATTCTTTTCCAGTCTGTGTGCCTTTTATGTAATTTTCTTGCTTTATTGCACTAGGTAGCACTTCCATTACAATGTTGAAAAGGAGTGGTAAGAGGAGTCATTCTTACTTGTTCCTGATTTTAGTGGAAAAGCTTTAAGTTTCTCGCCATTAATTATAATGTTAACTGTATATTTTTTGTAGATGGAAGTTCTCCTCTATTCCTAGTTTGCTGGGATTTTTTTTTATCATGAATGAGTGTTAAATTTTATCAAATGGTTTTTTTCTTCATCTGTTGATATGATCATGTGGTTTTTCTTCTTTAGCCTATTGATGTAATAGATTACATTAATTGACTTTTGAATATTGAACAGAACTTGCAGACCTAGGATTAATCCCACTTGGTCATAGTGTATAGTTCTTCTCATGCATTGTTGGATTCAATTTGCCAACATTTTGTTGAGAATTTTTGTATCGATGTTTATGAGAGATAAGAAAAGCTTTCTTTTCTTGTACTATGTTTGTCTGGTTTCGGTATTAGGATAATGCTGACCTCATCTTAAAATTTAGGAAGTATTCCCTCTGCTCCAATTTATTGAAAGAGATTGTAGAGAATTGGTATAAGTTCTTCCCTAATCTCTGGTATAATTCACAGAGAACCCATCTGGGCTATATGTTGCTTTATATGCACGGAGTCCTGAGCTCTGAAGCAGTGGAACATGGGACTGGGGGTCCTAGAAATGAGCCAGAAATCTTCCAGTCAAGGTGGACAACCACTCAGAGCCAAGTTTGGAAAATGATCTGCCGTTGCTCATTGTATTGTGATTATAGATTTTTGTTTTTTTGGTTTTCTTAGGGAAGGGCCTATTGAAATTTATAGGAGGGGCTTAGTTGCTATTTGAAAACACAAAAATATTTAAATACGCTTTCCCAAATGCATAAATTATACCAAAGAACATCCTGGCAGAGAAGAGGATAATCTGTTTATGGAAAAAGAAATTATTACTTGTTCTTCAGCCATCTACCAATGATTTTAGTGAGGTTAATTTTCTGCTTGACTTGGGGGTCATCAGAAATCATCCTGAGCATAGAGCATTGCTGGTGGAAATCCAGTGTTCCGGGAAGAACCTCTACAATCTGAAAGATAATATACAGGTGTCCCCTAGCCTAGGGGGAAAAAGAATCAAAAGCAAAGAAACAAAGAAAATTCCAGTCTCTGAAATAGACTATGTTTTATTTTTATAATGCCCATCTTTTGGTTGATTCTGGCAAGAAGTGTGCATAAAAGATGTCCATCATAAGAGCTTCTCACATTGAACACTGGTTGTAATTATTCAGTTGCACTTTTCCTCATGATAAGTTTGAGAAATTTAATAAGTACAAATCATCTCCCTGGAACAGGTACAATGTATAATAAATAATTTCAGAAAATGGAGTCTCTGTATTTAAATATAATTAAGATAAATATTATATTGTACCTCAGGAGAGAAAAAGTTCTCCTCTTTGTATACACAATATATGTTGTAAAATTGCATGGGGGAGAAAGGCATAATTAGTTGTACGTCCTTTGGTTACTCTATGGGCAGTTACTAGTAGCTCATCTCCTCTTTGTTTCAGCACCGCTCAAGCTATCTGCCTTGCTGATCAGCCAAAGCCTGTGAAGGAATATAAGTATCCTGAGAAATTGCCAGGAGAATTATATGATGCAAACACACAGTGCAAGTGGCAGTTCGGAGAGAAAGCCAAGCTCTGCATGCTGAACTTCAAAAAGGCAAGTGATTATTGGCACATGCTCAATGCAACATGATTCATAAGACTGTTTTATTTAGTGTAACTGATGTTGATATAGTCTGCATTTATTGGGTACCTACCAAATGTCAAATCCTGTATGTTAAGGCTGGTCCTGTATAACAGGAAACACATGTTTCACTGGCAAAGAAGAAGACAGGAGATACTGTTGTGGGTATCAGTTTTCATTTGAGAACCAACTTGGCCTGTTAGGTTGGATCTTTCTTTCTGATTTATCATGTGGGAGCTCAGCAATAACTTTTAGTCAGTGTAAGTTGGCAAATTAATACTCTGCATTTTTTTAAATGGTTTTAAAAAAACGAAGTCCCCCTCCTCTCTCCCAATATAAGCATACTTTACTATAAAGCAGCAGCCTACCTAGGGGCTACTGATTAATAAATTTCCCTCAAACAAGGTATTTATAGAGTTGTCTCTCATAGAAGGTAATACCTACTCCGTCAACCCCAGGAACTTTACCAGAGTGATTTACTAACAGAAATTCCTCATGTAACGCAGAGACATATGCTCTTGCTAAAAAGGGAAAATCGAGATTTAGGAACCTGCTCTATCAAACACAGGAAAAGCTACCCATAAATTAAATAAAAGTAACTATTTTTAAGGTTTCTTTTATTCTAGTTTATAATAAAATCAAGAAGAAATTAGAGAAAAATATAGTCCTCCAGAAACTTCCAAACATTTCAAAATGCACTGGGAATACTCCCAACTTAAATCTAATGTGATAATCTTCTTTCTTCTAAAGTCAAGCAGAGCTCCCCCAAAGATCAATTCCAGCTATGTGCCAGAATTGGATCCTTATCTCCTTGGCTGGGCAGTCCCAACAAGAGCTGTAAATCCATCAGCAGCAGCATTCTCAATACTGCCTTTTCTTATGGGCAGAAGATGTGAATTCCCTAAGAAATTTTTTTTGAGTGTTACTCTTCTGTTTGTTAAGGAAAATGGACATAAAACTAACAGGTTTTTTTCAAAGATAGGATCTTCTAGATCGTGCTTCTGGTTTCCATGGTAGTTAGCTTTGTGACCACGTGCTGGGTCATTCTTGGTGCCCTGGTGTCATTTGGAAAACATAGGCAATGAAAAGTTAGATGCAAGGTGCTTTTTTATTATTGAGGACATATTTACATGCAGAGAAACACATTCATTTTACATGTACAATTTGAATTTTAACAAATGTATTCTCCCATGTTACCGGCATCTTAATCAAGACATGTTTTATTGACATAAGCCAGAACCTTCCCTGTGTCCCCTCCTTCAACCCCTCCCTGACTCCAGTAAGTAACAATTATTCTCATTTCTATCATAATTGCTAAATGTTGCCTGCTCTTGAATGTTATAATTACCTTGCTCCATATATTAACATTAAAATTAAATTGTATAATATTTCACCATTAATAAGTATGATATTAGCTGTTGGTGTTTATACAGATGCTCCTTATCAAACTGAGGAAGTTCATCTCTAATCCCAATTCGTTCAGAGATTTTATCACACAATTGTGTTGAATTTTGTCAAATCTTTTCCTACATCTATTGATATAGTTATATTGTTTCCTCCTTTGTTCTATTAATGTGGTGAATTATATTGATTGATCTTTAGTTTTTTCCATTGGACTTCGAATGTCAAGTCAATCTGCATTCCTGGGATAACCTCACTTGGTCGTAATCTATTGTTCATTTTTATAATCTGCTGAGTTGATTTACTAATATTTGCTCATGATTTTTACATTTGTGTTCTTGATTGATATTATTGGGAAATTTCTTTCTCATAATTTCTTTTCAAGAATTGATTATCAGAGTTGTGCTGACCTAATAAAATCAGTTGACAACATCCCCTCCTCTTCTGTTTTCTCAAAGAGTTTGTAAAAGTTTGGTGGTGTTTCTTCCTTAAATGTTGATTAGAATTCACCAGTGAGCTCTGTCTATGGAAAGGTTTTTGTAATTACTGATTCAACTACACCAACTGATAAAGGGTTATTCAGAAGACACTCCTAGCTAGACTGATCAATTTCATTGGAAAAAGTATAGAAATCATTAAAAGTGACACTAAAGGAGATATTTTTTCAGTGAATGGCTATGAATTCCTTTAATTACTGTAAGATCTATAATGATATATCTCTTTCATTCCTCATAATGATAATATGTATTTTTAAATCTTTTCTTTCTTATCAGTCTAGTTAGGAGTTTATCATATTAATCTTTTCAAAAACATCAATATTGGGCTTAATGTTAATTTTTAAAATTTGTTTGTTGGATTCTTTTCTATTTCACTAAGTTCTGTTTTGTCTTTATTATATTCCAAGGTTTAGTATGCCTGTCTTTTTCGCGCCCTTTGAAGTAGCAGCTTGAATCATTGACTTTAAACCTTTCTTATTTTCCTAATATAACCATTTAATATATTTAAAGCTATTAATGTCTTTCTAAGCACATTAGCTGTATCCTGAAAATGTTTACATACTGGGTTTTTAATATTATTAAGCATAAAGTATTTTCTAATTTAACTAGTAATTTCTTCATTAACCAATATATTACTTAGAAATATATTAAATATTATTTGCCAAATAATTCTCCAGATAACTTATTAGTTTTGATTTCTAATTTCATAATTTTGTTCAGAGAATATACTCTACATGTACTTTTAAAGTGTATTGACACATATTTCATAGCTTAGCATATGATCTATCTTGGTGAACATTCTGTGGAGACTTGAATATAAATTCTGCAGTGGTTGGGTAGAATATTCAAGAAATAACTATTTTTTAAATAATATTTCTTACATCTTCTGCATCATCCATCATATTTCCTACTTGTTCCACCAATTTCACAAACATAAGCATTAAAATCTCCAGCAATGATTACGTATGTTTCTATTTCTCATGTTAGTGCTATTAGTTTCTGGTTTTTTTTTTTTTTTTTGAGATGGAGTCTCGCTCCGTCGCCCAGGCTGGAGTGCAGTGGCACGATCTTGGCTCACTGCAAGCTCTGCCTCCCGGGTTCACGCCATTCTTCTGCCTCAGCCTCCGGAGTAGCTGGGACTACAGGCGCCCGCCACCACGCCCGGCTAATTTTTTTGTGTTTTTAGTAGAGACGGGGTTTCACTGTGTTAGCCAGGATGGTCTCAATCTCCTGACCTCATGATAGTTTCTGTTTTATATATTCTGAAGCTTCATAATTAGGTGTACATACATTTAAGATGGCTATGTCTTCTGACTCTTTTCTCATTGTAAAATACCCTCCTTTATTGTTGGGTAATATTACTTTGCTTGATTTCTACTTATCTGATATTAATATAGCCACATCAGCTCACTTAGGATTGCTCTTTGCATGATCACTTTTTCCATTATTTTACTTTCAGTTTATGTGTGTGTTTATATAAAATGTGTCTGCTGTAAACATCCTTTTGCCTAGTATTGCTTTTCTGTTCACTGGAACAATCTCTGACCTTTCACCAGCGTGTTTAATCTATTTATATTGAATGTAAAAATTATATAGTAGATTTAAATCTACTGTTTTGCTATTTGTTTTCTATTAGTCTCATTTCTATTTTGTTTCTCTGTTCCCTTTCTTCTGCCTTCTTTTAGATTAAACTATTTTTTATATTCAGTATTTTACTTTGACTTGCTTTTTAACTATACTTCCTTATGTTAATTTATAGTGATTGCTTTAGAGATTACAGCATACATCCTTAATTTAGAGTCTATGTAGAATTAACTTTGTGCCCACTTTGTGCAAAATGCAAGATCCTTACAACAAATAAATCCATGCATCCCTCTTCCTTGCGCTATCATTGACATATATTTCATTTCTCTGCAAATTAAATGCCACAAAATGCAATGTTGTAGTTTTTGTTTTAAAATAGATGCTTTTAAATAAGACAATAAATTAGACCATCTTTTTATATTTACTGTTTAGTATCTATGTTTTCCTATAGGTCTGTTTCAAAGTGGTATCATTTCCCTAAGGCCTAAAGAACTTCCTTTAGCATTTATTCTAGCACATATCTGCTAGCCACGAATTATCTCCAATTTTCTTTGTCTGA